>NW_020194400.1:2400000-3102195 GCF_002849105.1 Aspergillus steynii IBT 23096
ATATGTGGGTTTGCTCGTCTCTGGGGCCGCCTCGGAGGAAACGCATGTGAGGTAGGCGATGACTGGAATTGCGCCGATGGCCCGACGGAGGAACGAAAGACCAGGAAGTCAGGATTTGGCGAAGATGACCAAAAGCAAAGACAAGGGAGATGATTGGAAAAGCGAGCAGCAGGCGATTCCACCTCGGAACGGGTAGATCGCAAGCATGTCCCAAAGGGGCTAGTGGCGTGCCTGACAAAGGGGGCGCTAATTCCGAGGATCTCCATATTCTACATCATACCGACTCTAGCTATTGACAACTGGGTGCTACCGTATGTACATATTCCGCTCTAGGATCCGCCTCCCTCTGCAGGCTTATAACACTTCAGCCACTCCTTTAGCGCCGTCTGGAACAGCTCCCGTGACGCCTTGCCGGGCGTAGACAGTGCCTGGAAGTCATAGCAGTGCATCGAGTTTTCGAGGACTTGTCCAAATATTGTGTTCGCTCGTGTCACCCCACATTCTGGGATCTCGTTCGTCCAAGTGATGTCTTGTGGCGCAATTTCTTCGGTTGAGACAATGGACAACGTGCGCCAAGGGTCGAACTCCCCGCCACTAAAATACACATTGGAAGGCCGGATATCCCACCCTCCGAGCTCCGCATTCAGTGCATCGGTCTGCGGACGTGGTGGGATTATCCCCGGAAACTGCTGGTCGCAGATCCATTGCTGGTACTCCAAGGTTTGATACCGAGAAAGGAGTCCGTGGCGCCCGAAATTGTTGCTCTGGTAGAATCCCCATTCCGTACAATATTGCCAGGTCCAGCTGATGGAGTCGGGGTCGGTGATGAAAGAGCTCAGTTCGCAATCTAGGGGCAGTGAATCGTTGTCTTGCCTGCAGTTGGTCCCCGAGTTGATATTGACCAAGGGCGTGAACACAGGCCACGAAGCCCAGCGCTCGGCCAAGTATTTGTTGCCGTGAGTTGGGGCCAATCCCTCTGGGCCTGCCGTCTGGTTGGTCTCCGGGTCAACTTCCAGGTAGTTACAGAAGTCCTCCAGGCTCCCCACAGAAGTACCTGCGGTCCCGTAGCTCTGGAAGAAATTATATATGCTGCTGAGGGCCGTGGTGAAGTCCTCGTTGCTGTTCTTGTCGGCTTCATCGCCGAGAAAAAGCTTCTTGATAGAGGCTGACGTCTGAGGCTCCGATAACTGCTCATCGATATAGTCGAGAGCCGCATGGATGTCTTTGGTGCAGTTCTCGAGCCCGTTGGCGACCATTCCCCGGTGAACCTGGTCGAAGTATATGCTCATATTAACTTGAGCTTGCACGGGAGCAGACGAGGAAAAGGCAGCGAAAATGGTGTCTGGGTATTCATTGCGAGTAAAAGCGGCCCGCGAACCGGCATATGACCCACCGACCATAACCCATGGCGTGGACTTGGGGGTCAGATCTAAATCGGGGTAGCTGTCGCGACTAAATGTTTTCGCAAAGTGGGGAATGTCTTGCAGGGCTTGTCTGGTGGTGAGATACTGTAAATGTTCTGCGGGTGTGTCAATGTTGACGGGGAAAGGAAGAGAGTGTCCGAAATATCTGACTCTTGTTAATTCGCTGTAAAGATCTGCATCGCGGGAATGGTGGACAAACCGGTGTTCCCAGACAATTCCTATCGCATTGAGTTCCTGCAGCATTTTCCGAAAAAAAGAGAAATCCGACGTTAATCGGGATTGGGCTGTCCCTTCTGCGCTGGACTCCCCGGCATCATACAGGATGATCGGATTTCCAGGGACATAGAAATCCTCATTCACCCAAAATCGATTCTTATAGGTCCCAACCGATACGTTGGAATGGTCAATAGGGATCTGAGAGGCGATGTTAGGAAAGAGTATAACAACTAGGTGACATACTGGCCGTACCTCGACATATTCTGCTGGGATCGCAGGTGCTTGGTTCGGACCGTGAGAAACCAAAGAATTGTGAAAGCTTGACTGGTCAGACAAATACTGCCCTGGATCAACACCCAATTCAGCAGCGAGCTCAAGTTCTCGCATGAACTTTAGATTGTGCAACCCTAATCCAAATGTAGGGCTAGAAAAAAGCACCATTGGAAAAAGGCTTAAATAGGTGAATGTAAACATGATGCGAGGTGGTTTGAAGGGAGTGATGACTCCACCCTGATAAAATGAATTGTCAATAGAAAGTAATCACCCAGTGCAGAAGATCTGTCTGCGTTATATATCAGGCGGACAATGTCGCTGCTCCCGGACAACGGCATGACAAGAACCCCAATCATTCTGCCGATAAAGATCTCCCTGATCTGGATGCCAGGAAGTGGACTCCATCACACCAGAGACACGGGCGAATCGTATGCGGCAGAGACAAGTATGCAGGACGATAGGTTACTTGATGCGGGTGAGGGTTTGACGTCTTTGGGCAAGGTTCGACAGAGCCGGGTGGCGCTGTCCGCAACGACGATCGGAATGCTTCCAAGGGGTAAGACCCAGCCTCCACATAGCATGACTTGGATGAAAACAAACAATATGTCAAAATGTTTGACCTATTTGGAGGGACATGTGGCCGTCGCCAAATCATCCAACGGGGAAGTGAAATGTCCACACAAACACATGCAGTCTGTCGACATCGAATTGAATCAAGACGGTGTTGATATCGAGGAGCCAATATAGAAGAATGCTGACCAAAGAACCGAAAATGCAGTATTTGTGTACACTGTTGCCATGCCGGGTCGCTGGCTGCTTCAGACATACCAGGACCTGTACAGACCCACGCATGTTGATCGAATTGTAGTTTGCGTGTCATATTATCGGATGCATTATCCGGAGTGTAGAATCCGAGTTTGACTAGCGCAATTCAATGTTGACTGTTGCTGCCAGTCTATAGATTCCACTGTAACCGAGTCCTGTAAGTGGTGTAATCGATTCTTCGAAACGAGTCGAACGGACGAAGTGTCCGTCCAGTTGTAGTCGTACAACAGGCGAGGATAACGACGGACTCGGTCAGCCTCAGGCACGCCTCAGGCACGTGCAGGCAACACATGATCCGCTTTGTGCTACTTTCTTTGCGGCCTCAAATCTTTCCATCTTTCAGGTTTGCATTTCCATCTACCATCAGGTTTGGTCCATCAAGAGCCGGTTCTTCTCCAATGCTTGCCACAAATCCGATTGGGTGCTCAGTTGATTTGATGTCTTGCATCTGCCATTGAATCACACACCCAAGGTAAACCGGACTCCGTCGGAAGAAATCAGATGGTCAAGACAGCAGTGAATTGTTTCCCTCGCGAAGGCAGTTGGACATTTCCATTTCACCACGGATGGCTAAAAAAAAGTTTGGGTCCAGTCACCCAGTCAGCAACAGCCGGGCCCACTCGAAGCGTTTCATCAATTCTATGGAGTACCCCATAGGCGCGACCTAAAACAACTCGCCTATCTTGGCAGCTTAGGCCCGCAATAACATCGGCACAGAACGGGCTGCAGGACTGGGCACATGGCATAACCAGGAAATCAAGGTCCATCCTGAGCCCATTTCCACCTCCGGCGGGGCTGTCATTGCTAAACAGTGAACACAGGCCAAGTTGGCCGATGTGACATCCCGGGAGCACCAAGTGATTGATGGATATTCTAGACTGCATGGGCGACATCACATTATTAATTTCTCCCTGTGAACCTCAATACTGGACCTATGTATGCTTTCTGCCAACCGATGCCCCTGAACAGCATGCTTCCTAGCAGTAGCCGAGCAGGCCACGGACCCTTTCTCATATAGAGACTCCGATCAGTTACTCTTTTTGGGCATGCCACCAAGCTACATCTGGGATAGGGCATGAATTGCTTGGTGTTCCCATGACGATTGAGGGATTAGATCCGTGGCGTGGAAGGAAAGGAGTCCTGTTCAAAACCGAGGAATCCAATTACCGATCGGGCTCAACTTCGCTTCGATCGCGGTCAACTAAAGATATTTGTCCACCATTGAAAGACGATTTCTGACAGAATAGCCTTTCTTCAGCATGCCAAAGTTGTATCTAGGTGGGTGATCCGCAGTCACGAACTCGGATTTTCGCTGTAAAGAAATCCGATTGTCGATCGCAATGTGATATCGCGAGGATAATCCGCTCAAGCAATGCAAATCCAATGCTTAGGTTCTTATGTCTACACATCGGTCCCAGATGGTTATGGAATCCCATTGTATAGCTATGCACACCAGGGTGTTGTTATTACTCGGACTCGTCTACCGAAGCTAACGGCAATAAGTGGGTTTAGAAGGATATGAAACGACCATTTGCGCCGTCGGATTAAAGGAGTACTGAGTTGAACAGGGGGTTCTTGGCCCAAGCCGGTGTGTGTTCGATGAATTCCACTTCGACAACGGCACCCGCAGCTTTCTCCGCAATCACTGGATATTAAAAGAAATATCGATATTAATAGTGGGCGGCGCTATGGCTTTAGTGCTGGTGACCTACGCTCGGTAAGCCCTAGCCTTGCGGTCAAGGTGAACACTGTTATGGCGTGCAAGTAAGCTGTCGCTCCTCAGATTGGTGGAACCGAGTCATGATCAGGCTGTTAAATGGATCAGGGGCTGTAGGATGATGCGAAGGGTTCGCTGTATGCTGTTCATACTAGCAGGGCTGGGCACATTTACTCCGTACCTACTATGGAGTACTCTTTTTTTTTTTTTTTTTTTTTTTTTTTTTTTTCTCCTGTCCCCCTTCCCTACGAAGAAACTTCTGTCCGCGAGAGACATAAATGTGAGCCCTGCCCGGCAGAAATGTCTGAATGCTGGGCAGTTGTCATCCATTCAAAATGCGAACGAAAGCTCTATTTCTGTCATCGCTATCTCTCTGTGCCAGAGTCGCCAATGCGGCTTTTGGACTCACCACCAACTCCAACTCTTATGTGATTGACGCCGGGTCACCAAACCCGCTGGTGTTTACTGTGAGCCGCTCGAGCTGCGATATTACGTCTATCAAGTTCTACGGTTCCGAATTTCAATATTCTAGCCAGGGTAGCCACATTGGCTCTGGTCTCGGCAGCGCTGATGTGTCTGCGGTCCAAGATGGTGGGAGAATTCATCCATCCTAATGGGATTATAAAATTGGCTTCTGACTTTGTATAGGTGACTATATCAAGGTGACTTGTGAGGCCGGCACCTTGACGCATTATTTCGTCGTTCACAATGGAGATCCTATCATCCACATGGCAACCCATATCACTGCGCGTTAGTATTCTCTTTGGAAGAATTGTGATGGCCTAGATCTGACAGAATTTGACAAACAGAGCCCTCAATTGGCGAGCTACGCTTCATCGCCCGGCTTAACTCGAACCTGCTTCCTAACGAGGAGCCCTTTGGCGATGTCTCTACCACCAGCGGCGGTAGTGCTATCGAGGGATCGGACGTGGTAGGTACTGCTAGCCCTCGAGGTGATACTGGTTTCTGATTTCAATTTAGTTCCTCGTCAATGGCCAGACGCGCAGCAAGTTCTACTCCAGCCAACGGTTTATCGACGACCAGAGACACTGTAAGAGAACAAGGAAAGTCGTTTCGCAACGCGTGACACTCACCATGACCAGGTATTTCGGGAAGCGCTCACCGCGTGTGCATGATCCTCAACCAGTACGAGGGTTCCTCTGGCGGTCCTTTCTTCCGGTAAGTGATAAAATCGGTTACTAGACACTGGTGGGCCTACTGATGAGTTCTAGTGACATCAACACCAACAACGGCGGCAGCTACAACGCTCTCTACTGGTACATGGTATTTCATTTATCCCAACATGATTTAATAGCTCATACTGATATTGTATAGAACTCGGGCCACGTTCAGACTGAGGACTGGCGCATGGGTCTTCACGGCCCCTACTCCATGTACTTTAGCCGTAGCGGAACCCCCAGTACCAATATCGATACCTCCTTCTTCGGGAACCTCGACATTAAAGGTTACGTCCCTGCGAGCGGCCGAGGAACCGTTAGTGGTACTGCATCGGGCGCTAATTCGAACTTTAAATGGGTTATTCATTGGTAGGATATGCACCCCCTTCTTATGATGGACAGAAAATACTAAAGGGAAAAGGTACAACAAGGATGCTCAGTACTGGGCCTACACCGGGTCGGGTGGTGCCTTTACCTCCCCGGCGATGAAGCCCGGTACTTACACGATGGTGTACTACCAGGGCGAGTTCAAGGTTGCCGAACAGTCTGTGACCGTGACTGCGGGATCGAAGACTACTAAGAATATATCTGGCTCTGTTTCTACTGGCACCACCATCTTCAAGATTGGTGAATGGGATGGAACGTGAGTTTTCTCGTCAACCTGAGCTTTTCATATGAACGAACAAGCTAACAGCTTCTAGACCTACTGGTTTCCGGAACGCAGAGAACCAACTCCGCATGCATCCCTCCGACTCCCGAATGAGCAGCTGGGGCCCTCTCACCTACACGGTGGGCAGCTCGCAGCTGACCGATTTCCCCATGGCTCTTTTCAAGTCCGTCAACGACCCTCTCACGATCAAGTTCACCGCCACCGCCGCCCAGACCGGCAAGGCTACTACTCTGCGCATTGGAACCACCCTTGCTTTTGCGGGCGGCCGTCCCCAGGCAAAGGTATATCCATACAGTCTGAACACATAGATATGTCATGCTGATAGAAACCATCAGGTCAACAGCTGGACCGGCTCTGCTCCGTCTGCACCCACGAACCTCAACTCCCGAGGCGTCACCCGCGGTGCGTACCGAGGCAATGGAGAAGTCTACGACGTTAGCATCCCCGCCGGAACTATTGTCGAAGGCTCCAACACGGTTCGTATTTTGTTCTCTGTTAGCATTAGCTAGAACTGAGGCTAACCATGATTAGATTACCATCTCTGTTATCTCCGGAAGCTCGGGAGCGGATTTCCTCAGTCCCAACTTTGTGAGTACCTTGTTAGCTTACCGTCTGGAGAGCTGATTTGCTGACATTATATGTGCAGGTGTTCGACTGCGTTGAGCTTTTTCAGTAGATCACGATCTGTTGGATAGTAGTGGAGAGTGGATCTGAGATCTACGTGAGGTGTGAGCTCGGTTGTCTCTGAAGAGCTGAGTAGTCGACGTCGACAAGTTTGTTTCTCTTTCTATAGTAAATTATTACCTGATACTTCGTGGAACTTGAGTTCAATCCACGATGTTTTGCTTCTTACACTCAATATTCGACTCCACTCGTATTTTGAAACTCGATCTATTGTACATCTATAATACAATCTAACCCACCGATCTAAGTATATACCTCTATAGTCTATACATTACCCCCTCAATCTGCGCAGCGCAACAAACGCCCCAATGCTCACAGCTCCAACGCCCCAGATCCAGCCCCAGGACGAGCCACAAGTCGTATACCTCTCCAGACCCTCCCGTCGATGCACCAATTTGCCGTGCACCCACACAGCACTGACATTCCGATCATCTCCATTCCACACCCACTTCTCGACCTTCTCGCCCCAATCCTCTGTGCCAAAAACATCCACCCGATTCTCCTCCCCTCCCTTCGTCTCCCCCGAGACCTTCTCCCCTAATGAAATCAACTGCGCATCCCAGCTCATCCCAACATCAAACCCACCGACCTGGTCCGCCAGATCCACAACTGCCGCACCACCCCTCGTCGCCAAATACAGCGCATCGCCAACACTCAGCACCAGCCTCTGCGCCTCGTCGTCCGTGATACTCGCATCCGTATGCCGATACAGCCTCGAGACTAGACAAGCCTGGCGCACATTCTCCAACACACTGGCATCATACCCGCCGCTGACATCCGTCCCCAGACCGACCTGAATGCCCGCATCCAGGAGGCTCCGCACAGGACAAAGCCCGGACCCCAGCGCCGAGTTCGACGCCGGACAATGCGAGACCTTGGCGCCGCGGGCTGCGATCGTCGCCTTCTCCGTATCGGACAGATGCACCGCATGCGCGAGGATCGTGCGCGGCGTCAGCAGCCCATGCGTCGCGTAGACATCCGCATAGCTCATCCCGTAGATCGCCTCCACGGCGGCCACCTCGTTCTTGTTCTCCGAGATATGCGTCTGGATGTGCAGCGGGGGGTCGTAGTCGGCTGCCAGCGCGGCCAGCCCGTCCATGGCGTCTTCCGTGCAGGCGAGCGCAAACCGCGGCGTCAGGATCGGCTGCACGTGGTCGCCGTGGGGGTCGATGGCGTGGATGTGTCGAATCACGTCGCGGTTGAGCGCCACGGAGGCCTCGGTGGATGGGTCCCGGTAGTCGGTGGCCTCGTCGACGCGGTCCATGCAGACGCGGCCGATGAGGGCGCGCTGGCCGGCTTGCTTGCAGAGCGTGGCGAGCAGGTTCGTGGCGGGGACGTGGATGGTCGCGAAGTACGAGGCGCAGGTGGTGCCGTTGGCGAGCGTGCGCGATATGACTTGCTTGTAGACGGTGCGGGCGCGGTGTACGTCCTGGAAGGATTTCTCCATGGGGAAGGTGTATGTTTGAAGCCATTCAAGGAGGGTGAGAGTGCCGAAGAGGCCGGAGTTGGGGTATTGGGGGGCGTGGATGTGGGTGTCTTGATTTCAATTAGATTGGTGTTTGTTTTCGTGGGTTGAATGTCTATCCCCAAGTGGAACAGAAGAAGAAAGAAATGTCTGTAACATACCAATAAACCCAGGAAAAAAGAACTCGTTCTTCTCCTCATCAGCCGTGACAATGCGTACCCTTGGCTTTTTCGAGAACCCATATTCAGACGTATTCGTCCCGGCGACAACCCACCCCTTGCTCTTTACAAGAGCCAGCAGGCCTCCATGACCTTCAACACTCCAATCAACTCCCTGAATGCGGCCATCATCATTGGACACCCAGAGGGCGCCACGGTGGATGGCGAGTTCGTGATGAAGCCCGGATTTTTCCCGGGGCAGGTGAACAAATGTCCCAAAGTAGAGGGTATAAGGCGGTGATGCCATGTTGGTTCCAGCTACTATGAATATCAGACGTGTTGTGTAGTGAAATGATATGCAGAAGAAACCGGTCCGACTGTAGAAGCATCAGGTACACGAGCAGGACATGCAAACCAGGGGATCACCTACCTTAAATACAGGGGAGTGTTACGATCGGACTATCAATTCAAGCGGACCAGGGACGTGATAGATCAGAGACGTAGATAGTAAATGCAATGATCGACCGAAAGGTGGACACGAGGGACTCAAAAAGGGCGGGGAACCGTTGGGGTATCAGTTTACAATGCACGTGCAAGCGCCGAGATACAGCCTCAGGCCGAGCTGCAGGGAAGCCTCAGGCGAACTCCGCCAATAACAGCGCGGATATCTGCGCCTGGACTCGGAGGACGGCCGGCTCCGATGCCACAAGGGGTTTAGCGTGGAATAATCCGTGGATCAGATACGTCCGATAAGATACGAGTGCACGTGATCTATAGTTATTGGGGGGTGGAGATACTCAATACTCGTCTTCTCTATTGCACTGTACGGCTTCAGCTCGCGAAGAGCTCCTGTATCATGCTATGCCTAAATCAATCAAACGCCCGCATCCCAGTATCTATCGTGATTATGTTGAATCTTGCGTGTCGCCACGGCGCGACTATGCTACCCCAAGTCCAACCAAATATTCCGAGTAAATGTTGAAGAGAACAAGAAAAGAAATCAAAACGATTCGTAGACAAACATGGGTATCATATCTAGTCGGTATCTTCGACGGGTCCGCACGTGCAGAACAGGTTCTGGTCACCGTAGGCTGTACAATCGTTAGTTTCAATCAAAGACAACAATTGGCAATAGAAAGAGGGATCCCTTACCATCGTCCACTCGCGTGACCGACGGCCAGAACTTCTTCTCCAGAAGCCACGGCACTGGGTACGCGGCGGCCTCCCGCGTGTACGGGCGGTTCCACTCGCTGGCCAGAAGGTCACGCTGCGTGTGCGGTGCCAGCTTCAGCACGTTGCCCTCGCGGGGCTGGGCGCCGCTCTCCACGGCGGCAATTTCCTGGCGGATGGAAATCAGGGCGTCGCAGAACCGGTCCAGTTCGGCCTTGTTCTCCGACTCCGTGGGTTCGATCATCAGGGTGTTGGCCACGGGCCACGACATCGTGGGGGCGTGGAATCCGTAGTCTTGCAGACGCTTGGCGATGTCGATCGCCTCGACGCCGCAGGTCTCCTTGAACTTGCGCACGTCGAGGATGAACTCGTGCGCGCAGCGGCCGCTCTCGTTGGTGTACAGGATCGGGTAGTGCTCCTTGAGCCGGGAGAGGATGTAGTTTGCGTTGAGCAAGGTGATCTTGGTCGCATGCGTGAGGCCCTTTGCGCCCATCATGTTGATGTAGTTGAAGGTGATGGGCAGGATGCTGGCACTACCCCAGGGGGCCGCGCTGATTGGGGGCGAGGAGGACTCCGAGCGCTTAGACACGAGGTATTCGCTGGCAGGGTGGGAGGGGAGGAAGGCGCGGAGATGTTCGGCAACGCCGATGGGGCCGACACCGGGTCCACCACCGCCGTGGGGGATACAGAAGGTCTTGTGCAGGTTCAGATGGCAGACGTCGGCACCAATCTCACCGGGAGAGCACAGGCCAATCTGGGCGTTCATGTTGGCTCCGTCCATGTAGACCTGTCCGCCGTGCTGGTGCACGATCTCGCAAGCCTGCTTGATGCCGGGCTCGTAGACACCAAAGGTGCTCGGGTATGTGATCATGACGGCGGCAAGTTCGTCCTTGTGCTTCTCGCACTTGGCCTTGAGATCCTCGAGGTCCAGGTTACCCGTCTTGGTGTCGCACTTGATGGTGACAACCCGCATGCCAGCCATAGCGGCACTGGCAGGGTTGGTTCCGTGCGCCGACACGGGGATCAGGCAGATGCTGCGCTTAGAGCCTCCGTGGGCCTCCTGGTACTTCTTGATCACGCGCAGACCGGCAAACTCGCCCTGGGCGCCGGAGTTGGGCTGAACGGTGACTTCGGCCATGCCGGTGATGTCCGCCAGCTGCTGTTCCAGATCGTCGATCATCTGAGTATAACCCTTGGCGACGTCGGAAGGCATGAAGGGGTGCATCTGGGAGAATTCAGGCCACGAGATGGGGATCATCTCGGAGGTGGCGTTCAGCTTCATGGTGCACGAGCCGAGCGGGATCATGGAGTGGGCCAGCGACAGGTCTTTAGACTCCAGATGACGGATGTATCGGAGCATTTCCGTCTCCGAGTGGTGAGTGTTGAACACGGGATGGGTCAGATAAGACGAGGTACGCTCCAAGCTGGCCGGAACGCGGGCGAGACCGAGGTTCTCGTCCAGGGTGACTTCGCCCTTGTTCGCGTGGGTGGCGAAGACCTGCAGGATCGATTTCACCTCCTCGCGTCCAACGGTTTCGTCCAGCGAGATACCGATCTTCGTTGGGGCAACCTGGCGGAGGAAGATGTGCTGCGAGCGAGCGGCGGCAACGAGGGCCTGGGCCTCCTCGCTGCTGGGAAGCTCCACAGTCAACGTATCGAACACAACACCGCCATCGGCAGCGTTGGTTTTGACAGGGACGTTGAAGCCCAGAGCGGCAAGCCTGGCCTGCAGAGTCGTGGTCATGGACATGATGCGCTGCGCAATGGCCTTCAGACCGGTCGGACCGTGGTAGACGGCGTACATGGCGCTCATGTTCGCCAAGAGAGCCTGAGCCGTGCAGATGTTGCTGGTCGCCTTTTCACGACGAATGTGCTGTTCTCGCGTCTGCAGAGCCAATCTCAAGGCACGGTTGCCCAACCGATCCTTCGACACACCAACAACACGGCCGGGGACCTTGCGCTTGTACTTATCCGCGCAGGCGAAGAAGGCAGCATGGGGACCACCGTAGCCCATCGGCACACCCAGTCGCTGGGCGCTACCAAAGGCAATGTCGGCACCAAACTCGCCGGGTGCCTTCAAGAGGGTCAGGGCCAGCAGGTCCGTAGCAACGCTGAAGGTACCGCCCGTAGCGTGGATGGCGTCGCTGAGAGACTGGAAATCGTAGAGACCACCCTCGGTGTCAGGGTATTGGGCAAGCACACCGATGAGGTTGTCGCCCTGCTCCTTGACCAGCTGGAAATCGTTCGCCAGGATGTCGCCCACGACCAGATTGATACCGAAACCTTCGGCACGGGACCGCATCACCTCCAGAGTCTGAGGGTGGCAGAGATGAGAGATCACGTACGTCTTGCCGGGCTTCTTCTGCTTTGCCATGGGGAGAGTCGCGAAAGACATGGTCATGGCCTCCGCAGCGGCGGTGGCCTCATCGAGGACAGAGGCATTGGCAAACGGCAGACCCGTCAGATCGGCGGTCAAGGTCTGGAAGTTCAGGAGCGACTCCAAACGACCCTGACTGATTTCGGGCTGATAGGGAGTGTAGCTGGTGTACCAGGCCGGGTTCTCCAGGACGTTGCGGAGAATCACGGGGGGAACAATGGTGGGGTAGTAGCCCGTTCCCAGGTACGTCTTCCCCGACACGTCGATCTGTTTCCGGTAGGTATCCAACAGCTTCAGCATGTCCGTCTCTCCCAGACCACCATGCACATTGTCCCGAGCCAACTTGGCATTGGTATGAGGAGCGCTGACGTTCAGGTCTTTCTTTGACAGGATATCCGCGGGGAGGACCTGCTTCACGAACTCGTCGAGCGAGGCCACCGGAGGGTCCAGCGTCGCCAGCATGTCTTTGGCGGCGTCCGGAGACGGGCCAATGTGCCTTCTGGGGAAGGTGTCGAGGGGCTGGAAAGCATCACGGGGGTGAGGATCGCCATGGTCCGTCACCGAGCTGGTGTAGACGGCTCGTCGGGCGGTTGCCGACTGTTGCGAGGTCGTGTGCAGGGTGCGGCGAGCGGAGAGTAAGGGCGAGGATCTGCGGACAGCCACAGGAGAGGGGGAAGAATGCAATCGGGTGCGGAGAGCCAGCTGGCGAGCGCCTCGAAGGGCGCACCAGGTCGCAGCCATGGTCAGAGAAGAAAAGACACCGAGAGACCGCAGTGGTGATGATTTGGCCAGGCGCAAGGATATGCGGAAAGAAGGAATGGAGATAGGAAGTATGGAGGAGATAGGACACGGTCTCTCAACTACCACACCTTCAATTCATGCGAGGGAATCAAATGAGGCAACAGGGATGTAGAAAGAGAAAGGAAGAAGAGAGGGAAAAGAGCCGATAAAAAAAAAGACGAGAACCAAAGCTCTCCGAGATCCACGAGTGCGACGAGGATCGGATTATCGTCTGGCGGGGAGGTAAACCGCGGGCGATACGGGAAACTGCGATAACACTGCCGTCCGGGCCAATCAGGAGGGCGAAACCCCCTCCGCAGCCCCTGCCGGGACCCGCCCATGGCAGCTCCCCGCGACTGATAAGACCGCGTTTCCCGCGGGAAAGTCGGTCGCGGTGTTCCTGTCGCGAAGTCAATAATTGCGCAGTGCTCGCGATAATGACTTCGGTAACGTGGTATTCCTCCTCCGCGCTCGGAATCCGCGACCGCATCTCATTTGACCGGGGAGATCGTGAACGGGTCGGAATGATGCCATCGTCGCACTGCTTGAGTAGCACTCTGCACTCACCACTTAAGAGTTAAGACCTCTACTGAGGACGGTGCGGGGAGGGAAAGTCGGCGAAGTCTCCGTGTCACGGGACCTGGTCCGAGCGCGGATCTAGATTCCCTTTTCTTTTTCTCTCTCCCTCTGTCTTCTCTCTCTCCCTCCCCTCAACCACAACCACCGATAGGAATGATTCTCACCACCCCCTCTTATAATCCCAAAGCGCCCATGCATCAACCGCAGAAACCGGAACTTTTTCCTCCAATAACCGGGAAATTGCTTACCTGCCCACATGCACCTTGATCAGTTGACTAGCCTGTGTATCTCCGAAGCTTTGTCCCAACCTTGTACCACGTCGATCTGATTTTGGAACACACGACTCTTATCAGCGATCTCCCATTTTTGGTGGCAATGAGGGGTCAATCTCTCATGAGCCATTGTCCTTGGCGAATCCAGACGAATCGATGCATCCCTTAGTCCACGACGTTTCAGACTGATTCAGGAATGGACTGCACGATAGACAGGAGACTCGTCTGACGGTCCGTCTGTCTTCTTGACATGCTCCACGGCAAGAGCGGTACCGTCCACATTTTGTGCCATTGACCAACCCCCATGGTCATTTTTTTGACACTGTAGAGCCCAGATCCCATATTTTGGGATCTTCTGAACCGAAGTCGGCGCGATGGAGAAATGTCAGCGAGAGATCCCACTTTGAATGCCCAATATTCCCTCGATCATAAGAGCCAAGTGGGGAAAGAAATGCCTTACAGCGTCGGCCGGGAAGTTGCAGGAAGATTCTGCGGTCTGTGTACCTCCTTTAGCGCGAGAAGCTTTGAAATCTTTGGCTGGGAACGTGGATCACTCCGTCACCGTTATCCATCAGCCCTCTCAGCCATGGTTTAGACCGTTCACTAGATGAGCCCATCTGCCAGTCAGCGCGCGCAGATTCTGTTATCGCACTTCCGCAACTTGGCAGGCACCGCAGCGTGCAGCCCGGATGGCCTGGATTTCCCTGCTGGAGCTTTAAAGCAGCTGAAGTTGGCAACCGCTCTCGCCCGCCTTGATTTTTTCTTTCTTCCCCGTCCCCTCCTTTCCAGTTCATTCCCTTCCATCGGAGTCGCGAGTGGTGCTTCCGTTGATTCCCGTCTTAGATTGTCTCTATGTTATCCAATTCCTCTCAATGCTAGCTGTGAATCTATATCATGTCCCTGGTACAACATGTTTCTGCCATTGATGGTGTCGATCGTGAACCCGAGCCAGATGACGATATCACCGACACTACAGCGGTCACGGCCAATCTGGATTCGCTCGCTCCGATCCGCCGCAAAATTAGCTACGATGTATTCCCTGTGCCTCCCCCGGAGACCGACGATAAACACGCGACGGCCGCGTACAAGGTGTCAAACATCCGGCGTCTGGGTTAGTCCACGGAGCTGAGGTTTTTTAGAATTTGATGCGAGGGGTTGAACACTGCTGATTTCCTCAGCCCAGGTAATTGTCACCGTCCTTGCGTGTTGGTTTGCCTCGGGCATTGTGTTCGGCTTTGCGGCTTTGAAGCCCGTCCTGGTCGAAGAGGGGGTCTATCGCAGCCTGTGTACCACGGAAGAATTGCAACGCAATGTGGAGCTTTGCTATAAACAGGATTTGAAGTTGGTCTTGGATGATATTCCGTGTTTTCATTCGATAACTCTAACTTGGTCAGGCTGAACCTGTTTTTCACGGTCGGATCGATTACGGCGAACATGTCGGCTCTTCCGGTCGGAACCATCCTGGACCGTTACGGCTCGCGCGTTTGTGGCTTTGCCGGTTGCTTCGCATTGGCCACGGGATGTGTCTTCATGGCGGCCTCCTTTTCATGGCCCGAGTTTGATGGCTACATAATCGGGAACCTGTTCCTTGCTCTGGGGGGAACCTTTATTTTCGTCCCCTCGT
This sequence comes from Aspergillus steynii IBT 23096, assembly GCF_002849105.1. Classification (NCBI taxonomy): domain Eukaryota; kingdom Fungi; phylum Ascomycota; class Eurotiomycetes; order Eurotiales; family Aspergillaceae; genus Aspergillus; species Aspergillus steynii. Next base: position 2,415,413 of record NW_020194400.1, read on the forward strand.
TCCAGATCGCCAACGCCTTTCCGCGGTATGCCGGGACCATTGTCGCCCTGGTCACCGGCGCCTTCGATGCTTCGGCGGCGATTTACTTATTCTACCACCTCATCTACGAAGTCGATCGTCAGAAGTTCAGCCCGAAAAAGTTCTTTCTGGCGTACCTCGTTGTCCCGGCGATGATCTTCGTTTCTCTGCTCACGATTATGCCGGCCCACGATTACCAGAGCTCCCGCTTGCTCCATTCGAAGATCGAGAAGGCCGAGGACGCAAGGCGGGATGTACACGAGTCGGACGAAGACATCGAGAGTGAGTCCGAGCTTCGGCGCATCCGACAGGAGCGTGCCGCCCGCCGACGCGATAAGATTGACAAGATCAACGGGGTGCTGGGCGACGAAGACGAGCGGAAACAGCGCGAGCAACAAGAGGAGGAGCGCCACACCGTGAGCACCGTATGGGGGGTTCTTCACGGCCAGCCTGCCCACAAGCAAATGGCAACGCCGTGGTTTATCTTGATCACCCTGATGACGGTGCTTCAAATGCTGCGGATGAATTATTTCATCGCCACAATTCGATCGCAGTACGAATACATGTTGCACTCGGAGCTTCAGGCCGAGTGGATCAACCGTTTCTTTGATATCGCCCTGCCAGTCGGCGGCATCATCTCGACTCCTTTTATCGGACTGATCCTGGATCATTTCAGCGTTGCGGCCACGCTTGCCACGATCGTCATTTTCACCACGGCCATTGGGATCCTGAATTCCGTGCCGGCGCTATGGACTGGCTATGTGACCATTATGCTGTTTGTGCTCCTCCGGCCGCTGTATTATTCTGCGATGTCGTAAGTATTTGCGTTCCCACAAAGCACTCTCTCTGCTAATGGCTTCGCAGCGACTATGCTACCAAAGTATTCGGGTTTGCAACGTTCGGTCGTGTTTATGGAACGATCATCTGCCTGTCTGGCCTGGTAAACTTCTCCCAGTACGGACTGGATTCGCTCACCCACGGGCCCCTCCATGGGAACCCAATTCCAATCAACATCTTCTTTGCCTGCGCAGGATTCGTGATCGGAACGGCCTTGGTGGGATTTGTGTATTTTGCCGGACGGCGGTTGACGGAGAAGCAGCTGGAGGAGGCCGACGAGGAGGAGCGGCAGCGACTGATCCAGGAGGAAGATGAGGAAGACGAAGATGAGGTTTAATTTACGATTATTCTTGCAAATATTGATAGGAGAGATAGAAGACCAGCCAGTCTTACCAGGGACAATGAAGGAGTTCTAATGAAAACGCCGTACTCCTAGTAAGGTCAGGGAGCACGTGGTCGTCCATCTCGCTTATCTCCGAGGCCAGAGTTCCATGATCCATGGTCCATGCCCTGTACAACACAGCTTTCGCAGTCCGTGAGACTTTCTTTGTCTCTGAACTCCTGCCATACGGAGTTTCCGTGCTTCCACGCCACCGGAACCAGCAAGCTCTATTAAGCTCAACCAACGGACACGGACAACTAGGAAAGCTGCATCCCAGAAAAAACACCCACACCACAACACCGGGACTAAAACCAAAATGTCCGAGTTCAACAACGGAGATTAAGCTTTTCGCGAGACCAGCTTACGAGGCGATGATGTCTTGCTACGCATCTTGCAAGCGATCCTCGCCTACGAAGCAGCGCTAGGCGGAGAAAGGAAAGAGGGCCGTTGATATGCAGAGGGGAAGGCAACATGATAGACAAGGATGGTGGGGAAGCTGGTTTCTAAGCGGGATGGTGTGTCGATCGATGAATTGTGCGGGGAGCTTTCTGTTCCCTGACTGTTTCTGACTGTTTCATGGACCTGTTGAGATGCACTGGGCAAGGCTTATGTGTGTCATCATGCCTCAAGCAAGCTCAAGAGGGAAGTTCGGACGTCTGCGGACCAGCCACTCCCACTTCGACCAGCAACTTCCCCATCGGCCGAAGACAGACAAAAACTCCGTCCCATCAAAAGTTCCAAATCCACCCAACCCCACAGAAAACTGAGGGGAGATCGCCGCCCCAGCATCAGCAAAGGCCACCGGCAGGCCTGGATCTCCATCGTCGGTACCCAACCCGCCAAGAAGCACAGAGAGCGTAGGGCGCATCTTTCTCTCGCGAAAACCCCCGGAAAACAAAGACCAAGAACGATAGTCGGTCCAAAGCTAGGTACCGATCTCTCGGGACTTGACAGGTTCCAATGACACGGCGAGAAAGGAAGAACCATCCGAGGCAGCTGGGGACATTTCGAGAATCTACCGACGGGGACACGAGCAGCCAAGAGTCATCAAAGGGGGTCAAGCCACCGGGGTGGAATACGCGCATTGGCACGGGAAAAGACGGGCCTCGTGCTGAGCTGTGGAACGGTGGCGAGGGAAACTGTTGGTCTGTCGGGTTGGCCAAGGGTCTGAGGGAGCCCTAACTAAGGTTCCGCCGGATGCACGATCAAGAAGGGAAAGACTGGCTCCGAGTTTCGAGTGACCTTCCGAGAGATGAGACCACGAGACAACGGAGGGCCATGGCTAGATGCATCCATCGTCGTAGCGAATGGCCGTGAGTCGCCAAGCTGCCAAGGGGAGGTCTTGATGTCAGTTTCGTCGCAAACTGGCCTTCCCCGCATCCTTCGCCTCCCCCACAAAAGCCGGGGAAATATGGCCGGAAACCAGTGAATGACGGCGGATTCTTTGTTACTCTTCACCTCCTCCCCAGGCCGAGGTAAGTTGCTACCTTCCAATCGGCTATTGGCAAGTTTGGCTCTGTCGGCACTTTCCGTGCTCTGTGAGCGAATCATTCACTCACTCTAGCGTGGAGGGGTTACCCTGGTTTGTTCGAGATGGGTTTCGCTGTAAACCCTACGCGTGCCACCCCTGCACATCTGGTCTATTACTATCTCCTGTGAGCAGTACTTATACTGCTGGCCCTGCACACCGGTGATCTTTTCCCTCTTCCACCGGTCAGCCCCTACCACTGAACTTTTTTTCACTCATTGCGTTTGAAACATCCAGCCATGTCGCGCTCAAATAGCGAGAAGGCGGTTCCCAGCATCGACAAGATCGAGGATGTCAACCAGCCTGCTCTGAACGATGTGGACTATGACGAGGATTACTCGTACCCCGAGCAGCGCAAGATCATTCATCGCATTGACCGTCGCCTGGTGACTATGACTGGTCTGGCGTACTGCGTGTCGCTCATGGACCGAACCAACCTCAGTATGGCCGCAGTGGCTGGGTAGGTCGCGTCAATGCCGGCCCTGGAATTCAGATGCTAATGTGAGAATAGAATGACCGAGGACCTGCAATTGTACATTGGCCAGCGTTATGTGAGCATCGCGCGGTCAATCAACCGTTAAATACTAACAAGAATCGATAGTCTATCATCGTGCTCATCTTCTTCGTGCCTTATGTCATCTTTCAGCCCCCTATGACCGTGATCACCCGTAAGATGGGTCCGACCTTCTTCCTGGGGTCCATTGTTGTCTCTTGGGGCGCAATTCTGATCGTAAGCCAGCGTGGTACGGCACCTTTTGGACTTTCTGACAAATATCCACAGGGCATGGGTTTCACAAAGAATTGGGAGCAAATGGTTGGATGTCGTGTGCTACTCGGCCTCCTGGAAGCAGGTCCGTTTACTGTGTCTAACGTGCTGCCGAACACCAACTGATGTTTCTAGGTTACTTTCCCGGCTGTGTGTATCTTCTCTCGAGTTGGTACACTCGCTGTGAGTTCCACCGTAACACCCGCCCTTGTACTGCACCTGCTGACGTTCCTAGTCGACGTGCAAAAACGATTCTCGGTCTTCTATCTCATCGGCTGCGTTGCATCCGCCTTTGCCGGTATCCTAGCCTTCGGTTTGATGCAGATGAAAGGGATCCAAGGTCTTGAGGGCTGGCGCTGGATCTTCATCATGGAGGGAGTGGTATGTTGTCATCCGCGCTGTCTGCGTTCGCAATACTAAGCTTGCCAGATCACCGGTATCATCGGAATCTTGACCCTGATCTTCCTGGTCGATTTCCCCGACAGGGCCCACAAATCCTGGAGGTTCCTCAGCCAGAGGGAAAGCTCCTTCATTGTGCGACGCATCAACCGGGACCGATCCGATGCCGACGAGGAGCCCTTCAACCTCAAGCGCTTCCTCAGTCCTGCCTTGGACATGAAGATCTGGGGATTCGCCATGATTTTCTTGTAAGACCACGACGGGTGCTCTTCGGATCAATACTAACACCCATCCAGCTGCTCGACCACCGTCACCTACGCCATCGCGTACTTCCTCCCCATCATCCTGCAGCAAGGCATGGGTTACGACGTCGGCGCCGCCCAATGCCTCGTGGCACCCCCCTTCGCTCTCGCCGGTCTAGTCATGTACGCCACCGCCTGGGTCGGCGATCGGTACCGCGTGCGTGGCGCCATCGTGGTCTTCAACGCGTGTCTCTGCATCATCGGCCTTCCGATCATGGGATTCGCCAAGGGCAACGCCGCCCGCTACGTGGGAGTCTTCTTCAGCGTGGCCGGATCCAACTCCAACGTTCCGGCCGTGATGGCGTACCAGGCGAACAACGTGCGTGGGCAGTGGACTCGCGCGCTGTCCAGCGCGACGCTGGTGGGATTCGGCGGCATCGGCGGCATCGTTAGTAGTTTGGTTTTCCGGACGCAGGACGCGCCGAACTATCGACCGGGCATGTGGACGACGATTGCGTAAGTTTCTTCCAGCTCGGGGGTTTTGCCGTGCTAATGCGAGACAGGTGTAACTTGTTGATCCTGGTGATCGTGGGTGTGATGAGTCTGTGGTTCCGGCATTCCAACAAGCAGGCGGATGAGGGCAAGAGGGTGATCGAGCAAGATCCAAACTTCCGATACACTTTGTGATCGTGACGATACGATGCAATGATGAGATGCAAGCAGGGCTTTACCCGGATGACCCTAGATTATTCTAACTTCCAAATAAACCAGAAAGAAACCTAGGTAATGAACAATCCACCACCAACCGCTTCATCCACCTCCTCTATCTAACCCCGTAGAAAGATAAGCCTACCTCTCCATCAACCCCCTCACCCTCTCCCTAACCCCATTTCCATCCTCCCCACCAACACCAACCCAATCATCCCAACAAACGCTCAGCACCACCGAATCCCTCCCCCGATCCTCCACCCTCCCATACCCATCCCCACCAACCTCCCTCCCGCCAACCTTCCCCCTCTCCTCCGCCCCCACAATCACGCGATGCCACCTCAACACGCCCTCAACCCTCAACCCCATCCTCTTCGCCGCCCGCACCGACGCCTCATTCTCACTATGCGCAATCCACTGCACGCGCCGCAGCCCCAGACCCCCCTGCGCCGGACTCTCCAGCGCATAGCGCAGCAGCAGCCCGATGGCGTGGGTCGTGACGTGCGTGCGCTGGTAGTTTGGCAGGGTGAGGACCCAGCCGATTTCAGCGGAGCGGTGGACGGGCGAGGCGTTCATTAGGGTGATCATTCCTGCCAAGGCATAGTCTTCATTTTGTGGGTCTGTGGATGGGGACGAGGGCGAGGCTGTCTTGTCGAGGACCGCGAAACAGGTGCGATCGTCGGATGGGGTCATGTAGGCGTCGAAGAAGTGGGTGTTGAAGGCGTCGGCGGTGGGGAAGGGGTCCCAGGATAGGTAGTTGAAGAGTGAGGGGTGGGGGGCCGTGGAGGCGATCAGGGGGGCGGAGTGTTTGGTTATCTGGGGTTGTTAGCGATGGGATGAGGGTGGATTGGGGATGGGGATGAGGGAGGATACGTCGAATGGAGTCAGTTTGACCTTGTCGCTGGAGAGGTCGGGGACGGGGAAGCAGAAGTTGGGAGGGAGGGACATTGGGTTGGTTTTGTGGGAAGCAATATGGTAGGTATATTTTTGTAGGTATGGAGGAAGAAAATAGATGGAACTGGAGAAAAATATCAAAGAGAAAAGTCCAGAAAAAGCGGACTGCAAGCTTAAATGGCATGACTGATGATGACAGCTACAGGGATCTCATTCCATGTCGCATTGGCCTCTTACTTCCCACCACCACTCCTAATGAACAAACCGAAACGCAACCACCGCCCCTCCCTGAATAGCACCCCCTCCCACCACTCCCTCCTCGACCTCCACCCTCTCAATACGCCGATTCTCTCTCTTCAAATGCCACTTGATCGCCATCGCCGTGCACGCGCAGACCAAACACGCCCCGCTCATGACGCCCCCACCCGCATAGTACCGCGGCTTCTGCGAATCCGGAAACATGTACGAGGTGTAGAAATGCGCGACCCCGGCGCCCATGAGGTTCACGACGGCAAAGGCCGCGGCGCGCTTGGTTTTGGGCCGGGGGAGCGTCGAGCTGAGCCATGAGACGACGAGGTTGTAGGGGCTGTAGGAGCCGGCGGTCATGAGGAACATGCTGAAGTAGCGGGCGCCGAGGGAGCGGATAAACATTGCCTTTTCCTCCGGTCAGTTGTGTACCAGATAGAAGGAAGAGAGGGAAGATGCGAGGACTGACCAGAAGATTCCCTAGTAAGGCGAATGCCAGCGGCACGGCGATGTGCAGACCTCTCTCGTTGACGCGGGCGCCGTGGAACGAGATGCAGAGGGAGCAGAGGAAAGCGAAGAAGTAGGGCGGCGCGGTGAGCAGCAGCGTGATGGTCTCGTTGTAGCCCAGGGTGCCGACGATGGAGGGAAAGAAGTTATTGAACGACTGCGCGGTGAGCAGCGACATCTGCAGGACGATGAACATGTAGAGCTTCGGATCGAGGAAGGCCTGTTTGACGCCCCAGAGGAGGGATTCGGGGTCGTCGTCGACGATGCCGGCGTTTTCGTTGCGCAGACGCCAGTCCTGACTGTGTCAGTTGAGATGGTCTTGAGTATGATGAAGAGGCTGTACCGCGAGTACTTGATGGTTGGGAGTCAGCCACCATCGGTTCGTCGAGCCAGGATAATCTGGGATGAATGGGATGACGAGCAAGGCGATGGCGATGGTCATTGATCCTTCGATGATGAACAGCCATTCCTATCCCAGGTTAGAGCCAGCTTCATCGGGTCGAAAGAGCAAGATGAAACCCACCCAAGCCGGTCTGCCCAGCTTCCCCTCCATCCTCGCCACAATACCCGCCGCAATCAGTCCTCCAAACGCGCTCGCCAGCATGTTGGCCCCGTAGAGGAAGGCAATTCGCGGCGGCAGCTCCGAGCGCTTATACCAGCAGGACATAAGGAAGAAGACGCCGGGCAGGAAAGGGCCTTCGACGAGACCCAACACAATGCGGCAGATGAACAGGCCGGCGAAGTTGCGCGTAAAGGCCTGGCACAGGGACACGAGACCCCAGGCGGCCGTGACGAGGCCGATGTATAGGGACGGTTTGACCTTTGTGATGATGACGTTGGAGGGGAGTTGGGTTATTATATCTGTTCAATCAGCAAGTCGGAAGAGAAGGTGGACGTGAGATAGGGAGCATACATCCGACGTAGAATATCATCAAGCAGGTGTTATACTGCGTGTTGGAGATGCCGAGTGTGGTAGGCAAGCCCGCGATCTTTGCGTTGGCGATGTTATTCCTGCTTTAATCAGCCCAACACATGGACGCGAGTCTTTGAAGGACAAGAGAACGTACCGATCCAGGATGTTCATCAAGAACAAAATGATCACCGCAGGCAGCAAGCAGCAATCCAACCTCTTCACCAGGTCTTTTTCCAGAGCTTTGATCTGCTCAGGGTCTAGACTCGCCAGCTCTATCGGTAACGGAAGCTGCTGCAAGGGACCTGGTTTGACATGCTCGATGGTCTCGACGTCGCCCTTCATCTGTGTCCTGGTGTCAATGCCGTTGTTCATTGTGGAATGCCAGCTGTGGGCTCAACAAGATGCAGAATTGCAATTGCGGGGTGACAGCTGCAGCAGGATAATCTTATGCATTTGAAGCCTGTAATCAAGCTGTTGAGTATGCGGCAAACAGTCCGATATCCGGGGGATCGACGGTCGGGGGTATGCCGGAATCTGGGGAAATGCGGAGTCTCTAGATTTCAAGAGGTGAGAGTAAGGTTTGGGCCTGATAATGTAATTGAGGTAAATGCTCATGTCATGGTCTAGAGTACTGTATAGTCGACAACCCCTATACTCCTATCCGGAGTGACTATCCCTGACAGCCTTCGCATTGACCGGAGTCAACGGCTCCCCGATAACCTGCCCATCCTCGCCCACCACCGCCAGAATATTCCTCATCGCATTCAGCTCGAAATTGATCCTCGTCTCCAGCGCCCCTCCGCCAACATGCGTCGTCAGCGTCACATTCTCCATCGCCGCCAACCTCTTCGAGACCTGCGGTTCATGATAATGCACATCGAGCCCAGCAGCGGACAGCTTCCCCGTCTCCAACGCCGCGACCAGCGCCTCCTCGTCCACCACCTCCCCTCTGGCCGTATTCACCAGTCTCGCCCCATCCTTCATCACCGCAATTGTCCTCTCATTGATTAAATGCCTCGTATGTTCATTCAGCGGCGTATGCAACGACACACAATCCGCCTTCTCCAGCAACGCCTCCAACGACCCCTCAAACCGCACCCCCAACCGCTCCTCCTCCTCCCTCTCCGCCCTCACCACATCAAAATACATCACCTCCATCCCCAGCGCCCGCGCCTTCTCCGCCACTCTTTTGCTAATATTCCCCAACCCCACCAGCCCCAGGACATGACCGCGCGGATTCCTCGAAATCATCGCAAGAAGCTTATGCGTGGCCGTAAAGCGTGCCGGATCGGCCGTGCGCGCGGCGATCTGCGCCCTCGTGAAGTTCCGAAACACCGACAGGATCATGTACAGGGTTGTGTCGGAGACCGCTTCATCCGAGGCCCCTGCACCGTTGGCGTACCAGATCCCGCGCGCGCCGAGGGCGTCGACGTCGGCCCAGTTGAAGCCGGCGCCGGCGGAGGCGAAGATGCGGACGGAGGACGGCAGCAGGGCGATGAGCTCGTCGTCCCACTGGCCCATTTCACCCCCGGATTGGAAGTGCGGACGGAAGATGGCGGAGAAGGAGCCGTATCGGTTTGTCTTCAAGGCGTGGATGAAGGATCCTCGGTCTGGAGCATCGTTGGGGACGATGTCGTAGCGGTCGGAGAAGGGGCCGTTGTAGAAGTCATGGTTGTATTTGATGGGGTCGCCGAGATGGAGGATAATTGGGTTGGGCATTTTGGATGTTGGGGGATCGGGGGTTGAGATGGTGATGATAGTCCGTCTTAATGAGCGATGATGCTGGTCGACACCGGAGAGAAAGCCGTTGGCGTCGGCGATGAGCCGGTCGAGTAGTGCGGGGAAGCTTTCAGAAGGAAGAAAGAAGTTGGGGAAGCTCAATAGTTCTGATTTGATTTGATAGGATTGATTGAGTGGCTCCTGGGATGCCTGATAGGTCATCTAATGGTCTTTCGAAAGGACGAGCGGCTATATTTTTGAGTATTTTCTCCCCTTATTATTCTGGCTAAACAGTAAGAAGTCAAAAGGATTATTTTAATGACATTTTTGTACATCTTAAGATGGAAATGCTGCGATTTATAAGAGTATGGTTCGAAGATATAGGCGTCTGGTACGGTAGAGGAGTTAATTGAATCGCATGGGCGGCATTTTAAATGAAGAAGTCTTATGAATTGGTTATTGATATGAAAGAAATAAATACAATCAATTTATGTAGTAATAAGATGTTTTTGGAATATTTTTAGTATCAAGTCCAGGGTAACCATGGATGTCCGTTGAATCGCATGTCAAAACCAGGCACGACCCCCCGACCCATGGAACTTCGCACTGACATCCAAATTCCAGTCTCCCCGCCCTGGAAAGGATAACAAACCTGCAGATCCATTGCGCTCAGTGGACAATAGAAACAAAAAACTCCACCAGACACTCCCAGTTAATTAATCCAACGCGACCGTCAGATGAGGCGATGACGTAGGGCTGCCGAGTGACAAGGCCGATGACGTATTCCGTGCATCCGCCCAAGTCAAGACAACTCGATCGTCCTCATTCCAGTGAAATCCTTTTTCTTTCTCTAATCTAATCGACTGGACTCAAATCTAATTCAACCACAAAACGCAGCGCAAAACAATGGCCACCATTTCCATCTCCGCCCCCGGCGCAGGTGGTTTTCTGTATAATTCCGGCCACAACACCGCTCGGCTGTGCGTGACGGCTGAGACGCCAGACTTCGATACCTCGCTGCTGCGACGCTGGCAGGATGAGGGCCTCGATGTGCAGTACGTGCCGTTTAATGGCGGAGGAAAGGAATACATCCTGCGATTGAAGTCGGTGAAGGAGGGCTTGGGGGTTGGCGAGAACTACGCGGTTGTTGGTACGTTCTTTTCCGTCCCTTCTGTGTATACTTGTGCCGTTGCAAGTAAATTCGATGTCGCATCTAATACAGCCTAGCATTTGGCGACGCCGCCTCCTTCTGTCTGGACTACTACATCAAACCCACCACCTCCAGTCGCCTCTGCGCGCTGATCGCATACTATCCCACTAACATCCCCGACCCGCGCATGCGCTTCCCCCCGACGCTGCGGGTCATGACGCATCTGGCCGGCAGCACCGTTGACGTGACCACCACGCCGACGATGCTGGGGCTCCAGGGCAAGCGACGCACGAACACGCGACAGATCAACCCGGGCCTGGGCTCCGGCGAGCGCCTGAACATCGGCCACCTAGCGTATACGTACGAGCACGCGCAGCCAGGGTTCGCGGAGACGGATCTCGATGAGTATGATCGACTGGCGAGCGAGTTGGCCTGGAGTCGCTCGTTGCAGATGCTGCGGAAGGGGTTCGGCAAGGATCCGGACATCGAGGAGAAATGGGAGGAGCATTTGGAGGGTATGCTTTCCCCGCCTGTTCTTCCTGATTCGTCTGTCAGAGTATAAAGACAGGTACTAACTTGGAACCCTCTAGCGAGATTCTTCTCCATGAACCTCTCCGACACTATGGCCCCGTATACCAACCACGTCGCTCCCACGGTGACCTTCACGCCGACGGTGAGCGGGGGGATCGGCACGCACGCGCTCCGCCGGTTCTACGAGCACCATTTCCTGCAGAAGCTGCCGCCGTCGATGCGGCTGCGCCTGATCTCCCGCACGCAGGGCACCGACCGTGTCGTGGACGAGCTCTTCGTCAGTTTCCAGCACACACACGAGATCCCGTGGATGCTGCCCGGCGTGCCCCCGACAGACAAGCACGTGGAGATCGTCCTCGTCAGCATCGTGAGTCTGCGCGCGGGGAGACTCTACTCCGAGCATGTGTACTGGGACCAGGCCAGCGTGCTGGTCCAGGTGGGCCTGCTGGATCCGAAGCTCGTTCCGCAGGGCGCGTCGCCGTCCGTCGACCGACTGCCCGTCGTGGGCCGGGAAGCAGCGCGCCGCATGCTGCAGGAAGACCCGGAGCTTGACGGCAAGGATTTCCACAACCGGCTGATTCGCAGGGCGCGAGCCAAGGCGAAGGGCAAGGACGGCGAACCGCAGACGCCGGCGGTCGAGGAGTCTGGAGCCGAGGGTAAGAGTGAGCTGGATACGCCGCTGAAGGAGCCGAAGGGGAAGGGCAAGGCGGTGCAGCAGGAGTCGCGCCAGGCTGGGCCTCAGCCGGATACTGAGGCTGAAGAGGAAAATGGTGAGGAGGAGGCACAAAATGGCGAGCAGAATGGACACTCGAATGAGAAGAAGGGAATGGCCTCTGTGGAAGACGCCCAGGATGATGGAGAGTGATGGGTTAACGGTAAATATTCAGCGTGTTGGTTCTCTGCTTCCATGTTTTCTAAATTGCATGTCCTTTTGGCCGACGGAGTTCGTGTTTGGGTATATAATTCATCTTTCTTCTGTTCTCTTGCATGCTCTACACCGCTAATCATCATCACCACCCCTCGTGTACTACCTCCTCATTAAACACGTAGTAAACATGGTAGGGCGCTTTAACTATCGGTGCTCCACAATGGAATACCACGGTTGGACATGGCAAGGGTGGACTTGGTCAGGTTGTGGTAGGAGATCAAATTCTATTTATACTATTTACACGTGTCTATAGAACAAGACTAAGAGAGATTCATGCACCGGCCAATGGCTATACAGTCTCGATATACCGTTTGAATTCCCTATGCCAGTTAGTATCCTCGTGCATAACCATAAACCAGAGAACTCACCAATCAGTCACGGCCTCCCTCCACAGTCGCAATTCATGCTCGCGCGTAGCGGTAAAGAAGTCCACGAACTCGTCCGCGAGAATCTGCCGCGCAATGCTGTTCGGGGCGCTAAACCGCTGGACCGCAGCGTCCAACGTATTCGGCAACAGCTCCGGTCGAGGACTATCGGGCTTCAGTGCCGAAACAGGAGGCACTGGAATCTCCAGCTTCTTCTGCACACCGCGCCACCCCGCGGCGAGGATCGCGCTCAGCGCATAGTGAGGATGCAGGTCCGCGCCGGGAATGCGCACCTCGAACCGCGTGGCGCCGGGTTTGCACACTGGCGGAGTGATGATGCGAACGGACGCCATGCGGTCCTCTAGTCCCCAGGTGATGTTCACGGGGGCCCAGAAGTTCTCCACGAGGCGTTTGTAAGAGTTGATTGTCGGGGCGAATAGGGGCATGATGTCTGGTAGGGCCTCGAGAATGCCGGCAAGGAATTGACGACCCAGGTCCGACAGTCCAGCTGCATCGGGCCACGGGGCGTTGGGGTCTTGTGTTTCCCGGGCAAAAAGGTTCTTTCCGTCGAGATCGCAGAGGGAAACGTGAATGTGACCAGAGCTGCCGGGTTGGCCTTGAATGGGCTTTGCCATGAAGCAGGGCGTGATCCCGTGCTCCATTCCTACTGATTTTGCCAGGAGTCTAGGTTGTTAGTCCTGGCGTTACTGTAGGAATGGGAAGACCTACTTGAACAGGGAAGCCTTGTCGGCCATTTCCGCGACGTCGCATACTTTGAGGGCCTGATTAATGAGCAATGATCTCACGAAGAATACCCAACAGACTTACCGCTTCATATACCCCCGGACCGCCCTCGGTGTGCCACCCCTCAATCCCGCAGTTGAATTGTGCGCTTGTGTTGAAGATGTCATAGAAATACTTCTTGTGCGCAACAGGTCGTGTCGAGCTATACGAAAAGCTTCCGGCAGTCAATGGGCGGAGTGCACCCGGGGCATTTTTCTCGAGAAAGGCGGCGATATCGTGCGTCAACCCAGGAACGCCGTATCCGTCCTGCGAAGGGGTCTGAAAATTGATAAACTCCAGCTCAACTAACCTCTATCCATCAGCATTGCCTTCTGTGGGATCTACCAAGGAAGACGTACCTCCAGCCATCCCCTTGCAATTGGCCGCCGCAAGTTCATCGCAAACCGCCTTCAGCATACTGCGACCATCTGCCGACACGGGCTTCTCATTCTGCACAAACCGCACCAAGAAAAACGGAATGTCGTCCTCCCACGGTATCCTCCGGAAGGTGTTCAAGTCCGGCACCGCGAGAAAGTCGACGTACCCCGAATCGGCGGGCGCGATCTTCGCATCAGTCGTGTAGAGCATGTCCTGCATGTCCCAACCAAAGACTGCGGAACTGAAGCCGAAGCCTTTCTGCGCAATGCCCAGGAACTTCTCTTTGGACATCACCTTGCCGCGCAGGATGCCGTCGCAGTCGACGCCGGCCACCTTGACCTTGATGTCATCGGCGAGGAGGTTGGGGAGCTCCTCGACTGTGATATTTTGCGAAGCCATTGTGTTATGATTGAGGATTTGTTTGATTGGAGAGAGAGAGGAGAGAAGAGTGAGATTGCGGAATCTGCTTTAAAGATGCCGAGGTGGATCGCAGCTAGCCATGATACGACGGATCGGCATCGCGGTCTTGGAGAGAGATCTTGTGGATTTCTGGGGCCATGAAGCATTGCGAAGCGATGGCGAAGTAATTGGAATTGGGGAAAAGTGGACGATGGATGTTTACCGCGTTGGAGAAAGACCGCGCGGGGAGAGACCGCGCTTATCGATAAGAGATAAGCCGATAAGGATATGGTCAACAGTTCACATAATGAGTTCTATTCTGTCATTCGAGTCTTGGGCATTTATCAATTCATATTCTAAATATTCCAAATATATATTCAACAGCCATGACACGCATCGCCATTCTTGAATGCGACACCCCCATTGGCCCCGTCAAAGATCAGTATGGGACATATGGGGACATGTTCGAGAGGCTTCTCAGCGCCTCTCTTGCTTCCCTTGAAGACACAGCTACTACACTGGAATTGACCAAATGGAACGTGGTAGACAGTTCATTTTACCCAGATCCAGAGAATGTTGATGCAATCCTCTTAACAGGAAGCAGTAAGTCCCCAACCCCTGTCCGACGAATTCCACTAACCTTGCAGAACACGACGCCTTTGCAGACACACCGTGGATAGTCGAACTCACCAACTACGTGCAGCGCGGACACCTGCAAAAGAAACCCATAATCGGCATCTGCTTTGGTCATCAGATAATTGCGCGCGCATTGGGTGCTCGAGTCGGTCGCAGTGACGTCGGATGGGAGGTATCGGTGGAGCCGATTTCTCTGAGCGATGTAGGAAAGCAGCTTTTTTCCAAAGACACCTTCGTACGTCAGATGACCACCATCATCAGATAAATGCTAATACACCTGTGAAGTCACTGCATCAGATGCACCGCGATATCGCCCACGAAGTCCCCGAAGGATGTATCAATCTCGGCTCGACGCCTATCTGCGAGGTTCAAGGATTATATATGCCGGGTCGCATTCTTACGGTCCAGGGACATCCCGAGTACGATGAGTTTGTCATCACAAGTCTGTTGGAGGCCCGTCATCGGATGGGGATTTTCGGGGATGAACTCTTCCGTAGTGGGATCTCGCGAGCTGCAAAGGAGCATGACGGAATATCGTTTGCGCAGGCTGCCTGGAGGCTTATTTTGTCTGAGGTTTGAATATCTACCGTTTTTACGTTCAAACTACTGGTATAATAGGTAATATTCAAACGAGACTTTTCTTGCATACAATCTCCCTAGGAATCAATCTGGAACTCACCACGCTATATATAATTCCATTATCGTGTCAGGAGGCAAATTGGTCACACAAGATCAGGTCTACTGATATTCTATATTCTGCACTCACATATACACAGACACAAAGGGAGGAGAAAAAAAAAAAAAAAAAAAAAAAAAAACAACAGCAAAGATATACCTGGCTAATTCCGCGGAGCATCAACGATGTTAGACTCGGAAAACCCGAGAATCCCCCCACGAACCGACCGAGACAGCTAACATGATGTCGGCAGAGATTTCACGGCGGAGATGGAAAGACTAGACATCACATCTCCACACGAAATCCACGGGTGTTTCTCGGGTAGGAAGAGTTCACCATCCCGGGAGCAATTCGGCAACGGCCCGATCATGCGATGCCGCCTGGCATTGACTAACGAGTATAGCCCCAATTCGGCCTCAGAATAACCCGGTCGGCTCCGGAATCCGAAGAATTCCCTCAATATCAACTGGAGTTTCGGCCAGCAGGAAGTGGGTGCATTAGACGAGCCGAACAGGACAGAGCCAGTCAGGATCGGCATCCCCGTGGGGACATCCTCCGCAGACCCAAAAATCCCCTCGGCAAGATTCCGACTATGACGACAAGCCGTCTTGGCTGGGGTTGAACGAGGCCGTGAATATTGATTACTCGTCCGTTAAATCCTGTGGGGGTCTTCGGCAAAAGGTGCTCGGGGTATCCGACACCGAGATGGTTCTTCAAAACCAGGGAATGAGGATGAGGGAATCTGTCTGTGGGAATGATGATGTCGATGCCAATTGCGAGGGGCCAATGTAGAAGTATTTAAACGTAGAGACTTGGCCAGAAGCCGGCACAAGTCATCGAGTAGGCAGTCGGAGAATATCGACCAGTTCTCAAGATGAGGCTATATTCGCTCCCACTCCTCGCGACCGCCGCTCTGGCGATTCCTTATTCCGAGTATATTCTGGCACCCTCGTCTAGAACCCTCACTCCTCCCTCCATCTATCGCACCGAGGGTTCAGTGTCCAATGCGTCCTCTTTGCTGCACGAGAACAGCACCACTCCGACGACCCTCCACGGAAAATCCTCCATCACCTTCGACTTCCAAAAGAACATCGCCGGTCTTGTCTCCCTCGATGTTTCCGATTCCTCCGCGTCCGACGCCTTCATCGGCGTGACCTTTTCCGAGTCCAGCCTCTACGTGAGCAGCGAGGCCTGCGATGCCACCGCCGACGCCGGGCTGGACAGCCCCCTCTGGTTCAACGTCGGTGCAGGATCAGGCGTCTACACAGCCGAGGAAAAGCACGTCCGCGGTGGCTTTCGCTATATGACGATCGTGAGCAACACGACTGCCGACGTGTCTTTGAACAGCGTCACTGTCAACTTCACTGCGGCGCCCAAACAGGACCTGACGGCGTACACTGGGTATTTCCACTGCGACGATGAACTGCTCAACCGGATCTGGTACGCCGGCGCATACACCAACCAGCTCTGCACCATCGACCCGGAGATGGGCAACTCGCTCGTCTGGTACCAGATCATCAACAAGACGCAGACCATCGAGCTACCCGAGACGGTCGACTGGTGGAGCAACTACACCATCTCCAACGGATCCAGCGTGCTCACGGACGGTGCGAAGCGGGATCGCCTGGTCTGGCCGGGCGATATGTCCGTCCAGCTGGAAGTCGTGGGCGTGAGCACGTACGACCTGTATAGCATGCGCAACGCGCTGGAGCGGCTTCTCGTACTGCAGAAAGCAGACGGCCGACTCCCGTACGCCAGTCCGCCGTATGCCGACACTGTCAGCTTCACATACCACTGCCAGAGCCTGGTCGGCATTTACTTCTACTACCTGTACTCGGGCGACCGAGCCTGGCTGGCGCGTCACTGGACTCAGTTCAAGCTGGGAGTCGACTGGGCCCTGGGCAGCGTGGACGACTCTGGTCTGGCAAACATCACCGCCAGCTCGGACTGGTTGCGCTTCGGAATGGGCGGACATGTAAGTGCCTTCTCTTCCATCACCTCTCCCCAACCAACCACCAAACTAACCCATTCAACCAGAACATCGAAGCCAACGCCATCCTCTACTACACCCTCAACCAAGGCCTGACCCTCTCCAGCCTCCTCAACGACACCACCCCCCAACAAAACTGGACCCGAACAGCCTCCCGCATCAAGTCCTCCGCAAACCACCTCCTCTGGGACGCCTCCGCCGGCCTGTACATCGACAACCAAACGACCACCATGCACCCCCAAGACGGCAACGTCTGGGCCATCAAGGCGAACCTCACCAACTCGACCACTCAATCCACACAACTGACCCGCGCCCTACGCTCCCGATGGGGACCCTACGGCGCACCAGCCCCAGAAGCCGGCGCCACCGTATCCCCATTCATCAGCAGCCTGGAGCTGCAAGCGCACTTCATGGCCTCGGACGCGCAGTCGGCGCTCGACCTCATGCGTCGCTCGTGGGGCTTCATGCTCGACGACCCGCGCATGACTAACTCCACCTTCATCGAAGGGTTCAGCACCAACGGATCCCTGCATTATGAGCCGTACGCAAACGACCCGCGCGTATCGCATGCGCATGGCTGGGCGACGGGGCCGACGAGCGCCCTGACGCACTACGCGGCGGGGCTGAGGATCACGAAGGATGCGGGACAGGAGTGGGAGGTTGCGCCGCAGCCGGGGGATTTGAAGAGCGTGCATGCTGGGTTTGAGACGGTGAAGGGGCAGTTTGCTGTTAGATTCGAGAGGGAGAGTAATGCGACGGAGGCGGGATATCGGAGTTTGGAGTTGAGGACGCCGCGCGGGACGGTCGGGACGGTGAGGTTGCCGGGTGTCGAGGGGGAGTTGGTGAGTGGGAATGGGACGACGGTGAGGTTGAGGAGTGGTAAGGTTAGTGGTTTGGAGGGTGGAAACTGGCGGTTGGTGAGGAGGTAGATGGATTGATAGAAGGAGGATGGATAGGATGGAAGTCATGTATGTATGAAAATAGACGATAGCATGTCATATTTTACGAATCATTCAACCAAGGGAGAAACAAATCAAGCCTGCTGCTCCTTAATATGGAAGCTCTTCAGCTTATAAAACGCATCGAACCCATGCGGTCCCAACGTGCATCCCAATCCCGAGTTCTTCCATCCAATCCACGCCAGATCCTATACAAAACTTAATTAGCACTTCCCAACCCCAATAGTCAGAAATAGGACAGACAAAACCTACCGGACTCGGATAATCACACCGATTCACAAACACCGTCCCCGCCTCCAACCGATCCATCAACCCCTCTGCGGCACTCACGTCCTTCGTCCACACACTCGCCGTCAGCCCGAAGTCCGTATCATTCATCAAGGCCACGGCCTCGTCGTCCGACGCCACCTTCATGATCGGCATCACCGGCCCGAAGGTCTCCTCGCGCATGGTCCGCATGTCATGCGAGACGTTGACCAGGACCTTCGGCGCGACATAGTTGCCGTCAGGCGGGGGAGCCGAGAAGGTTGCGTTATCGGGGGTGGCATCGACGGCGCCCTTGGCGAGCGCGTCGGCGATGTGCGCGTTAATCGTCTTCACGGCTTGCTGGGAGATGACGGGGCCGGTGGTGGTGGATTGATCGGCGGGGTCGCCGAGCTTGTACCTATTCATTTTCCATCCATTAGTCCAGGCTATAAAGAATGGCCCAGGGAAGAGCAGGACACTTACGTCGCGAGCTCCTTCTGCACCTCGTGCACAAACGCATCATGCACGTCCGCATGCACATACACCCTCTCGACGGAGCAGCAACTCTGACCGGAGTTGAACACCGCGCCGTCGACCAGCTGCGCGGCGACGTACGCGAGGTCCGCGTCCGGACGCACATACGCGGGATCATTCCCGCCGAGCTCCAGATTAACCGGGACGACGCGGCGGGCGGTGGCTTCGCGGATGCGCATGCCGCCTGCCGTTGACCCCGTGAACGAAACGAGGTTGATCTGCGGGAGGGCGACGATCTGGTCGAGCACGTCGAGCGAGCCGCAGTGGATCAGCTGGAAGAGGTGAGGCGGGAGGCCGGCCTCGGTGAAGAAGGAGAGGAAGCGTTCGCCGATGAGAGGCGTCTGGGGGGAGGGTCTGAGGAGGACGGCGTTTCCGGCGAGTAGGGCGGGGAGGATGGTGCTGATTGTGATGAGGTAGGGGAACTATATTTTCGCGGACGTGGGTTAGGAACTGGTTTATGGGTCTTTGAAGGACTAAGTGTAGGAGACATACGTTCCACGCCGTCGCGATAAACACCACTCCGATGGGCTCCTTTTTCAAGAACCGCCTGAACCCGTCTTCCGGCTGACCGGGGAGATTCTTCAGGCTGTCATCGACGATGTCAAGGAGGTAGTCGGCGCGTTTGCGCATGGTGTCGATTTCCTTGGTAGCGAAGGCGATCGGACGACCCATTTGAGACGTCAGCTCTTCGGCGAGAGTCTCCTTGTTAGCCTTGATGAGTTCTAGTGCCTTGAGGATAATGGACTTTCGCTCGGAAAGAGGGACCTGTTTCCACGATTTGTGGGCATCCTGGGCGGAGATGGCGAGCTGGCGGGCTTCCTCCAGGGAAGTGCCGGGGTGCTCGTAGATGAGCTTGTTGGTGGAAGGGGAGAGGGTGCGGATTGCGTTGGACATGTTGTGTTGTAGTTGGGGTATAGAAATTGTTCAGTTAGAGGTACGTAGGGCCGATAAGAAGTAGTTATAGCTCCGAATACTTCGGATCAGGGACCGCGCTCGGAGGTTGAGTGGGTCGGTGGATGGATTGAGTTGAACCCGCGAATAACCATCACATCCGCGGTGAGGAGCACCTCGAGGTGGGTTTGATTCTATTCCAGAGCGATCCCGACATTTCTTCGAGCCGCTGAAGTGTGAGAGTTCTGGCGTTTGTCGCCCGATTCTTGATGGCCTCAGGCATTAGGCATACATGCTATGCCGAGGTCACTGGACTTCCTCCTTTTTTACTTCTTAACCTTCTGCAATAAATTATGAACCTCTATTTTATTGATCTCGCTGTAAAGTGTTAATTGAGAATCTGTACAGTTCGACTTCTCTCACTGCTTCGTTCTCCGGGTTAAGCCCAGTAAAATGATGCACTACCCACAATCGCGAAAGTTGCCACTCAGAAGTGTCCAGAGTACCCCAACAACAAAGATTCAGAAACGTAAAGCTATTCCAACACTTTCGTCAGCTTTCCACAAGGACCTGAGTTGCCCCGCGGAGAGCTCAAGCTGTCCTCAACCTCCCCACGCCCCACTGCGCGGTCCGGGACCGCGGGCGTCTCTTATCGCGATCGTCCCTTATCGCCCGCGCTACGAAGCCGAGGTCGGTTTCACATTGGATCAGAGTGGAACTCAATTGCCAGGGCTGGTCAAGCGGTGCAGCTTAACCGCGCGGCGGGGTGTTGGAGATGTGTGGTCATCTGAATGAGTGGGAGGTAATGGTGGGGTTATAAAACGCATTTCTGTCGTCTTCATTCTGACCAGTATATCATCCTTATTGACAACCTGCATTTCAAAGTGCCAACAAATCAGTTAAAACATTTCATTAACAAACCAAACACTTGACAATGGTTGGAAGACTCGCTGGAAAGAACGCCCTTGTCACCGGTGCCGCCGGGTATGTATCTCCGACTCCCACGACCAAGCAGTTTAGCTAACGGAACCAGCGGCATCGGCCTCGAAACCACCATCCTCATGCTCCGCGAAGGCGCCTCCGTCCTCATGACCGATATCAGTGCCCCCGGCCTCGAGAAAGCCCTGGCAAAAGTGAACCAGGTAGTCCCCACACACGATGGAAAGGTCGAATACCGCGTGGTCGACGTGTCCAAGGAAACAGAGGTGGAAGCGGCAGTTGCGCACCTGGACGCATGGGGTGGCCTGGATGTGATCTTCAACAACGCTGGCATCATGCACGCGAAGGACGGTGATTCGGAGGAAACTCCCGAGAGCATCTGGAACTTGACCATGGACATCAATGTGAAGGGTGTGTGGTATGGATCCAAGCATGCCGTGAAGAGCTTGCGGAGACACGGCAAGAAGAAGGGAAGTGTGATCAACACGGCCAGTATGGTTGCTCTGGTGGGTGCCGCGACTCCGCAGTTGGCCTACACTGCCAGCAAGGGTGCGGTGTTGGCCATGACTCGCGAACTGGCAATTGTGCATGCGCGCGAAGGTGAGTTACATGTTGTGTCTGTCGCGACCATAGCTAAAACGAGCAGGTTTCCGCTTCAACTCTCTGTGCCCTGCACCTCTCAAGTAAGTTCGACTGCCTCAATTGATTGCTGCCCATCTAACCGTGACAGCACCCCCCTGTTGCAGGATTGGCTTGGAGATGACAAGGAGAAGCGATTCCGCCGTGAGGTTCACTTCCCCACCGGTCGCTTCGGCGAAGCCATCGAACAAGCCCACGCCGTCGTCTTCCTGGCCAGCGATGAGAGCAGTTTCGTCAACGCCACCGACTTCGTGGTTGACGGTGGCTTGACCAAAGCATACGTGACCCCGGAGGGTCCTGCCACTGAGGCCCCCAAGAACCTGGGCCAATAGGTTTCCTTGCAATACTTGCCATGAGATGCAAGGGCGAGGCACGAATGATGACCGTATTGTATGAATAGAACAACCCTGATTTATCTTATGCAAATGAAATCCATATTTGATACTTTTGCATCGCACGACATATGTTCCATGGCCCGGCTTCCTCGAGAGGCATCTCCCACATGTGCTCGAGCAATAGAAGCGTGCGGTGCATGTTCCCGATACCAAATGTATTTACCATTGTAGTCAGTCGGTTGCGTAGCTGATCCTGATGCTCTGTCTGGCAAAGACAGGATCCTATCACGGCGATCGGCCAGCAGAGCCCAGAATTGATCCGGACTGTCGCGGAAAGCTGGTTGAGGTATGCCATTCCTTCGACGATGGCCGTATTGATCAGTCCCTGGTGCATTCCGTTTTCGGTCCGCGAGAAAGAGCCCAAAGCTGTGTATAAGTAGAGAAGCATGGCCTGTTGAAAGATGCGACCGGCCAGAAATACCTCCGGGGTAACGCTGGGGAAGGGTGACCACTGTAGTATCTGGGTTTGTAGCGAGCCGTACATGGCGATTTCGTCAGCGGATGGCATGGTGGGTTGGGCATTGTGCATCATCCACTGTCTCCCTAAATCAAATATGCAAGGTATTAATAGCAATAGTTCCAACCAACAACCACAGAGATTGCCAATGTACTGAGAGTCGAGGAGCTGACGAGCTCGGTTCTCCAACTCGAAATTCAGCAAGAGTTGAGGGCTAACCCTGGCATCGATAGATATCATGCTCACTGCTGCGGTATAAGTGTAATATTCAATGACAAAGTCTTTCAGTTCCTTCGGAACTGTTGTATCACTCAGCGACAACAGACGCGTCAATAGCGTGTTGGCTGCGGATAGATGGTCAAAGATCGTGCCATTGATGTCTCCTTTGGCAGTCTACTCTACATAGTCAGCTGAGATACTTTGCCGATCGTAGACGGTGCATACCTCTGTAAAGCACATCACGAGAGCTCCAACAGTAAGCATCAGTGAGTTGGACTCCTTCCCGTTGATAAATTCGGTGACTCCTTTGCGGAACAACTGCAAAGCTTTCGTATAGTGACTCTGAGCGATTTCATCGGAATCGTTTCGGCTTCTGAATGCCCGATGCGCAGCACTTTGCGTGAGAACTAGCTGGAGAAGAAGGTCACTGGTGAAAGCAAGAGGTACTATCTGGACCAAAAACGGATTCACAGGAGTTGAGCCGTTGGCCATACAGTCAGCCGTTGTCGCCAGATAGTGGCTCAGTAGCTGAAAAGACTCTTGACTGTAACCTGGAAGCATCGATAGACTTCGAGGCACAAGGCCCCCTACGGCCAAGCTAGTAAGATCGGACTCTGGGCTGCCCCTTAGAGCAATTTGCTGAGGTGAAACATGTTCTTCGTTCGCTAAGGCAGCAGGCTCGGCAGAGTCGGTGCACGAGACTTGGGCTGACGATGCGGCAGAGGAAGAGCCCACTGAACCAACTGATACACGACGTTCTTTATCCGATACTGGGCTGGATGGCTGACCCTCGAGCCCTAGTGGTTGGTTTGTATCCGGAGCATTTGAAGCCGTTGACGATGGGTTTTGGGGTAGATTGGATGGCCATTGACAGGAGAGTTTATTGCGGACACATCCTCCACAGGCCGGTCTGACTTCGTCGCACTTTTTCTTGCGACGCCTGCAGGACCAGCAGCCGGTCCTTACCCGAACAATGGGTTCTGTACGTAGCCTTCGAACCGGAGGCATTTGAACAAACGGGCTGAAGACCAGGACTACAAGCGTTGCCACCGGGAAGACGAACGGGGGAGAAGGCAGTGCGGTGGAGCCGATCACGGGTGATAAGTGCCCGTCTCTTATCAGTTGCGTTCCTTTCTTTCTCCTTTCCCAATCATCCATTCATTGACCATTAACATTCATCATCATCATCATCATCATCATCATCGATTGCCTCGATCAGTTCATCTATAAAGTCTCTTATCCAGATACAAGAGACATCCACCATTCTATTTGCTCCATATACCCACTCTCTACCTTGCAATGCCTTACCTACTATTTCATTACACACGACCGTACAAAAACAATTTCCGAGGCTGAAGCCATCCAAAGTAGCTCGGAAAGCTGGCCAAGGCGTTTTCTGATCCATATACACCCTCTTGTTCTTTTGCCGCCTTTTTTTCAATCTCATAGAACTTCCAGGAACGCAAGACCCAAAGGCTAAGTGCGCCCAAAATGAACATGCATGCAATGTACACTTGAGTATTCAAGTAGCCAGAGCTGGCCACCAAGCTGAGTGCCACTGGCTCAGCAACGGTCGTTGGAATGACTAGAGTAAGGCAGATCATGGCAAATGTCGACGGAAGACGGCTCAGCCCGACTACCTCAGCAGTCACCGGGGTTATCGTTCCCCAGAAGGTGCCACTAACCATTCCCGATAAAATGGCGAACACCAAAAGGGGCGCATAAGACTGCGCAGGGATCCAGATGGCAAAGCATACAACGGCGCAAAAGGCTGTCATAAGCATCGAAACTGTGATTCTGCCAAAAACGTCGCTAACCCACCCGGTCAGGGGCCGTCCAATGGCTAGTCCAAGATTCAGGATTGCACCTGCGACCGATCCTTGCTGTGCATTCAACCCAATCGACGATGCGTAATGCGGCAGGGAGTAAATCAAAGCGATGAACCCTAGCTCCGTGCTGACTCCCCACACGATCATCAGGAGGACCTGGAAGCTGCTGAGATCGCGGTGATTGAACGTGCGTTGGGCGATAGCAGTCCGAGATTGTTTGCGGTCTCTCAGCAACAGCGAGCAGATCAAATTGGATCCTAGAGCGCAGAATGCCAGAATTTTGTAGGTCATCTGCCAGCCCATAGTTTCGATCGTATGACCTGACGCCAAATTATAGACAAGACCGCCGATCCCAGAGCCCGAAGCGGCGAGCCCGATAGAAAGGCTTCTCTTAGTTGAGAACCATGGAGGGAGAATCGCCATGGTGGTGAGGTAGAGGAAACCCATGCCGAAGCCAAAGCATACTCCTTGGGACAAAAACAAGTGCCATATCTTTGTCGAATATGATGCACTAAACAGGGACACAAAGACCAAGGCTGTACCGAAGAGCAAGGTCACCGTGGTTCCCACAGCTTTGTACGTCTTGGTGACAATGGGCCCAATCAGCAAGCATTGGGAGATAGACAGCCCGCCGATAAACGCATAATCCAGATGGCCAGCACCGGGGAATGTTGAATTGGACAGGAAATAGGCGAGGATCACTCCCCACGCGCTGTTGATACCCCAGGTGTGCACGGTGATCATAAACGCACAAAACGTGCACACCCAGCCATACCCGCCATTAGGAGGGATGTCTTCAAAAGCATCTGCTTGGTTTGTCGCAGCGTTGGTCTCATCTTGCTCGGAAGTTGGAGTTTGGAAGGGATCATTGCCTTGCCGAGATGAGGTTCTTTCCAGGTCGATACCATTCATTTTCAAGATGGAAAAGAGAAATAAAAGAAAAGAAAGATGCAAATTTGAATGTCAGGACCCTGCGGGGATTGACGCGATTATGAAAATGGGAGGATGAATGAAGGGTGGTGGGGGAGAAATGGAATCATCCAAGGTCTGTATTGTGTGCGCAATCCTTATTGGATGGTCGCCCAGAGTTACCCATACTGCCCTAAAACATTGGACCCTGTCGATCAACCAAAGCCCTAAGGACTTTTGCTGGCAGCTTTATCAGAAAAACTTTCCGTTCAACCGGGACTCACGAATCTCTTCAATTCAAAGGACAGATTTGCAGCTGGTGCAATTCAACCGTGGCCTATCAGCCAAGATCGGATCCGACAATCCACAAAGTCGCAACTCCACATCAAAAGCTGGGATGAGAGACTCTCCCTATGATAGAAATTTGGAAGAATAATCTCGAAACTCAATCGTTGGCCATATTTGGCTTGGATCAACGAGAAAAACCGCCAAAAAATCACATGGCTATAGCTGTTTTCTCATGTGGACCCTCCTTTGCCCGATCTTTGATCGCCACATTCTCTGCGTACGCGTCGACGTGACACTTCTTAAACTTCCTTGTTGGCACACCAGCCGCGAACATAATATCCAGTTCCTCGAACGTACGCCCTTTGGTCTCTGCGAGACGGAAGTAGCCCCAGACAAATGTGAGGAAAGCGAACGCGAACCAAAAAAAGCCGGTTTTTCCTCTCCAATTCCATGCGACCGGATTCATCATGTATGGCTCAATGGCATTGGCAACAACAATGGCAATATAATAGGCATTGCGGGCTAGGCAGATTGTCTTTGATCTCAGCCGTGTTGACGAGACCTCTGGGGCGATGCTCCAGCCCATCGGTCCCACGGTCAATGAGAAAGTGAACAGCCAAACGATACACAATGCAGACTGTGCCCAGACAAGATTGTTGTTATGCTTTGGGAGAGTCAGAAATCCGATAATGAGAAGATATATTGACATCAGTCCCATGCCACTTAAATACATGGTCCGGCGGCCAAGTCCCTTCATGAGGAACCAGGAGAGAATTGTACTGACGAATGCAACCGCAGTGCCACCCAATCCGACCTTATAAGCATTCGATGGACTCATTCCTGCTTGCTCGAAAAAATATGTGCCTGTGTATGCGAACTGGCTGCCGGCAAACACCTGCCCGGCAAACGTCACGCAGGCAATTTCCGTGCGTCGCAGATTGCTTCCTCGAAAGCAATCCCAGTACGAGCCTCCAGCCTCTAATTCCCGTTCGATGCTGTCGGTATGGATCATCATGGCGACTATTTCTCGAGACTTGGTCCTTTCTGGCCTGCTTGTTAGGCGATGGACGGTCTTTTGGGCGGCTTCGTATTTGCCATGGCGCACCTGCCACCAGGGCGACTCCGGCATAAATATCGCTATGAAAAATAGCGGTGCGGGCCAGATCCACTGTATGGCATATGGAATACGGTACGACCACTGGTCATCCCGGCTCAAGAGGCTTTGAAGCACGCCGGCACTGATAAATTGACCGATAGCGAAACACATATTCGTGTAAGCAGTCAGGTATGAGCGAAGCGCCATTGGCAACAGCTCCGACGAGTATGCTGGCCCGATTGTGGCGAATATTCCCCACGGAATTCTGCAAGCTGTCAGCAATTTCTATCAAGATCAAGTGTCCAGATCAGACCTACCCACAAAGAACCTGTCCAGCCACTTGGACGCCCAGGGACTTGCCAAAGAAGGACACAAATATGAAGCCACACATGAGCACCAGCGCTCCCATAAAAACTTTCCTGAACCCATAATGCTTAATCAGGTACCCGTTCAAAAATGCACCAACGATGCAGCCTGCATTCCCACCGACCCCGAGAGCAGACTGCCACGCCTGAGGTACCTGGTACCCATCGCCATGTTCGATGCCGAATTCTTTCTGGAAGGCTGGGTATCCGTAGAAGCTGCCAATGAGATTGGTATCATATCCCTCCATGATGATTGACATGGAGATGATGAGTGACCAGATCACAGCCCACGGGTAAGATCGTAGGGCCTGCCGAACAGTCATGGTATGCTCGTTGATGTTGGCTGCTTGGGCCTCGTCCACGCTCATTTGCCATGCAGTATTCTTCTCTTCATCGCAGTGTTGCGTCTCCGAGTCTGCAGATGATGGAGAATCAACAACAGATGTCTTCTCCATTTTCTATCGGTTTATTGAGCTCCCACCAGGTACAAAACTGTTCGATCATCGCAGTACATGAATCATATTTTAGAAGAACAACCAACTGTCAAAGCTTCATGGACCCCTGCTGGATTATATACCAATGAGCACACCGCTCAGTGTAACAGATAACAACCAATGGAAAACATGATATGTCAATTCAACTTTCCCGCAAAATATCCCTATAATGAATGCCTATCTCTTCCATCCCTGACCCCTGCAAGGGACAACTAAAGCACATGATCAAAAATGACACCCTCACCATTTAACGTCTTTGAAGGAAAGACACTCGACGCCAGTAGATTAAATTTGTGGACAAGGTAAGGTAAATCCGGGGGAAAGAAGGCCTAGACAGCGGGTTTGACGCACCCTGACTGGTGGAAGGCGAAGGCTGGGAGCTGAGCCGGAAGCCTAGAAGTAAGGGATAGCTAGTTGGAATGCTCTGTGTAACAAAAAGTGCGGGGGAAATGTCTTTATTGGCAGAGATGAAGGCTAATAGCTCCTTCTTGAGTTGAAGCACTGTTGGGTTTCGCTTGAATTATTTGGATGTTTGTCTCTTGGATTAGACGTGGCCGGTGCTTTGATGTCCGTGCGAAACCAAAACCAAGATCAAGACACAGTAACCTTCAGCAGTCGAGCAGCCATCTTCGAAGGGATATGGACTTTGAGCAGCCCTTCAGGTTTCCATGATATATTGACAGGGAACGAGGCAGGATAGAGAATTTGCGCATTGACTGCGTGGTCACGGAACGTCAAAAGGGGGAGTTCGATTGACTCGGCACCTCCACGTCTCCAGATGGAGATATAATAATGTCCAGTGTCTCTTCCTTCCGCTGTTTGAGCCGCCATCCCGAGTGCGATCCAGTCATCGTGCCAGTGAGGAAGGCCAAGGGGCCAAAATGCAGTTGCAGTTGCCAGGTCCAAGCAGATGCTTCGATACACGTCCATTCCTTGTTTAATTAGATCAAACTGATGGGGCTGGAGGTTATCGAGTCGTCCACTGAGATGTATACGCCCGAGTAAACTGTTAGTCACAGTCATTGCATTGATTTCATCGTCCCATTCGGGCTGAGGATACGCCCACACAGCTCCTTGTTCGGGGGTCACAGCCGTTGGAAGGGCCGCGGCAATGGCAGCATAACGATCGGGGTCCTGCTGGTCACTGGTAGATTGGAGGGCGTGAACGGCTAACATGGCGTAGTCCATTCGCTGGGCACCGCTGGAACAGTTTTCAATAACAAGTGCGGGATATTTGTCGTGTAATTCGCTAACCCAGCGCAAGTATGCCCTATTGTGATCTAGCTGGCCCGACCCAGCGCTCGAGCAACTGATATCAGTGCCCTGGGTGACTTCGATGTTGTAATCGAACTTGAAGTAGCCGACACCGTAGTCCGTTATTAGACGGTGAATAATCCCATGCATGCGATCGCGTACAGCTTGATGACGGTAGTCGAGTTGGTATCGTCCCTTTTCGACGATGCGCCGGCCATCTCGTTGGAAAAACGCGTCTTCTGGGAGCTGCTGCGCAACAACGCTTCGGATTCCAACAACCTCTGGCTCTATCCAGAGGCCTGGAGCTAGTCCCCGTGCTTGGAGCTGGGCTAGAAGCTCCTTGAATCCCATGGGGAATCTTTTCTTTGAAGGCTCCCACAGCCCGACGTCGTCCCACCATCCTGAGTCGTCCGCATACCAGCCCGCGTCAATCACAAAATATTCGGCTCCAGCTTCGACGACCGGATCAACGAGTGCTAGGATCTTCTCATCTGTCGGGTCACCCATGAGACAATTCATGTAATCGTTGAATATGATCGGCAGTCGCTTGTGGTCTTCATGCTGCCGTCTCATTTGTCGTCGGTATCGCGTCATCTCAGCGAATGCCTTCTCGTAATTGTCAAAGACATGACAGATCGCAACTGGTACAGTTGTGAATTCTTTTCCTGGAGATAATTTCTCCCTCCAGTCATGGTCAGCCTCTACCGGTCCTCCGGCTGCCACATAAACGCTGTCTTTCCAGTCTCCAATTTCCCACCGCCATGACCCGTTGTTTTCCACCTGCCATAGCCACGTTTCCGCACCGTCGGTCCGTTTCAACAGACCCATGGGTAAGTGCCCTTCTGTAGAGAAACTTCCACGATTGGAGACAGCATAATGTGCTATACTAGCCGCGTGCTCTTCGGGACGACCGTAGACTCCGTAGTCGTCAACCCCGAGACTTGGTAGGTCATGTTCAATCCATTGTGCTTCTCTGAACCATGAATTATTTGGTACCGACAGGGTATAATCCGACCACCATTTTTCCGACCCCGTAGTCAATCCCCCAAGCACAAGGGAGCTGAGTTGGGTTACCACGATGTCCTGGTCGCCGTCGTTTCGAATAGTGGCCGTTGACGAGAGAACTGGGATAGATCGGTATATTCTGAGATGGCATATCACGGTGACCTTGGAGATATCGTCTGCTAGAACAACATCTAGAACTTTGGTATCAGCCTGCGTGCTGGTGTGATGTGACTGGTACTTCAACCGCGTTCCCAGGTAAGTTCCAATGAGCGACTTGGAGGATTTGTGTTTCGCCGTGCCTTCGCCCGCGAGACGCGCTTCCAACAGGGGAGTGAATGAGTTTGGGAAGTATCTAGACGCTGATGGGCGAGTAGAGCCCGGAATAGGGATAACTTCCTGGAGGAAGGCGATTCCATCGGCACTGATGTGCACTTTAACTTGCAGAGCGTCGCTCTGAAGCGAAATTGTAACTGGAAATGTCATTTTTAAGGTGTGGAGCTCCGGTGATATTCTGTTGGATGTTCGACTTGACCTAGGTAAGAGAAGAACTTGAGACTGGCATCTTTTGAATCCCACTGGCACAGCGGTAGGCTCTGTAATCCCTCTCGCCTGTTCGGCTACCCCACTTGACAAGAAGTATGGTTGTCTGCAACTGCAGGAATGAAGAGAAGCGGTTGGTGGAAAAGGAAGAAAGATCTGGAGTGGGAAAAACTTCCCCGCATTTTCTTCCATCAACTGCAATTTGAAACAATTCTGGATATAAGAACTACGATTGTTTGAAATCGAACATTTCTGATTACTAGTAATAAGGGTTAGTCGTTCTAGTGTCATCTGGGCAGTGCTGCCAACTTTCCTAAACTGGGAATCAGCGAGTGACTGACGGTCCTCATTCTGTCTATCTTTTCATCTACTCAGCAACTACAAGGAATCCGTGCACATTCAAAGCTAAAGCTAGTTGGTTTCATGGACTTATCCACCCATAACAGATCTCATGTTAAATTACATGGATAGAAAGAAAAAGAAGAAAAGGTGTGGCATCAATAACAATCACCGCAGGTGAGATTGCAATCAACAAAATAAGCCCCATGTCAACTTGAAGCGAGCGACGCCTAATCAATCCTCCACGCGAGCCAGCAGTGCTCCAAGAAGAATACCAGTCATCTTATCTTCGCGCAACGCCTCATAGATGATGGAAATCCAGGCACCGATTGATTTCTTCTCTCTGCCGCCGATGGTGTTGGCCTCGCTCTGCTGTGGCGACAGATGCTCGGCAAAGCCTTGATGGAATGGGATACCCAGTTGACGCCGGATATACACATAAACAAGCTTGGATCCAAGGCCCAGGTAGTCAGGGGTAATCGGCTGATCGCAGAACTCTTCGACCCCTCGTTTATACGCAAGGGTGAGATTGTGGACAGCCAGTTCTCTCCACTGGTCGATCTTGGCGAGATAATTCACCTTTGGGCAACGAGCTGAGTTGACTTTTGCTACCTCTCTCACCACGATGGATAAGGAGCGATCGACTACATAGCTGTTGCGCTGCTCGATGTCTAGGCGGGAGGTCAGCGGCCAAGCAGATTTAATGGCACTGGTAACCTTTTCCACCAATTCTTCGATCTCGTCTGCGCTGAGGAAGTTATTGAAAGCAAAGGTCATAGCTTGGTGGATAACAGAATCGATTTTGTCGTAAAACCTCAACTGGATAACGCGCAGGTCAAGGGCCTGGCAGACCACATACAAAGAACACGCGCCTATCATGGATACGAGATCAACTGCTTTCATGGTGTATCGTGCGGTCACAAAGGCCAGGGAATTGATGGCTTGGTTGTGCATTTCGGCTGTTTGGACATGTGAGCTGACCGGGTTCGCAAGGTAGGCCAACTCAGACATATATGCAGCCATGTTGATGTCAACACCCTTCATTGTGAAGGACAAGCTGGGTTCGTCGGCAGCCAGGTTCGTCGGCAGACCATTGCTAAGTCCGGGGTCTATCAACTCGGTGCACTGTGTAAAGAGCAGCTTACCCAACATCTGCAGTGCCAAACGAGTCTTCTCCATAGCCGATGTCACGGTTGTAGCTTGAAAGTTACCGCCGCAATAGAATTTTGAAGCTGAGTTGTCAATCAATGGATTGTCAGTGGTTGAGTTGAGTTCAATATCGATTTGACGATCGGCGAGTGCAAGGTCTTCGAGCTGAGGGCCAATCCATTGAGCTGATGTTCTGATCGAATAACGATCCTGAACGAGACCTGAGGTTTTCGACTGCCATGCGTCACCTCCCTTCGCAAGATGAGAGCCCTGAAGCACGGCAAGAATATTTGTAGCAGCCTCCATCTGGCCTTCGTGGGGACGGGTCAAGTTGATGAACGGATGAAAACTGTCCTTTGAGCCAGAGAGAGCCTCCACGGTAAGGGCAGTCACAACCTGAGACAGGATGGCAAGCTGATGGGCCTCATACATGGCAAGACTAGCTAAGCCAGCGGCTGCTGCAGTTCCATTCACAAGACCAAGAGCCTCCTTCGGGCCAAGACTAATACCCGGGATCTGGTGTGCTTTTAAGGCTTGTTGAGCAGTGACAATCCGACGCTCATGTCTTTTGCCAACCTGAACGTGTATTCCAGGGCTTCCTTCTGCAGCTCCAACAATATATGCCAGAGGCATGAGGTCCCCAGAAGCCGAAATGGTTCCACGAAGAGGCACTACCGGGACGATTCTATGGCGAATCAACCTCAGGATTGCATTTATAGAAGCCACCGATACTGCGGAGTGTCCTCTGGCAACGGAATTGCAACGGACCAGCATAGTTGCTTTGACCCACTCGGGCGGCATCGAATGGCTCTCAAGTGCGGACCCCTCATCACCGATATCGCCTTCAGTCAGGATGCCACTCTGAAGGAATTGCAATAGGGACCTCTGCAACGAGTAAACTTGGGTGGTCCGTGAGTCTGCACTGCCTCCGAATCCTGTGTTGACGCCTATGGCTGTCAGTAACATTCTAGGTGTTTCAATGGAATGGTGTCAGATCTTACCATAAATCGCATGCCCCTTAGCCAAGCAGTCTGTCAGGACAGTAATGCTTCGGTTAATGCTTTCGATTCTTTCAGGATCTTTTGTGAGATGAGGTCGGCAACCAGATCTAGTCACACCGTTTGTAAGCAAACTATACTTGTTTCAACAAGGGAGAAGGGAATCTTGAACTTACTTGGCAACTGCAACGACGTCGGCAATAGTCAGGCTGTTTCCATCAATGGTGACATTTCCCACTTGGGTGTCTGTCTGCACCTTTTCCCAGCGTGCACGAGCCACGTCAAGGTGACTCTGGAACTGATTGTAGCTGAACATTATGGCAGGAGAGGTACAGGGTCAAGAGAGGCACAAAGGGTATGTATGGCAAGAATGATATCAACAACGGTCCCTGCAGTATCTCTACAGGAGAGATGGGGTGGAGGAGGTTCCTTCGCTTAAGTGAGGTGACTTGCACGCGCCTGGGTCAGAAGACAACAGTAGAAGTGACTGCGAGGCCTTAGGACGCGTCTGGGGGTTCACGGAGACTCTCGGGGCTTCACGGCTGCTTTTCCGAGACCTCCCTACACACGTCACCGGGCTTGATTGGTTCCGGGGGGTATACCTCCTCAACGGTGAATGAACGAAGACTTTGCTTTGTTTTTTGATCTTCAGATGTGCTGGGGAAAGAGGTTCTGTTTGAACGGGTGCTTGCAGTAGTGGCCTGTCACAGCATTCGAACTAAGCATTTTATAGCATGATGTAGTTACTTCGGAGGAATTAATCTGCTCCTTTGAATGTCAGGGATCTACCGGTTGTTACGGTGCATTCTCCGGCCTCGAGCACGTGTCTCCTGACTTCCAACGGGGATATCCTTTGGTAACTTCTGAGGTAATGCTTTGCTACTTGTTTTGTGGGGAACTTCCAGGCAGCTTATGTCTTCCTTTCCCGACTCAATACCCTCACTTTCTTTACCTGACAATCTAGGAACATCTGGACCTACTTCTTGGGAAGCGTTCATATGTGGTTTGAGTTATTCTACCCTACAGATCTCTTCTAATGTTCAATTGGCCATACTCAGCATAGCTTATTATTTTAAATATATATTAGCTTCAAGCACTGTCATAACCGCGAAGCTTATCTTTAATATTCTATTCCTCATGACCCGGCACTTGGCTTTCTGCTAGGTATGCAGATTGCTTTTATACTTACATCATATAGTCAAACAACCTATCTAGAGCAATATATTTAAGGATTATCTTATTAGCTTCCATACATTCGCATTTGAACCATACCGATTAATCAATTTATTTATTCCTATACTGGTTATATGAAAGCAGCTGCTGATATCAACATAATAAGGTTTGTTTCCACCAAATGTAAAAATTGTTTGAACACATTAGTTATACATATTCAGGTCCAAATAGTCGGGCACTGAGATTAAATTACTCAAAACGTCACCAGAAGTCTCTCTTCTATTCATTTTTCTGGCATTCTAACTTCCAGTGGAATAAATTCTATAACTGACATTCTGCTAACCCTGATAATTTTCATATTACCTAGACGGAGACAATCGCCATATCCTCTATTCCTTTCTGCATATTATTTCCTGTTTTCCCATTGAATAGAGAAGAAACGGAAATTGAAATTAGTCAAAATGAAATAAAATATCACAGCCTCCAATGCTGTTTACGAAAAGCAATAAAAAAGAACGAGAAGAAACATCCGGAGCCTTTCCTTGTTATATTAAACGGAATCTCACTCATGCTTTCTTTTGCCAACGAAGCTAGCTCTAGTTATTTTATTTCTGTTTTCGTCTTTTTTCTTCGCCTACTCAAAACGCCATGCCAAGAAGAGTAGAATATAGGTAATGCCCGGATGCCGGAGAATCACCAAGCTCCAGCCTTACTCGCTAGACATAACTGCGGTGGTAATCACTAGACTGTGATTTGTGGCTTCATATCTACGCCGTCCATCCAATTCAGCCATCAGTTGCCGAGCAGCCGATCTATAGCAGGCCGGGTCATGCTGATTGGGTCCACCCGGCCAAGCTCAACCGCTCGGGTGAGCCAGCGACCGCACGTGCCCGGGACCCATTGCCAAGCACTGGGCCACTCAGCGATCATCGACTTGCAACGTGCGACAATGCGATGCACAACACGATGCACTCACAAGGTGCAGAGTGGGGGAAAGCTGGAAGCGAGATGCTTCTGTCAAGAGGGGTAGGTGGTAGTCGGATTGAGATCCATTCACTAAGATGGATGTCTGGTCGAATTCTGTCTTCAGGATGGGGTCGGAAAACATATATAAGGGCGCAGAGTGTGCTCCTGCCATCTGTTTCTGTTCAATCCAGCTCTCATCCAAGCATCAATTGCAGTGTCAGTTCAATTGAGATACGGAGGACGCCATGCTTCCCCAACAGACCCTCGTGACCCTCCTTGGAGGCATCTCCCTGGCCCTTGCCAAAACTGCTACGAAGGAATTGCCTTCTCGTGCGGAGATCGAAGCTGCACAGGCTACAGTGCTGCCTCACTCCCCCGTCTCCAATGTCAAGGGTCTATCATTCAATCGCTTTGTTAACATCTGGTTGGAGAACACCGTAAGTCCACACCACATTTCAAGCTGAATTGACACTGTACAAACCTAACCAAACTCCGCAGGACTTCGAAGATGCAGCCAACGACCCTAGCCTATCCAAGCTGGCCGAGAAGGGTCTCCTCCTGAGCAACTACTGGGCCATCACCCACCCCTCCGAGCCCAACTACTGCGCCTCAGCCGGCGGAGACACCTTTGGCATGGACAACGACGACTTCAACCAGATCCCGTCCAACGTGTCCACCATCGCCGACATGCTCGACGTCAAGAACATCGCCTGGGGCGAGTACCAAGAGCACATGCCCTACCCGGGGTACCAGGGGTACCGATACCCGGAGACGGGAGCGAACGACTACGTGCGCAAGCACAACCCCAAGATCCTCTTCAACTCGGTGACGGAG
The DNA here is from genome assembly GCF_002849105.1 of Aspergillus steynii IBT 23096. Taxonomy (NCBI): domain Eukaryota; kingdom Fungi; phylum Ascomycota; class Eurotiomycetes; order Eurotiales; family Aspergillaceae; genus Aspergillus; species Aspergillus steynii. The sequence goes on from NW_020194400.1 coordinate 2,450,926, forward strand.
GACGCGACGCGTCTGCGGCAGATCAAGAACTTCACCACCTTCTACGAAGACCTCGAGAGCCACCGCCTCCCGCAGTACAGCTTCATCACGCCGAACATGACCAACGACGCACACGACACCAACATCACCTTCGCCGGCTCCTGGACCTACCGCTTCCTCGCCGAGCTGCTCGAAAACGACTACTTCACCAAAGACACCCTCATCCTGCTCACCTTCGACGAGAACGACACCTACGAGATCGGGAACAAGATCTACAGCTTTTTGCTGGGTGGCGCCGTCCCGGAACACCTCCGCGGCAAACAGGACGACACCTTCTACACCCACTACTCTATTATTGCGTCGCTGTCTGCCAACTGGGGTCTCCCCTCCCTGGGTCGCTGGGACTGTGGTGCTAATCTGCTCAGCTTCCTGGCTGAAAAGGTTGGGTACAAGAACTATGAGGTTGAGACGAGCAATCTGTATCTCAATGAGACTCATCCCGGACCCATGGCCAGTGACAACTATTCGCCCAAGTGGCCTGTTCCGTTGACGCAGGGACGCTGCTCCGGTGGCCACGGGATCCTGAATGTTGTTCAGAAGACGTGGAAGAACCTTACTGCCACGTTTAACTATACAAGCCCTGTTCCGTATGACGCGGTCAGCGGGAACAACGTTGGAGTTAAGTACAGCCGAGAACTGGTACGTGATGCAATTTCCTTGTCTCCCCTGGAATATCAAGACTAGGGTTACTAACTTACTGGTTGATAGAACGGCACGATCGAGACTCACATCACGCAATAGAATGATGTATTCTCACGCAATCCCCGCGAAAATGTCTAGATACGGGATGATGGAAACGATACTCCTATAGTAATACTACGCATAGTTGAAGATGAAATGAATAAAAGCTTTCGTTCATGACTCACTCACATTACAGACTATCTTTACCGAAGAACGGTAGAGAAACAGAAAGATAACGCAAGTCAATCATCACCGTGGGCACATGTACATACACAGCAGTGATTCGTAGGATATTGGACAAAAGGAAAATCGCAAATGAAACACAAAGCATACAAGCATAGCATCCGATGGCGGTATGCAAATAATAACAACAGTTGAGAACCAGAAGATGAATCGCCCAGAGCGAGATCGAAGAAAGAAAAAAAGAAGAGAAGAAAAGAGACACGAGATTAAAGAATTTAGACCGCCAAATCTATAATAAGGAGGATGAAGAGGATGCTGGTACAAATCAGAGGAAACCGTGGTTTTTGTACAGGACAGGGCGTTTCACATGAGGATTTTGAGGTTAGGATATGAGGTGGAGATGAAATGAATTTACTCGGGCTTGCGGCCCACCATGAGGTACATGGGAGTGAAGAGCTTCTTCTCACCACCGGCGACCAGGCAGTCACCGGCCAGGGCCAGACTGTCGGCAGTCTTCTGCGAGCCCTTGGGGAAGAGACCGACCTTCTCCATGGCGCCGACGAAGCGGTGAGCGATACCACGGCCCCACCAGGTCATGCGAGCGATGGTGAGGAAATCCCAGGGCGAGGACATGTGCTTGAAGGATCCGGCCAGAGGGAAGTACCAGGGGATGGAGTCGTCACGGTCCGCCAGATCCTCGTGGTGGAGCAGCTCGAAGCCGGCGTTCTTGATGGCGTCCAGTCCCTCGGAGACACGGACCATGTTGGAGATACCATCGCCCTGCTCGATACCGAGACGGATCTTGCGGTGCTCAGGGTTGTCGTTGTTGTACTCGTCGGTCATGAGCCACTCGTACACGCCGAAGATACCGCCGGGCTTCAGCACACGCATGATCTCCTTGTAGACGCCAACGAGCTCGGGAGCGTGAACAGTAGCCTCGATAGCGTAGACGGCGTCGAACGAGTTGTCGGGGAAGCTCATCTGCATGAAATCACCCTTGACGAAGCTCAGCTTGTCGCTGAGACCCTCGCGCTCGGCGTAGCGGGTGGCACGCTCGATCTGGTAGTCGTTGTTGTTCAGACCAACGACGTTGGCGTCGGAGAATTTGACGATCTCACGAGCGGGACCGCCAACACCGCAGCCGACATCAAGCACCTTCATGCCGGACTTGATGCCCATCTGGTGAGCGAGGTAGTGTTCGTGGCGAGCGATGGCCTGGTAGAAAGGCTCGCCGTAGGCGAATCGGCAGAAGTGGAACGAGGTACCCCATCCGTATTCGTAGAAGTCGGTGGCAAGGTTGTAGTAGCTACGAGGAAATCTGGTCAGTGTTTTTCGAATGGAAGCGTCGATGCGCAAGTGCGGTGAACATACTGTCTGGTCAAGGTGGCATATTCGGCACGACGGGCCTGTGGGTAAAAAAGCAATTGGTCAATGTCCCCTCCGAATCTCAATTGAAGAATGCAGTGCTTACAGCGCGAGTTTCCTCGGTCTCGTCGGCAGCATCCTGGTTGTCCCAGTGCTTGAAGTATTCATCGACAGCAGCCTTCTGCGCGGCAGCGTCCTTTCCACGCATGGCGGCGAAACCACCCTGCGCCTGAGAGGACTTGCCGTGCATGGCCTTGTTGAACTGCGCATCACGCGCGTGGTCTTCCTTTTCCAAAGCGGTAGGGGCCATTGTGAAGAGCGATTGGTGATGTGAAAAGGGGCGGTGGATGTGGTGAAAAAGAATGTCGGAAAGAAGCGAAGGAGTGGAGGGACTCGGAGGGCAATTTGTATTTCGCAGACCACGAGTCGCAGAAACAAATCAGGCAACAGGAAAAAGAGAGGTGGGAGATAGAAGACAAGAAGGGGAAGAAAAAAAAATAGTGAACAGCAGGTCAAGATAGGCGGGAAGCAAGCAGATCGGCCAAAAGAAAGGAGGCGGAAATGCGACTGACTTTGACAAGGCACCCAGCCAATCACGGGCGGCGGTCTGGCCAGCCAACCGACCGGACGCAAGGCTAGACCCAAAAGGGCCGTCCGGGGTTCGAGCCGGAGAAGGTGGCTTCTGATAGGCCGGACAGGGGGGCTGTGAATACGCAAATACGCTGTGAATACGCAAACACGACGGTCTAGACGATCCCTTCGTGGTGGACTTGCTCTTCAGGACATCTTAGTTCTCACCTACCCCTAAGTAGCTAAGTAATAGTCATGTCAGATGGAATATGACACAGTTTTCGGTAATGAGATATTCCCGACAGTCAAATTAATATCATGAGCCCTGATCTTATCACGGACTGTCCCCACCATAACAAACATCCGCTGAAGAACCACTGACACGTGATCCTGATTATATCAGCTGGTCAGCCACACCCTCCCGCCACAGCGCAGCCACAGAGGGAACTCTATCGATAATCGTGATTCTTTCGCCGCCGCGCAACTTGCTTGAGTAACGCGAGCTTCCACCTGCTCCTCATCCCCCTTTGCTGGAACAACCTGGTGTACTATGCCTCAGCCCCAAATCAAACAGGACCTTAATCGGTCAGGATGGGAAACCACCGACTTCCCCTCCGTCTGCGAAAATTGCCTTCCTGAAAATCCCTACGTGCAGATGCTCAAGGAAGATTACGGCGCAGAATGCAAAATCGTATGTCTTTCCTCTCCCCTCTGTTCGAATATTGATTTAATCTAACTTTGTATAGTGCACTCGTCCCTTCACTATCTTCCGCTGGAAGGCCGACCGCACCGCGCGTACCAAGCGCACCGCCATCTGCTTGACGTGTGCTCGGTTGAAGAACTGCTGCCAATGCTGTATGCTCGATTTGTCCTTCGGTCTTCCCATCGTCGTTCGTGATGCCGCTCTGAAGATGGTGGCTCCTGGCCCCGAGAGCACGATCAACCGCGAATACTACGCCCAAGGACACGAGAAGGAAATCGAGGAAGGACGCGGGGCGGTCGAGGAATATGAAAAGACGGATGAGAAGGCGCGCGACCTGCTGCGGCGACTTGCGCACAGTGAGCCCTACTACAGAAAACCTCGACAGATCGAGGCCGCGCGCGACGAGGAGGGCGAGGCGCCGTCCTCGGAAGGTCCGGTACACAGTCGGTACGGCAACGGACCGGGACCTATTCGAACGAGCGATAGCAGAAGAGGGACTGCCCTGCCTGGCAGAGGGAGGGGTGGTGCGCGTGGCGGCCGTGGTGGTCGCCCGTTCCCCGGAACTGCTCAGCTGCCGCCGTCGCAAGATGATATTCTTCCGCCCGCGGACCCGAATGTTACGTCTCTCTTCATCACAGGTGTCGAGGACGATCTTCCCGAACACACTCTGCGGTCTTTCTTCTCCGAGTTCGGCCAGCTCCGGTCGCTCGTCTGCTCCCACCGCGCTCACTCTGCGTTCGTGAACTTTGCCACCCGCGAGGGCGCCGAAGCCGCCGCCAAACAGTGCCAAGGAAAGGCCGTCATTAAGGGTTGTCCGCTGCGGATTCGATGGGGTAAGCCTAAGCCGCTGGACAATATGGATCGGGAGGAACGGATGAAACATGCTCGCGAGGGACGATCGGCTGTTGGGACCTCTAGGGGACCTGGCTCCGGCAACAAGTCTATCACCGCCGCTGGCGAGGAAGCTGTCGACAAGCCTGAAAGACCCCGAAACATCGTCGCTCCGCCCCCGGGAAGCGGCGAGATCCAGTACACCAGCTTGTCTGGAGATTAAGCATACGGTTGAAATCTTGATAAATTCTTGACTTGTTGAAATATTGGGACTATGGAGACAATCACATGTACATTCAAAGCGGGCGTTTTGTCTATTCTTTTTACATTGCTGTTATCAATCCAAAATACCCCAGAAGACGCCGGAAGGAGAGAAAAGTTCGGGTATACTATAATACAAAGCACAAATGCAACTATTCTGCAATCTCATCCCAAGTAGTAGAGCATGCAGACCAGCACTCGTAGACAGGTTCCATCTATGCAGAGCATGGCTTGTCAACCTTGACATTCTTGCCCCCAATCTTGACCGAATCGTTGTCGCCGCGTTCGATATCGTCGTGAATATTAAGTTCTATTCCAGGCTGTTAGTATCATCCACTTATACCCCGAGAAAGAACCCATACCCCATTTCGCAGCGTCGTCCTCGGCCGATCGAGACCCTTGCACAAGGTTATGCTTCAGGATGTTGGCCACCTCCACGGCATGGTTGATCTTCATGGGGGTGTCGATTCCGACACGAGGATGGTCATCGAAATTCCGACGGGCCTCTTGACGGGCAGCGAGCATCACACGGGTGTCATCTATCGTCAAAACATGTTAGGATCGTGCGATTGCGAGGAATAACAGAAGTGACTGACTTTGGAAAGCAACACGGGTGGCGCGGAGAATTTGACGATAGGCACTTCGGGCGGAAACGGCCATTTTGTAAGAGCGAGATTATGCTTTGGATAGGCTTGAATAGATTATATAGCCTTCAGGGAATCTTTCGACGAATGTCTTCGTCAAAGTAGTCGCGGACCTTTGCGGGACGTGGCGTGTTGTAGGCTTGAAAATGTTGTTTATCGAGACTTTCGGGGTGATTGTTAGTTCAGCAAATCCTGACAGGGCATCGACAGGCTCCAACAGTAAAAAGCATTCCAACTCACCAGAAAACTGTGTCTGCGACCTCTTCTTCAGGCCGTCTGGTCGAGCCTTCAATTGATCTCCGAAACGACCGGCGGCTGATTGGCGTGGCGTGGGGCGGAATGTCGGGGCAGAAAAAATCGCCGCGAAAAAAGCACCGCACTTTTTTTTCTGCCGTCGTCTTTCTCGTCAGCATCCACTTCCCTTCGGGTCTTTTTTCTTTGTACATTCGAACGCCGCAAAGTACAGTTGGCTTCGATCCCTGTCGAAATGACTTCCGTTTCCGTCTCTCTCCCGGCTCTGCCTCAGGGCTGGAGCGCCGATAAGGACTTCAAGGCCGTTGGCTCCCTGTCTGCCGCCACCCAGCGCACTCTGGAGCCCGTTGGCCCTCACTTCCTCGCCCACGCCCGCAGAGTACGTTCTCCTGATTCACCTGTGCCTTTGCTTTGCAATTGAGCATATGGTGAAAGAAATGCATGACTTGGTTCAATAACTAACAACCCTCTAGAAGCGTCACCACCGCACCTTCTCTGAGGACGAGAGAATCCAGGCCCAGAACAACGTCAAGAAGACCGAAGACGATGAGGATGATGACATCTCCGAGCCCGAGGACGGCATGCTCCTGGCTCGTGAGGCCAAGGACTGGAAGGTACATAAATTCAGCGATCCTACAATCTAGCACATCACTAATCCTTCACAGAGCCAAGATCACTACGCCGTGCTCGGTCTTACCAAGTACCGCTGGCGCGCAACCCCCGAGCAGATCAAGCGGGCCCACCGCAAGAAGGTTCTGCGTCACCACCCCGACAAGAAGGCCGCCATGGGCCAGAGCGACGAGAACGACCAGTTCTTCAAGTGTATCCAGAAGGCCACCGAGGTGCTTTCGGACCCCGTCCGTCGTCGCCAGTTCGACTCCGTTGATGAGGCCGCCGAGGTCGACCCCCCCAGCAAGAAGGAGACCGCCAAGGGCAACTTCTTCAAGCTCTGGCGCCCCGTGCTCGAGGCTGAGGGCCGTTTCTCCAAGATCCAGCCCGTGCCTAAGCTGGGTGACGACAACAGCACCTTCGAGGAGGTCGACAACTTCTACAACTTCTGGTACAACTTCGACAGCTGGCGTACTTTCGAGTACCTGGACGAGGACGTTCCCGATGACAACGAGAACCGTGACCAGAAGCGTCACGTCGAGAAGAAGAACGCCAACGCCCGCCGCAAGCGCAAGACCGAGGACACTGCCCGTTTGCGCCACCTGGTCGACGACCTGGCCGCCCAGGACGAGCGTATCAAGAAGTTCCGCAAGGCCGCTCGTGCCGACAAGGACAAGAAGCGTCTCGAGCGTGAGGCCGAGGCCAAGCGTCTGGTTGAGGAGAAGGAGAAGGCTCGCCTAGAGGAGGAGCAGCGCAAGAAGGAGGCCGAGGAGGCCGCCAAGGCTGACCGCGAGAAGTCGAAGAAGGCCAAGGAGGCCGCCAAGAACGCCTCCAAGAAGAACAAGCGTGTGCTCAAGGCTTCCGTCAAGGACGTCAACTACTTCGCCGAGTCCGGTGACGCCTCTGCCGCCCAGATCGACGGCGTGCTCACCGATGTCGAGAACATCATGGGCAAGATCGACGCCGAGGAGCTGGCTTCTCTCGCCGAGCGTCTTACCGCTGCCGGCAAGGATGCCGCCGCCGTCAAGGCCGCCTGGACCGAGGAGGCCGGCAAGAAGCTGAAGGAGGGCGAGGCCAAGTTCTTTTCTTAAGTGTGATGGTTTTTAACGAGATAAAAATGGTGCTGTTTGGCTTGGTCTGTCAGCCAGTGCTACAAGTTAGATGGCATGATTTGCGATGATAAACATGCTGGATAGATGGATAGACTAGCTTCAAGATATAATGCAGGCAACGATTTATGCATTGCTTTACCTTTCTTCCATCCGTCTTTCAACTCGGCCTAAGCGATCCAAAAAGACAATCCATGAGTCTAAAGTTCAGGATCTATCCTCACAAATCCATCTTGTGAACTTCGTCTTCCCATCGTGGCCAACCCAGGTACCCCTTCTCCCCCGAAGTATAGAACGTAGGCCGATGATACTTGGTCAGAGGAAGACCCTTGAACAGGCGTTCAGGCAGATCCGGATTGGAGGTGAAATACCGTCCGAAAGCCACCAGATCCACGCGTCCTGAATATCGTCAGCATCCTATACACCACATATCAAGAAACCAGAACTCACCTTCCTCAATCGCCCGTGCCGCCGACTCAGCATCATACCCCCCAGCCCCAATCACCGGCGTCGTCTTCAGAATCCTGCGAAACGACCAGATAGACGCCTCATCGGCATCCTCCCTCCCATCCCCATCTCGTCGAATATCTCCCGAAAACGCCCCCTCGCGACTAAACCGATCATACCGTGGCTCGACGATATGGACATACGCCAGTCCCCTCATCTCCAACTCACGCACCAACTCCGAGAACGTCTCCAAGCGCATACTATCATTCGTGCCCTGCAGCACATGATACGGCGCCAGACGAATCGCGGTCCTCTCCCTCCCAACAGCCCTCACCACCGCATCCACGACCTCCAACGCAAACCGGATCCGATTCCCAATCGACCCGCCGTACTCATCGCCCCGGGTATTGATACTATCGTGCGTGAAGCAATCGACCAAATACCCATTCCCACCGTGAATCTCCACCCCGTCGAACCCACCCCCATGGACCGCCAGCCTCGCCGCGCGGGCAAACTGGCCCACCACGTCTTGGATCTTGGGGATGCTCAGCGCATGAGAGGGTCCATACGCCTCGCTCACATCCCCATCCCCGTCTGCGTCCTCGCTCTGCCCGAATAAAACATGCCTCCCGGGCAAACACCCGCTCGTCGAACTTAGGGGCCTCAACCCCCCTGTTTGGGAGGGGACGGAGACGCGCCCGACGTGCCAGATCTGCGCGAAGAAGGTCCCTCCGCGCGCGTGCACCGCGTCGGTGATGGGTTTCCAGGCCTCTGCGTGCGCGGGGGTCCAGAGGCCTGGGGTGCGTGGGAAGCCTTTCCCGCGCGGGTGGATGACGATGCCTTCGGAGATGAGGAGGGCGCCGGGGGTGGTGCGTTCGGCGTAGTAGGGGGCTGCGGTGGGGTTTGGGAGGGCGGTGGTGTTGCAGGCGCGCATGCGGGTCATGGGGGCTAGGACGATGCGGTGGGAGAGGGAGAGGGTTGGGGAGGGGAAGGGCTTTTGTAAGATAGAGGTAGAGGTTGAGGAGGAGGAATGAGGCATTGTGAGCAAGTAGGTAGAAGGGGATTTGGTTAGGGTTAGTATATGAAGGTTGAGCCAGGTGAGATGGAAGACATGGCGGGTGAGAGAGCTTTATAGTCTGAACATTGAGGGAGAAGAGTATAATGGAATTTAGTTCAGAGAGCCAAGCCTCATATGGATAATTAATATGGTTTAATATTAAAGACGGGATGATGCTGACCGGCTATGGCGAGATAGTCCTCCCTGTGCTAATTGGCTTTCTTCGACTATTTCATGCGCTGACCAGTTTCCTAATCGGCTTTGGCTCTGGTGAATGTAACTAGAAATCAGTGGCAGTAAGCACTGTCTATCAAAGGCAAACCTCTCGATATCGGAATCGATTGGAAACCTCGTCTTTAATCACGCAATATTTCTATTTGACTACGGCCCAGAAGTCATGAGCATACGAACCTCATCCCAAAACGTCTTTCCTGCCTCATCAGACGCGCAGCCCAACCACGCGAACGATCTCAAGAAGACAACCATCTCATCCCAAGAGCAGATGCCTAATGCACAAATGCAATCGCCCGCCTGACGCACAAACCACTCCCGTAAATCACCATGTGCGCAGATCCCAGCAATCATAGCGCACCAGAGAAGAAGCTCTACGACTGCATCTTCCTGTTTCCCCTGCAGCTGCATAGCTAAGTTTTGTATCTCACCGGACATTGTGGCTCGCTGCCGAGCCGTTCGTGGCAGCGGGAATGCCACGTTGAGACTATACAGAACGGCTGCTGTGCGACAGACCAGGTAAATGGTTCGTGGTTTTTCGCAGTATGCGTAGGTGCAGTCGGTTCTGCGATGAAGTATTGCGGTTGACTGGTCATTCGAGTCCGGAAGATTCGATAGCCGATGCTGGATAAGTGCGCGAGAGTTTCCGACGAGTGTCAGTGTATTGGGATCACACGAACGAGAGGCAAGAAACTCAATCCCTTGTGTGAGCTCGCCCAGATCCAGAAACGCACGGATCAGGTTCCCTTTGATCGGAGGGCTCAGAAGAGCGAGTTGCTGGAATCCGTGGTTACGGAGTGCACTGTACCGCGAGACCTCAGGGACTCTAAGAGCACGAAGGGGCGCACGATAAATGTACGGCTTTCCGTCCGGATACACCAGCGGAAACACAGGCTTAGTGTTACTATTGACTGCACCGATCAAGGCCGAGCTAGAGAATCGAAATGGTCACAAGGTAAGCATTCGAGAGGCAAGGGGAGAAGCGTACAGAGATATCAGCCAGCCCAGACCGTAGAGTTTCACAGTGCGTATGCCGCCTCGACTCAATACAATCTTCTCAACGGCTTCCCAATGCAATGGGTGGAATTGACAATTCCCATAGTACTCTAGTAACTGTTGGCTTTTAAATGGCGGGTTAAAAGGCCCCTGTTCTGGCGGAGGGATGCTATTGAGATTCTCGTTCGCCGCAAGATACAGGATACATAGCAGAATGTCATCTGTCAGCTCATCACTGGCCGTTTTGTCGTTGATCTGCGCTAATTCCAGTCGAATCTGTTGTAGGACCTGTCCTTTCCAGAATAACTGCGCGGCGGTATGGCGCCGGTAGTTCTCCACGCCATGAAACGTTGATAAAGCATCAAGGTGCAAGGAAGAGCTATAGAACACCGCTTGCATGACAATAGACTTTCTCCCGGAGAGCAGATACGCATGGTAGCTTCCCTGTGCGAAATCAACGGGCCGCGCACAGGGCCATAGAACATGAACACCTACCGAGGTCAGTAACCATGTCGGTCACTAAATACCAACGACGGGTTAATTCCACCCACAATGATACAACAGACAATCAGACAATTCCCCCGATCCCGGTATATCCGGAGCAAAGGGATCTAGTCTAGTCGACACAGTCGAATGCAACGGACTCCAACACGGAGCCAGGATTCGAGTCTGGGCCCTTCCATTCATCGCACCAAGATGGGATTCCTGACGCGATATCTCCTCGGGATTCCTTTTTAGGAAGACAAAATTCCTCTTGGTAATCGGAATGGTCTGTAAGCGATGCCGTCGCGCAGCATATCGCTGCTTCATGAATCGGGAGCGGAGGTGCTCGCCATCGCGGGATCTCATGGTTGGACCGTGGACGAAGAGGAACGGACCTGGTTCGGACTCCATAATGTCGAGTCACAAGGGAGGATATCAGTCAATGGCCCGTCCATATGAGATATTTGAAAGGAAAGACAAAAAGGTCTTCTCTCCCGGGGATGCGTGGCGGCTTATAAGCCGGAACAGGCAGGGTTGTGGTGGTCGATGATTGGAAGGCCGCCAGAACGCTAAAGAAACGCCAAGAAACAAGCCCTAACGACTGCCATCTTCGGCTTCATGACAAATCCGTCTCTACATGGCTATAAGACACCTTCTTGGCTCTATCTAAATTCATCTCTGAGTATCCTTTGTCAGGCCATTTCTCTCAGACCACCATCATGGCTAGCAGTCCTCTTACCCAGATTAAGTACCTGCATCTTCCCACCTCCCAGACCCGGCTCTTCTACCGCGAATCCGGGCCTCAAGACGCCCCGGTGATACTCCTCCTCCATGGCTTCCCTGCGTCCTCACATCAATACCGCAACCTGGTCCCCCTGCTAGCCACAAAATACCACATCCTTGCCCCAGGCCTCCCAGGATTCGGATTCACTGAAGCCCCAGAAACATTCCACTACACCTTCGACAACCTCGCCAACACAGTCCTCGAATTCCTAGATGCTCTCTCCATCCAGACATTCACCGTCTACATCTTCGACTACGGCGCACCAACAGCCCTCCGAATTGCCCTCAAACCACCAACCCGCATCACAGCAGTCATTACCCAAAACGGCAACGCTTACACCGAAGGCCTGAGCGACTTCTGGGCCCCGATCCGCGCCTTCTGGCTCGGCAATAACACGCCCTCTGCGCGAGCCGATCTCGCAAAGAACATGCTCAGCCTAGAGGCTACAAAATGGCAATACGAGCACGGGACGTGCCCCACGCGAACCATCGCCCCGGAGTCCTACACCCTGGACTATGCCCTTCTGCAGCGTCCCGGGAACGCAGACGCCCAGGTTGATCTCTTCTGGGATTACCAGAACAATATCGCCCTGTATCCTCGGTTTCAGGAGTATTTTCGCAAGTCGCAGGTCCCGGTACTGGCGGTCTGGGGTCGTAATGATCCGATTTTTGTGTCCGCCGGGGCGGAGGCTTTTAAGCGGGATTTGCCAGACGCGGAGGTGCATTTGCTCGATGCTGGGCATTTTGCGGTGGAGACGGATACGGAGGAGATTGGGGGGTTGGTTTTGGGGTTTTTGGAGAGAATGGGGATCTAGGGATGGATCAAAGTCTACTTTGAACTTGGGAATGCATGTCCAAATGTTCCAATTAATTTCTGATTCCACCTGTTCGTATAGTAATCGTCAATCTAACCAATATCACCGGCGTTTCTTTGGAATATCCACGGCATCCTCTACAAAGCTCTCTCCTCCATCTGAGGAACAGACCTCTCCTTCCAGAACGGCAACTTCTTCGTCTCGACCAAAATCGCCACCAGCAAAAGACCAGCCCCAAAGATACCGCCAACGACTCCGTACGCAATCTCCCCACCAGTCGTATTTGCCGCGAGCTCTAGCCCTAGTCCACCATTGATAATACCAAGAAGAATCAGAACACGTCCATACCAAACATGCAGACGCGTCCACTTCCCGGGCTTCTGCGTCTTTCGGAATCGGAAATGATGGATCAGCCCAATGAAAGGCTGGAAAAGCAGGAGGACAACCACGATGGTGCCGAGAATGGTGTGCGCATTATTGTGCAACTAAGAAAACGTCAGGTCTCTCTCAATGCAGCATTTTGAATATCTTTTCTCTTTGAATCCAAAAGAAAGTGCACTCACTCGATCGAGAATCTTCCCAACACGAATGCCAGTGGCCAATCCCGCAAGCATCAGTATCCAGCTGAGTAGCTGCCACACAACGTGTATCCAGATTGTTCCTTTAACGCGGAGAAATCGAATGGCGAAGACACCGAGAGGCATCATAACTGTGAAAGCCAGGCTCATGACAATTCCATGAGCCTTGGCATATTTCGGAACGAGATGAAGATCTTCGTAGATAATTTGAGACATGGAGGAAAAAGCAGAAGTCTGCTCTGAACGTCAATATCATGTCCTTTGAGGTGACTAGGTATACTAACATGCAAAATGAGACCGAGAATCGTTGCTCAATTCTGAAGATTAATTCCTTTGGTGCTGTTTGATCCGGCAGATTTCAGTTGGATCTTTAATCTCGAGTATACAGAAACTATCAATGATACTGCAACCGTCAACCATCGCACTTTATATGCAACTATTCCAATATCTAAGGCCCGGAATGAGGTCATCCGTATAGACCTGCTTGGACCAATCAAACGTCACCATCACCCAGGACACCGAGAAATGCGAGAACCGCGAAAAAGCCGTTGCATTGGCAGCATAGCCACACCTCGTATTGCCAACATCACCACCGTCTGGCAAGTCGAGAGGGGTTCAGGCTTCCATATTCCGAGATCACCGAGATTTAACGTGTCTAGCAAATTTGTCGGCGCGAAATCGAGTTCCTCTGTCGATCAGTTTAGACCTGAAGGTCACACCACACCTAATGAAAAAAGCGATTCAGCCGGCCGGAGCACTACCAATGAAAGCGCCCCTGATTGTCAAGCCCAAAGCCTGCGTTGGCTGTCGCGCCCGAAAAGTAAAATGCGACAGGGAAACACCCTGCGGCAACTGTATTCGGTGGTCGGTGGCGTGCACGTATCCGTCGCCAGTGAGGACCTGCAATCGGCCATCCAAAAAGCTGTTTCAAACGGAGCCAAATCCACAAGATGCGATACGCACCCCCAGTCCCGAACTGTGGGACCTGGACATATCCATCCGGATATGCAAGCCACCGGCGGTTTCCTCCCCTTCGCTGTCTCGAGCGCGAGCCTGCTGGCAGATATTTGTCGAGAGGGTGGATCCGGTGGTGAAAGTATTGCATCGCACTAGCGCAGAAAGGGTCCTTGTGGCATCGGTCTGTCAGCCGGAGTCACTGCGCAGCAGCGAAGAGGCTCTGGTCTATGCGATCTACTTTGCTAGTATGGCAAGCATGACGTCGGACGAAGTGCGGGAATATTTCCACGCAAACAAGGACACAGCCTTCACGGCCCATGCTCACCTGGTAGAGCAGTCTCTGGCACGCGCAGCATTTCTCCTTGACGATGAACTTAGCACACTGCAAGCGCTTGTTCTGTTTCTCACCATCAATCGACTGTCCGGTAGGCCGAGCGTTGCATGGAAGCTGACAGGACTGGCAAAGCGGTCGGAAGTGTTTCGCAGAGCCAATTTGACAATCTTTGAACGGGAGATGAGAGCCCGATTGTGGTGGAACCTCTGGTATCTAGATCATCGAGCAGTCAAGGATCTCGGCGAAGAGGATGTATCCGACAAAGACACCTTTCCGGAATCCCCATTGAACATCAACGACGCCGGCCTCGATCCAGGCGCCACAGAGGCTCCAGCTCCCCGAGAAGGCTGGACCGAAGTGACATTTTCTCTTGTACGCTTCGACATCGCACGAACTCGACGCCAGCTGCAAAGTCAGCACGACATAAAACAAAGCGAGCGTCTCATACAAGCATGCGAGACCAGGATCCACTCGCAGTATCTGAGACACAGCACCAACAACGAACCGATCCAGTGGCTAACGCAGCATGTGGCGCACGTCCTCATAATGGAGATGTGGTTTGAGCTTTACAGCGCCGATACTGTTCCCATCAGCAGTTGGTCTCAGAATGTCCAGGACCGCCTTTTTCTGCTCGCAATCGACATTGTCGACGTTTCTGCGCGCTTGAAAGCCGAGCCCCACGCACAGCAATGGAGCTGGCTACTTACAGGGTATCAACAGTATCGCCCCCTGGCCTTCTTGTTGAACGAGCTGTGCTATCGACAGGAATGTGAAGCGGTGGATCACGCGTGGAAAGTCGTCGAAGACGCGGTCACGCGATGGCCGGATCAGGTGCGCGCTTCCGTCAGTGCGAAGATCCTGGCGGGCCTCAGGCAGAGGGCCAGGAGAGTCCAGTTGCAAATCACGCAGCGCCAGATTTCGGGAGATGATCAGATAGATTCTATTTAAGGAAGCTCTAGATGATTAAACCCTGGTGGATGGGGCGCTTGGCCAGTTATATTAAAGTCTATATAAGCAAGTGGCACTAAATATAGTATACGGCAGGTGGCAGGTAGCAATCCTGTCAAATAATTATGATACACACGAACAGAATCTCAGTTCAGCTCAGGAACCGCTTCATCTCGTAGATATCAGCGACACGCTTAGCAAGAAGCGCCGGAGGGAACGTTCTTGCACTTGCTGCTCTTCTTTCCGCCGGAGATGCTGTTGCCGCTCCAGGTCCAGTTCTTGCAGCTTCCGGAACCGCAGAGGATCTGGACATCGGTGGCAGAGCTCTTGACGCTACCGGTGACCTTCTTGAAGGTGATGTTATCGACCTTGACGCCGTTGGTGGGCTTGCCGGTGGGGCTGCCGTTCTTGTAGTCCTGCTGGACGACGATGCCGTACTTGGAGATTCCAGAGAGGGTGATATCCTCGAAGCGGACGCCGGTGACGGAACCAGTGGCACCGTAGACAGTCTTGATGCGGGCACCGTTCTGGGAGTTGATGATCTTGGAGTTGATGATGTTCACGGTGTCGACGGTGTTGTCCTTGCGGCCGCCAATGGAACCGATGGAGAGACCGTGGCCGCCCTCGCAGTGGCCGTTGGAGAAGGTGATGTGCTGGAGACGTTTAGCTTTGACAGTTGTGCAAGACTAGGGGATCAATAGAGAGCAATTACCTTTCCGGAGTTGACAGCAAGGCAGTCATCCTGGTTGTAGACGGTAGCGCGGTCAATGACGATGTAGGTGCTGGAGCCAACATCGAAAGCGTCGGTGTTGTGGCCCTTGTTGGTGCCGGAGGAGTTGTCGATGAGGACGTCCTGGATGGTCAGGTGGTCGGACTGGATGCTGAATCCCTGCACAGGGGTGTTGTAGACCTTCAGGCCCTTGATGGTGGACTTGTTGAGCTTGTGAGCCTTGAAGAACTTGGGCTTGGTTTTTCCACCGTTACCGCCCTTGCCGTCCCACCAACGAGCACCGTCGCAGTTGATCTTAGCACCAGACGACTGCTTCACGGTGATGTCGTTTCCGGACATGGAGATCAGGGGTCCCTTCCATTCCTTGTAGCCGAAGGTGGTCTCGCCCTCGAAGATGACCTGTAAGAGGGTATGGTCAGCATCTGCTTACCCTGAACATGAACATGGGAGGAGTCGTACAGTAGCGCCAGTCTTGAGGCCAGTCAGGTCAAGAGTCTCGCCGGCAGGAACGTTGATGTTCTTCAGGACGATGGTAGAGCAGGAGCCCTTGCCGGACTTCGCCTTCGCAGCGGAGGTGAAAGTACAGGACGATCCACGAGCCTCAAGGTCGTTCACCGGGGCGGCAGAGACCAGCAAAGCGCCCAGGGCAGCGGCAATGAAGCCGGACTGAAAGAAATGCATGATGAAAAAGAATGGAAGTATGTTAAGGAATGAATGAATGGGACGAGAATGAATCGATCAATCAAGCCCGTGGGAAAGAACAGAAAAAGAGAATAAAAGAATGATGGTGATGAGAAATCCAGCAGCTTGCAGGACCCTGCAGGATCCTTATATTCTGCATCCTGTGGTTGCAGTGGAGCATGGATCCATCCATTCCCAGGCACAGGATGGGCCAACCAGTCCGAGCAGCTCGAGACTCGACAGGGGCAAAGTGGAAATGAGGTCAGGACCTGGACTAGAACCCTCCGGACTAGTGTAGACGCCCATTCATTTCCACGAGAGCCGGCAGCCAATATGCGTTGCGGATGAGGCCTTAGTCGATTTAGGGCTGATTTGCCGAACGGTTCGCAGGCAGCAGAGAAACGCTCCGGTTAAGCCATCGTTAGCGCCTCCCCACTTGGTCCCGAAAAGCTTCGCCGGAAATCCCTCGATCCGGCCTTGACCGAGACATTCGCCTGCTTCATTTATTTTTTGACCCCTAGAATGGCCTCGTGTTTGAGATTGTCTTGCAATTCTCCCAGTCTGGGTGGTATCAAACCATTGGATCGGTTACCACTCACCTCGTGCGATGCTAAAGAAAGCGACCTGGATCTTTAGCAATACGGAAGAATGCCGCAATCCCCGAATCAAAATAATTTATCCGAGATTTTCCCATTGCACGTTGACAGCCTCTTACCCACTTGACATCTGAAGATTCCTACGAGTAGAGGTCTTCGCTGCTCAGAGTCTCCGGCCTCCGAGGGTCTCTACTCCGTATATTCAACCAGCAGCCTTAGTCTTCCCAGTCTGAGACATTCCCTCTTGAGTAAGCGGGTCTGTGGATTTGGATCAAGAAGTAACAGTATTCTAGAACCTCATCACAATCCTGCTTCTGAAGATACCCCTTACTATCTCATGTCGCCAATCCACTATCACCAGAGGATACCTTCGTCTTGAAATTGCCAATATGGCTATTAATTTCGGTTAGAAGCGCTGTTTCTATTCTCATGATCAAATCAGTTCTGGACCAGAATAGGCTGCAGGGTTTTCCAGCAATTCTCTTCATCACTGGGCGAGATTCTCCTCACAGGAGAAGCAGATTCCCAAATACGGAGTACAAGCCCAGGGTTTCAACCCCTGTATTCAGGTGCATTAGTTTGAAAGTAAGCCCCTGTTGTCGCATATGAGTACCGGCTTCAAAAGCTGTTGCTGGTTGGAGTGGGGATTTTTGCGGAATGGAACCAGGATACCTTCCTAGCAGGCTCTAGGATCCACACAGGTCTGCTTGAGATCAGGGCCGTTGGTTATGCTGAAAGTGATCAGAAACCTTGCACCCACCTAGTAATATTCATACTGTCGGCGCTTCCACTTTCCCAATCAAACTTTCAACATCTTTTTAACACTCTCGACACGTATCTGCTACTTGTGTTTTCCCATAGTGAAGCCATTGAATCCCGAGCATGTAGAGCTGTCAGAGGGTCATTATGAAATAACGCGGAACGCAGAAAGTCATCTACAAACTATCTCTTGGGTCACTATCTCCCCAGTCCTCCTCCCACTGACGCATCAAGACCTCAGACGCGCCTATACTCTCAAGTCGTGCAGCATCCCACATAACGTAGCCCCAACGATGAAGCGTATCATGCACATAGTATCCGTACAGGTTGCTATATGTTCCACCCCATATCAACGTCCAAGCTTGGGGTGGATGTCCCTTCTCGACATCCAGAAGACTATCGCCATGGAATAGCAACGGGTCACGTCGTTCCTGTTTCAGATCACGAGCTGAGGGCCGCCGTCGACGACGAAGAGTTTGCGCCGTTTGCCCCATAGCTTCGTTCCCTAGGAAATAACCCGCCGGCCACGCAATGCGCTCCTGCATCGTTGATACCAGGTGATCATGGTTGTTCATCTTAAAAAGAACCGTGTACAGCAGCTCTAGTCCGCGAGATATTGCTCCCTTCAAGAGAGTGTCTCTAACCCCTGTTAAAACATGTCGCATTAGTTAGGGGTCAGTAACGATAAGATAAAATTAATACAAATTTACAGCTATTCCCAAGGTCAAATGCGCCATCCGGGGTCGGCGGCCGCTGACCATCGAACTTGGGATTCTTCTCGTCCACGTCCCAACTGATCCTATCAAAGATGTCTGCGTAACGCTCCTTGGCGAAACAATAAATACAGACAATCTCTTCCACCTCCCAAGGCTCGAACAAGCGAAAGAAAACGTTTAATATCTCAATCGAGTCAAACTGCAACGGCAGGTCTCGAGGGGGTTCATGCGAGCCAACACCGAACAGATTGCAGCACAGTTGGAAGCGATAGAGTGCACGCAGCAGTCTGGTCTCCTCTGCTCTACTCAGGAGCTCTGAGTTCTGAGGGGTCTCTGTCTGTTTCGCGATATCATCAAAAGCCCACGAAACATAGAATTGCGATAGAGGCAAAATAATTCTAAAATGGAACGATACAATGCCGGTGGCCTCGTCCAAAGAGAAGTATTTCCTGGAATCCACATCCCCAGACAAAGATCGCCGACTCTGGTAAGTCTCAAGACACTGCATGACCTTTTCACGGGAGCGCTGGCGAGCAAACTCAGGAAGACCTGACTGATATACCGCGTAGGCATCGACGGTGATGCTTCGCAATGTCGTGTCGAAACACTGACTGAGTATACGCTTGCGATCGACGATATACTGCTGGTGATATACGGGGGATGCATGGACCAGGGCCCGCAGTTCTTCGAGCATCAGGGTTGAGAGAAGATGGAGTCGAAGCTCCGATGGGAGATTTTCCAGAGGAGCATCTCTGTTTGCGTCTGGCGGGTCAGCTATATGAGGTGCGAATATTGGAGCTGAATCCCGGGGTTGCTTCTTTATAAATGAGGTCGATCTGCGGGCTGATCTCTTGACTTTCGATAGAAGTCGTTCCATGGCGGCAAGTAGCGGGG
Organism: Aspergillus steynii IBT 23096; assembly: GCF_002849105.1. Lineage (NCBI taxonomy): Eukaryota > Fungi > Ascomycota > Eurotiomycetes > Eurotiales > Aspergillaceae > Aspergillus > Aspergillus steynii. The sequence continues at coordinate 2,470,178 of NW_020194400.1, forward strand.
TAAGATAGTGTTCTGGACTTGTGAGCCTTGTCTGCCCGGATTCGGCCCAATGTGCCTCCGCCTTTTGCGTACAGCTGATCCTACGGTGCAAGCTGCCTGGTCGGAATTCTACATCGTGTTGTTGAGAGATGGTCTACATGATCCATCAATGGTGGCAGGAAATCGACGATTTCCAACTGTCTTATTCTTCACGCCAAATCAGGTCTATTACATCAAAATACACCGAGAGATAAAGAAAAATGGAATAAAAACACAGTCAAAAAAGACAAAAGAAAAACAATAATTCAAGTAACATAGCAGAAACCAAGAACAAAAGGTTCTATCAGAGAGACGCGATTTCAACGTTCCTCCCCAATCATCTCCGAGTGCATTTTGGCCACCTCGTCGACGATGAGACTCTCGATCTCCATCTTAAGACCATCTTCATCAGAAGGGACCCGAATCCATCGTTCACGCGGCTGATCCGGCTCAACAAAGACAACCTCACTCTGCCGAGTAGAGAGCAAATTGCCGATCACAAGATGCTGGCCATAACGCTGCAGAGAACCGTGCGCCTTGTCAAGCAGAATATTCGAATCAGTCTCCAGCTTGAAGGAGATGATCATACTTCCGACTGGAGCCCAATCGTCAACCAAGCTTTTGAGAAACTTGGGCACCGGCTTGAGGTCTAAACTCAGGTTCTCGGACTTCACACATGACAGATCGACACCATCCTTCCTTGGGTGGGAGGATGGCACCGAAGACTGAATTTTATGCTCGGCCATCTCGCTGTGAGGAATGAAAAAGTCGCTCACAGCTGCCGCGAGGTACACAAGGCCGGTAGCACGCAGAGGCCACATGAGAATGGTGACAGATCGCAAGTGGAACAGGTAGTCCGTGACGGTTTCGAACGGCAGCAGAAGCAAGAGGTTGTTTTCCCTGGCGGAGCGATACTGCTGGAGGACATGACACAGTTGATCCTCGTGTTCTCTGCGTACCGTGATTCTGTGGCCGTCGCTACCGCTATCGCCAGAAGCACCCTGCACAACGTCCAGAAGATCCAGAAGACAGTTCTTCGAGTTGCTGTAATGCCGATCGTATGGCAACAGGCTGTTCTGCCGATGCAAGAAGATCACCGCATATCCTCTCTGCAGAAAGTACTCCGCGGAACGAGCGCCTCGCGTACCGCCGGAAAAATTATCGAGAAAGCGGACGGTCTGAGCCTCGATTGGAACAGTCGTGCCTCCAGAGGTCACAAGCGCCACACGTCGGGAGGTTTCCCGGTGGTAATCGATGAAGTTGCGCACGAGTGTTTCGTGTTCAGCCAGGCTATCCGGGGGAGGTTGTTGTCCAAAGAAATCCGCTTCCACTTCAGCGCGGGCCATTTTTTCTGCGAAGGAGGGAGACATGGCTCAATGGAGACGAGAAAATAAACCAACTGTCTTTCAATTTTTTTCCTTTTCCAATCCGGATTTGTATAATTATTATATACCCAAAAAACTATGGTGGAACTGCCGGTATCCTACCGAGAGGTTCCCACAGTGTTCAAACAACAAAGGGCTTCGAATGCAGAATCGTTGCAAAATCCGCAGTGTGCCTCAAGATACGCATATTTCTAAGCACGCCAAAATCAACATTTTCATTGCCTTCGGACAAAAGGATTGGGGCAGAGGCCTGGGGATCGACCGGTGCTCTGAAGTACGTCGCATATACCAGAACGCCGGCAAATGCGGGTGTTTAGACAAGACAGTGGGGACAAACCTTTCGGAGGGTAATGGGACCTTTTCATCTTCTGGGTGAGGATTTTCAAGATGCTTCATTAGAGAAACATGGTACTAACCGTCCTGTGTTAGTCTGGCAGTGTCCGACTTTCCAGGGGGGGGTTACTACCGGGCTGATAGTAATCTTCTAATATTAGTTGTATTCGATGTCAAAATTGCTGGGATATCTACCTATGTTGAAATTAATATAAGCGCCGAATGAAGAAAAGCTTCTTTCAAAAAGACAACTGAAACAGAAGCTCTGGGCAATGTTCCTGCTACCTCCTCAGCTGCCCCTGTAGTTGGGTAATTATATTTCCAAACTACCCGACAGACCTTGGTGAATATCACGGAGTTTTCAATTAAATCACAGTACAGTGCTCTGCTGACTGCTATCTGGCAGCATGCATGCCATCGAAGTAGAAGGTGATTCGAGTAGTTCCGTCGATAACATGGAGTAGCGGTGAATGACAGTGAATTCACCCTGGATGGGCATGGTCTTTGATTTTAGTATGTCCTTTCCACACTGCGAATCATTGCCTTGTGGCATCAAATTACCTATGTCTGGAGCCATACAGATCGACGTGATAATTGGAGTGGTAGCTGGCTACTGGGAAGAGGCCTGCAGACCAGTCGGGAAGCTCTGCAGCGGTGGATTCGACGTTCTACTCAGGGGAGGGTTGGCTACACGACCTACGATCAGACCTAACTCAAGGAGATTACTTCCCACTACATCTGGCCTTGGTGACCCCCTGGTTAAGGATGATCGATCGGAGCCGGCGTGGCCGCGTTTGGAATCGATCGTATCTCTCTATGGTGGCCATACGGCGCTGTGTACTATCCGTCTTGGTTTGCAGCACAAGGCTAATTAGGTATCAAAGTGTCGATATCGGGGAGGTATGTAAACAGAGCCTAGGCCCCCAGTCTGCTGTGTCTTCAAATCTTTTGCAATAGCGCTGTCATAGTTCGCGTGGGGGTTATCTTCGAGAGTCCCGCGATGCGTCCCAAGATCAGTCAGTATACTTCAGTCGTCCATGCGGTCTTCTATTTTCCTCATCAATGCCGTCTATGCTATCGTAATCATGAGATAGAGAAGATATTCTGACTCACAGTGAAAACTTAAATTCCTCGCACATCACGTCAGAGTGAGGTTGGTTGTTCCGTTCATATCCAGACTTCTTGTCATCCGCTCTGATTTACGTCTTCCAACCACCACAAGTTGCGTTCTTGACAAGACTCCGATCTCCCGTCTCTCATCTGTGAGATACTATTTACATCGACTTCATATTTTGCTCCCCTTGGACACCTTCATAGCGGCCTAACAGCATGGATCGCAAGGTGGTCCGAAACGAATATCCCCGTCCTCTGAGACTCCAGGACGTCCCACCACGACTCATCGAACTCCAACAAAAGCTGAACGAGTTGCACGAAGAGCTCAATTCCGTACAAGAAGGACACACGCCCATACAAGAATCTCTAATAACCGAAATAAAATCTGCAAGCCACAATATTGACCGAGAACTTGACGAGCTCCGGAAGGAAGTTGAGACGCGACGAAGAGAAACCAAGATCAGACTCTTTGCATTTCTATCCTGGGCGGATCAGAATCACAATCCAAGTGCAGCAGACAAGAACCTCTCTGATCTGAGCGTGCTTGGTCTCGGTGCAGATGTTGTCGCAGACGCTCAGATGCTCAAAGTGACTGGTCTCAAGGAATGTGAGCTCTTCAATGAAATTTACTCCTGTTCAGTGTCGGTTGCGCAGCGTCTCCGTATGTATTGTCCCTCATTCATCTAAGACTATGCAATCTCGCTGACTGCGATAGAAACTGATCAAATGACCGACGTGCTTAAGGTCGTTGATGTCGCCGCAGATTGCAGACTTATGCAAAGATTTCAGGCCGAAAGTGTGATGCTTCCCGGGGAACAGGCGGCATTTGCCCGTCTGAAGGCTTGTCTCGACGAAATCGATCCGGAGCATAGCATACCAGTTGCGGAGGTTATGAAAATGAAGGGCATCTGTGAAGAGTTCCGGGCAGTTTCGAAATAGAATACTTGATCTTCGTCGTTTTCTTGGGAAGCTTTTATAGACAGGTCTTGCTAATATCATGTTCTTTTGCTTCGATCCATGACTGTCCACACTTCTGTTAGTAGAAGTATTCAAGACTTGACTTTAGCTTTGGACTGCAGTGGCTATACTGTGGCCTGAATAAATCACGCTCAGTAATTCACCGTGACCACCGAGTCCAGTTACATAACCCATTCCGTTAAGGATTATGCCACCAATGACGATAAGACCATCTTAACGGAGCACTAACGGTAGAATGATAGGCAAATGCCCGATAAGTCGGCCAGTTTCCCCGCTCGCGTGTGACGCTTATCACCGAGATGGCGATGCCCTAATCCCAACCAGGCAGGTTATCAAGCACTGCGAGAGAGGGGGATTAAAAACCAATTTAGTCCCCGCTCTGACCGGAAGGCGAGGTGGAATCCAAGATGACTGCCTTCCTAGTCCAGAAAGAATGCATCAAGGGAAGAAGCCTCGAGGCATCCGACGGGACCGTCACTGTCATGCTTGTCGAGCACGCGGCATCAAATGCGACCTGAACCGACCTCGATGTCGCTCCTGCGCACAAGACAGACGGCCGTGTACGTATCCCAGAAGAGTGGTGTGGATGGAAGAAAAGAGCTCCCCAAGCTCACTTTCGCCCACACTACCATCCCCAGAGATCCCAGGGAGTAACGAGCCACGATCCCACACCTCCATCGGCCTCTACAGCTTCGTCGACCTCCTAGCAGACTGCCACCACCGCATCCGTTCCTCTCAGCGCCGCTTCCCCGCCGAAGCCATCGAGCTGGTAGCGCGAACCCTCGAATTCGCACGCTCGCGCATCAACGGGGCCAAGCACCACGACACCACCACGCCGACCTCATCCACCCTCGCCTCCATCCAGCTCAACGTAGCGGTCCTCATGGGCCTCAGCCAGCTCGTCGAATCGGCCCACCCGCTCGCCCTCTTCGGCATCGCCACCTTCGCCATCTTCGAAGTCTGCAGCGGCTCCTTCGGACGCTGGCACTGCCATCTCCGCGGTGCGCGGTCTCTACTGGATCTCCACTGTCGCAACCGGGCTGAGTTTGAAGCCCTCAGTCGCAGAATCACCGGTCTCACCGATGTGCTGAGCTACTTGGTATGGTTTGACGCCACGGGGGCTCTGGTGCGCGGGGGGCAGCTCATCTTCGACGACTGGCACCGCGAGACGCTGCAGACAAGCTTCTATGACTCCGTTGGCTGTCCGCCAGCGACGTTTGAGCTGTTCGTGCATCTAGTCAAAGAATTTCAGGATCCGGATGCCCTGGACGCAGGGGATCTGACCTGGCGCGCGATGGACCAGATGCTCCAGTCGCAGTCGGGCGACTGGACAACCGACCGAGGCCTCGCGGCCGTAGTGTACCGATATACCGGGGCCATTGTGGCTCTCGCCCGCGCGGGTTGTAGTCAAGACGTATCGACAGCACTACCTTCGCGCGTCCTGTCGTCGATGGTGGATAAGGTGTGCGAGAGCGTAGCCGCGATGAACGTGAGGTCGAAATTCTACATCCACATGGCGACGCCTGTTTATTTGGCGGGGATGAACGCGACGACCGAGGCGCAGTGCGCCGTGTTTCGCACGTACTGGCGGAACTGCCAGCTGGGTGACTTTCCACGGTATCCGGATGGACAGGCGCAGTGTGAGCGGAGATGGAGGAATAATCGGGTAATAGTGTAGATACAGTGGGCTTGTGTCTCATGTTTGGGCATTAAACCCGTCAGTTGGATTCCCCACGATGGAGAATCACTAAGAAACGCTCCTTTCCCAAAGAGGAAAGCTATCTATGCAGCAGCCCTAATCGACCAGCGTCAGAACTGCGAGTCAGACTCCCTTTATCACATCGTATCCACCAATAATGAAGTACTTTGATTTCGAATTAGTATCTCCGCATCGCAGGAATAGCTATATAAACCTCGTCGAAACGCAGCCCTTGTCGCCCATCTTTAATCCCACCCTCAATCCCATTCCCCAGCAAGACACAATGACATCTTCATACAAAGACCTCGCCGCGCAGAAACGCAGGGACCAGCTATCCCTAATCCCAGACGAATGGCGCCTCGATCCCATCACATCGATCGAATCAACCCCCAACGCCCTACCATACCTCCGACGCATGTTGACACCCACCGAACTCTCTCTCACCGAGGAGACCGACATCAACATTCTGCTCCAGAAGCTGCACACAAGACAGCTCTCGTCCCTGGAACTAACGAAGGCATTCGCCAAGCGCGCCGCCCTCGCTCACCAGCTGACCACCTGCTGCACGGAGATCTTCTTCAACGAAGCCTTCGACACAGCGACCCAACTAGACCAGCACCTCGCAACCACCGGCCGCCTCGTCGGCCCCCTCCACGGCCTCCCCGTCTCCATCAAGGACCTCTTCTCCGTGGAAGGCGTCGACACATCCATCGGTAAGATCCCCCAAATCCCTACCCCTCAGCCCTCTCCTCCGTCCAAACCCAAACATCTAACCAAGCCATCCCATCCCAGGCTGGGTCGGGCTCACAAACAAGCCCGCCCACGCCGACAAGACCGTCGCAACGACGCTCCGCCGCCTCGGCGCCGTGCTCTACGTGAAGACCAACCTCCCGCAGTCGATGATGATGTCGGACTCGTACAACCACGTGTTCGGACAGTGCGTGAACCCGCTCAACCGCGGGCTCATCTCAGGCGGCAGCTCAGGCGGCGAGTCCTCGCTCGTCAGCGCCCGAGGCAGCGTGCTGGGCATCGGCACGGATCTGGGCGGCTCGATTCGCATCCCGGCGGGCGTGTGCGGGATGTATGGCCTTTCGCCGAGCCCGGGGAGGCATCCGTATGAGAGGGGGAAGTGAGTCTCTTTTCTTTTTCTGGGCAGTTTCTTTGTTCCCGTCAGATTTCGTGATTGCCATGCATGCATGCATACGTGTGTCTTACCTGCTTTACCTACCTAGTCCCGGACAAGATATCGTGCGCTCTGTCGCCGGCCCCATGACGAATAACCTGGCCAGCATCGAGCGCTACATGCAGGCCTTGCCGGCCGTCGAGCCCTGGATGATCGATCCGCATGTCGCGGCTGTGCCGTGGCGCTCGCATCTCGCCTCCGTCGGGGCCAGGCGGCTGAAGATCGGGTTCCTGGTCGACGACGGGGTGGTGAAGGTGCAGCCTCCGATAGCGAGGGCCGTGCGAGAGGTCGTGGATGCGTTGAAGGCCGCGGGTCATGAGGGTGGGTTTTCCTTATACCCTTGCCCTTGCCCTTGCCCTTACACTATATCATACCCACGAGCCACAGGCCACATCCCTGTTGATACTGCTAGCCCCGTCCCAGCTTGCTAACGCTATTCGCGCGCAGTCTTCGAGTGGGACGCTTCTTCACACGGCCACGCCTACTCCCTCTGGCTGAAGGCCGTCTGCTCGGACGGCGGCGAGGGATGTCGCAAGAAGACGGAGTTGAGCGGCGAGCCCCTGATCCCGGGGATGTTGGTCGGGAGCGAAGCGGATCTGCTGACGACGTCGCAGACGCATCAAGTAATCTTCCCTCCCTTCCCTTGTCTAGATCCAGTCCCTACCATACAATCCAACCCAACCCATCTTCCCAACAACCAAACAGGTTCCACTAACACCCCCACCCAGCTCCACGCCGACAAATACGCCTACGAAACAAGCTACCTCAGCCAATGGGTCACCAGCGGGATCGACGCGCTCATCATGCCCACCAGCACATGGGTCGGCTACGCGCCGGGGACCTGGACCAGCGGCGCCCAATACGTCGGGTACACGAGCATCTGGAACCTGCTGGGGTATGCGGCGCTGGCGGTGCCGGTGACGACTGCGTCGAGGGCCAAGGACCAGCCGGATGAGGACTGGAGGGCGCATGTGCCCAGGAACGAGAGTGATCGGTTTACAAGGGAGCAGTGTAAGTTTTCCTCCTCCCCTTTTTTTTGCCCCTCTCGCTCTGGGTTTGGTTTGGGTTCGTTTGGCTGGTTGGTGTGGTTGGCTGATTGAGTAGATGATATTGAGCTTGTCGAGGGGATGCCGGTGGGCGTGCAGGTTGTTGGAGGTCGGTATGGGGATGAGATGTGTGTTGCGGTGGCGAAGGTGATTGAGAGGGTTATGGGGGGTCATTTCTCGGCGAAGTTGTGAGGGGATGTCAGTTGCTCATATATTCTTGGGTCTGATATTCAGGAACGCAGTTCTTAGTGACCGATCTTCGATACTTGAATGGTTTATTGATCAATTTAACGTTTCACAACTGTTTCAGAACCCTATTAAACTCCGTAGGTTTGGAGCCTGCCAAACTTAAACTGCGCCTGATGTCAACAAATTTTGACGAAATGCCATCCAAACAAACATAACTCCCACGATTCGTGCAAACAAAGTCCTCAACGCTCCGAGGAAAAATCAAATAACTCAAGGGTAGATTCCAGGAAATATAGGAAAGGAGCCGTAGCCCAAATCAGATCTTGCAAATATAGACAAGAAGGCGATGGTGAATGTCCTTCTGGAGATTGCCAGATTCTAAAGCAGATATCGCTTTTAGTGAGGCCGAGCTGACTGTCATGAGGACGAAAGATAAGTCCATATGGGCTAAAACCCATCTCCCTCCTTCCAAGGTCTTCCGGCCTCCACGGCTCTAGCTCGTGGGTCTTTGCCCCGTTCCGTAGCATTGAAGAGTATGTCGTCCAGCAATAGCTCCTTTGCATAGATTTGGTCCTGGAGCGAAAGATCCTTCCCGGGCTCGGGAACCGTGATACGGCTGCTCTCCCCCAGGTTTCCGCGCAACCGAGCGATCTCAATCACTTCGGCTTGGCCGTACCAATGCTTCAGGTCCTCCTCCAGCTCCTGCTTCTGCTGACCAACGCTGCGGAACTCGTCGTACCCGTCTTCGCCGCCAAAGCAGACTCCATACCCGTCGCAGTAACAGACGTTCTCCTTGGGGCAGACCACATTTTCTCCGGTGAAGACCACATGCCATAGGTATTCCCAGACACGGCCCGAAATGTAGTCACTCAACTCCGTCCGGAGAATCCAGTCGCGGTAGTACACGAAGCGCGCTTTGGGGATGGACAGGATTCGCTCGCGGGAGACCGCAAACTGAGCGCAGCAGGGCTGCGCCAACACGTCCGGGATGGGATCGTCGGGGAATATTTCGCCCCAGGACCGAGCCAGCATAGTCTCCTCCTGCTTCGTCTCGTCCTCCTCCACCGTTCCGGGGTGCAACCAGTCGGGGCAGCCGGGGGCCCAGGTGCAGCGCAGGTTCATGTAGCCTTCGCGGATCACTCGCGCGGGGTTGAGTCGGTCCAGCATCTCGGCCGCATTCCCGCCGAAGATCTCGTCATTGTGCCAGGCATACTGGTGAGAGTGCATGAAAGCCACGATGTCGGGAAGCTGGTCGTAGTGGTCGATGATGAAGCTCAGATAAACCATCACCTCGTGGCCTTTATTCCGGGGCGGGTGCAGAGGCGCCGAGGGATCATCGACCACGTAAACGGCGGACTCCCAGCCGGGGAGCTCGTACTCCATCCACGTCGTGTCTTCTTCGCTGGTCTGCGGGACCACGATCATTTTCGAGTAGGTCGAGCCGGGAGGTTTGGGCGTGCCAGGGACATACTGCGGCAGAGGAGCGTACGGCTCTCGGCCCTGTGGTTCGTCAAATCCGACTCCGCTGATGTTCCAGCGAGCAAACGGCGTAGGAGACGGCGTCGCGGCGGTCTTGCCAACAGCTTGCGGCATCTGGCGCCATTGTGAGAGCCTGGAGAACGAGTATAGGAGGAAGACGCAAAAGGCCAGGCCAAGAAGCGGGATAGCCCGCCGCGTTGGAATCATCGGACCCGGTGTGAGGGAGTGATATCGTGTGGAAGATGTGGTTGTCGCAAAAGAATAGGGGAGTCTGCAGCAAAACAATTGACCGAAGTCATGCGCTTAGCGACCAGAATTCACAGAAGAAAATCCTTTTTGTCATCAAAAAGGGGGTGGAGGGGAAGGAGGCGACGAAAGACCCTGGATGGGAGGCAACAAGAAACGTGGCTTGCAGGCAGAGCGTCCTGGAACTGATCAGCGCCAGGGGACCAAACTTACGTTGTCTGTCAACCATGTGCGGCGTCGGCGGGTGACATCAGACGGCACAGGGGAGGGATTGTGGGAGGCGGGGGCGCATGAAAAAGAAAGGGCAGACAAAAGGATGCAAAGGAAGGAAGAGAAGAGGAAGAAGGAAAGAAAAAGAGGAACGCACACGACAGCAAGAGGAGATGCGATGAAGAGAGCCAGAGATTACCGCGAGACGGGAGGCGGGCGGAGGCGGAGCTGGCGTCAGCACTGCATGACGACCAGACAGACAAATTCCCCGTCATGAAATCATCCATGTAACCTGGATGGCGTACGACTCCCGGTCATTTCCACCGTTCGAATCGTCTCTTCTTCTTGTCAAATCAGATCATTCCTGTCAATTCCAGGTATCCATCTTCTCGGCGGAATTCACACCCACAAGTGTCGATCTCTGGACGATGAAACACCACTACTCCGTATCGAGTTTACTCGAGTCTGTGGCAGACCCTGCGGAGAAGTCGACAGAATCCGTAATATCGTGTATCTACCCGTATTCTGCCGGCATTTCGATCATTTAAATCATTAAATGGTACTCTATAAACCTCGTTGCAAAGCGGCAAGTACGGCGGTGGGATGCGCCTCCGGGTCATTTCTTTTTTGGGTTTCCCAAGCGTCTGCCGTGGATTCCTCGGACGAGTCCAGTCGATCGATTGATCACAGGTCCCTGCGTCAAATTGGCCATAAAACTAACTATGTACATACTTCTAATTTCCAGGGCTTCTTTCCAACGTCGTGAGATAAATAAAGCGGTGGGTAACAGGGCCACAGCACTACAATTCAAACATACACCCCGGGTATGATGTGTCTGCCTCGCTAAAAAGAAAAGAAAAGAACGCCAATAAAAGGTTACACCAAGGCAAGCCAGAGGGAAAGAAGTCGAGGGGCGCAACGATGATAAACAAAAAAAAAATAAAAGTTCAGCTCTCCTCGTCTGCTGCATCTTCTACCGTCGCCGCTCTTGCCTTGCCCTTTGATGACGTTGACTGGCCGTCCTCGTTCTCTCCCTCCGCATCTGTTGCAGATGATAATCCAACCTTCTCCGGCTGCGTTTCCGATGCCACGTCGGTCCATTGCTGAGACGGGGATTCGGCCCCGTCACGTCCCCAGTCCGGCAAGCCCTGAGAAGCAGGGGCAGATGTAGTAGCATCGTCACGACTCCGATCTTCGTTCTCGACGTGACTTTCCGTAGAAGGGTGGACACTGGACGCATGGTCGGTCGTCGGGGCTGGTGGCGTCGCCGGAACCGCCGGGCTTGCACTTGAACTGGAAACCTCTTGTGCTCGATGAGCCGTGGTGTTAAGGGGAACAAGGGACCAGCCCGGCGGAAGGGTAAGCCCTTCCGGCAGCTGAGAATTGTCTGCAGCCATGGCAGGAGCAGGATTGTCCCCGAGGTGATGGTGGCGGGCGAATATCGTCGATGCTGCGGTTGATGATGAAGGAACGGAGGAGTTCGTGAATGCATTGGTCAACGGCTCAGTAGGGTTGGTTTGTAGAGTTCGGAGTCTCTGCAATTCTGTCTGTAGCTGTCGTACCAAGTGGAGCTGATCCGCTGTGACACGAAGATCATGGATTTCCTGCATGATCTGCTGCTCCATTTGTTGCAATTGACTGCGCATGTCAGGAACGCCGGCGGTGGTAGGGGTGGGTGCAGGCTGCTGCGCCGCGGCTGGCGGAGGCCGTCCGAATCCGAAGCCAAAGCCGATCTGTCGAGCGCCCGGAAGGTTGGCATTGTTTGCCGGTTGCAGTGGAACGTTTCCTTGGTGGATCTGCTGATGGAGATTGTGGAAGAGATCGCCTCGGCCGGCGCCGAAGCCGATCCGGAAGGGTCCAAACTGGTAAACACGAGCCCTGGGCAACCCGTCGGCGTTTCTGCCTGGGGGTTGGTTCCCAGCGGGGAAGTTCTGTTGGCCGCCAACACCCGCGTTACCCTGTGCGTTATTCGCAACGTTCCCTGCCTCTCCGCGAGGGCGAGCGGGTGCGATCACCGGACGACGGCACGTAGGGCAGTTTTGCTGTCTTTCCAGCCAACTTCGGAGGCAAGCAAAATGCAAGATGTGGCCACACGGAAGCTTTTTCGGACGAAGACGGTCTGAAACTCGGGCTTGGAGCGGCTGCCCAGGGGCAGGCTGCTGCCAATGAGTCATTTCCTCGCGGCAAATGATGCAGACCTCCTCTCTTGCGACTTCTTCGGCGGTGGCATCGGGATATCGCTCGTTCATGTCACGGGTGGCATTGCGGAAACGAAGGAAATCCATGATTCGTCGACCGAAGGAGCGAATGGTAACAACCACGTCGCGCAGGATGTGAATAGGCAATCCGTAGAATGTGAAGAGGATGGCAAAGAAGCTCAGGTACACGGTCAGTTTCAGAAAGTCGGTGACAAGGTCGAGATAGAAGATCCATCGGCTTTTTTCTTCCCAGCCCGGAACGTCGAGTTCCATCTCGTTCACGTCGTTCTCATCGGGTAGATTGGTAGGTGGTTCCGCTTCGCCCCGGCGCGCATGCTCTTGTATAGCCTCTGTCCTAGCAGCTCGGATCTCTTGACGACGTTCCTCGAGTTTTGCTTTTGTCTGTTGGTGGTTGATGTAGATTTCGACCAGAGAGATCGAGTATCGTGCTGCCGTGGAGCTAGACAGGATGGTGAGAACGGCGAACTCGAAGCCGAACATAACCATCATGTCCGGGCGCGCTTGCTCCAGGACGGTGGTGATGCAATATCTCAGCATGAAGGCGTTGAATAGAACCGAGAGGAGCAACGAGGCAGCCAGCCGAGTATGGAACAGGCGAGGATTGGCCGGAGGCTGCTGTTCCAAGAACTCCACACGGCCTTCGCCAATCCAGCCCCAAACCTTGCCCACGAGCAGGCAGACGAACATGACCAGAAACCACCCACCCAGCTCTCCCCGAAATATTGTCATCGCGAGACATGTTTCCGTCACGGCGAACCATGCCTTCTCGTATAGCTGCTCGGTTTCGATGGGTCGGAGGGGTCCGTATAGAAGTCGCTGGAGCCAGAAGAGGAAGAAGCCCACCGCCAATAGGCATACATTCGTCAGGATCTGGGGGGTGTGAGTCCAACATCCTCCACAAGGAGCACCAAGCACGCTGCGGCAAGGACTCACCATAAGATTCGCGCTGCTCTGAGATAGGTATACGCAGGCGGAATAGAAATTCGCCCGTTGATGCAGCGCTTTCAGAAATACACCCGTGGCCAGGGCCACAGACGCCTGTGAAGCAACGAGGTCAGCACGAGGTGAATCCGCGACGGCAGCTCTCCAGAGCAGTTACTTACCCCGGCGTAGGCGGCTAATCTCATGGCAGCAAGGAGACAGAGGTGGGCAAAAAGCCCGGGGGCATGGACGAAAACGGGAGATCGAAGGTAACTTCCCTCTCAGAAGGACATTGGCAGCACTCGACTGGGGAGGAGGAAACAATGGGATAGAGAGAGGGGGATCGCAGCGAGTCCGGCGCACTTGGCTTGGGCGGAGGCGTTCTGGACAGCTATACTGTACGGTATCGGTATTGTACGGGCGGTGGCTTCTTACGTCAGCGGTACTTCGGCCGGAGCATGTGACTTATCTCCGTGGACGGGAGGAATGGAATGGAGCATGCAGGAAGAACAAAGGTTGTGGTGAGAATGATGTGAAAATGATTTCAGTAGATGATATTGGGGGGCTGAAAAGTGAGCAAGTAGAAAGAAGGCACAGTCCAGGACCTAGTCAATCTCATTGAGTTGAATATCTGAAGTATCTTGGTTGTATATATTCCGGAGAGTTCCATCATTAAATGATCTCATAACTGCCGACAGAACCCCTAAAACAAGGGATCCGATCAAACAGAATCATCTTCGAAAAAGCTGCCTAGAAAGTTGAAAACAATTGAATAAGACAACAACAGCGGATGTTTCTTCGTGCACAGCGACCATGCAGTGCCAGCTTCGCCGAGCCATGACGCGTAATCATGTGACTCCGGGGATCTCTGGAGGGGAAGATCATTGCCTCCTTCCTGACTCCGTATCATCTCCATCTCTCTGGACTGAGGATGCATTATCCTGTTCCTGCCCTGGTTTAACAACACGGACATGGAATTTGTGTATGGGTATACTATTAATTGTCATATGAACGGGATTTAACCATCTATATACACATACAATGGCATTTCAAGGCTCTTTGTTTACCGCCAGTCGCACCCAGACACTAACTTACCTACTTGCCGTTTGCCCTTTTTCAATTGCATTTTTGGTTTTTATTAATTCCTCGGTGTCCTTCGTGGTGACCGACTTGATAGGATTGCACGAAGGAGAGGGTGATGCGGTGGGAACCCTGGGTTTCGCTGATGAGCTGCTTGCACTGGCCGCTTGTCCGCTGTGGGGAGTTCTGTCAGATCGTATAGGTGTCCGCAATGTATGTGTCCCTTTCCCACTTGACTTATCACAATACGAAGTCGCTCGGATGGCTCAACTGTAATCTTCTCTATTCAGGTCTGTGTTGCTGGATACGGGGTTGTGGCCCTGGCCCTGGCTTTGTTTGTTCAAGCCAAGAATGTCTATCCCCAGCTTCTGCTTGGAAGACTACTCTTCAGTGTGGGAGGCTCTGCAGTCTCGACTATGGTGACAGCTGTTCTGCCTGTAGTGACAGGAAACGCCAGTGGACATGAACATTCATCATCCCTGGCTTCCAATGCGCCCGACACCCAGGATGACTTTACCCATCCTCCATCGTCCCATGGTGCCGGGTCCAAGGCCGAAAGAAGATCACCATCTTCTAGATTAGCTGGATTCGTGGGCATGTGTGCTGGGTGCGGTGCCCTTGTATCTCTAGTGGCTTTTCTACCACTCCCTGCCCGTTTCCAAACCTGGGGGCTGTCTCCGCCGCAGGCAATTCAGTACAGCTACTATCTAGTTGCGCTCGTGGCGCTGCTGGTGAGTGCTTGCTGCTGGATCGGCTTGAGGAATCTCCCTGGCGAGGAAGACAAAACGTGGAGCTCAATTTGGTTGCCACATCCGGAGGACTCGGGCACTACATGCACCGGGCCATCCTGTCCCGTTGATGGCAAATCGCGATTCCCTTACCTACGACAGCTTAATGCCGCGATAACTTTGGGATTCCGCCAGCGGGACATTTTCATAGGATATCTAGGGGGCTTTGTGGCCCGAGCCTCGTCCGTGGGCATTTCATTGTTCGTTCCGCTTTTTGTTAACCATTACTACCGAGCGTCCGGTCTTTGCGGCGGCAACAGGGACACCGGACCTAGCGGGATCAAGGAATCTTGTCGCGAGGCCTACGTGTTGGCCTCAATTTTAACGGGCGTTTCGCAGCTAATAGCACTGATCGCAGCGCCTGCGTTCGGTTTTCTATCCGAAAAGTCCAGATGGTATCATCTCCCTCTGCTTTTTGCCTGCCTCGCGGGCGTTATCGGCTATACGGCATTTGGGTTGCTGCCCAGTCCACAGTTTAAAGGTCCCGACGGAAATGCGGGCGTGTTCCTAGTGATGGCTCTGCTCGGGATCAGCCAGATCGGAGCCATTG
This sequence comes from Aspergillus steynii IBT 23096, assembly GCF_002849105.1. Lineage (NCBI taxonomy): Eukaryota > Fungi > Ascomycota > Eurotiomycetes > Eurotiales > Aspergillaceae > Aspergillus > Aspergillus steynii. The sequence continues at coordinate 2,485,615 of NW_020194400.1, forward strand.
TCTGCAGTTTGGCGGTGCTCAGCGGCGGGATTCTGAACGTCAGCGACGAATCTCGCGCGGAAGCCCATGACTCAGGAAATTCCCCGCATACGGAGTCTGACCGGAATCCCGACTCCGATGAGCAGCGACCATTGCTGGGTGGCACGGAGGATCAGAAGAGGCAGCCACTTGCGCGCCTCAAAGGCTCAATTGCCGGAGTATACTCTCTGTATGGCGGAGCGGGCATCTTGCTTCTCACCAAAGTAGGCGGGTCCTTATTTGACGCCGTCTCCCCCGGTGCACCTTTCTATATCATGGCCGGATTCAACGGCGCGCTGTTGATGGCTGGGGTTGTGAGCGGACTGGTGAGCCGGTCCAAGGCACGGGTACCGACACATGGCGCTTAATTCAATTCTAAACGAGGGGACTGTGCTTGATGGATGTCGAAATTGGACAAGGGCAAATGCAAAAACACGGAGTGGCACCGAGGTGGCCCCCAAACTTAGAGAGAAAGGGAAATTCCAGGCCCAAAGTCGAGACTACCAGCGACTAGGAGTTCCTTAGCTGCCGCCACCGACCCAATCATCCCTCTTCACGTCCCTGACGATTTTCCTACTCTGGAGTAGCGAGATTAAAAAAATGTAACTGGGCTGCTTATTCTTCTTTTAAAAGACCAAGCGCCCTGTTTTTTGTTCCTGCTGCTGCCTCTGTTCCCCATCCAGTCTTTCCTTTAGTCTCGAGACGATCGGCCTGCCTTACACATACATTCCTTTGATCCACGGCCGTTGACTGCCTTTCGTTTAATTTAATTCCACCACCTGCAGCATGCATCTTCAGTCGCTCTATCTCGCCTTCCTGGCTTCCGTCACATCCGTTGTCGCCAACGATGTAGTTTCGATCTTTCTTCCAGAGGCTGATCCTCAGCCGATCGTCGGAAAGGTTATCGGTGTTGTAAGCTCCCCTTCTGGATACCATCTTTTTTATTCAACCATACTAATGCTGATTTGCAGGACGGCCCTGTCACTTCCTATGTCCTCTACTGTGCCCCTGGCACCGATGACGACGAATGTGGACTCCCCTCCAGTGGTTACACCGTCGCCCAAGGCCCCTCCACCTACCATATGATTTACAGCTACCAGGACTAGTAAGTTGTCACTGTCCCAGCCCAGATGTAAACCCGACATCTGGGTGAGATCCAAGCCAAGCAAAACAAGCATGGAAAACAACACAAAAAAGGAAAAGCTTCTAACCATCCCAACTCCACAGCGTCCAAAGCCAAGGATGCAAGCTCGGCAACAAATCCGTCATCACCTGTGAGGTCAAGATGCACGACGCGACCACTACTAGAGAAGACTCCGCCGTCCTGACCACCACCGACATGCCCTATCTCCCCGTCACCATCACCGCCACCGAGACCGGCGCCTCTAACAAGGCCACCGCGTCGGCGACCGCCTCGGCCAAGTCCACCCTGGCGACCACTGCCTCTGCCACCTCTGGTGCCTCGGCCAGCGCTACCGGTTCCGATGCCTCCGCGTCTGCGACGGACAGCAGCAACGCTGCCCTGGCCCAAGCCACCGGCCACGCTGGGTGGGTTGCCGGCGGTGCCGCGATGGCGCTGGCATTGGCGATGGCGTAGAGGGTTGGCTGTTTTCATCATGACGAATAATGGGGTTGGATCTTGTTCTTTTCTTTTCTTTCCATCTGCTTGCGTAATTCAGCTCACTTCAGGTTTCTGATGCCCCCCAGATGATTACCTTTGATGCCTATGCTTTATTCTGATGTAATATGATTAATACACCCTACGGAGATCCGAATACATTCATTCCGACAACAATATGAGTCAAAGCGATAGAAATTAGTAAAGCGTGTAAACCATCTTCAATTGGTATCTATGCATGCATCATCCCCCATAAAGTAAATGCGACGTTTTCGCTCATCTTCAAATCAACTAGTTACGGCCCCCGTTTCGAATCTCTAATTCCATCACATCCCATTTCAGTTCCATTCATACTGCTTGTCCCTGGCTTCCAAAACCCACGATAGTGGAGCAAAACCTCAACGTTTTTTTGATTAAAACAGCCCCGCTGCGCCTCTGGCATCCTTCCCCCCGGGTCCATGGCCGTGCTGTGCCGTCTTCGACCGATCCTCGGTATTCCGGACCTCCAGGCCGGAGCGGATGATTTCCGTCCGTAATAGTCGGATGTGGGCCTCGCGAGTGAACTCGGAGAGGTTGTTCAGGATGGATTCTTGGACCTCGGTGCGCTTGTCGACCTCGTTGGAGACCAGGACCATTTTCTCCAGATCAATGCGGGTGTCCAGGGTGCCGTCTTGGATCAGGGAGATCAGCTCCTGGACGAAGGGGGAGTTGAGGTCGGTGGCGGGGGGTTGGCCATTGGTGGGGTTGGGGGCGAAGATGCGGGCCATGGAGTCGAGGGTGACGCGGTTGAAGGGGACGAGGTATTGCTGGATGGACTTGGTGCGGATGCGGGTGTAGAGGGTGTCGACGTGACGCTGGAGGTGGATGTCCAGGAGGTAGTCGGCGCGGTAGGAGTCGAGGATGTCGAGGCAGGGACGGAATTTGGAGGTGCAGAAGAACGAGATGGCGCGGCGGATGTGGGGTTCGAGTTCGAGGAAGTTGCGGAAGGAGCTGTTGTCAAGGACACGGCGCTGGAGCTCGTGGCGGTCCATGGAGGCGAGGGCGCAGAGGCCGCCGTAGACTGCGACGTCGTTGGAGGTGAGGGTCTCGTTGTACGAGTCGCCGAGGGTGGGAGTCGTGCTGAGGAAGCTGTTCGCTGCATCTAGATAGGAGCCGGAGTGGAGCTGGGAGAGACCCAGGGCGGCGGCCATTTTGGGCTGATTCTTGGCTTGTTCTTCCGGTTTGGATTGAAGGTTGCGCAGTCGCTGGACATTAGACTGGACGCTGAGCCAATCCCCTCGCTCGATGGCCACGTTGATGATCTTGAACAGCATGGATGCGATGTGACTTGGGGTGGTGCAGTAGTCCCTCATGCGAGAATAAGCTTTGGATGCTGCCACCAGGTCGCCGACATGATGATAGTGTTGTCCGAGGTCCTCATTTCCCATCTGCGACACGAAAACATGTCAAACGATGTCACGCAATAGTGGAAGGCAAGGATGACTTACCCTTATACTTTCTTTGATCAAATTGTTCTTATAGCCTCGGAGCTCGTGCTCTAATCGGTCGCTCTCAGCCTTGACGACCTTGGTCGTGCGCTCCACAAATTCCTTGTCTAGAACTGCCTCAGGTTCGTTCGGTGCAACCTCAGCAAGCGCTCGCACAGCGAGTTCATATCTCGGGACATCTTTGCTCGATTTGGCTTCGGCGACCGCGGTCTTAAGCGCTTCGGTGGAAAGGTATGTTGAACACGTGCCTATTAAATACAGGCGATTGAATCTGGTCCGGCCTGAAACAAAGAGACTTCATTAGTCGAAATCTTTGTTAGAGCAAATGGTGACTTACCAGTGTAATTGGCGATGTATGACTCCAATTCGAATTTGGGTGGGTCTAGAAGGTCAGCAGCCATTCCGCTCAACTCCAAGCGCCGTATGCCCATCACATCATCTGAGAGATACTCAAAGACATACCATCGACTTTCACAAATGGCCCTATAGCAGCGACGTTCCCGTTCAAGCTTTCCAAATCTGCGGCTCCCAGACCCGATATTTGTCTTGGGAATAAGGTCGATGACGGAGCGTCGAAGGTGTCCGGCGGTATGTAATCCATCTCCGGCTACTTGCGAGGGGGTAGCACGTGCGCTTGTAGCAAGACCACCAAGCAGAAATGACGCGATTTCCAAACGAATAAACGAGATATGCCTGAGATCTGTCTAAGACCAGGTCCCGGGCGGTTGGTATGGTGGCCTTCCGAACCTCACAGTGCGGAGGGGTGTGCGGTACGTCAAGGTGGAGAAAGAACCAGGCGATAAGGGATGGAAAAACACGCAGATGAGTATGATTAGGTGTTGCGGAACGAACTTTGCTCAAGGGCGAAGTTGATGGTGAAGAGTGGGAGCAAGCGAGGCGGATCTGGAGAACGGAGGGGGAGTGGGCGAGATGATCTATCGGACGGCCATCGATGATCGATGATTCGATATCAACAACCATTCCGACCCCAGTGTTCACCGCCTCGGTCACCGCCTTGTGCCTGTCCATCACCGATTACATTGAAGTATGTGCAAGGCAACAGTTTCACCTACCGACCACGCAGTATAATTGCATATTAAGTTAATGCAAGCCCTCTGTCCAAGTGAATATCATGTGCAGATGTCAAGGGCTATTTGATAAAAGTCCGTTTACTTCGCTGATTTTTAAAGTTTCTAGAAATTCTGTTCTTTCTAGTTAAGCGCATCAAGGAACACGCGAATATTATTATGGGACAGAACCATTATGACATGCGTGGACGATAAACCATAGAATCGAAAGGAGAAGAAATGAAACGCTCCACGTAACGCTGAAAAGACAAGTGCAATGTAGGCAAATATGCTATTACCGGAAAGAAACAAGGAGCGGGATCGAGAGATGACCGTCCTATGATTTCAGAGCCAGGAAAATCTCAAACCAGATACCGAGAAGTGGCCATTGGAAAGGCAGTTAGAGCAAGGTTGTAAAGCCCGCGAGGAAAGCGCCAACCAACGCAACCATGCCGTAGACCTGTCCCATCTCAACCGATTGTCTGGGAGCAAGACCCTCCTTTCCATCGGCCTCTCCGGTGAAAGGAGCCAGAGAGGTGGTGGCAGCCGGAGTGCTAATAGTGCTAGTGGCAGTGGTCTTGTTGACGCGCTTGGGGTTCTGAGCTCCGCAGGGATGGTCATTGCGGCAGTCCGACTGGCAGCTAGAATCGCCGTTGTCGCAGGCATTCACACATTTGTTGTTCTGCTCCGTGCAAATGAAGTAGGGCATCGTCTCGGAGTATTCCGAAGCATTGGGAGAAACGCCGTTACTGCAGACGCAAGAATAGTCCAAAGTTTTCTATGTTCGACCAAAGCTGTCAGCAATAGAACTTGACCAGAATGTTGTCCAAATCGACAGGTAAAACGGCCTTACCGCGCTGCAGTCGTTGTCCTTGGGCTTGTTCGACGCTCCAGGCACCTGGAGGCACAGAAGTGGACAGGCGGAGGTCTGCGATTGACACCATTGTTCTATCATTACCAAGAGCGTAAGCACAATACAGGATCGAGGATCCGGGAGGGTTCTGTCCGGAAACATACCTCTGGTGGATTCCGCAACGGTGCTTGGATCAATGGTTTGGCCGTTCACCAGTCCAGCGACGGAGGCGAGAAGAGCGAGAGAATGTAGAAAAAGCATTTTGTATGATAAAATGGCTGTTGATGAAAGAAGGAGGTCTAGATAGCCTTCGGTCTGGTCCGTGATCCAAATCGTAAGCCTGAAGAACCGCAGAATGACAGGTCTCAAAAGGAGAACCTCATACAGGTATACCAACCGAATTAGGGGATCAAGGCAAAAAGCCCGACTGCGGGTAATCAATAGAAGTGAGATTTATTGACGCCTAGAATGGAACGCCCGCGGTGGATGTAGAGAATAAAAGAAGACGAGGGAAATCGAAGTGAGGAGATTGAGAAAGGGACTGAGAGGGGGCCAGGTGAATGGATGGAGGAAAAGAGAATTCATACTAGCGACAGACCCCGTTCCGCCAGGCCCATATATATGTAGTCAGACTACCACACCGTACTACTTTGGCCCTCCCAAACGAGGTTGGGGTGGCGGCGCTATCTTCCCTAAGCTCCAGACCATTTGGCGTTACCGACCTCCTAGAGCTTCATGTAGAGTTCCAGTAATTTAGGGGCCCATTAGTCGGGGCTAAGAAAACAGACGGTCTTAGACAATCGGTCAGTTAACCGGACCATTTCATTAGGAAACACGAGGAGGACCCATTTCACATTAATTACATACATACACAGACTCCATACTCCATATACCCAGGAAAATGTACCCAGAAAGGAATAATGAAACCAGCTAGAGCTGCAGCACAGAAACACGCAAGACAAAGAATTTGGCCGAGGGAAAGGGAAAGGAAGAAAAAAAAAAAAAAAAAGAAGGAGCCATGTCGATCCGGGGCAGCTAGCCGGGAGGCATACCCTGGTCTGCATGGAGCCATAGAGCGTCCGATGAGTGACATGACTCTTTTCCCCCTCTCTGGCCGTTCTATCTTTAGGAGTTTGATGGCGACGACGCGTCCTCTTCCGGCCACTTGAGGCAAAATCCAACCCTCACATGGCCCTGGAATGTCTTGGAAACAGAAGAGCCAACCGATAAGTCGGAGCCATTGTGATTGATGGCTGCTTTCCTCCGGCAAGGACGGGCCCAGGATGTCTCACTTGGGGTTGATGATTACCCGAGATTGTGGCGGACTGATTGGGTCCAACGACGCTTGGCTTTTTCTAGCGCGGGCCCTAGTAATGTCGCTAGCAGGAAAGGGTAGCACGGCTAGGTGGTAGTTCTGCAATGGACTGATCCGAAGAGCGTTGGCTCACCGGGCCAAATCATGGCCCGTCTTGCGGGAGAGATAGGGAGGGGGCATGCTCGTTTCTCGTACGCAGTAGTCATGGAGAGTCAGATACGTGAGTCAACGATGGCAGCCAACGCTGAGTCTGATGAGTCTGGCCAGTGGGAGGACGCAGGAGTGGGTGGTTTTTCCATGCGAAATCCAAGACCTTCGCAGTTCTGGTCATGTGGCGGCGGTCGGGGCCGGGGGTCTTGGCAGTCCCGTGATGCTCCCCAGCATTTCCTACGCGGGAAGGCGACCGGCCGTTCTTTGTGTCGACCTGGCGAGTCTCTGCCTCTGCGGTATTGATTGTCACTCTGATCCTTGTCCGGCTTCCTCTGCCATCTGAAACCTCCGATCTTATCAATTGTCCTGTCGGGTCTTTTTTTTGTTTTTCTTCTCCTCTTTTTGTCCCCGCACTTTCCACCTGTCAAAGCGGTCCAAACCCGACCTGCTGACCCAGACCCCTAGCAAGCTTCAACTAGTTACCTCGCCGTGAGTGATATCAAACGCCACTCTTGCCCTTGCCTCTCTCCCTCTCTCTTTTTTGTATCCTTTTGTTTCTTTTTATTTTTATTTTGAGTTTGGTCGTATTTTTATCTGTGAATTTTACCGGTTTGGTTTATTCCCCGCCACCGGTTCTCGCACGCCTTCCACCCGACCAGCCTGGTTGCATCGAAACTTATTCTTAGTTGCCGCCAGAAATCGCCCACTCCCTTCGTCAATTGTACTCCCTCGGAAGACCTAAATGGATGGAGCCAGCGAATGAGGAGACTGGTCTGGTGCCTCGGCCATCCTCCCCCTCCCGATCTTCTGTCTCGAGCCCTCACCGTCCCGAATCCCCGACGGCTGCATCGTCCTCGGATGGGGTCAGCGCCAGCAATGGGTCAGCGCTGCCCCAGGCCCGCAATAATCCGCCTCACACTTCGTCCAAAGATCGCCCCGTGTCCGGCATAGTTCCGCCATACTGGACTCACCATCGGAATGCGTCCCGTGCATCCCAGGCCTCGCTCGATCGGTTCCCAGCCATCACACTAGAAGATCATACGGAGGACCCGAATTCGGAGACGAGCCGGGGCCTCTGGGCTCGAAGTGTATCGGTTAACGATCATGTCGTGGTGCAAGGCAAAACTGGCATTGGGTCCTATGTGGTCTGGAATTGCACAATCCAGACACTGGAGGTATGACGGTTCCCAGCTTGGACCCGAAACCACGGACTTCGCTGCACAGGATAGCTTGCTAACTTCCTTTGTCAGGGTGGCCCCATCACCATTCGTATGAGGTATGTATACACCTGCACGACGCCAGCCATCCCTTTTTTTTTTACCTCACTGGACCTTCATTGACCTTGCCCTTTGACCCCACTAGGTACTCCGAATTCGATGATCTACGAAAGCAGCTTGTCGCATCATTCCCACACGCAAAGAACGCCCTCCCGGCTCTCCCCCCAAAGAGCGTTCTCTGTGCGTACTGGACAATCCGCCCAAAACACAAACACGTCTAACCAACTTCACTAGACAAATTCCGCCCCTCTTTCCTCGAATCCAGACGAGTTGGATTAGAATATTTTTTGAAGTGAGTATTGCCAACCGCCCAGCCTCTCCTATTCCACGAGAAGCAATCCTGACCATCCTGCTTTCCTACAGCTGTATACTTTTGAACCCCGAATTCTCTAGCTCGCCAATCGTCAAGGACTTCCTTTTTGGCAGAATGTGTTAATAGTCAGCTGTGAAATTATTGTTGATTCTTGTGATTTTTATTACTATGATGTTATGTCGGTTATTCATATTGCTGCATCGGAGTGCTCGGAGTAGAGGTGCTTATGTTTTGTTTCCTTTTATCATTCTTGCATAGGCCCGTGTGGCGATTATATATTTTAACCAGGCAGTTGATCTGCTTGTTTGCAATGCCTATCATTGGAAATTGACATGTTCTTGAGACATTGATGTGCTCTCTAGTCCTGATTATGGAATTCGGGAGTCGAGGGCTATCGCGGTGACCTAAAAGGATTGAATACCAATTGAAACGATCCAAATAATCCACACGAATGAAAGAGACGCCTGAAACGGCTAAATTGGCTGCGCCTGGGAAGCGAGAATTTTATGATCTTACTATATATAAAATAGCCACGGAGTAGGTGAATGATGAAATACTCCGCCGGCAGATCTTATGTTACGGGAAAACATCAATTTAGAAGAAACGCTTCATTGTCAAAGCCTCGGAATCACACAGCTAGTGGCCATCCATGGCACAGAGAGATTGACCGATTGACCAATCCATCTCAATCGTACAGAGTAGCCGATACATCTAGGTCTTGTCCTGTGGGTTGACAATCACAGCTCGGGCAGCATTGTGCTCTTCCTCCCTTGCCTTCTGCATGCTCTTAGAGTACCGCTTTCCAGCAACTATCCACCACATCAGCTCGAGGACAAGGAAACCCCCGACGCATGCACAGGTGTAATTCATGTTGGATTCTAAGTGACGCATTAGTTCCTGGTCCAATGTGGAGAACTGCTGTCCTATTAATAAACTCGGAGAAACATACTTGTCACTGGCATATAGTACGGGAACGAAAAGAACACGATGGCAAACACCAGCCACGCAATGGTTATGATGTTGACCGTCATGCCGCCAATAGAACCCATGAAAAAGGGCCCTTTATGCATTGTCTTGCGGCCAAGGATTACGTTCGTCAGGATTGGAACCAGGTATGCAATGTTGTTAATCGTTCTGAATCGATCCGTCAGTTTTGAAAGCATGTCAAAGAGGCCAATGAGAAACAGAACGGGTTACGTACACTGCGGAACTCATCATAGCATTGAAGGCCGTACTCGAGCCAAGGTAGATACAACCCAGCAGTGATACGATGACAGTCACACACAGCTGCGCATTGAACGGAGAGCCCAGCCGCACGTTAACCTTGGCCCAACTGGAAAGAGTTAACAGAATCCACAGACGGTCATTGACCGGCACGCTACTCACACTCCTGAGAAGGGAAGACCGCCATCTCGAGCAAATGCCCAGAAAATTCTTCCGGTACCTGCGGCAAGTTTAGATGACTGCAATGGTAAGGTACTTAATAGACCTACTGAGCTGAGCTCCAAGCATGCATGGTCCTAGAGCCACCCACACTAGGAAGACTAGGCCAAATGCACCCCCTCGTGTTTGAGTTGCTTGCCGAAAGATTTCTGCCAACGGTAGGCCGGTTGGAGTATCTGCCAAACTTCCATAGTCTTGTACAGAGAACATGAGGCTGAGCATGTAAGATAGACCGGTCACGAAAGCGATGCTCAGAGTGCAGGCTAGATATATATGTTAGCTGAGCCATAGCTTAAGTACTGCAAATCAGCTGTTTTGGAACAAACCTAGGGCTAAAGGGGCATTCTTTCCGGGCTGGAAGATCTTAGCTACAGCTAGTTTAGGGCACAGTGAGATCATGACTCACATTTGGCATCTCCTCAGTGATATGCTGTAATTAATATCAGCAACGAATAATGGCGGTTGGTGAGAAACAGAGCATACAGTGATTCCATCCAGTCCGCCGAGGGCGTACAGCGGATTCACAAGACCAGTAATGAAGCATATCACATTATTGTCCCAGCCAGTATTGTTCATCCAAGTCCGGAAAACAAACTTTTCATGGTTATGGCTCGGAGCTGCCGCAGCCACTGTGACCATAGTGACAAACCATGCAAGTTGGAGATAAACCACTTTCAGCGTTTAGCTCGGGATCCTGCTGCCCAAGCCATTGGTAGGTACTTGACTTACACGAAAATTTGTTAATCATTGGAATGAAGCGATTACCGAACATGACCACACTCGCGGTGAGGATGTTGAGGCCCTGATAAGCCACAAAGGTCATCCAGGGCTGGAGCACCATATCAGTCTTGTATAGCGCGATAAGAGCGATGAAAGTAGAGGCATAGATGAGGTTCGTTGAGGCCGTCGTGAAAATCCCTAATTGGATCAGCTTTCCCATGATACAGAAAACCAGAGGCTTCCGGGCCATTACATCCAAACACCGTGCTCCAACCAGTTGCAAAGCTCAGAAGACTATTGTAACGCTTGGGAGCGATCGCTGCAATCCAGTGATACATCCCACCTTCAACAGGGTATGCCGAGACGAATTCCGCCAGGGAAGCTCCCAGAAAGCATTGGAGGATGAAGACCAGGATGAACCCGTAAATCACTAGATCAGTCAATGTATGATCTCGCTTATAGTGTGTAGGCGTCGACTTTACAGGCACCAGGACCGCCCGCATCGATGGATGTAATCAGACCGAGACCTAGACCTGTGAATAGATGTGTTAGACTCATCACCACATCATACCGAGTATCTGAAGTGATCAACTTACCAGTCCAGGAAATGGTACAGTTTGCAGCCAAGCCGATCAAGCTCCATACCGAGAAATGTCTTTTCAATTCTTGCTTATGGCCTGATCAAGGAGATTAGCAGTTGTCGCTATCTAGAAACCATCACCTCGAATGAAAAGAAGCTTTGGCTTGCAGAAACGCACCCATTTGGGCCAATCGCAATTCATCGGCATTCTGGACCTGAATAATATCGGAGCCATTATTGTCGAGGGAAGTCGCGACAGGAGTCACAACGTCGTCGGAAGTGCCCATCGTGTTGAATTGAAGGCAGATCTGCAGAGGGGTTGTGGGATGAAGAAGCGGGGGTTTGTACCCCCCTAGTAGACTGGATCAGCAAGGGCTTATAACCGGAGCAACTCTGCAGGGGAAATGCGCCGGGGGCCCTGCCTGATCAGGCATATCAGTCCTACGTCGTTCTTATCGCATTTCTGGCGGACTTCTGCCCTGTTGGCCGGTTCGCCGGTAGATCTCCGACGGCGGCGTTTCACTGACAGCGACTCCGTCCTACAAGCTCCAACGCCACTGCAGATCCGTCAGGGCAACTAGTAGCTTGCGGGAGGCTTAACCACGGCATGGCCAAACGCTGCATGCACACTCTCTGCATTATTATGTATCGTAGCAAACCACTGAGTAAATTAAATACAGATCTATTCATATTAATATAATAGCATACCAATGCATCTATGTACTGCAAATAAAACAAAAAGGTTTCACTAGAGGAAACATTTGCGTCAGCCATCAACAGAAGTCATTCAGTTCATCAGTCCATGCAGTGGCGGCATATCCAAAGGGGGCATTAGAAACATAAGTATGGACAGAAACATATATACCCGGAAAATGAACGGGGCATGTGGCATCGGAGTGGCGTCAGTTACACCGGAAAGAATTCACCGAAGAAGAGGTTCCCCGTTGGGTTGATCTGCTCCGGGGGGACCAAATGTATACCATTTGCTTGGCCTCTCAAAGGGAGTGCTCTCCGAGCGAGCGAGTCAATGGCTTTTGAGGGCTCCCTTGTTGGGATCGGCGTTGCCGTTGGGATCCTCCTGGTTTGCCTCTCCAAATTCGCGGTAGGCCCGGTCCCGGGCCGTAGATTTGTCCTTTCGAATCGTGAGACAGTTGATTCCCAAGAACGTGGTGATCCGGTTGATCACCAAAAAGGCCCAGTGCATGTAGGCAACAAATGCAACGACGAGGTAAAGCCGGAGGTACAGCAGCTCCACCCATCCACTGATCCCGGGAAGGCCAATTCGCGGAAGGTTGACCAGCACAGCGCCAAGAACAAGAGGAATCTGCAGAACGGTCCAGTGGGGGAACGGCTGTCGGAGGAGATGAGCAAGAATGATCTTGGTAGTCATCCGTCCAAAGACGAAAGAAATCACCCAGCAGTATAGGACCAGTCGGTCATCGGCCAAGATGATCGAGTAGGGCGAAAGAAGCCAGGCCAGGTTGCAGCCGGTGAACACGATCATTGGAACCCACTCCTTGAAGACCGGGGTCAACGGAAGGTTCTGCTGTCTCCGAGCAACAATCACGTTGTAAACGCACCCCGGCAGGTGTCCCACGAAGAACGAGAGAAGGAGGAACGGAATCCAAATATCCTTCACGGAGTTGTTTCCAAAGATTTGAGGGTAGTTCAAGAATTCGACGATGGGTCGGGACCATATCTGAGGTCCATAGTAACCGGATGCAATCATCAAGCCAATGGCAACCAATAAGCCCTCTGTAGGACCATTGAAGTACCCGAGGTAAAGTGTGTGCGTGTGATAAGTCTCCCAGGTCGAGAAATACATCGCAAGGCACGGGACAATAGCCGTGTATGCGCCGAGTTGGGTGGAGCCGAGACCCATCGCCGCAGTCTCCAGAAGACTCGCAAGAGTGCAGTTCAATGAATCAATTCCATGACTGCAAATCATCAGCGCCCTTCTGATCCGGTCCGAAAAGGAGTACTAACTCAAATAACTCTCCCAGTCCACTTGATGTTCCGGTTCTTCGGGCCTGTTTGCCATCGACGTTGTCCAGAGTCGAATACCTAGATCTTTGTTAGGCCCAGGAGATCGACAGTAAGTTATGCAGCCCTCTTACATCCACATGCCAAAAGCGAAACTGTAATATAACCAAGAGGGTCCCTTCAAGAAAGCGTCTCAGTACCAGCAAACCCAAGTATTACCGGACAATCGCCCTTACCGGTCCAATGAGGTCTGGCATGTAGACCTCAATGAGCATCACATTGCCCACGATGAACATGAATCCCAGAAGCGTCACCATATTAGGAGCCAACCATAGTGGTAAAACTTCCACGAACGCATTCCACTGTTTCCACCGGCTGGTTGTCAGAGATGGGAGGGTACAAAGCAATGGTGTCAAGGTGCCGCACATAATGCTTTAATATATATCTGGATATAAATGACTTGTCCACACTCGAGTACTTGTAACTTTTGAGCGGTAGGAGCACATCGTCGGAAAGCGAGTCTTGGATCGCTGTGATAAGAAGGGCGATTAATATCTGACCATCGATAATTTATGCAAATTGACTGCGTTATGACGACTAACCTTGGACCTTTCTAAAAATTCCACTCATTTTCGCACAAAGAAAGCAATTGATATATTCTAAAGAAGACAAAAAAAAAGAAAAAAAAAAAGAACAAAAGAGGCCGAATGGGTGCTATGATCGACTTCAATAGTTCATGGCGCGGAATGCGACTAGACAGGGTAAATGGCGCAGGAACGGTAAATTGCTTTTGAGAGATAAGTCAAGCGCTATCAAACACCCGGTCAGGCAAAAGCAACGCGAACAAGAGAAAGCCGCGAGTCAACGAAAGGCAGATATCCGTCCAAAAGGACCGTAAAAGGAGAAAAAAAGGGACCGGCGGACGGAGAAGGAGAGGATCGGCGAACGTTCTGTCCTCGGGCGGGCATCACGTGCCCGGCGGTCTGAAGCTCCGCAGCTTCGAAGCAACAAACGCGACATGAGCGGAAGGTGAGCGAGTGAATGCTTCAGGTCGAGGGAAAAGCCTTTCTTTTCAGCGTCTCCTGCTTTTCACCTACCAACTTGTCTTCTCTGCGAACCTTTGTCATTCTTTATTGTCTGGTGTCTGTTCGGTTTCTCCCAGGCGAACCTTTTCTTCACGACTTTTCTTACCCTTCCTTCTACAACTGCTGTTCCCCGCCCGCCGTTACAGCTTCAACTTTTAGGACCGTCCATATACCCTCGCCCCCACCGATTTCCGGCCTCTCTGCCCAGATCAGCATCATCGGAGACCGATAACTGACAACTCTGCCTGTTGTTTTCTGGGCTTGGACATGACGGTGGCTGGTCAGCCAGGCGCTCGCGGCGCAGTGCACGACTGAGTATTTTGCGCAATGCCAGGCGTCGTTGAGGCCGGCGCCAGCCCTGACTGGTCGGGGCTGGGCTTTACCGTTGCGCATCAGAAGGTCGAACTGGAGATAGACTTTGCGAACAAGAGCCTGAAGGGGAAAACAGAAATCACCATCCATCCGCAGCAAAAGGACTTTCGCGTTATCCGATTGAGTTTCCGACAGGGCGAGATCAAGCGCATTACTGTTGGTGGAAAGACCACACCCTTTAAGCATACGAACTCATACGATACTCTTCAACTGTACGGTCCTCATTATCATCAGCGACTGTCGTCTCGAATAGACACCCTCGTGAAGTCACCGCCGGAAGCCGAGTTGTTTGTGACCGTCCCGAAAAGCGTCAAAATCGATGAGCTCGACCCATCCTCTATTGAAGCCCAGGACCAGATGGCCCTGCGAGCGACCGGCGCTGGCGATGATGCTGAAGGGCTTACAAGCTCGAAAGCGGCCGACACTTCGCTCCCTCGGTTTACGGCGGTGACGGTGAATATCGAGTTTGTCATTGATACTATCCGGGAGGGACTGCAGTTTGTCGGCATGGAAAACGGTGACAGGCGCTATCCGCACGTCTACACAACAAATTCACTGGGGTATGGCGTCGGATGTCCTCTGTTTCCCTGCGTTGACGACCCTTTGTCTCGTTGCACATGGGAGCTCTCGATAAAAACGCCATGCTCGCTGGGGGACGTATTTGATCGCAAATCCCGGGACCCATCCGCAGCCGGCCCATCTAGTCGCAACAAGTCTTCGTCGGGCCATGGGCGATATATCTCCCCGGACGATGAGGGTTTAGATATGTCGGTGGTTTGCTCTGGAGACATGACCGATGAAATTATTGACCCGAAGGATTCGAGCAAGAAAACCGTATCGTTCGCGTGCATTACTCAATTATCGGCCCAGCAAGTGGGATTCGCTGTTGGTCCCTTTGAATATGTCAACCTTTCTGATTTTCGAGAAAGTGACCAGGATGAACAGCTTGGCCTGAACGCAATTCCGCTTCATGGCTTTTGCCTGCCGGGGAGAGGCGATGAGCTTAGGAATACGTGCTTCCCCATGGCAAAGGCCATCGATTTCTTTTCGCTGAACTACGGGTCCTATCCGTTCTCAAGCTACAAGATGTGTTTTGTTGATGACACGCCCGAGGAAACCTTGCCGACAGCGTGCTTGTCGATTTGCAGCAACCATCTCTTGTTTCCCGAAGACATCATCGACACGATGTATGATTCCACGCGCACGCTGGTTCACGCTTTGTCGTGTCAGTGGATCGGGGTCAACATCGTGCCACAGACACATGCTGACACCTGGGTTACCGTCGGAGTGGCTTGGTACATCACCGATACATTCATGAGGAAACTCTGCGGGAATAACGAATATCGATTTCGAATGAAGCAAATGTCCGACCGAGTTTGTGACCTAGATTATGAACGTCCATCGATACACGACATGGGCAACTACCTGAAGTTGGATGCATCTGAAATTCAGTTTATCGCACTGAAGGCGCCCCTTGTTCTATTCATCCTGGACCGACGACTCATGAAGGCGAGTGGAAAGGCGACAATGCCCCGTATTATATCTCGACTCTTCCTTACGTCACGAACGGGCGACATGTCCAATGGTGCCATCACCACAGCTTCTTTTCAGAAGACATGCGAGAAACTTGGTCATGCAAGGCTAGACGCCTTCTTCACCCAATGGGTATATGGTGCTGGCTGTCCGCGGTTCCAAGCCACACAGAGGTTCAACAAGAAGAAGTTGGTCGTCGAGATGATGATCAAGCAAGTTCAATCGGAACAGCCGAGTACTCGTGACCTAGAAAAGAACTCTTTCATGCGTGATGTCAAGGAGGAAATCCGCGGGGTTTATGCAGGCGCCGTTCAGCCGGTCTTTACGGGTTCCATGACGATAAGAATTCACGAAGCCGATGGCACGCCATACGAGCACATTGTTGAGATCAAGGAAGGTGTCACCAAATTTGATATTCCTTATAACACCAAGTACAAGCGACTCAAGCGGAACAAGAGGCAAAAGGAGCGTGCTGCCCTCGTCTCTGGCGATCCCAACGCGGAGGCGCAGGAAGATGTCTTGCTTTACTGTTTAGGGGATGTGCTGCAGAGTGAAGAGGAGATGCAAGAGTGGAAACTGGCCGATTGGAGCAAAGAGGACGAGGAAAGAATGGGCCAAGAGTCTTACGAGTGGATTCGCATGGACGCGGATTTCGAATGGATCTGCAAACTCTCATTGGTAATGCCGGGCTACATGTACCTCTCTCAGCTTCAACAAGACCGAGATGTTGTTGCCCAGTTAGAGGTTCGCATTTTCCTTCCCTTGATTACTCTTGAGCAAAGATTCTGACCCAATTATTAGTCCTTACAGTACATGGCCGCCCAGCGAGAGCATCCGCTAATCTCTACAATTTTTGTTCGAACCTTGATGGATCGGAGATACTTTCACGGAATCCGTGCTGCTGCAGTTCGAGCTCTTGTCAAGCATGCGAAGGAAGAAATCAACTGGCTAGGCTTGTTCCATCTAGAACGAGCGTTCCAGGAGCTGTTCTGCCTCCCAAACTCGCCGATGACCCGCTCAAACGACTTTTCTGACCGGGCAGCGTATGCGCTACAGTTGATAATCCCGGAAGCCATATCAAAAGTGCGTGACAATGGAGGCAAGACTCCAATGCGGGTCAAGCGGTTTTTGCATGACAAGCTGAAATTCAATGACAACTCCAATAACGAGGTGAGTAACTGTGATGCTTCGACTATGGTATAATTGTTACTCATTCTTCTCATAGTACTCCGATAATTTCTACGTCGCGATGTTAATGCAGTCTTTGTGTCACGCCATGCTGGGCAAAGTCGAGTCGGCGCCCGTTGAAGACTTCGATATGGAAGGAATGATTGAGGTACGGCAAGAAGAAGAGTTGGAAAAAGACGCTTTAGCCGAAATCGATCGCTACAGACGAATGGACGAGTGGTCAAGCTCGTTCCAGAACGTCTATTCTCGTGCAGCCATCCGTTGCCAGATGCAGCTCATGCAGGCCAACATAGTGGACATGGATATTATGCAATTCCTGCCTTACACTAGGGCTGGCACGTACGACCTCCTTCGCCTGGATGCGTTCGAGTGCCTTGTGGAAATGGATGTTTTCAAGAGCCCAGAACTTCTCAAATGGTTCATCTTCACCATGTCCAACGACTCTTCTGCCTGGCTTCGACGACGGCTTCATAGCCTGTTTGGCAAGGCCCTCGCTCCCGTGGCTTTTGGCCGCGAATCAGACAACCAGGCGCCAGCCTCTGGCGACGGTCTCATCATTGAACAGGAGTCATCAACTGAAGTCCGTCAGGCAACTTTGGCACGAAAGCAGACCGTCACTGGCGCCATGGAGGCGCTCAAACTCGAAGTCTCCGGCGATCAGGTTCTGAAGGAAGCGCTTTGGGCTGCGTGCAACTCCCCCTGCATTGGCATTTTAGAGCTCTCTGAATTCGCCGACCTCTGTCGAATCATATATAACCCAGTAACCTCAGTGAAGGTCTCTCTGAAGTACCCGCGGTACTGGAAGGTGAAACACCTCGGAAAGGTATGTGACTTAGCTTATCTATTCCCCTTGACATCATTGCTCACCTGTTCCAGGGCCGAATGCATTTTTTCCGATCCAACCGTGTACGCACCACCCTCGGCCCCTCAAAGGATTCAACTGCCGCTCCCACGAAGCGCAAACGAGAAGAACAGGGAATGCCACCCCCTGGACCTCGTATCACATTCAAGCAGTCGAAGGTCGTCCCCAAGACCTCGTCCCAACCCCCGACTCCAGCACCGCAGTCCACACCCAAACTGCATATTCCAAAACTTCCCTCCCCTGCGCCCCAAGCGTCACCTCGCAATCCAGCTACTCCGTCCACGCCATCCACCCCTGGTGGCGGGTTCAAGTTAAAGCTGAAGTTCGGCCAGAAGCCGAAATAAGTTCTTACTAATTCAAACAGGGCCTCTACTTTATTCATGTAACTTATACTTCTGATCTTTTCTTTTTCTATCTTCTCTCTTAAAACCACGGAGGCAGGTTGGCAGGGGAAATTTCATGGCGCGATGGTGGAATCGATTTTTGTTTTCTTTTTCTCTCAATTCCCCGTTTAAATCATTTTTATGTTGCGTTTGCTTGATCAGTTTTGGGGACTTCTGCTTCTAAAAACCTCCGCCGGCTTCTTTACCCCGGTTCATTTGATGCGGTATCGGATTTTGCTTTTGCCATGAATGTCGATGTCTTGCATAGCAATTCAATCATCAGATAGTCTATCAAGAGATAATTTTCTTCTTCGGAAAAGGGCAGACAGACAAAGGGAAGCAAGCTCCTAGAACCCTTAAGCTCCGAACATTGGAGTGCCATTTTTTTCTTTCGTCGTTAATAAAAGGATGTGAGGAGACCGAAATTGGTATTTCTTCGACCAGACCATGAAAAAGCAACAACCGACCCTTAAAACTCCAGTACTTTATTTAAAACAAACAAACAATTAGCCCGCCTTGTCCATCCCGGCAGCGAGGGCGCATTTCCGACCCGACGTCTATTTATTTGTCGCTTATCCGCTCCAGAGCCTGTTGAGAGAGATTGCGTTAGCGATCTGCAAAGTCCATGGAATGCGCGATACCCGGTAGAAAATTGGCTCACCTCAAGCATGACGACAGAGTTACCCCGGATGACCTGGTAGAGAAACTGATTAGCCGCGCCCAGCGAATTCGAGAACCGCAGCCCTCGATATATCGCGCTATCACATACCACCATGCCAATAGCAACCTTCTCACCACCGGTCTTCTCCTCAAAAGCCTCGTCGAGAACGATGTTCATGAATACCTGCAACCCAACCAAGTCAGACCTTTGTTCCGCGCGGGATATGGCGTACACATTCGTTCGGAAGACGAAGAAAGCGCGAATCCAAAGCCGCGGCATAGTAGGGACGGGGAAGGACGTACATCGTAGCCTCGCAGGATACCAATGACTTTGCGGTTGCCGTTCAATTGGCAAAAGATCCGCTTTTCCATGTACTGTGGGAGTTCGAAGCGTGGTTAGTTATCAGACCAGGCGGAGAAAGGAGGAAGGGAAAGGAAGAGAAAAAGAAACAA
Source organism: Aspergillus steynii IBT 23096 (assembly GCF_002849105.1). Lineage (NCBI taxonomy): Eukaryota > Fungi > Ascomycota > Eurotiomycetes > Eurotiales > Aspergillaceae > Aspergillus > Aspergillus steynii. The sequence goes on from NW_020194400.1 coordinate 2,504,975, forward strand.
TACCTTCTTCAATTCCGGCTGAGCTTGAGGCATCTTGGCTGGCCTTTGTTGTGAACTTTCCCTCCGTGAATGGTCGAGAAGCAGTCGCGCGGCGGAACTTTTGAGAGGGTCGCCGTGGGATAAGCTGGCCTCGGAGAAATGATGTTCCCGGGAGCTTTGCGGCGGGCTTCTCGCGGAGCTCCCAAGTAGACCTTCGATCCTGCGACTTCCGGCACGTTCATTGCGACAACCCTCTAAAAATGAGCACCAAATTCGCCAATCGGAAAAAGCCGCGCAAGATCGGCGGAGATGATGAAGATGAAGGAGACGAACAAGGTGCGTTACTACAATCCAAGTCACTTGGTACTTGGGAGGCAATAGATCGAAATATGCTAATAAAATGTATTTAAAGATACAGGACCCGTTGTCAAGAAGCCCGTCAGTTCCAAAGCAAAGCAAAAGTCAAAACTACGTGTTTCGTTCGGTCCCGGCGAGACCTCTATGGCAGATGATGAAGGACAGGACAGCGAGGTTGTAATACCCAAACGGCCTGGGTTGGGAAGACGAGCGCTTGAGAATACTGCGTCCAAGTCGACATCGGGGAGGAACATTCCTTTAAGGGTCGGCCCCGAACAAGATCGGCCCAGTTACAACAACGATTACCTGAAGGAACTTCGAGATTCGACGCCCTCGACACCGAAAACGCCCGCCACCGATGAGGAGAAGGAAAAGACGGTCGATGTTGCTGCAAAGTTCGGGGAGGTAATGAAAGCGTCCGCGCCAGCCGCAATTCCAAGCGAAGCGGAAATCAGGGAAAAGAAGGCTAGAAGGGCACGATTAGCAAAGGAACATGGTGCCACCGTGACCGAGCAAGATTATATCTCTCTGGAGGATAATGCGGGCGATGCTGAATGGGAAGAAGGCGCACGGGAGGATCACAGAGATACGCGACTCATCAGAGACGACGAAGATTTTGCCGAAGGGTTCGACGAGTTTGTGGAGGATGGTCGTATATCCCTTGGAAAAAAGGCCGAGCGCGAACAGCAGCGAAGACAACGCGAACAGATGAAAGAACTCATCAACGATGCCGAGGGGTCATCAGATGAGGACGACTCCGACATCGAAGAAAGGGCCGCGTATGAGGCTACTCAAACGAGGGCTGCGATGGGCAAGAGCGGCCGGGATCCTTTTGAGCGACCGAAGACACCCCCCAAGATGACCTCGCTCCCCCGACTCTCAACTTGTCTGGATCGTCTGCGCACCAATCTCGCTGTTATGGAGCAGTCGAAAACGCAGATGATCGGTCGGATGGAAGAGCTGAGAAAGGAGAAAGCCGACATCGCCGTCCGGGAGGTAGAGATTCAAGCTTTGATCAAAGAGGCGGGCGATAATTATGAGAAACTCAAACAAGAGGCTGGTCGTGCTCCTGCGGCCATCGAGGACGGGACAGCCGATGGAGATATCCAGAATTCGCGAGGACTAGAGAGCTTTGGCACTCCTATGGCCGAGTCGTCAGCGAATTCCGAGATTGAATCATGATAATTGCGATAATCAACCCTTCAGGCGTTCACACACTTACTGAAAGCATAGAAAGAGCGACAGACGCTCCTTCCGATAACTCGGGCCCAAAATGCTTCTTCCCACGGCAGCCCCGGGCCAGGATGGCCTCAATTCGAGACACATGTTATGATACCTAGACAAACCCACTTGACTTTCACCGACGATACCCTTCAATTAGCTTGTTCAATTCAATATTCTCTGCCATGGTGCGAGCACCTTTTTTCTCTTTTCGTCGGCCTCTGCGCAGGACCTTACCGGTTGGAGGCTCTTCCCTGTGAGTCAAGGCCACACAACCTTTCTGCGTACTTTAGTAACCTAGACCTCCTTGTGTGAAGGCAGCGTGGCAGCATCCCGTTCATCGAAACACCCATTGAACCATCTATTGGCGGGACAGATGGGGCTTCTGTACGCCTCAACCGGCATGCGGATGCCACTCCGATAGAACTGTTCTTTGACCTGTTTTTCGTGGCGAACCTGTCTACTTTTACGGCTACACATGAGATCCACAATGTAGAAGGTGTTGGAATACGCCTCCTCTAAGCCTAGTCGGGGCAATCTATTGACTTGATATTTCCAGCTTTAGGAGCGTACACGGGATTTCTCGGCGTAATCTGGTTTACCTGGCTCCAAGTGACACTATATGACGTCCGATTTGCTCGAGACTCGGTCTTTGAACGGTTTTGCAAGGCTGTGCAATTGGCTGCAATGGTTGGTTTTGCATCTGCGGGCACGCGGTTTACCACGCATGTTCGGGATGAGAACGTTTGGGCTTTCCAGTCATTGAGCCTGCTCCTGGGTGGAAGTCGAATCTTACTGGCCCTTCAGTACACCGTCAATATTCTTTTCATCCGCCAGCACATGAGACATGCTGCTCGGGGGGTATCTCTCATTGCTACTGCATTATTTGTGACCAGCTTGGTGTATCTGGGGGTGAGTAAAACCCATCTTATACCCTGAAGACCATCAAAAACAGCTATAGAGACTACGGTTTACAGCCTCTGACCCAGGACGCTTGCTAGATGTTTTTCATGTTCAAGGCGCAGCTTGGTATCTACCCCTATATATGGACCGTTTGGTTTGTTTTGTTCGGCCTGGAAATGTGGATTGTCATGGGAGTTTCCTGTGTTACACCAGGGATTGGGCTTCAAGACACTCACCTGAATGTGCGAATGGGGCTCCTTACCCTGATCATCATCGGGGAAGGCGTCATAGCAATTACAAGAATTGTCAACAAAACGGTGCGGCCAGGGGGCTGGACCAAATGGTCGTTTGTGCATATCCTGGGTGTTACAACCAATGTGGTATGTGGCTTTCCCTCCCTCTCTATCCTTTTCCCTTTTCGGTGTTATTGCGCTTAGAGTTTTGCTCGCCAGGATTCAATCTGCTGATCCTCCAATCTGTTTTCAGTATCTTCTGTGGCAGGTGTACTACGACCTTTCCCCGAAATGCATGCTTGGGAAGTACGCACAACTGGCCTGGGCCCAGTTGCATTTTCCATTCCACGTGGCTCTCATCCTCCTTCTTGAGGGGTCGCAGATTCTAGCCCTGACGCTCGACATTGCCCTGAAATTGACCTATCTTCTGGAAACTATCATGTTTGCCTGTGAGGAGCCACGGCCACCACCCGACGTTGCCATCCACCTCCTTCGCACCACCATTGCTGATATGGAGATCAATTACAGCCGCGGCTCAACCAAGGCAAGAATAGCAATATCAGACATTCTAGAAGACTTGCCCAACCATCCCTTATGTCCCATGGGCCAGACCCCCAGCTATCACGTAACTCGCAATCACCTGGGCGACCTGGTTGGAAATGTAACGGCCGCTCTGTTCTCCAGTATGGGTATTGTTCCCTCAGAGGGCTCGAAATTCAACCATCTCAGTGGACCCCAGCTGTTGAGAACGTATGTGGAGGTCCTGGGATTCGTTTATGTGTATTTCTTTGTCGTTGCATCGCTCGTGATGTTCCTCTTCGCCGCTTTCCTCCTGCTAGCGCGTCGCCACCAGAGTCGCTTCTGCATCGGTATTGGAGCAGCGGCCCGGGTTGTCCTGGGGGTGTTCTTGGCCGGTCTGGTATCTTTTGTTCGAGACTTCTCACTGGTGTATTCTTTCATGACGTCTCCGGCGATCCTATACGCATTTACCTTCACCTTGCTGACAGGTAAGCTTTTTTTTGTTTCCATCCGGCCCATCGCCACCAATCGCTGTTATCCGATGAAACAAATTTTCTGATTGGGTTGGAAATGAAAAATAGTCCTTTTGGTTGACCGACTTTTGGCTCACTATGGAGGCGAAGCAGGATTCCGACGGACGCAGGAAAGCGACGTGAAAATATTGGATACCAGTCCCGGCGTGATCATCGACGCCCATTCGTTTTGCGGATCCATGAACGAGAAGCAGGATCCACTGGCTCTAGGTAATAAAGACGGCGACAAGCACATTGCATTGCATGAGCATGGAGGCGACACGCCGCCGCAGCAATCGGCAGCGTCTTCCGGTTTGGGTTGACTGTCCTCTTCTGACCAGCCTCGAAGGATTCCAGCATGCGCTGAGACACAATAAGATGGGGTCTGTGCTTAAGACATGTAACAAATGCAGTCTGCTTACCGTGGAGAGCGAGTTTTGTGCTCATGGTCTCTGCCTCTAGGGGTGAAACGTCTGCGGGATGGAATCGGGAAGTTTAAGTTTAATATATGGTAGATGATACAAATTGAAAACGGTTGATCCGACACTTTGGGTGTTTTCTTTGTGGTTGTTATTTTTTATTTATTTATTTTGGTTCTGTCTTTCTCTCATTTCCCGCCAGCGTCAACAAACCGGAGAGGCAAGTATCGGGAAGAGGCATGAATGACAAGCGGGCATCAGACACATCGCCAAATGAACAGTGGAAATAGCAACAAAACAACCCCAAATGGATAGATCAGATAGAATGAGAAAACGCAACGCAAAATCAAACCAGTGAGCCCATCATATTACATACATAGGAGCACCCGAGAAATGAAAATCCAAGCAGAATAATGCAGGTAGGGCAGAACCACGACAACCCTAACTGGATGTCCCAACACCGCAGTGTCACCCTCCTTTCCATCTGCTCCGTGTCTTCTGTCTGGCTCATTTATTTTCCTTTTTATTTTTATTCTGTGTCCCCTCATCCATCCCCATCCAACCCCTCAGGTCCAAATCCAACAGGCTCAAACTGCAACCCCTTCCATCCCCAGCCCAGGCCGAACGAAAACCCGAACGTCAAGTCCCTGGTCCGGAATGCCTACTCGATGTCCCACGACCCTCGAACTCCAGTCCGGATGCGTATCTACACCGTACTTTGTTCGTCACTCCCACTCCTGCCCCCTCTTGGGCGGGGATGGACATGCACGTAGGCATGTACAGAGTACAGAGTACAGAGTACAAGACTAGAGGACAGGGGTAGGTTAGGTTAGGTTTGCTGAACGGGTGAGGATGGGGATGGTGTGCGGGGAAGGTGAAGAATTTCTTTTTCTTTCTTTTTCTTTTCTTTTTTGAAAATAGAAAAAATAAAATAAAATAAAATAAATAAAGGGAGGAAGAAATAAAATGAGGGACGGGACAACGCATACCATCTTCCTATCTGTCGAACGAGTCACATCTTGACTTACCACGGGATGCTGGTGGAGGTGTAGGCATCAAGAAAAAAAAAAAAAAAAAAAACAAAAAAAAGAAGACATCGGAATCTACGTCATGCGCAAACCATCCTCAATAGCTCCGTTTCAGTCATTTGATTAGCCTTTCGCATTTCCCCTTGAGGCTCAAGACAGAGATCGAGACCACCTAGAGAACGATGATTACCTATCTATCTACCTCTACTACTTTCCTGTCTACCAAAGACATTGTAACCTAGACCAGACACAGTACCATAAACAACACGATTGAGCCAGATTAGAAATCAGACCAAGCCAAGCCAAGCAGGCAGATCGACAGCGAGGGGCAGCGAGCAGATAAAGAAAAAAAAGAAGTTAGAGGATCGACCAAGCAGGACGGGAACAACCTAATTCTTTCTTTCTTTTTTCTCCGAGTTCGTTGGAATATGGTCTGGTCTAGACTGAGTCGAGTTTAGCTTGGTAGCTGTCTATGTTCTGTTGATGGGTTCTTTCTTCTATGTTGGTTTATACTACCATTTACTATGCACCTGTATAGACATGCTGAGATCCAAAGGATCATATCATCTACCTCCAACCCCTACCCCCACCCCCCTCGAACGAGCAGCACGGGAGCAGACGATAGCAGAAAGAAACAGGAAAATGACATGCATGGGGATGCAACGCGGCGCAATGCTGCAGTTCGACGAATCCGTCCGGCAAAAAATGCATCAAAGAAACCCTCCCCAGAAAAAAATATAAAATAAAACAAGATAAATAACAATAAAATAAAGAAAGAACAGAGTATGTACAACCACTCAAGCAGTCCTGAATTACAGCCCTCAACGAACAAACCCCCATCCGTACAGAATCGATAGGGAAAAGTCGATAGATCCCAAGCGCCACAGATAATTCTCCGACAGCAACCAAACAACCCTCCCCTTCTCCCCTAAACCCAGTGCGGAATAAACTTCTATCAATTTTGGATTCCATTTCCAATGGATCCCACCGCCACCGCCATCCTATTCACGGAGATGGAGGGGAGAACAGGCGAACGAGAGGTGAGGACGCGAACAAAGCCCTATGTGGCTACCCGTTGATGCCCACCACTCATGGGACCGCGAGAAAAGACATGGCGGAGGCGGAGGCTTTGGCAGGTTTTGGAACAGGCTGTTCCTTTAGGTTTGGGTTATTTTATTTTATTTCGTGAGGCCACCATCTATCCATTCATCCAGAGGGGGTTTACGAGATTTTCAATATCATCCTTGTGGCGGAGTTCATCATCTACTCACCTAGTTACTTAGACTTCCCTGCCCTCGTACCCTCCTGATTCCAGGGCTGAGCATGTCATGTAACTGCTTCGTAGTTTTCCTTCCTATCTCTCTTCTCTCTCTCCCTCCCGCGCGTTTCCCACGCCACCCCGGGAAAAGGTCCGAGAGCAATACGATTGGATGTCGGGAGGGCTGACAGCCTGACAGGACCCCCCTTGCCCGGGGTCTTTGAGACTCGTCAATTGATCTTCATCGGATGTTGCAGACAGAATAAGGTAATAGACTAGGGCGGCGTCTAGAATCGGGAACATCCATGCTAGTCTCCTGTCTCTCATCCCCCGTGGTGCCGTCTGGGGTAGGGAAACAATATCGCTTTGTACGGGAAGAATAAGAAATCTGTTCCCGTTAGTGAGTCCTGGTAGTTTGTGATCAATGAAAAAATAATAAGAGAGAAAAAAAAATAATAATTAAATTGACGCCGTTGAGTGGCAGGGGTGGTTATATGGTGTGAGATTGAGAACCGCGCGGTGCCCTTAAAAGAAAGGGGGGTTTCTCGTGGACTGCAGTCAAGATGGAAAGTTCAGCTGCCGAGCTTAGTGAGAAGAGCAGTTCGCTGGAAGTCAGCTTGCTTCGTCTCTAGTTTCTCGTTTCTTTTCTGTTCTCGTTTCTTCTTTTCCTGGAACTGCTCCAACTGTATCAGTCCCTCTCCACCCCCTTCCAGATCAATTGCACGATACGAGCATCTGGAACAAAGGGAAAACCACACCAGAACATTCCCCGAGAGCCCTGTTCCGATTCTTCACAAATCATAGCGAACTTGCCTTAGGAAGGTGAGCAACGTGTGAGACATCAGGGCGCTCTTCGGCCTGTGGCTGATGGAAAGGCAGACAAAAAAGCCGGTTGATCGTGCCCAACTTGAGAAAGCCGTCTCCAACAATAGCGATAGTCAAACCAGACCGCCAGAAACATCAATTTGTCTCTCTTGCTCGCGGTTTTGATTATTTGCCGCCGATATTTCCTTCCGCAGAATATTCTTCACTCTTCTTTTCGTTTTCTTTGTTGCCGGCTTTGCCTCGCCGCTGCGCAAGAAGGTCTTGGATCTGCGACGCCTCCACACGGGTTGAGACATTGCCAGCTGAAATCCGACAGGCTCTCACGTTGAGACGCCTTTTCTGGTTTAAACCGAAAAGAGAGAAAGCATTCAAGTGAGTCAGTCAGTGGACGGGATCGACCACCTTTCTCCAAGTGAGACCGGCTCCATATACTGAGTGGAAGAGTCTCTGCAGGCGCCCAGTCAAGCCCAACAACGTGCATGATCCAGCATCCAAAAGTTTAAATGACCAGGCCTTTCTAAGCACACGTTACAGACCCTGGATCATAGTAGCGGTGAACTGGATCAAGACACGGGCGACTTGTCCCAATTTAAGGGCTATGACCTGCGTTCTCGTCGATCCAGGTAGTCCAAGATCCAAGTTGATCGTCGAAAAGCACTGCGTTTCCCCAGATATGGCCGCCGTTCATCTACTTCCCATGTCCCAAGCAGTGGCACCTCACTCTGCTGTCTGCGACTCAAGAGCCGCCTCCCCCTCCCCTCCTCAAGATGCCACTGGTGAATTTTTACAAAAGCCACAGTGGTTGGATAGAGGAAACACGCCCCCCGCGAACGACGTCGACAACGTGCCGACCCGAAACCCAGCGTCGCAGTGTGATGTCATGGAAAGGGACATTCAACATTGGTCTCATACGCTTCCCTCCCTCTCTCAGTGTGATGCCTTTGAGCCTCATGGTGGTGCCCAGAGCCCTTCAGCCCTACAAGGCAAAACCCCGTCAATCCACGAGAGCCCAGGCTTTATCCCCGAGTATCCACAGAACCTCATGGTCCCAGCTGCTTCCGAGCCAGGCACGCCGATCAAAGAAGAAAGCTTTGACATCGAGGATCCCACCCTCGCTTTGGTTCATCCCATCCCTAGACCATCGAGCCTCTATATCGCCAGCAGGAACATGGCATTATTCGCGGATTCACAGATAGGATTTGAACCGACACCACTCTTCAGCTCCCCTACAACATCGCATGAGTATTCGTCCGACCACGACATCGTCCCCAAGTCAGAATGGTCAATTGACGACTTGGAAACCGCGCCGTTGTTCAATGAAGCACCACTGGGAAGACCAATAGACACCTTTGTCGGCACCAGCTTCACCCCAATGAACGAAACATGCAGCCCTGATTCGTCACTGTCGTGGTCGCCCGTTGGCTACCAGACTAGTTGTGACATACAGCACCAAGGTGTCAGCCAAAACGAAGTCTTTTGTTCGAGCGGCCCGGAGCTCTTCAGCATCGATGGCCAGTATGGCCATGTCAGCGCAGGATTTGACCAGACAACGGCGACCAGTGACCTCAATTGCTTGACGCTCTTGAGCAATGACAGCCACTCGTATCTCCAGCCATCGGTACCCTTGAGCCCCTGCAGACCCGACTATACCAACCGAGACACAGTGATGGTTAACAAAGACCACGACCCCTTTCGTTTTGCTGCAGAAACATTTGCATATCATGAAAGCTTGCTTCGACTCAATCAACTGACACACCAGAGGATTGCAGTCGAGACGAACCACCACCTTCGTCAGCAATTCCTGGGTAATAGAACGTTCAGCTGCCCTGAAGAAACACGAAATGCCTTCTTGATAGAATGTAAACGCCGCGGTTTGTCCTACAAGGATATCAAAAGGCTTGGTGGATTCAAAGAAGCCGAGTCGACGCTGCGTGGTAGGTACCGGACACTTACCAAATCCAAAGACCAGCGAGTAAGAAAGCCATTCTGGCATGACAACGATGTGAGTCTTTTTTTTTTTACCTTTGTGAAGTGCTCGTCTCGCATAGCTGGCGCCAGAGCTAATGTCTGGTCAGATAAGACTCCTCTGCGAAGCAGTGAACGTGTGCTCGGAAAACGGAAAGTATTGCCGCCACCCACACAGCTCTTGTCGTCGACCCAGTGTGACAAAAGAGCCACCAAAGGTTCCGTGGAAAAAGGTGGCTCAATATATCTGGGCCCATGGTGGATCATATCACTTTGGCAATGCCACTTGCAAGAAAAAATGGTGTGAAGTTCATAACGTGAAAGCTTGACGTATGTTGCCGAGGCGCAGAGCTTTTGACGGACGAATCCTTGGTGATCTCCTAATCTGACAGTTTCATTATCGCATAAAGCTTCTCCTTTCAGATGTATCTTTTCGGTGATCCCTAGACTCATTAGGTCTGATGTTAGTCATTCATGGAATAAAAACCTGTATGAACTGGGCAAGAAACCAAATTCGAACAAATCGCTATCTACCGTGGGAATTTCGAGCAGTTTTCGGAGCATCAAGTAAGATAAAACCGAGTTAAGATAGTTCAAGAATGAGACATCTCTCTCAGCAGCTGTGTCGAAACTGCAGAGCTCATCTGTGCTGAGGAATCATCCACCGAAAGAAATTCTAAATCGAGAGAACTGACAAAAATGAAAGGTTGATTCAATTAAACAAAACGCTGAATCATGAGCGCGGGAACAATGAATTTCTGGACATTTCTCATATCTATTTTCTTGAACCATGGCAATGCGAAGCTCATAAAAGATCATGTCAGTGAGATCTATCTTCTGGACTGAGCCGCAGAAGACCTTCCTCAGTCTTCATCACAGACTAAGGATCTGTACATCTTAGAGTCGGCTTGAACCGCTTCTCAGCCTCCCCGTCAGTTGCAGGGGGCTTCATAATAGAGAGAGTTCCCGCAGATCAGGCTGAGAGTAACCAATTTCAGTCAGTACCTTGACCAAAGTTTCTGGATTGCGACGTAATTGGTCCCATTCGGCTTCAGCTTTCACCATAAGGGTGCCGGCAAGCAGTGTGCCATTCAGAGAAACGACCCCTGCCTCGGCAATTTCCTGAGACACGGCAGGATCCACAGGAATTCGGCTACTTTCATTCCTCCTGGGGCATATCATCATCACCGAATCAGTCATGGCCAGGTTATAGCTGATCGCCGCCGGACCACTGCTTGCCTTAGCGTCATATGCACTCGGTCTCTCCTTTGCGGTTGCCAACGCTGTACGGTAGAGAGAAAGGTAGATCGCGTGGAGTGTATCGGCAGATGGGTTCGATGGCAACGGAAGCGCAAAGTGCGCGAACGGGAAATGGCTCAAGCACCGATACTCAGAGCCCGAGGGGGGCGGCTGCGACGACACGACGTCAATCAAGGGCTGCCAACCACCCGATTCTCCCTGTGCCATTGCTTCCACTGGTAGAAATTGCAGATGTCTGTGGGGTTGACTCGCACCACTTTCGTCTCCGGAATTGAAGAAGGCGAACAGTCGCCTAGACTCCGTGCCATCTGGTTGTGACCCCCATTCCTTAATGCAGGAAAATGCTGCCTCCAAGTCATCCTTTTCTAATAGGTCTGTCTGCGCCTTCCATGGCTTCGTGGCGAGGATGAAGTGGTTCGGAATAACGGGGAATTTGTTCAACACTAGGAAATGCGACGGGTTCTCTCGCGGGATCTGGGCGATCAGAAGTTCGGAGGACGGGTCTTGAAAAGGATCTGGCTTTGGTGCCTTGGGGCCTTGGTCGGACTTGGGAGTGGCGGTTGGCTTCTTTGCAAGGGCGGGGCAATATCGAAGTTGAAACTTGAGGCACAGAAAGGCTATCGTTAGCAAAGTGGGCATCGGAACCAAGAGATAAGAAGCAAGCACGGTACCGGAACCCCCGAGGCGCTAACGGTAGTAAGTTGAGTTTGGGAGAACAAGAGGTGACCCCCATCTTTGGCCGCTACAAAGCGCCGAGCCACCAGGGCCGACAGGTTCTCGGAGAGGCCCAATTGCATGATGTACTAGTAGTACAGCAACGCGAAAGCAGAGGAGATGGAAGTTGAAACAGAGTCGCGGGAGAGAAGGCGGAATGCGGGGGGAAACGCGGCCAGCTGAGCGGTCACGGGTCCCCCACTAAACCCGTTTTGCACGGGCCCTAGTGTTACGATTCGAGGCTTACGGTGTTCATCGACAGCAGCCCAGTAGCTTGTGTTCCAAAAAGAAGAATAAAATTCATTTGAATAAAATGGGTTGTCATCAAGGCCAAGAATTTCTCCGTTCAGAATGCTCCTTTCCAACCTTTTTTTGTTCCTGAACTCCAAATGGCACAGCCCACTAAGGAATAGGAGAAAGGAAGTATAAGTACAACACCACAGATATAAAGAAACTCAAAGAGAGAAAATGAAAAAGATCACACACAATGAAGAGGGGGATATAGAGAACAGGTTATTGGTATCAAGGTACAACGCAAACACAACAAAAACGCTATCATGCCACACATGCAAAATGACGGCTTCGTCAAGGAGAACGCAAAAGGACAGTCTTAGGACATCAATTCTTCGATGTCCACATCAACCTCGCGAGGCTGAGACAGATCGGGGAGTATCATGGCCGGCTGGCCGATGAGGTGAGTGGAAAGGCCATTCAACCAAGGGCCACGTTCCTCGTCGTTGGCACTCAGCACACCCTCGGCGCGCTTGAGGGTTTCAACATCCAGGTCGGTGACATATGCCTCACGGTTGGTGCCATCTCCCGCACCACCGGGGAGCTTGAGTCGAACTTCAAATTCGTTGTCAAGCATCATCTCATCCTTCCAGAGACGGCGTTGGCCGTCAAAAACACACAACACACGCTTCTTCGTCTTGATGTTGCTGCTAGGGCAACCCCAAGACTGGGGGTAGCGGTCACGATTATTCCGTCGCTTTGATCCGGTCGCACGCTTGCTAACGGCATTGTTTCCCAGGATGGAGCGGGATCCGGCACTTGGATTCCCCTTGGCCGCCTTGGAGAAACCCTTGGCGGACCGTCGGGCGGATGAAAGGTCGTTATAGTCATCGTCGTCATCATCATTTTCATCGTCGTATCGATCAACGGTACCAGCCGTGTCGAGTAGCATGTGCCTCTCCATGGTCTTTTTCACTTCCTCGTCAGACTCAACTTCGGCGAGGCGCTGCTGGTTGATGGCCTCGCTGGGCTCCTCCTGTTGAACCACCCGGAGAACACAGTCGTCCAAATGCTCATAGAAGTCCTGAGCATTGCTGAAGGTAGCCGAGCAAGTGGAGCACTTGCCAGTGGCATCGTGGCAATATCCAGTGACACCCTTGTTGGTTGAGCTGGCTGGGCTTCTCTTCCGGCAGTTAGGGGGAGTCTGCTCGACCCCGTGAACGGAAGTCAAATGACGCTTGAAGACGTCTGCCCGGTTAAAGCTCTTCTCGGCGGGCGAGCCGGATCCCGGACAGAAGCCGCAGACCATGGTTCCCTTGTAGTGGGTGAGGGTGTGCCGGTTCTTGTCGTATTTACGGGCGAACCCTTTGACATGGTATTCGCACGTAACAATCGGACATTTTTCCGGTCTTTCTGACTGGTGAGTCAACATGTGAGCCTTGAGGTCCTTGAAGATCCGGCCGCAGTCGGGATGGGGACAGCGATCTTTTTCTTTGCCATCTTCGTCGAAGCCGGGGCTGCTGGCGGCAGGGCTTGGTTGCGATCGGCGGGATTGGATGGAAGAGATGGAGGATCTTCTATCGTAGATAGACACGGGACGCGAGTGAGAAGGCATCAAAGAAGGGGACGAGGTTGGCATGGAAGGATAGGTTTCGGGGATTGCAAGTTGAGACGGGTCAGGGGATTGAGGGAGGAATGCGGTCTGAGCTAGGGAGAAATCAGGCTGCTCGGCATATGAGAGTCCAGGGGAAAGATGCGACTGCTGCTGCTGCTGTTGCTGCATCGGCTGAATCAAGGAAGGGTCTATGGAAACACCATTTGTCAGCTTTGTGCCTCCCATGCATCGAGTCGGTTGGATGCCATGAGACTCACCGACAAAGTTGTCAGGGTACTTTTTCGCATAGAATGCGTCCGACTCCAGCGTGTTCCCCATGTAATCGTTGGGAAACATATCGTTCATAACTGCAGCGGGAAGCCCCAGGCCGTGGTTGGTATCGATCCAGTTCTCTTGGACGACGTGCGCATTTCCCGAGTAGGGAGAGCCGATGGCAGAGGACGAGGCGCTTGCAATTGAAGGTCCGGATGCAGTGGAGAGACCCGGCATGTAGGGTTCGGAGGTCCGCGAAGTTGGGATGGACGGGGGAGTCGCAGGCATGGGAGGAAAGCTGGCTTGTTTATGGATCTCGGGGAAAGACTCGGCATATACCGGGGGCGTATCATAGTACGAGGGCTGAGGGATTGCGGACGAAGCAGGGGCCTGCCCGAATCCGTTCAGGTTGTCCATGTGAAACCCGAAGGTCTCCATCATTGCAGGATCCATTGTGAACTGTTGCTGGAAGTATGGGTTTTGCTGCTGTCGTGACGAATCCAATGCCAACATGGTGGCTTTGTCGGCGGATTGCGCAGGAAACAGGAGAAAATCAGGATGATCTGTTTCGCTTTGCATGCCCACTTTTCGTCCAATAGTGGTCGGCTGTGCTCCCCTGTGGTGGGTGGAGGTCGCGATGCGAGGGTTGATGTCAAAAGACGAAAGCGAAAAAGGCTATTGACGGAAAGGCAACAGATCTGCAATACATTCATCAAGTGTCAGCCACCCTCGATCACTTCTTCTCGGAAGACCTCGGTGGTATATAGGCAATGGGATCGGGTTCCACGCAAGGGACGGGCCGCGCGGGAGGACATACTACTCCGTACGATTGGATTTCCCAAAGAATATGTATCGGGGATGCAAGTGGGCTTTCCTGCGACTCGATCGGAGGATACTTCCAAGCTTGGGAATGGCTGGGACGTGGAGCGACAGGCGTCGGAGGATATCCCAGATCGCTCGTGGCGGCAGAAGGATAAAGTAGTAGGACGGAGAAAGAGTATAGAACGTGTACTGTGGGAGCAGAACAAGACAAAGAGTATACGAGAGAGAGCCGAAGCAAGAATAAATAGGAAGATAATCTATCGGAGGGGACAGGAGCCAAAGAAGATATAGGACTTGGAACGTGCAACACGATCCGATGCGATGCGGTGCGAAAACAAGTGAGAGATTTAAGAAGGGTAAAAAAAAAAAAGGTGCGTGGGTCTTTCTTTATGATGATCTGTTTCTCTCCGACAGGAAGTATTCGCGAAAGCCCGACCCGTGCCTCAAGTGGGAATCCAAGGCATGCGGAAGACGGAGTAGAGAAAGAAAGAGGGCGAGGAGGAAGTGGGAGCAATGGATTGATATGTGATTGCTGGCCCTATGAGTGCAGTGTCCCATCTGAACTCGCCGCAGACGGGGATTGACTAACACTACGAGGAACTAAGTAGACGCTAAGAATGGCCATCCAGACTACTGGGGGTGGACAGGGGTAAGTCATTAGCGCGCGTCGAAAATCGAAATACTCGAAACGACTGGGGTGGTGTGGGTGGGTGGGTGGATGATGTCGTCGATGATGGTGATGGATGGTGGAGGGGGGAAGGGATGAGGGAACGAACGAACAGGGGAGGGCGGGGTGGAGCCGTCGGGCGAGCAGAGCAGGGGCTGCCGTGAACTCGACTGTATTATTAGCAGGCACTAGCCATGGGCAATACCACGCTAGCCCTGCATCATGCACTGCCAGGCGGCCGAGCAGAGGGTTCTATTTTTCTCCATTTAGCCCGCTTTGCCGTCTTCCCTAATCCCAAGTAATTACGTTCTATTGGTGATATTTATATCTTTTGCTGTGGCCCGGGGCTTTCGCGCCTGCCCTGCAGCCAGCCCAGGCCGGCGGCCTGGGCATGTATACCAGTAGGGAACATGCGAATGAGTCCGAACCTTGCCAGTCGGTCGCGTCGAGAAATCCGATATTTTTAATGCTCCGATGTCTATTTATTCTCCAGAAACCATGTCCGGCGTCAATCGTACGGAGTAATGTAATAAATGCGCAATACAGAAAATGTCAGACTAAGTTCATCCATCATCTTCCGCTGCCCCCCAAAATAAAAAAATAAAAATAAATAAAAGAAAAAGAAACTAAGTGATCCACTTGGCCTCGGCCAATCCCTTTGCCAAAGCCTCCACAAAGTACAATTGTCTCTGAAGGCCCCGGGCCTATGAGAATTTTTATTCATGGTTCCTGCATTTTTCGCTTTCTTTTTCTTTTATGAAGATTATTCCAGTCCGGTTTGATTCAAGGACGCGCGGAAAAGAAAGGGAAAAAAAAAAAAAAAAAAAAAAAAAAAGAAGAGAGCGATGGTAATCCTGCTTACTTTTCTTTCATTACAAACATGGCTTACCAGCACAGCAGTCCGTAGAAACTCAACACCCTTAATATCCATGATTTCCCTTTAAGCTTGTTTAAAAACCAGTCAGACTAAATTAAATTGCGCAATATTAAAAGGCCATCTCTAATAGTCCTTAATAACAGACTCCGCAGAAACGCAAGATCAAATCGTCGTACACACGGACGGGGTCGCCGTTCTCCGTACCTACATATACATTCCAGGCATTCGTATCCGCAGGTGTCATCGGCAAGTCCGGGGGTACATGGACCATGGCTGTCAGTAGCCCATTTGACTATTGATCCAACCTTGCCGATTAATTTCAACCGTGGCTAACAGTCGAGCGTCTCCAGATCCGTCTGCAACATTGTTCGCTGATAAGATGGTGGCGAAAAACTCTTCCTGCTCATCTTTCTCAAACTGCATAAGCAACCAGACCTGCACGCGAGCGTCACTAAGGCGTGTATTTGGAATCGACCGGCTAAGGCTGTTTGTAGACTAGCGGATGGTCCTCATTTCAATCTCAACTCCAATTTTTTCGTTTTTATTATTTTTTTTTTCTATCCCTTTCCTATCTAGTCCTCCGTACTGGCTGCCATGATTCCAATAGTCGATGCAGAAGAATCCCATTCAATCACAGTGATAATGGACATTAGGAATCAATGATCGTCAAAGACGACAGGCTGTCAAACCGTCTAGCCCCCTCCTTCATCTTCTCCAGTCCCCTTCCCCGTCAATATTAGGCATATGAGCCATATCTTGGCAATTTGCAGGACTCCCGTCATGTCTTGGTTTCCCCGTACATCGGATATGATGATGTACCATTCGTTACAGTACCCAGCACCCTGTATCATCCTCCCGTCCCGTCAATCCGGTTCAGATCACCAACACCAACACCATTCATCATTTTGAATTTCCGCCCACCCAAACGACGGAAAAGCTAAGAAGTGCATCGAACTCTTTAGCAGCGGAGTAGAAAACCCATCGGATCTAACTAGCCAGATACCTTCTCCATAGTAAACAGATGGGCCACCGGAAAACATGGCCGGCAGTTCCGAGCGAAGCACCCAAGTTTTTTTTCCACCATGGAGCCTACGGAGTACTGACGATCTTAGCAGCTTAGCAGGGGAGACGAAAAAAAAGTCGATCGAAAACAGAGCGAGCGAGGGAAAAGTTGCCCGCCCCACAGTCCACACACACCCCCCTTTCAGAAACGTGCATCCGGTTCCTACAGGCTTGATTGGCCCAAAGGACTTGACAGGCGAAATGAAGCGTCATAAGAGCTTCTCCCAATCAGCGGCCGCAGATGGTACCGGACGGGAAGACGATTCTCATTTAGGGCGCCCGACGGGGGACAATCATTCTGCCCGAGTTGTGGACGGACGAACCTGAACTCACAGATTCTGTCCGTACGGAGTCTAGGCACGGAGTGGTTTTTTTTTTTTTTTTTTCTTCAAGAGCCGCACTCACCAGGTCTGGTAATTATTAATTAATCATGATGATACTTTTATCTGTGCCGAGTAGTAGTTGCGATCGAATTATTTCCCTTTTCGAACCCTTCATTTACTGGAATAGGAAACCGTCTGGGATGCGATTCCATGGTCCCCTATTGTGTGGATAGTGCGATGATCCGATCCATCCACCCCTGAGATGAATCTTTACAGAGCAGGTAGACAAATACTTCGTCGGATGAATTGATGGATGGATTGAACTTCGGGACCTCGGTGGTGGCTGGTGGTTTCGGTAAGACCGAGCGCGTAAACCCAATATGATTATTCACATTATTCGCCGTACAAAACGCATCATCTGTACATAAACGTGGAAGGTCATGTCGTTATTGGAGCCAGATTGTAGCCACGACCGGATTCAGTGGGTCGACTGTGGCTCATTCAAGGCTGAGTAGTTACGGTACTGAGTCTGCTTGGACTACCTAGCAGGTAGAAAGACGAGGTGGTATCCCGAGTACGAAGCAAAAATTACAAAACCCTACTAAGAGGCCCAAAAAGGAAAATATTGCGGTTGGTAAGCCCGGGGGGTACCCTGTGTCCCGGAACGAGTAGGGAGTAACAAAAATAAGATAAAATAAATTAAAAAAAAAAAAAGAAAAGAAAAGAAAAAAAAAGAAAAGAAAAAAGAAAAAAGAAAAGAAAAGAAAAATCCAATTAATGGGCAACACGGACATGAACTAGAAAGATGCGCCATGACACATCCAGATATGTGCCACACACACACACACATGTTTAGCAGCGACCATTCTCGACCAAATCACGACAGAAGGATTGCTCGGGCGTGGTGTCGAACACCAAGAAAAATAACACCACCACTAATAATACAGGCAAGAGCGCGACGTACGGCGCATTTGCGTTAGACCGAGATGCAAGCGCGGGCTTGGTAGAATGATGGAACAAAAAAGCAGCATGCAAAAAGTCCGGGATCCACGGACAAGAATCTGATCCAGATAGATTACCGAACACGGGGGAATGATGTAAACGCTAAAACAGAGAAAGAGCGCCGGTTAGACGCTGTTGGCCCTCAGGGCGATCAATTCATGCCAATCGCAGAACTAGCCCGACGGAGATTGACGAGAGAAAAAGGTGATCCTGTAGGTACGAAACGGACTACCGTACGGGCTTTACCGCCACTACCGTAAGCACCTACGCCGCCGTGCGGCGTATCTGCATACACAGGTGTTAAGGGAAAGTGTAAAAACCAAAATAAAAAAAGCAGGGTAAGTCGGTGAGGAAGACGGAATTAGCGCCACACCCTTGAATGAGCCACACTCCAAGAGCCTATCGCATGTCAGAGCGCGGATCTTCCCGCCCTTCAATTGGAAGATCCCACGTGCGCTAATGCCTCCATGACCGGATCGAGGCGCAGCACATTTATTTTTACACCGCTTCCTTTTAGATTTTTTTAGTGTCCTTTGTTCTGATTTTTGGTGGGTTTTTTGGTTTTTCAATCTAGTACTAGCTCCATGCGGGCGTTGATGTCATGGGATTATCCACCTGCCTACTCGGTCAGGAACCATGTTTTGAGTCCAGAAAAGTCCATCCTTGTTTGACGCTGACCGACGTTTCCGCACTGGAAACTCCATGCTTGGCTGGTCGTTTAGCGGTGGGTTTGGCATGTTCCTGACCGGAGTTTTTTCTCACTCTCTCTTGTGCCCGCCGTACGCAGTATGTCAGAAAACGTGGATGGGCCCGACCGACGGCCGGTATTGATTCTAAGCTCACACACGGTAGAAACTTTAACGGCAAGGCTAACTGGAGAGTTGTCAAGGCGTAGTTTATCGGTTGTTATCTTGATTTTCTGAAGTTTATTTGCCTGCTGGATATCCATATATACAATGCTGCATAGAACAAAGACAAATATAGGACAGACGATGTCCAAGCCACCACCTTTTCATCACTTTTTGGTCTGAAATCATATTCTACTTCGCTCCACAGTCTACAGCTGAATCCGTTTAGAAGGAGCAAAGTAAACAAAATCATCCCATCTCTGCGGAACCTCTCCGCCCATCGCTCATCGGACAATACTTTCCAAACAACCGTCGATTTACCGATTATCCCGAATTTATGTTAAAATATTATATCAGAATATAGTCCGCCCCAAAAAGGCTAATCAGTGCGCTCATAACGCGGGAGCAGGTATCCCCCCTGCCCCTCGATACTTCATGTCAGAGTAATACATTGCCTAGTAGGTACTGAAACCGATACGGGCGTCAGAACCTACCCAATGGGTTTCACTTTCCGCACGTGGCAGAGACCCAACGTGTAACTTAAATGATCCCAGGGAGAAGGCCATGAGACGGAGTACGGAGTCGGTCGGTCCTCTGCTGACAGGCCCCAATCAAGGAACATTCCATTCCAAGCCATGTGGTCGGCATCCAACACCCTTGCATCGACTGCCCAGGCGCCTCGTAGGAAAAGCAGGGAAGAAGAACCGACCAGACCTACTCGCCAGGATCATCTTTGGCGTCACACAATGTCTGAGACGGAGCAGTTTGTCCCCTCTTCTGATGCCAAATTTGGAATGCCAAATTTGGAAACAGAGATGGCTTCGTCGCATGCATGGAAGGGAGATACATACGTCCACAGATAGACGCCTGGCGAGGTGCAGCGCGTATAACCCCTGTATAGAGTAGAGTTTGCAGGGAAGTGGAAGGCGAGGGATGAGGGGGTGCATGATGATCAAACAAACGAGAGAGAAAAGGCGGGATGGACTAAGCCCTACTAACTACTCCGGGGAGAGAAATGTCCAAAGTGACGGGTAACGCTTAATCCCTGCCTCCCATGTGCCAGATCAGGACGGAATAGCCCCCCGTACGAGGGGTTGTATGCCATCTCTAGTCCCGGACAAGCAGGAGATCGCTAGGATGCGTCTGGTCCTGGCAATGATCTGCCAGACGCTAAACCACAGTTGACGTGCTTGCCCATTGATTCGGTGATTTGACAGATGACGCTGAGGGTGTCACTAAATTTAGGGCAGCTAAAAGGCATTAGTCCCGAGAGTAGCGCGGAGAGCCTGGCCGCTAAGGCATCTTCAAGCCCAGCAGCAAAAAAGAGGCCAATCAAGCCGTCCGGGATCAACCAACAGCGCCAGAGTCTGGAGAGTCGTTCACCCAACAGTCCAAAAATATCCAGCTAGCTTCAAAAATGTTGCACAGTATTCAGGTTGTAAATTTAGAACGTTGGGGGGAGAGAGAATTATGCAGGCAACGACCAGGTGCCATGTCGGCGCGAATTGCCCATGTCCGATTGCATCCAAATTCCAGAACCCACGACTTTCCTTCCGTCGGTCACTCCACTTCCCTGCCCCCACCCTGCACCTGTCTCGCATGTCGCTTGTCTCGGAATCGTCGAGCCATGTGTCCGGTTTCCAGGGGAAACGAGAATCCTCGTCACGATGACAACATCTGATTGGGAATTCGGCCCCCAACCAGCCAAACCGCACATACCTCTTAGCTTGGCCCGATGCAAGGAGGGAATGTGCATCGAACAACGCAAGATGGTGAGAATTTCGGAACGAAATGCGTATACCCCTGCCTCGTGGCGAGGTGCAACAGATGTCCTCAAACAAGCGCCGACCCAAGACAAATGTCTTGACGGGTTCCATTTTCCACCCACCCCATGTCAATCGAGTCTATAGATAGTACGCGTTGCTATTGGCCCATGCTCAAGACTAATTTTTCAGGCCAGACGGCACGTTGATTTGCTGACCGTCGCGCTGCGTTCCCCGTCCGGGCGCTTACACTGCATGGATTAGTTGGTGGGAATGCCTGCGATTGGGAACCCCTACTTTGCGTCGGTCGCCAGTAGGAAGTCGAGGAAGGGCTTCCAGAAGGTCAGCGCTGCATTCCTGAAACTGGCTTGAAACATGTGCCGATCTTTGTTGTCTTCCAGGTGGTTTCTAAGTTTGGAATTGACGAGGCCGGAACATGGTTGCGGATGGATTCGTACGGAGTCGATGTCAGGTGTCATTCTCCATCCTCCCCGTCGGTACCGTATTTTCGCACCTGTCAACGGGGAAACTTTACCCACTCGAAGGAAGTCAATTTTTTTTATTTTATTTTATTTGATCCATTTATTGATTTCCTCCCCTCTTATCTTTCAACCCACGCACTATGAGCAATTCCCCCCTGTCATCGACCCGAGACAAATAAATTAACCCAATCTAACCCACGGAGGAATCTCAAATCCTCACCTCCTACTCCGTATCGCAATGGCAACCCACCCCTGCAAATGATCCACGCCCCCCTGAGCGCAATCAATTAATTCTCGATCAATCAGAGCTGAGCGACGCCCGTCCAATGCGCGCGACTGGAACTAGTCGATCTAGTGCCCGACTGGTCTGGCATCGCTGGGGGCCGGGGAAATGATTAGCGGCACCACTTGGCATCCCGGCCCGGACAATTGGGGCTTTTAATGTATCTGCGGAAATCTAGACACGGAATTAATTTGCGCAGATTGATTCGATATTAATGGAGGCTGTGAGTGTTCGTGTCCTATGGAGCTCCTTTCGTCGAGCTAGCTTGCTCCTAGGAGATGCTAGATACATCGGTCGTCACTCGTCAACGAAGCGAAGGAACGTCACTCGGGACGGGGACGTGGTGGCGGCTCTGGCAGGATGATCTATCTGAACGGACTACGGCTACGGACTACCATGGAGCCTCTCGTAGATATGACTTACGAAGTAACTATCGTAGTGGTTGGACCACCTACTTAGCCCATTCGTAGTCTACTTGCGTGCTTGCTAACTAGCTAGCTTCTTCTCCTGATTCCTCTACCGTATCCACGGGCCAAAACATCACCAGGCACGTACGTATCAACCGACTCCACACGGAGCCAGAAAAAAAGAAAAAACAAGACACAGAAACCAAACCACCACAATTTACCTTTAGCCTCCCAATGAAACGAAGAACCCCACCTCGATATCAGCGGATCTCGCGCAAAATTGAATACCTGCAGCCTAGACCCTAGAGCCAGAGCCACTGCCTGGGAGTATGTACCGCGACCTTGCAGAATACCCGTGATCTGTCATATGGCGGTTTATTTATTTTTTTTTTTTCTTTTTCCTCTTTTCCCCTGCGTATTGGACGTGCGTACCCGAAAAGCACCCATCCCAGGTACTCCGTACCCCCGTTACTTATCCGAGGTGGGGGGAGGAAGAGGAGATGAGTTCCAAACGCTGTAAGCGGCATGCATGGCGCACTAGGTTGAGATTCGAAGGATCGACTTGCTTTTGCTGTATGTATGGACGGAGCGGAGCATGTATGTAAGACTGGATTGTGGTGCAGGAATCTCGTACTTTGGTCATCCTGGCTAGTTTGTGAGAGGGTGGTGGTTTATTGGCTGGATGGGATGGTCGTGGGAGTGGATTTGTTCGGGTATCGATGATCTGCTGTAGCTAGGCACTTGGACATGTCGTAGTGGATGGTGAAGTTGTCCAATGATGATACGAAAGCTAGAGGGTGGTGACTGGTGACCACTGGGTAGGCCAGTACCTACGTAGGCGTCATCACCCGCCTGGTTGGAATTTTAACCGCAGTTTTTAGCTACCTAGGCAAGGCATGTACTGTTACGTCAAGGCGGTTACGTCGTTTTCTGGCTCTATCAAGGTGTGACAAAGCGCGGGATGGAATGGGATGCAAAGTCGGCGCATTCCCCATGTCCAAGGAGAGATCTAGGCAGGGTCACTTGCCGGTGTGGAAAGTAGTCTCTAGTACCGACCAACTGAATCTACAAATGCGATTACCGGTTTGGTCACCAGTCTATTCCCTAGGCACCTTAGGTGTCCTTACTGGGGTTGGTTATGTGTAACGGAATTCGTATATGCGTGAGAAAATAGGTTCCCAAACCATGGATCGCATTCAAGGGATGGGTGGGTGTCTGGGGTTACACACCAAGTGAGGGCCTAACCAGGGAATAACCACAACGTAATGAATACCTAAGAGTGTGTGTCTGGAGAGTCTCTAAGATAACCGGATTTCGACGATGTAATTTGGTTCATTGGCGGGGTAAAAGAGAGGCAAAAAACCAGAATTTTGCCTGTCATGATGCAAGGTAGTCACATAGCCCTAACCGAGTGGAGGAGCATGTCCGATCTCTGTGTAACCACGCCCATCTTCAGCATTCCTTTTCCCTGTCTGCCTGTGCCTTCGGGGCGGGTGGCCAATAGTCCAGGACCAAATGGTACACAGTGCGTCCGCTTTGCGCGTGGGTGGGTATACGGGGTACCGCACGTCCTGTCTATCTAGGTACCTGGGTTCTGGCGATCATCAAGCACGTTCATCCGGGTGGCCAATTCTACAGCACTAAACAGTGTTGGTGAGGGGAATACGCCGGTGTTCGGTACGGATCGAGGATCGAGGATCGCGATCTCCATGGGCCTGGGCAGCGAAGAATTCGTACCGAGAGGGTAAGTAACGAGTTTAGCTCTGTTCGATCCCAGCGAGGGATTCCGAACCATGTCCGGACGTGTCAAGGCCACCAGTCAAAGGGCACAAACATCGATAGTTGCTTGCTCCCTTCCCATGGGATTTGTCAGATCTATCATCTCATGCACTGTCGATCGGAAATAGCTTCCGAACAAAGGAGGGGTTCCGAAAGTCAAAGGACGCCGGATAGCAGATGGAGTTTTCAATAGTCGCATTCCCAGCGGAGAGCTATCCACCGATGGTTGGTTCTGAAGGGGGGGAAAGAAAAAGATCGTGGGACTTGGGGCGAGGATATCCACTCCGGCACTCCATCCTGTGCTGGACTTGATCGAATCCATCCGGTCCAGGGTCACAATTGGTGCGTCACATGCAGGATGGATCCTGGAGACCGAGACCAGAGAAGACTCTGTCGGGCGTGGGAAGTACTAGTCAAGTACCACTGCTACCTGGGCAGCACCGCAAGAATACCTGGGCGATACCAGGCGGTCCACTTCTGGGGAGACGGCGGTGGAGTCACTGGGCAAAGGATCGTCGATCGTCCTGCCTTCTTGGCGCATCATGTGGCCTGACAATACCGATACCAGTGGGTGCCGGGGCGCACCCTCGGAGAACAGAGAATTACCGTCAGGATAGAACCCGAGGTTTCTTTCGTGGACGCCGTCCCCAACTTGCAACTTTCCCAACCGGGTAACCCAGTGATGCCCGGATCGGGACAAGATCGTGGCTCCGGACGGAAGGTCGCCGTGGTTCCTCAGGCACTGAGCCTATGAGAGGCGGCCCTGGTCCCCTCCGAGATCCGCCGTTAATGTTTTTTCTTTTTTCACTCATCTTTTGATCCCTTTCGTTCTGTTCGAAATTCACATGAGCGGTGTCACCAGATATGATCATAATTTTAATAAGAATAACAAAGCCCCAAAAGTACCCTGAACAACGGGGCGCTCGCTGGCCAGGGCATGCATACTTAGTGGTAGTTTCAAAACAATAGTTTCGGCTTCTCCGGGCTTTAATTTTGCACCCGCTCAACCCACCAAATTAAAGCTTTATCTCATAAACCGCATAAATGAAGTCACCCCGTCAAGTCACCTGACCCGCCTTCGGTCTCGGCCTTTCCGTTGGGCGTTGGCCGTCCGTCCTCGAGCCAAGTCTTCAATCCGACCCCCGTGGCTTGCATCAGGACGAATCTGGCAATCAGTAACGAAACGCAAGGCTCGTCGGCTCCGATGCGGATGGTTTTTCCTTTTGTAGGGCAGAAGGATGATTATCCTTGCTGAGAGTCGCCCTCGATCGTGCGAGTCGAGTGCATTGCCATCGAGGTTCCGCCACCCTGGGTCTTTCCACGGAGAATGTTGTACGGTCTCCTGTACGGAGGGCGTACGGACTACGGACTACGGAGTCGGATGACCTCTTGGTACCTACATACATACAATGGAGGTCGGGGAAGGATTCATTGTGTGGAGTATGGGATTGTTGGATACGAAGCTTGCAGAGTGAGCTTAATAACTCTACTCCACAGCCTCCACGGTGCTCTCTGTTGTATATCGCGGTACGGTGCTAACGTGGTCTCCAGATGATACTTGGGGGAGGCAAAAATAATACCATATTCTAAAACAAAAGAAAATAGGGGTGGTTCACTCCCTGCCTAGACATGTCGGCTCTGCCGCATTTGCCTCGATATATTTCCGATTGTTGGAATACGAGGACCCCCAAGGCCAGGGGGTAGTACCAATTGCCCGATCCAGGTCAGCCTACTGCCATTTCTGGAGTGCGCCGAACCTTCTACAGTATGTTTCGCGACAACTGGGTATACAGGACGGACGAAGTAGGGAGTCTGTCTGCCGGGACAAGCAAATGAAGGCTCAAATCTCAGTCTTACCCCGGTCTCTACTCCCTGGTCGCCGTTACAGAATGTCTCTCTTCAGACTTCTTGTCCTCTTGTCTACCAATCACTCTGGGGCTCCAAATTTCCGGTCAGCATCAGGCCTCCCGCGCCATGGAAATGGGAAAGGGAGTGGTCGTCATCTAGAAGATACCTATTGGCACGGAATATGCCATTGAATCATCTCACTCATTTCTTTGCTTTTCCCGAGACCACACACGTTTTGCCCCTCCGGAGCTCTCCTAGAAGGTGGCGTGGGCGTTGCTGCAAGTTACCCCTCCTCCTTTTTTTTCTTCGTCGGTCTGCCCCTCATTGAGGGTTGAGATAATTACGAACATGACCATAAGGAGGGGGGAGAAAAAACAAAGCACCTGCATTCGTGTTGGGTGGCGACAGGCGACCGGCGACAGCACCGGATCGGACATGTAAGCCTAGGCGACTGGCTCATGGCGGTTGGATTTCACTTGTTTCCTGCTCGCCTTTGTTGTCTTCTCCCCAGATCCCTGCAGGGGGAGTCATGTGCTGAGGAACTTGAACGTGCAGATCTACCTGTCTTGCTGTAGGGAGATCTCGTTTGGTCGAGGATTTCCAGCCAGACATATGCCTCCTACAGCATGTACCCTCTCCAGGCCATGACACCCGACACAGGTCGACAAAGGTTAAGAAATAGAAGAACCCAGGATGAAAAGTAACAAATGACCTCATCTCCAACCCCAGGGGGTAGTACAGTCGGACACCACATCCTCCAAGCCCCCTCCCACCATCATGGGCTAAAGAAAATCACCACGTAAATCGGAGACACCAACCCTCGGTGACAAGCGACCGACCAGGAAGAGCATCCTGCATGGACCGGTTTATGCGAACAGCACCTAGACGACCGATCCGGTCTGGCAGCAGAACCCTGGTGCCCATCCGTAGGTCAATGCAAGTCAGTCAGAAATTTCTCTTCCATGGCTCTTCCCCTAATTAATGGAGCAATTATTACTATCGCGCATGTACTCTATAGGAGTTCTCCATTTCGCCTCCGACCGTACAGAAGAAAAAAATCAAAAATTAAAAATCAGCAGGGATTAGAAAACGAGGCTGGCTGGACCCCTTCAATTTACCCCCGACGCCCTTGCCAAGCGCCTACAGGGCAACTGACTCCCCTAACAGATTCCATTATTCACGCTTCTACGGATTTCCCCAGACACCCTGCAAAGAAATAACTTTTTCTTCCTGGAAAAAAAAAAAAAAAAAAGGCCACCCCGAACGTGGCTGGCGGATTAGTCGTGGACAAGATGATGTGGAAAAGCGAGAACAAATCATTTAATTCCGGCCGGGAAACTCGGGAATGAAGGAAATTTCTGATTCCCTGTCACTTTCTTGGGAGTCCTTCGACAGAGGAGCAGGTAAGGGGAGGAAAAGGTGTGGGTGGACAGTTCCTATGTAAGAAAGTAGGAGAAAGGTGCTTGATAGCAAGGACAGATGATCGTCAAAGTGCAGATTTAGAGGCAGGATTGATTTGCAGAGGTCTTTTTGGTCGAAAAAGAAAAGAAAGTGGGAAGGGTTGGACCTTTGGCTTCGTTGGTTGGTGCGATGCTTCTCAGGCCGTGCGATTGGTTCCAGAGCAAGCCACGATTCCGTCGTCTTGGGGTGGACCCGACTGGTGCTCTTTACTATGTGGTTGGTATCTCTCTTATGATCTGAATAGATGATGTTGTAGATATCTATGATTGAGATGGTTAGGGACCGACAGAGTATTCTTTATGCCATATGGTGAGTAGACATCTAGACTCCGAAAGATATATATTAACCAAATCAACAGAAAAGTGACCCGTCGAGACCTCCAATCAATCACTGAATATGAATTCTCGAATGATGGATAGAAAAAGAACAACAGGGAATATCTGCTACAAACATGATCCCTGTCCATGGAATTTGATTTCATACATCAATCATCGAGCGAGTGAGAAATGCCCTGATCAGAGACGAAGATCCATCATCACATAGATGATGAACAGAACGATATCTGTGGTTTATCCTACGATGGCACTCTTCAAAACGGCTGCTTGGTGATCTTATACTCGAGGAATTCATTGACATAACAAGGCACTATATGCAAATCTATCTGATTTATATGTTATAGCTAACAGACCTTTGCACAGTTCCTACTTGTCAAAGAAATGACCGAAACCACTAGAAGGAAGACCAGAATATCCTCTCGACAACCAGTGCTAAGACACCTTCCATCAGCACGATGGAAAAACAACGAACGGATGAAAAGCTAATCCCATTCAACCCAAATGGTCAATAAATAAGCCTTTCGCGCCCAGCAACGAACCAGATCTTCGCCCACTCAAGCAATCCCAAGGAACTCGAACCAGAGAAGAGCTCTTTTCCACGGGACTACACGGGTAGGTCGATGAAAGAAACCCATCTAGACTCCGGGTCGCGAATAACTCTAACCAACTCTAATGCCTGCCCTGCTCTGCGAGTTCTTTGTTCGACGGGACCAAATCCGGAAACAATAGGGTAGCTAGAAAAGCTCGTCTTTTGAGGGTTGATTGAGATACTGATTAGGTTGCTCTAGTATTATGTTTATTTCTAGTTGGCCAACAGCCCAAGGTTTAACGGTTCCAGGTGTAGATTATGGCCAGGATCACCAGCTATACCTACCGAGTAGAGGCTATATATAAATAACATGAAATGCTTATTTACCAAGCTAAGCACGCCTTTTCCTGCTTCTACTCCCCTCTATCAAACAGCTCCTTGACCTCAATGCAGTCTCAATGTCCTACACACTTTTACCCTCATCTTCAAAACCACACCCCAATTCCAACACCCACTTCCTACACCATCATCTCCCGCTTCTCCTCACCCTATCGATTATCCTCCTACTCACCCTCACCATCGTCTTCCTCCTCCCCATCACCGGCCTCGGCATCGGCCTCTTCAGCACCCCAACCTCGTCATGTCCATGTCCATGCCTTACCCATCCTAACCCTGAACCACACTCATCCTCATCGTCAACCTCGCAAGAACCCATCCTATCAGAACAATACACCCTCAAATCGTTCCGCGAGGATACCCATAACGAACTTTTTACCTCCACCTTCCCCCCACCCCATAACCACGACCAAGACCAAACCAATGACCATTCATGGAACGAAAGCAACTTAATCCCCCCCACCAGCGGCGGCGGGATCTTTGCGTCTCACCTGGACAGCAAAACAGAGGAGATCGCGGAGGGCGTCGACCCGAACAGAACGCACAGCGGCGTCTTGGACAGGTCGTATGGGATCGCGATGTTTCATCAACTCCATTGTCTTGGGGCATTGAGGGGGAGGATTTTCGGCGAGGATTCAGCGCATCAGCACCAGCACCGGCAGCATTCAGGGCAAGCTCATGACTCTAGTTCTGGGGATAAAGACCCCGAATTCGAAAGAAGGAAAGAAACCGAGCACATGCTGCATTGCTTCGATTATATTCTTCAGGTTTGTTCCCCCCCCTCCCTCCCTCCAGACCATCCATCCACCTCCTAGTAGCTACCTACCTAGCGCTATCTACCTACCTGACCAACTAACATCATCAAGTCCATCCTCTGCAGTGTGTCCGACACGATCGAGCGTCCGAAACATATCGCGCCGCATGGAAGGCCAATGTGGCATGTTGATGGGATCGGGGACGTGCGGCGGTGTCGGGACGCGAGGGTGCTGTGGAGGGTGTCGGAGCAGAGTTTGAGGGAGCCGGTTGATATGAGGGCGTGGAGGTGGGAGGTGGGGATTGGGGTGAGGGAGTTCTTTTCTTAGGTTATAGGGTTGGGTCTATCTTTACTTTGACTTTCTGGGGGGTGTAAGATGGGGAGAAAGGGGTTGGGTTGGGGGTGGGTTGTGTGGATGTACGCAGGATGTTTAATGTTTATAGAGGCAGTGGATGGACGGATGGATGGATGGATGGATGGATGTATATTGGGCGCTGGGGTTGACTGGGGGTGTAATGAGGCGGCTTGGTGAGTAGATTACTCTACTAGTGCTGAAATTTCCTACTGATATTGCAGATGCATGGTCTCTAAAAGTAATCAATTCAAAATGATGGTCTGTACAGTCAAGACAGGATAACGGCAGATAACCCGACAACCAACCAGATACCATGCTAAGATCGAAATCAAGATCAAAATCAACAAATCCAAATCCAACCACCCAATGCAAGTTATGAAATCGACTACTGAATGGCCGTCTGGTTCTGGTACAGGTCGCACGCATGCGGATGCTGCAGACAGTACTTCGGCACCAGCGCCGTGGCCATCACCCCGTTGGCAACCAGGTACTCGCGGAAGTTCAGGATGCGCTGCGTCATCTCGGTCGTGCGCTTGTTGCCGTGCGCGTCCCGATTGCCCGACCACACCAGCTCGGCCAGCGCCGCGGCGCGCGGCCAGAACTGGCTGGACACCGTCACATCGTCGACCTGCTCGCTCCAGAGCGGGGCCGTGGCGCCGATAACGTGCTTGGCCTGCGCGGAGGTCAGGTTCAGCGTGAAGTCGTAGTCGTAGATGCGCTGCCAGGTCTTGTAGGGCGCGCACCACGAGCCGCCGCCGCCGCCGTAGTTGAAGTTGGGGACGTCGGCGGTGCCCGGGTTGGACATGACGTTGTAGCGCGGGTCGTTGGTCACGAAGCCGCCGCGGCCGCAGTCGAGATACAGGAAGTCGGAGGAGGAGACGATGACGTCGTAGCCGCGCGCCGTCAGGTTGGAGATGTACTCGAGGCCGTTGTTCCAGCTCTGCATGACGATGTCCTTGGGGACGTCGTGCGCGTGCTCGGCGGACAACGTGATGTCCTCCCACATGACGAGCCGGCGGTCGGCGCTGTAGTTGCGGAAGATGGGCACCGCGTGGTCGACCCAGTACTGCGCCAGGTCGTGGTATGTGCGCGAGGCGTCCTCGGCGAACCACTCCGTCACGTGCTGGCTGAAATTGAAGCAGTTGGGCTGGATCTCGTCGGCGCCAACGTGGAACCAGTGGTCCGGGAACAAATCCGAGATCTCGTTGTAGACGTCGCGCACCACCTCGTACGTCTTGGGGTAGATGATGTCCAGCTGGCCGGGGTTGGGCTCCACGGCCGTGTGCAGCTCCCACACGTCGTTGGACCACCAGGAGTCGGTGCACGTCACCATGTCCGGGTCGACCTGCTGCCAGCCGGCGGCCGAGTGACTGGGCATGTCGATCTCGGGGATGACCCGGATGCCGCGGCCGCGCGCGTACTTGACGATCTTGCGCACGTCGGCGTGGCTGTAGATCTCGCGCGGCGAGTATGCGTCCTTGGTCATCTGCGGGTAGGCGTCGACCTGGACGGGCCAGGACTGCGCGTCGTCCAGGTGCCAGTGCAGCACGTTGAGCTTGGACAGCGACATGCCGTCCAGCTGCTCGAGGATCTTCGGCACGGAGATGAAGTTGCGGGAGGTGTCCATCATGATGCCACGGTACGGGTAGAGCGGCTCGTCCTGAATGACGACGGGCTGCTCGATGAGAAGACCCTTGCCGCCGTCGGAGATAACCAGCTGCTGCAGCGTGGTGAACGCATGCAAGGCGCCCCAGACGGTGTGCGCCTTGATGGCGATGCTGTCCCGGTTCTCGGAGACGACCAGCGAGTACGACTCATTGACGCCGTGCTGGAGATCCGCCTTGTTGTCCTCCACAGTCACGTCGACATACTGCAGCAGCGCAGCCTCCGCCCGTTTGCCCTTGTGTGCCGAGGGGCTGGGGGTGCTGGTAGGGAAGGGCTCAAAGGACGAGATGGGAGCCTCGACCGCGGCGGGGACCCATTTCAGGTCGGAGATGGACCTCCAGGTGCGGTCCCAGGCATTGGAGAGGATGTTCTCCTTGGTGTCGGACTTCGTGCGCAGGTGCAGCGTGTGGGCCAGGTGTTTGGGACCGGACGAGCTCCAGCTGATGTCGCGCGGCGCAGGCAACGGGTTGACCTTGACGGCGGCCACGCCGGTCGCCGCAATCAACGCCGTGCAGAGAGAAGAAAAGTGCATGATCAGAAGCTAGCCCAGGTCGAGGGGACAGAAACCATGGACCTGGAGAGAAAGGAGCGAGGAACAAGGAGGTAAATAAAGAAGAATGCCGGGCGACAGAATGAAGGGCCAGGCAGGGCGGTGTTTCAGAGCGAGCACAAAGAGAGGGATGAAAGGGGAAGAAGATCGTCAATAAATAGTCATGGGCAATCGGGCTGGATCGTCATTCCCCATCATCCTGCCCCGGCTTTCGAGATTGGGTCGAACCCACCGGCAGCGTCACATGGCGTTTGCTGCGGCATCTTCCTCTATCTTTGGCTCCGCAGTCTCGTCGCAGTCGAGGATCGTGGAAGTCTCCAAGCCCCAACGACTCCAAATACTTCGACGACGCGAAGATACGGCCTCGACAGGTACCGGTACCTCCTGCCCGGCCGCATTTTGTACCCACCGTCGGGTACCTATACCGCCCGGGACCAACAACAAACAACAAACAGGGTTACATCTCTAGCGCCAAGGGGACGGTGACATCGCGATAAGCCTTGGACGGGGCGATGAGACTGTTTCACTCTGCCGTTAGCCTCATCCTGGCATTTCCATCGCCTCGACTGATCAGATGGACTCGTATCGGCTGCCTTGGCTGGTGGAATGACCTTTAATGACCTGCAGTCCTTCATTTTGCGGAGTTGCGGGGAGGCGTCGGGCTGGTCCGAGACGCGCCCACGGCTCAAAGAAACTAATTAATAGCAGAATGAAGTATGATCGAATGGTCGAATGATCGAATGATGAGCCAAGTATTCGGAATTAACTATGCGGATTCAGATTAAACCCTGCTATCTGAACCAGACCCCGAGAAACAAAACTGATCGATTATGCAACATGCAGTCCCGCGGCACCGTCAGTCACAAACGAAACAAATATTATGTATATCCATCCTCCACCATCCCTCTTTGTACACATTAGACAATATACTACTATCAGACCAGTCCAGGGGAGAGCCAGGGGAAGCGCCAGCTATCCCATCTCCCATTACTTCTGCCACCAACACTGACCACTCCTCATTCAACCCCAACTAAGCATACTCGTAGCAGAGGTCATGCGCGTGCGTGCTCACCAACTCTCCCACCGTCTTGGGCTCGCTCAGAATCCCGAAGCTGAGCTGCGTGTCCATCGTGACATTCGGCGTGGTCGGGTCGTTGAAGATGCTGCTGGTGCCATACGTCTGCGTCAACCGGTTCTCCTCGTCCTTGGCCTGCCAGAGCGCCCAGGTGCGGTCCACCATGCCGTGGTGAAGGAAAAAGGAAGGGTCCTGGGGCGACCCGAAGAAGTCTCCCATGATGGGTCCCAGCGATTGATGTCCCGCGGAATGCGGCCCGACAAACCCGCCCGGAGGGAACTCTCGCGCCTCACGGCCGTCCATATTGAACTGGAAGGCGCGAATGTCGGGGGAGTCGAGAAGGCGATCGACGGCTCCCTGGTTGAGGTAGAGGCCGGAGCTGGTGTCGTTGAATTGCCGAGCAAAGCAGCGCGGCTCGTAGTCGAAGAACGAGGGGAGAATCACATCCGACGTTCTGAATGCATTCAGATCCCGAACGTGCACCTGGGTGTTTGCAAAGGGGCCCGTCGTGACGCAGCCTCCGGTTGCGTTGGCGGCCGGGTCGCTAAGGGGATAGGGCACGCTGGGATCGCCATTGCCGGACAGAGAAGTCGGAGAGCCGTCGAATTCCGGGCTAGAACCAAGATCGCCGGCAGAGAGCGCCCAGTTCCAGTATCTGCGGGAGAATTCATTAGTCACATGAACGCGCGAAGATCGGTTAGGTCAGATAGACATACGGCTGGTTTCCTTCGTATCCGCATTCCTCCTTGAGAGCCTTCTCCCACAGCCAGAGGTAATGACGGTGCCAGGAGAGGAAGACGCCGTTGAAGTGAATACCCAGAGTGCTGTTGATGTGGGTGCTGCAAATATGGTCAGTCCCCGTCTGATGTACCATATGGTGAGAATGCCATACATAGCGAAGTCATCCAACCGGCTGCGGGCACCAGGGTAGTGCTCGGTAGGCAGCTGGCCCGGCTTCTCCTGCATACACTTGACGGCTTTGATGTAGCTTTTGCGGGTAGACGAAGGAAGCTCTCCCCTGCGGCAGAAGTCAGTTTATAGTTTTCCGAGTTTTCCGGGGCCATCTTGCAAGGCATCATTGCAAGGCATGGGACATACCATTCCTGTCGCTTCGCGCTCGCCCTCGCGTCGGAGGAGCAGTCACCTGCCCAGGCAGCAAGGACCCAAAGGCCCAGTAGGAACAAAGTTTTGGCCATGGTTGGTGCGGAAGCGCTTCTTGAGACTGCCGGCTTGGGAGATAATATAGTCTCGCGGCGGCACTGGAGGAATAGGGAGTCGTACCCGGGGGATCCGAACGATGGAGATTCTTGACTGGGTTGTTCCAAAGAATCCCATGGATCCGACGGTCTTTAAAAGCCTGGGGGTTGCGTGGGAGGTAGTAGCCAAGGTGGAGCCCAAAAGGGACAACGGGAAAAAGAAAAGAAAAAAAGAGGTGAGAGAGATAGGCATAGTTCCTGGATGCCGCATGATTATTGCTGCATGCAGGCCAGGGAAAATAAATCAATATAGCAGACATGATGCAGCGGTATCCTGCATGTCTGTGCCATTCATAGAAGTCTTGACCCAATGGACCTCGTATAGCAAGGCGGAAAAGCATTGCATGGATTGGGTTGCAACACGGTGACTGGGTTTCATTGTCCCGGGCTCCATCCTCGACGCCGCGAGTGACAGGTCGGATGTCGAGTCGTCATCAATTGCCCTCCGTCCCTTGCAGTGGGACTAGACCGCTTCCAAGATCTCCGGGATCTTGGTAGAGCCGGGACGGGTGGCAATGGGAGGAACAGACGAGTATTCAATAAACGAAGGAAGGGCGAGGGCAATAATTGCCAGCTGAATCGGAGGGAAAAACAAGCGAAGGCTGAAAGAGAAAGCCAAAGTCGCCGTCGCAGCGAAAGTGAAGACGAACGCCGCAAACACATGACCGCCGCTATCGATAAGCTTGTCCCGATTCGGCCATCCACGGGGGTGGATCGCCGCTTTGGGCGGTACTTCGGGGTACCTCGGGGCCCGCGCGGTTTGCTTGCTCCAGCATGTACCCGGCGGTCGACACGACGCTCTTCGACCGGCCTGCAAGGGACCGACAATTCATGCACTACTTGGACAATCAGCCGTAGCCTTGCCCGTCTCTCCTTCGTAACCTCTGCTCCAAGGGAATCACTTAGAGAGGGAATCACTGAGAGGCACTTGGAGGCCACCCAAAGGAGCAGTCAAATGGGATCCAGAAATCCCTCATGCTCCGGTCGAAAACCTCGCATCTCAACATCTCAACACCCCACTTGTCCGGTGCGCGCGTTGCATACTTCGATCTGCACCCTCTCGGACGGCAAAACCTAGCCAATAGAACCAAAGTAGAAAGAACCCGATTTCGATACATCAATGGTGTCGTCTCCCCCGCTTCCGCAATCGCCAATGATTCCATGGCCACCGCCAGGACGATTGATCGAGAATGCCAGCCCATCCAGAGCGACCGCTCTACCTCTCCGATGCTACTCGACGAAAGTTTGCGCCATCGTCCAGGCCGGCAGGACGCCATTCCATGCGGCATATAGAAGAGTTGCCGCCAGGAGAGTCGGTCACGGCCGTGGGACAACGGGGCGATGGCGGAGACCGCGGAACTGTTTGGGTTTGGTTAAGCTTTGCGCTCTGGTTGTCAAAGGAAAATAGAGAGGTGGAAATGTGACCGATCCACGGGACGACGAACATTCACAAAGAGCAGAGAAGGTGCAGCTCATCCCACACTCGGAGGGTATCAACCTCGCTCGTTTGGTCCAGAACCTGCACGTCGTCGGTCGAAGGTATCGGTGTAGCACTGCATGGGGCCAGATGGAGTGTGCGACCTGGGGAAAGACAGGTCCTGGGACGGCATTCGATAAGTCATGCTTGCTTGGCTATAGGTCAGAAGGATCACCAAAAAGATTCAAGTTATACGTCGGTCTGATCTCTCTCGTGTTATATCAATATGGCCTGGCTAGGACTTAAAACGTGGCAAAAAAAGCAAAGAAAAAAAAATGAAAAAGACGTCGGTGATTTGACACCCGCAATCATTGAAGCCAACAAAGTCATAACTTTCATGCGAAGGGGAAAAGGAATTTGAACACCAATCTGTGACTATATACTGTCTCACGCCTTTTCCAATTTCCGCTCAAGCTCGATCCCTTCCTTGAAGGCCTCCTGCAACGCCAATCGCTCCTCTGCTGACGGCACCACGCAAGGACGTCGCGGCTGTACTCCGTATCCCCGGTAGCTCTGTAGCGCACTCTTGACAGCCACAAACCCTCCCTTGATCGCGTGCCAGTCGGCTCGAGCCACAATTGCTTGCAGCCGCTGGGCCTCTTCCACCCGGCCCGCCCGGTACAGCTCCATGACCTGCACGCAGGCGCGAGGGATTAGATTGGCGACTCCGCCGATGATGCCCGCCCCGCCGGCAATGAGAGTCTGAAGCGTGAAGTCGGCAGATCCGCCAAAGGTCAGAAACTCGGGTTTGGCCTGGGCCGCGATACGAGCCAGCTTTCCGGTGTTACCACACGTCAGCTTCACCCCGACGATTTTGGGGTGCTGCGACAGCGCCAGGATATCGTCGGAGCTGAGATCCAGACCCGACGAGGCACCGGGGAAGTTGTAAATGAGCACAGGGACCGGCGAGGCGGTCGCCACGGCGCGGAAATGCTCCCGTAGGCTCTCGCCATCGACTAGGCCCTTGTAGTAGCATGGAGGGAGCACCAGGGCATAGTCACCCCCGGCCGCGGCGGCGTCGGTGCAGAACTGAATGGTCTCCCGCGTCGACGAGGCACCGCATCCGACAATGAGCGGCATGGTCGAGGCCCCGTGGGCATCTAGCGCTCGACGAGTGGCCGCCGTGATGACATTCCGCTCGTCACGGTCCAAATGGACCGCTTCGCCGTTGCTCCCCTGCACCACCAGCCCGGTCACCCCGGATTGAGCGAGGTAGGCGGCATGTTTCTCGACAGTGGGGACATCTACGTCCTCGTTGGGGCCGGCGAAGAAGGCGACAGTGGGAACGTAGACGCCGGGGGTTAAGGGTCGTGGTGCTGCCGAACCGTTGATAGCCATGGTTTATATAAGACGAGTGTATAATCTAGCAAATCAGGCACACGTTAATTACAAGAGGACGACCGGAAGACACGGAGGTTGTCCGGAGAGTTGACTGACCAAAGTGGAGTGGAGATGGATGGGAGGCGATGCGCAGTCGGAGGAGAGAAGGAGAGAAAGTCACGGAGAGAAGAAGGGGAAGAAGGCAGAAATAAGGCCGGCGACGAACATGAGGCGAGACTGGGGAAAGTATTCTCCAGAGAGGGGTCTCCAATTGCGCATTGTCAAACCGCAAAGCAGGCAGCATTGGCCGTGATGCAGATGATCGCAGGGCGCATCCCACCCCCACGCACCCCACAGAAGGAGGGGAGACGATCCATTGAACGGGCTCTTGATGATGGACGGAGCACGATGATTGGAATGGGTTCACCCCCACGTAGTTTGCATTGGCCGACGATTCGGAATAATGTCCGAGGGGGAAGGGAAAAGCATGGAGGAAAAGGAGGAGGTGAATGGAGACGAGAAGAAGAATCGACGATGAGAAGAATCGCGAGGGAGAAGATGGTCGAACAGAGACACAATACACGATACCACTCCGTTACCACCAGAACACCGCCAAAAATGCCACCCAGACGGTATGGATACGGGCCGCATACGGTACCAGCAAGCGTCGCCGCCAAATGCGAGTCTTCAGGGAGAAGAAGCACGACGAACGGCTTCATCACCGCAATCGCCATGGCTGCCAATTGACTGCCATTGAGCTGTCGTCGTCGCTGCCTCCCTTCTGGAATTCCCTTTCTCTTCTGTCCTCCCTCCCTCTTCTTCTCGTCCTTCTCCTCCTCCTCCTCCCTCTCTCTCTCGCCGTCATCTCTCTCATGACCTCCACCACCGTCATGACTATCCGATCGAGGTCGACTTTGCGCGTCAACGAAGGCGTCGCTCCTCCACCATCCAAGCGCCCTCGTTTGCATGCGCCCGTGGCTCGGCGCAAGAGCTCCCCCGATCTCCTCGATACCACCATCGACGATTCTCCCTCCAAGCCCATCGTACCCCTGCGACACTCCACGCGCCGACCGGGGCCTCTCTCCTCGCCCTCCTTCAACACCAACGCGGCCTCCTCATCCCATCCTCCTCCGTCCACCCCACGCTCGAAAGATCTCCGAATCCACCGGCGCGAAACCCCCTCGACCGCCGCCCTCTTCCTGCGTGGAGGTCGCGAAAGCCCCGATCCCCTCGACACCATCTCTCCGACCACCGAACCCGTTCGCTCGCCCGGTCGCCCGTCGTCCGTGCGCCGTCCGGCTCCGACCCCAGAGTCCGGCCGGCGACGCATGCAGAAGACCGCTCGTTCC
Source organism: Aspergillus steynii IBT 23096 (assembly GCF_002849105.1). Taxonomy (NCBI): domain Eukaryota; kingdom Fungi; phylum Ascomycota; class Eurotiomycetes; order Eurotiales; family Aspergillaceae; genus Aspergillus; species Aspergillus steynii. The sequence goes on from NW_020194400.1 coordinate 2,542,951, forward strand.
TCCGACTCCCCCGCTGCGTTCTCGTCGCATCTGCCCGATCCTGCGCCGGCGCAGGATTCTCCGGGCATCGTTGAAGATGCGCCCCCTGCTGCTTCGTCGGGTCCGCCCCAATCACAATCAGAATCCCAATCAGAACCGCAACCGCAACCGCAGCAGCAACAGCAGCAACGTCGGAGCCTGCGCTCGCATGACGGGGGTTCCCGCGCGCGGAGCGAATTGGCGCTGTATTTCCCCAACTACGAGCAATTGCTGAGCTTCGAGCCTCCGAAGACTGGTAGGATCTGGCCAGAAATCGTACTCACATAGGGCGGACCGAGAGCTGACCAGAACAGAATTTCTTGCCGGCCAGACCAAAATCAAGCTCATCGACGATCTCTCCGAGTCCCCTGTCTCTTCCTTGGCGTCGCCGGCTCATGATACGGAATCGCCATTCGGGAACCCGCTGGTTAATCTACACAATTGCGAGACCATTGCTCTTCCCGCGCCCGCGGAATCGGAGGAGACGCCTCGCAAAACGAAAGTCGAAGAGGCTGAGAAGGAGGAAATAGAGGACGAGGACCCCCTCAACGAAGCCACCTACTTCCGAGCTCACCGGCGCAATGAGCGCCAGGAGAAACAGCTTCGGAACATCGAGCGCGAACGCGCTCAGCATGAGAAACAGCAACTGGACCGCCTAGTGGACGAGCTGCAAGGCCAAGACTGGCTGCGAGTCATGGGAATCAGCGGCGCCACAGACCAGGAGAAGAAGCATTACGAATTGAAGCGCGACTTTTGCGTGAAGGAGCTCTCGGCGCTGATCCAGAAGTTCAAGATCTGGAGGGAAGAGGAGAAGCGACGCAAGGCGGACAAGGAGAAGCTGCGCGTTGAGTCCGCTGAAGACCTGGACGCCACTCCTCAACAACACCATCCTCATCCGCCCTCCGCGTCTGCGTCCACATCCCAGAAACGCCGCTCCACCGATGTAGTGGTCGAGGACTCTGAAGATCCCGATGAGTCACCCGTTACCTTGCTCTCCGACGCCCCTAGTTACGGCGAGACCCCGGATGTCAACGACGTCGACGCCTGGGCAGCTCGTCAACTCCATCAAGAAGCCCGCTCCGCCACCGCGGGAAAGAAACCAAAAGGGTCGTCGTCCGCCACTCCCGCCGGCGAAGGAGGACGCAAGAAGTCCAAACCCAGCAACATCCCCAATCACAGCAGCAACAGCACCAACAATAACAACAACGCCGCAGAACCCGTTGCATCCACAGCCGCAGCCGCAGCACCTGCACAGCCCCCAATCCCACTTCTCCCCCCCGTCTTCGTCCCAGACAAACCATTCACCTCTTTCTTCTCGAAGCGCCACGTCCGGGACGCAGCGCTGTCGACTCACCGCAAGGGTCGCGTCCGACTGGCTTTCGGACACCTGATCCCCGAACCGGAGGAGAGGGAGTTCGAACTTCCCGCGGACATCCTGACCCCGGAAGCGATCGACTCGTGTCGACGGAAGCGAAGGCGCATGAAGCGGGCGAGCCGGACGGGGACGGTGTCTTAGACCACCTTTCCGTGGATATCTTCCGTTCTTTCCCTTCTAATCTAAAACTTCGTTTCATTCCCTTGCATAGGTACCTTCACCATCTTACATTCCACTTCTCTCGCTGTCTATTTTCTCTCTATTTCTTTATATCTTCTATTCTATTCTCTTGTTCGGGTATCTGTTTTTCCATTGACTGGTTGATTCGATCGGGGTGTTTAAACTGGCATGGATGGCATATTCATTGCATGGCGTTCTTATAAAACCTTTTCTTTTCTACTTCTGTCGTTCTTATTGTTGTCACTTCATTGTCTTCGTCTACTAGTCGCTGTTCTCAAGCCGGTTTGTTCTGCTCCTTGTCGAGAGTTGATGGAGTTGCATTCATAGATCGATCAGCAGGGACCGAGCGGCGAGGCTAGGTACTGTCTGGTCCTCTAGAGACCCGTCTGGTATTATACAGCATGGCATGAGATGGGGGAATGTCAAACACGTCTAGACCGTCTTACTAGACTTTTTCAGTTCGCTCAGTTGTGCATGGTATTATGTTTGTGTAACGGGGCTGAGATGACAGGTTCATATATTCTTCGTATATACATAAGGTGAACGGCTTGGAGGGCGTGGACACCTCAGACTGGGTTTATATATAGGGACTAGTATGCCGGACACTCGCTAGGAGTTATCGGCACACGAAAAGCTGGCACTACTAGGATTATCATGTATGGCTTTTCCGGAAACATAAAGGCCGAGACCGCACTGGGGACGAGTTAGCTGGTGTCAGACATATAGACTGCCCTAATCAATAGGCTTGGAAAAACATACCAGACAAGCACCGACGGCAACATTGAAGATATTCAGAAAAGTTAAGGCGATCTTCCTCGGCGAGGAGAACCAAATCCCCTTGTTCATGTAGAGCCAGAACATGCCGCTGAGGCCGTAGGTGAACCAGGAGGCGAACAGGGCCGTGATCAAACTGAGCAGGTTGCTGAAGACGGGGATCGCCTCGGCAATGATCCAGGCGAGGATCCAGAGGAAGAGCCCGATGCCGACCCAGGAGCTGATGGCGAGCCAGTCGCGCTTGTGCATGCGGTCGGTGCCGCGGAAGATGCGGATGTAGACGTATTTAAAGGCGATGTGGCCGTTAATGACGCCGGCGATGATGATCTAATCGGGGGTTAGAGTGTTATGTAGGGAAGAGGATGAGGACAAACTCACGGTAGGCAAGGCGATGCCGTAGGCCACTTTGGTCACAACGGGGCTGGCGGAGCCCAAGGCAGGAGAGGCAACGTCGGCACCGCCGAAACGATAGATGACAACGGCTGCGATCAGGTAAAGGCAGAGATCAACGCCCTGCAGGAGACACAAGGCTTTGGGGAAGTCACGGGGATCCTTCAGCTCTGCGGCGAGACCGAAAAAGGCAGCGTGACCGGCTAATGGAGTCAGTTAATCATGTCTGGTAAGCGAGGGTGTTTCAACAAAACTTACAGAAAGCAAACACAATATTAGTCACGGCGGTAAACCCGTTATAGAGATTGGTATCGACGACGGCATCAACTCGATCTCCAGGATGTAAGATGCCTACGCCAATCATGGCAATGAAAACGGCAGAGAGGATGCTGATGAATGCTGGTCAATGTTAGTATACAGCCATGCAGACATCTTGGGGCCATTTTGGGGCGGCAGCCTACAAACTAATGACAGCCACGACATCTTCGCCAAGGTACGAGGCAGAGAGCAAATAAATGAAACGATCATGCCAACCACGCCGAACACAATCGAGCACGTTCCATGGTTGGTGATCTTGTTCATGGCAATGGTGAAGGTAAGTAGGTGACTGGCCATGATGAACACCAGGAAGAGCATTTGGCCAATGCCTAGCAGCTCGCGTCCAAACTTTCCAGCGAGCACTTCCCCAGCGTCGGCCATGTTTGAGATATGGGGGTATCTCCATTTGAATTGGCCGATCACGTATCCGGTATATGTTGCCAAAATACCCAGTCCAATCAGGATAATGACGGCGCTGTCCCACGTTAGCCATCACGCAAGCTGTCAAACATCAAGTTGTACGTACGGAACTAGACCCAGCCCGGCAACCGCGGCAGGCAACGACAGAACACCTAGGGAAACCGTTTCGGCTACCATGAGCAGGCCACATTGCCTGTAGGGGTGGATCAAAGGTCAGTTAAGGCTTTTGGGGATGCTCGATTGGATCGGTGTTTCCTGCATACCACCACTTCAAGACCTTGTACTTGACCTCCGCGAATTCCTCGTCACCAAAGGCATCTTGCATGTAGGGAGGCGTTTCCAGCTTCTTCTCGTCCATACCAATGGATGCCTGGTCTGCCGGCAGACCTTTCTCCTTCACATTCTCGGGGTCAATGGTATTCGAGGGAACCGAAACGATCTGAGGAGGACTCATAATGAAGAAATTTTGCCAAGCGATTGGCCTGAGACCTCCGGGGGAAAGAAAAAAAAAAGGAGAACAAGGAGGCTTGTTCCTATGAGAAAAACCCAAGAGAAGGACCTCGAGCGATCCGTATATAAGAGGAGAAGCCCGGAGAGGAGCCACTTGAGGGTCTGCCAACCAGAGAGAAAGGGGAAAGAAAACCGCGCACCGGGCAGGAGGGGAGCAATTCCTCTTGCCGCTTCCAGAGTATCTGTGGCTGCCTTCTACCTACTACTGCATCTGCTCCTCAGCCAACGTCTTGTCCTCGCTCCATAACTAGTGATGATCGGGTGGTGCCAGTGGGCCGATGGGCCCGAGTCGGGGTCCAGGTTAAACGAATCACGAAATTGCGACGTAACAGAAACCCCCAAGCGGACTTTCACAGCCTACCGATATCCCAGGTGGATCTGGGGAAGAAGCCAGATGGAACATCTAGCCCGGACCAGGCCAATCGCCCTGTCTGACATTGACAATTGGTGATGTTGCAACAGACAGGTGGTCAGGTTGAAGTGCATGTATACCAGCAACGGTCATTCTTCAATGGCGAGGTGACCTCATACAGCCAATCTTGCTGAGAGTATGATCGGCAGTATGGCTAGCAGTGGTGTCCGCTTAAGCCGGTTAAGCTCCAGAATGGCGCCTTGCCAGTGACGAGGAGTGTGGTCAAACCTCTTATCTCCCACTGGTCTAGGACCCAAGGCGCTATCCAATGAGGCTAAACTTAATTGATCGGTCCCTGCTTACGCGCATACTCTGCCCAGTCGGTCTAGATAGCTCCAATGGCGCGAAGGAGCGCTGTCCCGGAAGAAGAGACCTAGCTTCATCCGCCATAGTCCGGAGTATGCTTGTCGGTCTGCCGGTGTATGCTCTTAAACAACATCGAATTGCTCAACATTGGAAAGCCATTGTTGTGAATGTTGAACAACTCGAGTTATCAAGACCCATTTCTTTCTAACAGCAGGTGGAGCCCGAGTGGAGATGGCCGGAGATAATAAAGTCAAGATAGAGAGCGCCGTTTGTCATGGATTGACGTTGCCACGATAAAGTCAGATCACGTTACATCCGACAGGCGATCGTTCTCCTGTGTCGACGAATTCCTGTCTGCTCCTCCGAAAGAAATACCTCGATCTACGTGGTATGACGGCACCATCCACGGGGACCGCGGTTATATCCTCATGCCCGGTTATCAGAGGCTGCTGCCTCCATTGTTATTCGGGTTTGCGCGGAATTATTCCTCCTGCTGCCAATCCGGCGGACGGCGCCCCCGGTGGCCTCAGAAGCCAAGGAGTGCGATCAAAGGGGAAAGTTACACGATGCACATCCCTCGACCTCATTCTCGCATTCAAGAACTGACCACATCCACAGGACATCAACAACATCAATTCAAACCCCAGATTTTCAACCCCAGATTCAATACCGACTGGGTCTCTGGAGTCTGGAGAGAATGGAGAATCCAAGTGGAAAATTAGTCACCAAAACAAGACGACTGGGTGGTGCATGATTCCATTACCAAATTATTATGGGGATGGCCGACTAAGCTCCCCTGAGTCCGAGACGGCGACTCAACGATGCGGGATTTTCAATTGCCCGGATGGAACGTCACCGCATGCTGCATACGTGCCATACTGGATACTGCATGGTCAGGACTTCTCCTGTCCGGGGTAATTCCCATTAGTCACGGTTTCGGGTGTCTGAGTCTCTGAGGCGGAATTGCTCCAGTTTTCTCCATCCGGGGATGCAAAGATCATCTCGTCGGGTATTTTAAACACCCTGTTTCTGCCGCCCGTCGAGTGGCACCCCACGCTTATCTGCGACGGTCATCTCGCGGCGCTGTCGTTGCGTGTCAGTAGATCCTGCAGTCGCCAACCTGGGTCTCCTCGGTCGTTTCCAAGCTACAAATGGGAGTGCTGCCCATGATTCTGCTTTTCAACTTGCTCCGCTCCACGGGCGCAGGTCCAGCCGTCTTGCCTGCTGACAATCTTGTCATATAAGAGCAAGACAAGCAGATAAGAGCGATCATTGACATGGTCAACCGCTCTGCCTTCCCCAAGAAGATCCTCCTTGGAGCGTTCACATTGCCTTGAGCAACCGCGGTCAGCAATCGCATGCCTGAACCACAGGCAGGAAGATACAATATTGTCCTCGACAATGAAAACATATCGCGACCAACTCTCGTTTCGAGCTATCCGGCATCAAGAGAATACCTTGCTTGCTCGGCAGTCCCAGAGCATGGACGATAGCTAATCATGCCACTGACACCGCCTAGATCAGCCCACGGCCGAGTTCCCCGCCCATCCCCTTACCTATATATTTCAACCCGATCTCAAGAATACTCACCGGCTCTCTCGCTCTTGCTCATTGGGCTCATTGAAGCTGTCCACAGAAACAAAGCAGGAACCCGAACAGAAAGGACATCACTCATCCAGCCACTTCCCAACCCCTCACAACAAACCACCGGAGAAGACGGCATCCGAGCCGCTAAATAGCCGACATTTTGCCGGATCCTGGAGACCCCATAATGCCAATGCGGGCACCCCCATATCTGAACGCCCATGCAAAATGCTCGTGCGAGACGCATTCGTCCACGGGGACACGATAGCAGGAGATAAACACGAGGACCAGACACAGAGCTGCAGTGCCAGAGGTCCAAAATACACTCTTCTTCTGCACGATAAAAAAGAAGAGGTCAGCAGGTCGATCAATGCAACCTTACAACGGTGATCAGGTCAGATCAGTAGGTATTATTATTCAGGTTCCATTTCCCAGCCGCTCCAAGCGAGCCAAGACTCCTTCGCTTGGACCTCCCCAGTTTTTTTTTTCCCTTTTGCCCTCACCTCACGTTCTTACTCCAACTTTTTACCCCTCCACTTACTACCTTAGCTAGACTGGATACACTACGGGGTGAGAGTCGGTGTGGTGGTGTCTATGGAGCATGTCTCACGCGGTTTGGATTTAGTTTCTTTTCTCCTCTTTCTTATTTCTTTATTTTTTCCCGCGGCGGGGCGGTTCATTAGATGTCAAGCAATATAAGCAGAGGTTCATCTCATCTCATCTTGTCTCTTTCTATTCTGTGCTCTGTAGATCAGACCTTCCCTCGACTATCTAGTTTTGTATACCATCACTCGATCGATCGATAGACCATGACCGGACAAGCCAACTACGGCACTATTTCGCAGGACGCCGACCCTCCCGTCGAGCGCGAAGAAGAGGAAGAAGAAGAAGAAGAAGAAGGGTCCTTCTTCGATCAGAAAACAGCCCGCCAGGTGCTGGGAAAGATCATCAGCACGAACTTCGCTGTCCTGCAAGCTGGTTTGAATGGTACGTGACTTCTCCTCATCTTCATTGTCTATCGTCCGCGTTTCCGGGGGTCAAGAAAAATATACTCAATACTTACTAAATGTGGGTGCGAATTGCAGATGCGGCCACCGGCGTCCTCATCCCCTACATGCAACCGACCTACCAAATCGACCTCTTGACCGTCTCCTTCGTGTACCTGGTGAACTTCACGGGCTGGGTGACCGCCTGCTTCGCGAACATCCACGTCTGCGCGCGCATCGGCACCGGCGGGACACTGGTGCTGGGCGCCGCGATCCAGTGTCTCGGGTACGCGCTGATGTGGTGGCATCCGCCGCTGCCGGTGTTCATGGGGGCGTTTTTCTTCACGGGCATGGGCGTCGCGTTCCAGGATGCGCAGGCGAACACGTTCACGATCACGGTGAAGAACGCGCACCGCTGGCTGGGCATCTTGCATGCGGTGTATGGCGCCGGGACCATCATTGCGCCGCTGATCGCGAGCACGATTGCGTCGCGGACGCCCGAGTGGCATCATTACTACCTGGTGACGATGGGGCTGGGGGTCGTCAATGTGTGCTTGTTGGCGTGGACGTTTCGGCGCAACCTGTTCCAGCCGAATGTGGCGACGGCGAAGGATACGGCGGGAGGCGAGTTCAAGGCGGTGATGAAGAGTCGGGCGGTTTGGATTCTCAATGGGTTTTTCTTTTTGTATGCCGGGGCGGAAGTGGCGTCTGGAGGTAGGTTCAGTTGGGGTCTTGAGAAAGAGGGTGTTGGGCTAATGGTGTTTAGGATGGCTGGTGCAGTTCCTCGTGTCGGTTCGCCATGGCGACTTGGAGAAAATGGGTTACGTTGCCTCCGGGTTCTGGTCGGGGTTTACGATAGGCCGGGTGGTTCTTGCAGACATCACGCACAAGTTCGGAGAACGGCGCATGGTGTTCATTTACACCTTGCTGGCATTGATCATGCAGCTGATGTTCTGGCTGATCCCCAGTATCCCTGCGAACGCCGTTACGATCTGCTTGCTAGGTAGGTCGCGAAGAGCGGATGCTTATCCAAGAATTATCACATCTACCCAGGTAGTTGACTGCTCGTTCATATAGGGTTCTTCATTGGTCCATTCTATCCGGTGGGACTATATGTTCTCACAGAGGTCATTCCGCAGGAGCTTCATATCGGAGCAATCGGTTTGTGAACCCCTAGCTCAGAGTGCCGATTGTGTCCTGCTAATAAATTTGCAGGTTTCACCGCCAGCTTGGGTCAAGCCGGGGCGGCTGCCTTCCCGTTCATGACGGGCGCCATAGCCTCCAAGGCTGGCGTTCAGGTGCTGCAACCTATCATGGTTGGCTTGCTGATTGGAATCGGCTTGCTTTGGGCCATCGTTCCCAAGAAGAGGCAGATCACGCTGCAATGAGATCTCATTCGCTACGGGGCCATGCGGCCGCCCTGTTCCAGAGAGATTAGCGTACTGCCATATCTGGAAAAATGACTAGATTCGAGGGAAGAGGCCCAACTCAGAGAGAAGATTTCAGTCGTCATAGCCTTACACATCCACGTGGAATGGTATGGCGCTCCGACTAAGGATGACTGATACGAAAAGTTTCATCATAGAAGGGTCGATAGAAATAAAAATAAGACTTACCGCATGTGCGAGATCGACTACAGAATCCGAAGGATCTTGTCTGTAGCCGAACCAAGAATGAAAAAATCCTGCCACAGCAGCATCGTCGCCAGCCATGAACGCAGTCCATTTTTCCAAGGTCCATCGAGACATTCAGTATGCACTTCAGTCGTCATACGAGATGATCTTCCGCCCCACGAACGGAGGTGCATATCCCGGCCGAGCACGTTTCTGCGCTTTGCCGACGGGCGCATCCTCACCGTAGTCTAGAAGAGAATCCGAAGCCTCTTGGCCATCAGTACGCTCGTGTTTATTCGTAGGCACCGCGGTGTCTGCGTCAGACGCAGCCGGCTTCTGCGTTTCAGCTGCCTCCTCCCTTCTTTCCTCCTCAGCTGCCTCGAGAAGAGCCTCCTCGCGTAGCTGCTTCTCACGAAGCAGCGAGTGGATTTCGCTATGTCTGAAGATCCTGATCTGCTCGTCCGTCAAAGTACGCTTCACCCCGTCGGGGTAGTACCCGAGATCATCTTCATCTTCGTATTCTTCGAGCTGGTGGTCTACTGTTTCGTCGTAGGGGCCCTGAATCGCGGGGGTTTGGGCGCTTCCAGGGAAATGTTTTGCTTGGAAAGCTTCAAGGTCTTCCTAACGACGCGAGAATGTTAGGGGGCGTTGAAAGTAGGGACTTGGGTGGGTGGTGAAACTCACTAGTGTGACGCTCGGGATTTGAAGACCCGACATCTTGAGAGTCCCGACGAGGAATCGTTTCTTGCGGGGAGGGTGCAAAGAATGCCGGCCATGAGGAAGGAGAAAGAGCTGTGGTGCGGCACAAGTCGAAAAGCGCGTATCGGATGGGATCGGCTTAGCGCGACAGGGGTCGGTAATATTACCAGGGCATTACGTCCATACCTTCAATAATTGAACCTTGATAAGATCCTTCAAGGCAAGGGATCTTTCTTGTTCTCGCAGGAAGATATCCAGATTACTCTAGTAAACTATAATATTGCACTATGGCTATATGCGTATCGAGAAGACTATACAAAGCAGGTAATTCTATGAACAGCCAAAATTACAACGGATTTCTATCGTGTCATGCGCCTAACTTCGCTGGCCGAGAATCCCAGTCGACAATGGGATGCTTGTAATCTGATTCCCAAGCTTCGCCTTCACGCAATCGAAAGGGATCCGAAGACCACTCAATCTGCGGAGATCGATCTCTGCGACCTGGTCTCGGTCTTCGGGCGAAGGGCCAGTCAGACTCCACGCGAGAGAAATGTGAAAACATTCAGAATAGTCGCGCATCTGAGGCTGCTTGACTGCGGATTTTGGCGCCGACTTCCCTGACGACCTGGACTCTCGTTCCGCGCCTGGTTCGTGGGGAGGCTCGTATAGCGGTGGCTGACCGTATAGAGCTAGGCAGCGATTTGAAATCCCGAGCAGGCGATTTAGGTTGTCATGCTCGGGCTTCCTCGCGCGCAAGACATAGAACCACCGTGTCTGTTCATAATTAGAAACGCAGTGAAGACTGTCGGCGACCACGTCAAACCTGAGGCTGAATGAGCATGCTGAGTCTCGTCATGTCAAAGTGCTGCGCCACTCACGCTGAGACGTTGGATTCTTGGAGAGCGGCGGTAAATGTCTCCAGAAATGGTTGTTTCTGCTCCGTTCGAAGCACCACCGGTCGGGACAGGCTGATATGAAGGGGAAGCTGGGCCCCCAGGTCACTTCTCAATAGACTCTGGACGTCTATGTTGCTGTTTGCTAGCTTGTCTTCGCACTGGCTGAGAACGTCACTCAGAATGGCGAGCTCTTCTTTGGAAGGGAACCCTGTTTCAAATCAGCGCGAGACATCGAAGAGAAACGAAAATAGCATGACGCGGCCTGACATTCGAGATAGAGGTGCGTGGGCCAATTCCCCTCGATATGAGGGATCACTCGCTTCCGGCCTCCATGGAGACTGGGGTCATCTTTCACGCTGACACGAGTACTGGAGGCATAGAGATCGTGGAAGGATTTGGGGAGTGGGGGAAGAGATGAGGCTGAGGCGGAGGCGGAGGCGGAGGTGGTCTCGGAACGATGCTTCTTGATAGGTCTTGGAGGAGAGTCCTCTTCTGATTCGGAATCCGAATACTGCACCAGAGCCATTTGCAGTCTGCCTGATGCCGAGAAACGATGATGGTCGCGTCTGGGCGACGGCGCAGTGATCGGGGGTATTGATACCGTACGGGTTGCGCCAAGCAACCGGCCGGAGTTGACAATCCGCCCAGTCCGACGCTTCTGGTTCCAGACGAGTCCGTAAATAGCGTCGCTCGGAGATTTCCAGGGCGCATTGGCTCGTATTGACATGCTATTTCAATAATTCGGACGCCGATTTCCAGCAATATTGACAGCCACGGAAGCCCACTCTGGAGTAGTCCGACTCACATACTCCGGACCTTGCGTCCTCTATTGCGGAGTGCATACCGGATCTGATAGATGGACATTGATACGGTGTAGTCGAAGCCGGGAGCACCTGCACAGGCGAATATTGTCCTACGTGAAAATTGATGGACGGTTTCCTATCCGTGCTGGTTTTCACAGCAGCGTTTTACGAACCAACTGAACGGTCTCCGGTCCATTACACCTGGATTTTATTCTCAACTCCGAGGGCGGGGTGATCAGATGACATCACTCTGGAGAAAAACTCGTGGAGGGCAGCGAGATCGCAGAGATGTTGCAAATGGATGTTGATCCATGACGTTCATGGTGGACGCTGCGACTAAGAAAAGTGGATACACCAACGGTTCTTGGGAATCGCGAGGGAAAGTTGCCGGGTCTTGTACTAATTTGACTAGGAGAAAAACGCCATCAACGCTACGACCATACTAGGGGTTAAGCTTAAATTCGAGGGGTTTGACGCTTTGGATTCCAGGGACAAGGAGACGGTCAAGAGTCGGTCCATGGGGATTGATATGAAGATATCAAAAGATCGTCGGCTGTTGCACATGTTCGGTCGGGTATCGTGGTGGGCTAATGATTTAATTTCTGCTCCGTTTGTGAACTCAGATTACTGTTAGCCACTGTGGACCCTGTCAGCAGGGTGCGTGTTGCCTCTCGGGTGACTCGGACTTGAGTTTGGAAATAGAACATGTTCTGCGTCCGAGATCTGACGGGCGGGTTCTCCCAGGAACGCAGCAGAGTGTTGCACCGGGCTGCCGTGAAGCGTCGAACCGAGACCTCGACTCCGTTGGCAGGGTTGTCTGGTAAGTGTAGACTGTGCAGGAGGAGAGAAGTTCAAGAGGTCATCGAGCGGCAGTCAATGCAACCGAACGGGTCTAGTCTTCCGCGCAGACCCTGACACTAGACCCCAACAGGAAGGCAGGGGTGCCATTTGTTATCGATAAGAAATCATCCTACGCAAGTCGTCACGTCACTCTCGGCAGTGAACGTCACTTGGGCGTGTAGATGCTCACTGACCCAGGCCTTTTTTTGCTGGCCGCCTGCTCCGTCGTCTCTTTATATTCTTCTCTTCTCCATCGTCCCTCGATATTTCCATCTATCGCTACTCCGTCCACACCTTCGGCCTAAAGCCACTTTTCGCCCGTGCATCTTTATACTTCTCGTCTGGCCCCACTTCTGTTCGTGGAATTTACGCAGATTCCCACTAGCGCTCTGGTACTATTAAGTGCCTACATACATTTATTGTATTTCCAATTCACGGTCTTTCCAGGCCGTGAGAGATCCCCCTCTTCTTCCCAATCCTGCTCACCGTCAAATCTTCCACCATGGCCTCGACTGAAGTCCTGCATATGACTTCGGCCCTCTCCCCTCTTCCTCACTACTCTTCTTCGCCACGCCTGGACATGACCCGACACAGTCAGAATCCTTATTATCGCTTCCTCTCTCCATCTCCTTCTCGTCACACGCTCCGCCGTCAAAGATCCTCCTCGGTCCCGTCCGTCTACTATAACGGAATGCTCGAACATTTCCCCATGGAGCAGCCCAGGCGGCGAGATTATCCTACTTATCACCACCATAACCACCATAACCACCATAGCCACCATCACGAGCCCCGTCGCCACTCTACGATGCGCTCAGGACGACGTCAGTCTCGATACCCGCGTGACTCACTCCTCGTTAATCCCGACATCATCGACCGTCTCGATGACGCGGGAATTTATCAGTACCACCACGAAGGCCCTTATGACGCCGTCTACCCCGAAAGAAACCACGACACCAAGGCGAGTCCCGTCGAGGCCCTCCAAACATCAAACGCAGAGGCTCTCAAGGCCACCCCGTCCGACAAAATTCGCGACTGTCTCGACGGCCACCGTCCACTAGATGGAGTGGCTTATTTCCCACCCGGTCACACCGACAGGGAAGGCCAAACTTATGAATACGAAGAGGGAACCAACATGATGAACGATTATGGAAATTTTATGCGCTGTCCCGGATTGGTACGTGTCTCTTGTCACATTCTGAGGTCGGCTTGGTTTCAGCCACTAATGTTTTCTTTTCAATAGAAATTTACCGACGAGGACTTCAAGAACGACCCATTTTACAACAAACCTCTTCCCAAGCCATTTGCCTCGCTTCGAAAGGTGTTGAACTTCCGCCGTCGACGGGGTACGACTTGAATGGCACCCGAGAATATTTATAAATTACGCCAAAATATACCGTTCGACATGCGCTCTACAACCGGCAATATAGAGTGATGATTTCATACAGCTCGGATTTTCGTTCACTTCCCGACAACTTCGTTTCACTTCTGACATGTACATTTTCTGTCCCAAAAAGGGTTTACTATATTTATCTACGATCTTCGTCATCTTCCCCATCGACCTATTACGGCAGGCGTGATGTGAATGGGCGGTTTCTCGGTTTAGCTTGGAGTTGGTCGGGCTTGTTCTGTTCGGATTGATCTAAAGGATGCCCCCATACGTCTCTGGGCGGGCTCGGAGTCTGATTTTCAGTTTTTCCCTTCCTTTTTCCTCTACATTTGAAGAGGTTTTTTTTGAGGTTTTTTTCACTGACATTTCCTTTCCTGTTTTTCTGATGTATCCTCGGCTGGGGAATTTGTTTAATTCATGTATGGCCTCATGTACCGCCATAAAATGGCACGCCTGATGATCCTCACCGTCTTCGAGGATGTAAATGGTTCCCACGGTTTCCATCCTACCTTTTGATTTTCTTGTCATGGCCTTTTCATGTATCCTCGCTGGCTCCCGAGGAAATTGTTTTTGTACTGCCTGGCAATGGCCAATGTGTTCCCTCCCAAGTCTTGGAGGAAGAGAATGGATCCGTTTTTAAATTCAATGAAAATGACAAGATCATTTCATCAAACAAGTTGATCTTCCCTTTCCCTCGTATTAGAACGCTTGTAGTGATATTCGTCGCCTTCGCCAGACGTAGGTCCCTTCAATTGGCCCGGGCTTTCAGACACCACATCATGATCAAGCGATCACTTCTCTATTCACGATACATTCAACACCTACCATTATCGCAACATAGCCCTAAACTACACCTACCCACCCCGTGGAAATTAAGGCGTCGCTAAGATAATTACAATGCCACCACAGGGGTGAGGGGACATTCCTGCCATGCAGACAGCCCCTGCGTCTACAATCTCTGGGCGAGATAAAGCACAGTATCCATGTTCGAACCGTCGCCATCAACTAGTATTTGACCTTCCAACACGACACCGGTCCCGCCTGTACTGGACCACCAGCCTAACTAATTTATATTCTCACCTCTCGTCCTCAATCCCTCCCATTTCCATTTCCTATCCCATCCTATCTTCGCGATGCGAGAGTGGGAAATGCAGCCCACCTGTCCGCGGATACTTTCCTTATCTGCGTCGAGTCGCTGATTTCCTTACACAGATGCAAGAGTAGGTAGGCAGCATGCAAGGCAGAAAGGGGAATGTGGCCTGCTACGCTACGCAGAAAAGAGAGGGCACGGGACTCATGGTTAAGACAGGCGGTCCAACGTAGTTAGGATCAGCTTATGCTCAGGAGATGAAACGTTGGTAGGAAGTAGTCAACGGCGAAATTATGGTAGGACTATTTGTATGGATCGGCACTAGACGCATCGGTATTAGATCGGGGCCAGGGAGTAACCCCGTAGGTAAGTATGGGGAGATGCGAGCAGCTGTTGGAGGAATCCCTGCCAGAATTAAAAATAAGAATAAAAAACGCAGTGGCTTGGACGGGTGTGGCCTGATGGCAGAACAAAGAGAGCCACGATGGCCTCACGACGAACCCGAGAATAGGGAATAGTAGGGACCCTGATCAATAATGGCGAAACGGGGGGGAACTAATCAGACCCAATAAATAATTAATCGGGGCGGGAAGGCGGAAACGACTCCTTTCACTGATTATTGATAATCAGCCGATAAGTCATGCAACTCCCGCCACCAAGGACAGCTTGTCAACTTCGCGTCCCTTCAATACTTCCGCCCATTCCTCCCTCCTTTCGCGGGCGTCGCATCTTTTTTCCTCAGCTTCGTTCGTTTCTCCAAATACACGCGATCATTTATCTCCGTTGAATTAGAGATAGAGAGTGGTCCGACCAGACTATGTGCCTTCGCCGCTTGATCTGATTGACTTTTTTTTTTTTGCTGGTCCACTGTTGGTGATTTTCATGTGAAGATCATACATTGATTATCTAGCTATCTTCGGTCTTTTCTTTTTGTCTCGATCTACGGTCGTCTGAATCCCAGACATTTGCGCCAAAATGCGCTCCGCGGCCAAATTGTTTTACTTGGCTGTGTTTAGCTTGCTAAACCTCACCTCCGCCAACCATGATGGCCATGAGCAATCCCAACTTGAAGTTGACACCTGCGCTGTGAGTTGACTTGTAATTCTGTGATCCCTGTTTTCATGCTGCCCGCTGACCACCGATCCTTTTTTGTAGATTGACCCCAGTGCCATGGTGTCCGACGCCTGCGTTTCCTACGCCGCCATCAATCAAATGAATGACCAAGTTTACACGCTCCTTCAATCCATCACACAAGAAACCGATTTCTTCTCATACTACCGTCTCAACCTATTCAACAAAGTCTGCCCATTCTGGCAAGACTCAAATAGCATGTGCGGGAATATCGCCTGCGCCGTGAACACGATCGAATCAGAAGAAGACATCCCATTGACGTGGCGCGCGGAGGAGCTGAGTAAACTTGAAGGCCCCAAGGCCGGTCATCCCGGTCGCAAGCTCCAGAAGGAGCGTCCCAAGGATCGACCGCTCCAGGGTATGCTGGGAGACAACGTCAGGGAGAGCTGCGTGGTCGAGTATGACGATGAGTGTGACGAGCGGGATTATTGTGTCCCCGAAGACGAGGGAGCCAGCGGAAAGGGAGACTATGTCAGTTTGGTGGATAACCCGGAACGATTCACGGGGTATGCTGGAGCAGGCGCCCGGCAACTCTGGGATGCTGTCTATCGCGAGAATTGTTTCCTGAAGCCGGTTCCGGAGCTAGAGTCGTCTCCAAACGTTCAGTTGGGAGGGCTGGAGGCCGTAAATGACTTTCGGAATGTTATCCAGAAGGAGCTGAAACATGCGGAGGGATTGCCTCTGGACAATGAGTGTCTTGAGAAGCGCGTCTTCCATCGTGTCATCAGTGGAATGCATGCCTCCATCTCGACGCATCTCTGCTGGGACTATCTCAATCAGACGACGGGACAATGGCACCCGAACTTGCAGTGCTTCAAGGAACGACTGCACGACCACCCGGAGCGGATCTCCAACTTGTACTTCAACTATGCGCTGGTGTCCCGGGCTGTTGCGAAACTGCGGAAGCATCTGGAGGGATACACGTACTGCACCAGCGATCCTCTCCAGGATGCTGAAACCAAGGCGAAGGTGTCTGTTCTTACCAAGGCTCTTGCCGACAGACCCCAGATTTTCGACGAGAACATCATGTTCCAGGATCCCAGCGCCATTGGTCTGAAAGAAGATTTCCGCAATCGGTTCAGGAACGTGAGCCGGCTGATGGATTGCGTTGGATGCGACAAATGCCGACTATGGGGTAAGCTCCAAGTCAACGGCTATGGGACCGCCTTGAAGGTCTTGTTTGAGTATGACGAGACGAAAAACGGCGAAAACCCCCCGCTCCGGAGAACCGAGTTGGTGTCTCTGGTCAATACGCTGGGGCGGATCTCGCACAGTCTGGCCGCTGTTCGCAGTTTCCACCGCGCCATGGACCTGAACGATGGCGACGTTTTCGCCATTCAGGCGGCCCCGGGGTCACGGCAAAAGAGCCCCGATGGCAAGGGAACGAAACGTCTTTATAAGGATGGTGGCTCGACTTTCTACTACGAAAACGACGAAGACGATTTCGCATACGCCGCCGAAAAGCTACCGTGGGAGCGGAAGAGAGTTCGCCGTGAGACGGACACGGTCATGGACGACATCAAGGCCGAGTTTTCCGTGGTATGGGACACATTCGTCTACGTCGCGAAATCCTGGCTCAACGCTCCTCAAACTATGTAAGCTATTGACTCACCCCCTCATGCAAAACTTGATCCGATTGTGTTGCTAATGACCGCTTCGCAGCTTTGAAATATGTGTTCTGGAAGTCAATCGGCTGTGGAGCTATTGGTTGGGTCTGCCAGTGCCTCCACGCGCCTGGAAGATTCGACTTCCCGGTACTCCAGTATCCGACGGCCATGACGAGCTATGAGTATACTAGGAGAGCTTTTTTCTTTTCCCGAGCGTTGACTGGTTTGGATATGGGTTTTCTTGGGATGTACTGTACAGATAGTTAGACTGGGCGGTGTAGACGCCTTTTGCATTGTTTGGAGTTTTGGGGCGATTTGTAGCATATGGGTTAGAATCGCAGCTTTTGCATGAAGCAGATATCTTTATGGATCCGTATAGCGTACTCTGTAGATACAGAGAGAAAGGCGAATCCCGTGACTCGGACGGAGAAGTCCGTCGGCAAAAACGCGGAGCCTCGGCAGTCGCACATGCGCCGAGAACTTTTCCGCGCCTTCGTCTCCACCGCCTTCTGACCCATTCCTGATCTCCATCTCCATCGCCTCCCCTCTTTTCTCCTCTTTCTCTCGCTCCTCTTTTCCCTTCCCCCATCTTCCATCCACCCCCAGATTCACCCCCCATTCACCTCCCCCATCTAGACTCGGCTCAGTTCCGACAGCTGGCCTCTTGATTGGGTCCATCTCGATGCGAGGCTGGTGAGATTTCCTCCCCGATCTCCATGGCATCAGTTTCGCCACCCAAGCCGTGGGAGAGGGTAGGCGCCGCTGGTGGTAGGTGATCGACCGACTTGTCGTGTCTGCTTTCACGGCCTCTGCAGTGTCAACTAACGTGTTTTCTTGTCTTTCCGTGCAGGGACCGCCCTACCCACACCTACTAGCACGGCTCCCGCTACGGCCATGACTACAACAAATACCTCGGCTGCGCCGACCGCGGCTTCGACAACTGCTACCGCCCCCGATCTGCCCTCTCGACCTAATTCTTTGAACTCAGTTGTGAATCGCACCGCCTCGAATTACTCGCCGTACGGTGCCTCGCGGTTCGGAGCCAGTCCCTACGGAGGTTACGGCGGTTATAGCTCCTACTCCTCTCCGTACTCCCGCTTCGGCACGATGGGGTCCATGGGATCGATGTACGGTGGCTACGGTGGCATGGGCGGAATGTATGGCGGTATGGGAGGCATGGGAGGCATGTACGGAGGCGGCATGCCCGGTGATCCCAATGATCCCAACAGTTTGACGAATTCGTTCGGCCAGAACACGCAGGCCACGTTTCAGATGATTGAGAGCATCGTGGGCGCGTTCGGAGGATTCGCTCAGATGCTCGAGAGTACCTATATGGCCACTCACAGCTCTTTCTTCGGTACGTTTGATGTTTTCTTTGTTGATCATAATTACGACCGTAAGGCTGACTCGCATGATTAGCTATGGTGTCCGTCGCCGAACAGTTTGGTAATCTACGCAACACTCTGGGCTCGGCCCTCGGCATCTTCACTTTGATCAGGTGGTTCAGGACGTTGATTGCAAAGATCACCGGTCGGCCACCTCCCGCCGACGCCACTGCTCTCACCCCCTCGGCCTTCGCAGCCTTCCTGAACGGACGGTCGGCGCCCGCCACTCTTCCCGATGGAACCCCTGCGCCTCCCAAGCCATCGAAAAAGCCGTTCTTCATGTTCTTGATCGCTCTGTTCGGTCTTCCGTACCTGATGGGCAAACTTATCAAGACGCTGGCCCGCTCGCAGGAAGAGCAGCGCCGCCAACTCATGGAGGGCCCCAATGGGGAACAGCTGCAGGGCGGAGCCCCGCTGGACCCATCGAAGCTTGACTTCTGCCGCGTGCTTTACGACTACTCCCCCGAGTCGCAGGAAAGCAATGGCGTCGATCTGGCCGCCAAGAAGGGCGACATCGTCGCCGTTCTCAGCAAGTCGGACCCCATGGGCAACGCCTCCGAATGGTGGCGATGCCGGGCCCGAGACGGCCGCGTCGGATATCTCCCCGGTCCTTATCTGGAGACTATCCAGCGGAAACCGCAGCAGGCCATCACGGCCGGTAGCCAAGCGGCGAGTCGCAGCAACAGCCTGCAAGCCGGGGCGTCCGAGGAAATCGCTGCCGTTGCTTCCCAGGACGCGAAACCCGAGCTGAAGGGCAAAATGGGTGACATTTCGCCCGAGAGCTTCCAAAAGAGCGCTTTCTATTCCTAAGGCGGTGCCTTATATCTAATTGATGGCCCAACACGACGCCGCTACGCCCCTCCTCAATGACCGCCATTTCTATTATTGACTCAGTCCAAACCGAGTCAGAGACACTGCACATGACTGTATAGCACTCGGGATGAGAGTTATTGATGATTACCACCTGTTTACTTTTTTTCCTTTCTTCCTTTTTCACTTTTCCCTTTGTTTACGGGATATTACAAGCGTTGGGTAACCTCGGTTTTTTGTTTCTGCTTTCGTCAGTATGGGGATATCTGTGGTTTCTTTTTTCATGCAGGTTTCTGTTCATTGTGGTGACTTTCCTCCTTTGTTAATGGTTGAGCGCTTTCAAAAGGTCATCTTCCTTCTCCACCCGCCTTTTTCCTATCATCTACACATCTCTCTTATTCTTTTTCTTAACTTTCTGTACAAATTATTACTTTTATTTTCTATCATTTCCACCCTTTTACTCTTTTTGGTTCCGTCAATGACAAAATGTCCAGCCTTTGTCTTGACGTTAAGCATAGACTGTCTATGAAGTACTTAGATACGATCCTATAAATCATAGAATGGGAGCTTTGAACTGGACCGTTCTGCGTGACAATATAATGACACTGTCGACATCTGGCGTGTCGTGGGTAGTTTCTAGAATATGTATGGATTATGGGGCTGTCATGCTCATGTGTTTTAGGTGTCGGTGCTTCCCCCTAGATGGATGATAATCTCTAGGTCTCCAGCCAATTTCTATAGACCTGTTGCTTAGAGCGGAGCTTGTGCTACTAGATGTCACGAATCTGGGTTGTGAACTTGTATGTAGTGATAGTGTGGAAAATCGGACTAGACAGAGAGAAAGCCGAGGTCGGCTTCAAGTATACTTATTCCATATTTGTTGGGGTGCTTCTTAGTTGTACTAATGCCTGCCATGGGGTTGGCACCAATAATCAACAGGGATATATATGGTCGAACGGAAGTCCGGCTTCAATTGTGTCAGCGCAATGTAAAGTCTCGCGTACTCAGGCAGAGCGCATTTGACCATCCACGCTGGCCCAGTAAATATCGCTCAGAAGAACGATACCGGGTCCTAAAGGCAGCAAGGCGAGAAGGGCATCACGCTCGGTTGGTTCTAGAGGGTCATTCTTTCTTCCCTTCGGAGAATCCGAGCGACTTCAAAGCAATCTTCCCAGGACTGATTTGGCGGTTTGATTGATGGGCTCCCCTTGCTCGGTGAATTTGTCATTACGCACCTCCCATGTTGTCCACCACTCAGGTGGCAATGGTCCGAGGGTGCAGATCTACTGATATGTCATGCGATCGGTGAGAGGATCGTCAAAAGGTGTTCTCTGGGCAACGATGTTCCAGATAGTGCATGCGAGGAGCCAGATATCAGACGGGAACGAAAGAGGCTCGGTTCAAGCCAACAGAGCCTCCCGGGGATGAGTCTGAAGAAGTTTATAGGACCTGAATCTTTTCTTCTTACACTGGAGAGAACGTATCACCAAAATTTGAAAGAATGATCTTGGCTTCCGGAAGTGTGACGTTTTCGCTTGCGCCTCCGAGCCAGATAGGCGGTTGCCATATTTCGGGACACCTGGGAGGTCTTGGTTACCGAATTGATTGACCGGCTCGAGGACTGGCTCTTCGTATTGCTCATATATAACCTTTGAGTTGACACTTGCCCAAGGTCAGGAGAGAGGAGAACATTTCCGCAATCAAGATCTCCATGAACAGATCCCTACGAATGGAGATATTGGACAGCTGCGGCTCTTGCTCTCACCAGATCAAGTTGAAAATACTAGACCAGGACGTATTCTTCGCGTCGGAGAGATTGATCCTGATGGGAGTAGTCACCAAACGAACGTGCTTGCCATTGGAAATGTTGAATCGATCCCATATCATAGACCTGTCTAAAGCTGGTGACAACGTGGTCTTCGAAAGTCTAGACAGCACGTCGATCTCAAGGAGTCTGTATCAGCCGTGCATATATTAATGGCAAGGTATCGATTAGCGAGCCAGGTCGAGTTTATAGACTATCTGGTCACGACTGTGGAGAATCTTTGATTGTAACAGAATGATAGCCTCCAGGTCGGTAATATTCGATTCATTCCATAGCATCGATAGGCTTGCGGGATATGGGGTGTGTCTTTGGTCGTCAGGACTAGGTTGAATGTGGTCGGAGAGAAGGCTCGACGGTAAAAGATTGGTCTGCTGAGCAATGAGGTATAATGAGAGGAAGATCCAGGCAAATCCAGGCCTGTATGGCAAAAGACACCGACAGTAAGCGGCAGTCATGTGAGCTGAAAGGGGCAGGTGGCAGCCCTAAAAGCAGCGACGCTGTCGGATCGATTAGGTACGGCGCCGTACAAGCAGGGCTGCAAATCACAGCATACCTCAGGCAGCAAGGCAGTCGGGGATCTTCCGTCATCACAAATAGTCATATGATGGTTGGTACTTCGGCGGTCTCTCGAGACAGCTTTCAGCTGCGCTGTTCGGTGGATCTTCTAGTGTGTATGGGCGTATTGCCTATTACCCCCTTGGCTATACGAGTAGTCCAATATATACGACGGAAGGATTCATTGGCCAAGAGTGTGGAAGATCCTTAACAGAGGAGACAACGATAACAGTGGAGAGAGCCAGCCTTAGCATTCGCAATCTTAAGACCAGTACTTTTGTTCAACAAAGATCGACATTATCCGGCGCGAACAACGCCAGGACCTGAAACCCCCGACTGGTCCGCTTGCCCCTTGGATCTGCTCGCCCAGCGTAGGACTGGCTGGCTTTACCAGATTGGGCTGGGGGTCGGGCGCAAGTGGTCCGTTTGTCTGCTGGCGGCAGTCTGGCCTTTGATTCGTGGCGGATTTCTTTTCCACCTCTGTTGCTTTATTTGCTTCCTCCCCCTGTGGGAGGTGTCTCGTCCACTGCATGCGTAACGCCCTCCTTAGTCGTCAACAACTTGGACCTGTTTTCCATAGTCTAGTTTTCGCTGGCACCGACTTGATTTTGATATCTGCATCTCGGGGACCAGTGCAAACATTAGTTCTTGTACTCCGTACTGCCCAAAATCTACCTGATAATAATGTATTCCCCCCCTGTTGATTGTGATCGCTCACACTCAACCCAAAGCCAGTGTTTTTTTTTTGGCTTCCCTCCAGCCTCCTTTGTTCATTTCGTTCCGCATGAGGCGATTTACTATGGTGTTTGGCTTTTGTTGTGTTTGCTCTCCAGAGGTGGTAATTTCCGTTCTGCTATTGCTCGTTTCACTAGCGATTTTCGGGGGCTGCCTTGGCGTTGGCCTGTAGGACCAGTCCGATCTTGGTGGCGACCGGGCTATGGAGTATCGTCGTCTTGCAGGATCGCGATGGGGCTCGTGCGCTAGGTTTCGTCCAATACGCATGTTCGTCTAACGCAGGGAAAATCGACTACCTACTCCATACCTCGGAACTAGATCTTCAACTTGACAGTGAGCACAATGAGAATGGGCAGAACAAATCATCTACCGTTGTCACCTTCATATCAGTTGGATATCTGCGGCGTCTCACTCCATCCCCTTTGCCACACCTTGTGTTTCTTCGTCATAGATTGCATGGAAGGTACATCAGCAGGATACCGGCGGCGCGAGGGTCATATTGAAATCGTGATGCGAGGTTGGCATCGGACTTCTGGTTGAAACTGGATTTCCTGGTTCAAGAGACAGGCCAGCGAGTGCATCATTTTCGAGGGGCTTTCTTAGAAATCAGTCGTGGGGCGGCGAATATGCATGTTGATTATGGTGATCGAGTCTCATGCTCTCTGGAATCTGCCGTACAAAATGGACGTTGAGTCTTCGTGAGGCCGGTGGTCCAGAAGCTGATCGCAAGACGACTCGTTCGAAGTTATCTGATAGTCTCCAGTCTGTGATAAAATCGATACCGTGTAGTCATCGAACTATCATCGCAATGCTCCGTGAGTTCTGGTTGTTGAAGGGGAGAACTGGCACGAGAGCGACGTTTTCTGTAGTCAAGGCCTGGATATAAGTGCCACCAGTCCCGTACACCGTCACAATTTGTACATTTAGAGCGTACACCAGAACCTACATTATGCCGTTCCCAGAAAATCAAACCATAGATGCTCTATATAGTCGGCACTCTGAGAATGGCAAAACGAAAAAGCTAGAGGGAACCAAAAGATGCAAAGATGGAAGAGAAAATGGGGGAAAGGGAATAGAAGAAAGAAATATAAAGAAATGCTGATGGCAAAAACGCGGCAGTAATACAGAACAAGCAGTAAACTGAGAAGCGGGTAGTAATATAGTTACTCTGACCAATGATAGGAGGTATAAGGAAGAGGGGTTGTTAACAATTTTTCCGTTTGAGCGATTCCCAACAGGAATAACAGCTCGCTTTCCTCCATCTCCAGGCCTTCAGGCGCTTGGAGCGCCTGGTGTTCTTTCCGGGCTGTCGTGTTTATTCGTCGTGGGGCGACGTGAATCCAGACATAGACTGCTCAAGTGTGTGATGGAGGGCCAGAAGACGATCTTGAAATGAGACAAGCTCATTCCAAGCATTTGCCTCTTGAAGCGGAGTTTCCAAGGCTTTGGGCGTTTCATTGGGTAAGCTGGGGCTGAGGGTAGCCGTTAGGGACTGGTCGTCATCAATGTCGGCTTCGGGGATCGGATCGAAAGTCTCGGTGCCTAGGAAATACTGGTTAATGGAAAAGAGAGACCTGATGAAAATCGAACATTTGACTGGGTGCATGTAGTGAAAACGGGTTATCTCACGATGGTTTGGCTGCAGCTCAGGCAGCGGAGATAGAGTTGCGCCTCTGTCGTCGGGCTCGGGGGTATAGCAACTCATATCAGACGGGGTTTCTGCGAATTCAGAATGAATAACCGATAAATGGACAATGTTACGGAAGGGGTCAGACTCACTTGGTTCTGGGCTTGCTTGGCGGTGGTCATTATTGCGAGGTTTGTTCTCCCACTGGGTGCCATATCTACGGACGAAACGTGCAATGCGTTTGGAATCGACTTCCTGGCCACCGACTCGAAATGCGGTTTGCTTGCCCCGGGCTGCCCGTTTCTGTTGTTTCCGGATCATGACTTGGACCTCTTTATTTTTGATGTTTTTGCGGATGTGCCAAGCTGCCAGGCGGTCTTTATATTGTTTTTCCCTGGACGTGTTGATTGTTAGGGGGGATGTCTATCAAGATCCTGATTCGTCCATCGAGGAAAAAGCAAAGAAGGGGTGGAAAAAGAAATTAAGAAAAAGCAACAGAGACGACGCACTGTCCTCTTCCTCGCTCGAAAGAAAGGGGGAGGGAGAATTGGATAAGAAGAGGAAGAAGAAACCATCCGTTGGGGAAATAGAATTACTGCAGTATAAATGACCTGAAATCCGACAGCCCAAGTCAAGGTCGGACTTTATATATGATCTTTCTGCAAACGAAGGGAAAGGCAGGGGGAGAGGAAAAAGAAAAAAAGAAAAGAAAAAAACACCGCGAGCAAAAGAAAAGGGGAAGACAGTACGATGCAACAAAGTTATAATCACGCTCCATGATTCTTTTGACATCTTTGAGCTTCAACTGGTTATCGCGGTAGAGCTGCTCAATGGCCGGTCGATACTCGTGCCAGTCGTCGGATCTGCGGGGGCGAAAGACGGCCGAAGAGGAGGAAGTGGTAGGAGAGACAGGAAGGGCGGCCGACGGAGGGATGGAACCTTCCATCATGAACAGATCACCGAGATCTCGCCGTCACTCATACTCTGACGTCTTCCAGGGAAGAAGTTCGGCTGTCGAAGAAGCGAAGAGAATGGGAGCAGAATTGAGCCAAGAATAGAAAGGCACGGTGTGGGGGGAGCCGCAGACGTAATGAGGTACGTAGACAAGAGAGAAGGAGTGTGAGAAGAGAAAAGGGAAGGAAAGGAAAGAAAATAAAAGACGAGAGAAAGCGCGCTCACGGGGGAGAGATGTAGAGACCAAAGAGGAGGAAAGGTAGAAGGGTGGGAACGAAAATAACAAAAATGGGTTGAACAGCGTAGATGGAGATCAAGCAGTCGGGTTGAGCGTCAGGTATTTTGAGGAGGGGGGGATGGACGATGGGGAAGAATGACGATGTAGTTGGGTTTAGGGAAGAGCAGTCACGAAGAAGTCAGCTCGGTAGTCACTCCAGTTTTCCAGGACATCAGGATGGATCATTAAGTTGACAATATTAGTAGTGGCCGAGTCTGGTCTGGACAGGCTGCAGGTGTGTAAGTACCTCCTCCGTAAGTATGGGCGTAATGAAAAGCAGGCAGTCGGTTTACCGCGCCAACGACAAATAATACTCCCGAGGATTAGTCGACCAACATGGAGTCTCATGAATCATTGATCGGGGAGGCTAGTACGGAGGAACCGACGATACATGGGGGGAGGGAGGATGAAAACTGAAAAGCGAAAACAAGAGCAAAGATTCAAGGGAAGGAAGGCATACATGAGCTTCCCTCGTACTTCGGACGCAACAGGGCAACCAAGTGGTTCGCCGCCGAGCGAGTCTAACCCGGAAGGAAAAGTACGTCGCCGACTGGCAGAAAGCCGGCAATAACATGCGCCTGCCCTTTGCGGCGACGTGCTGATGGAAAAGCCCGCGGCTGCTGCCATCCCTGTTTCCCCGGGCCAATCACCGCCACCCGCCATGGGTCCGTGTGTACTTTTGTCACGTTCCGTCGGTACCGTATTACCGTGTACCTTACCGACGAAGTACTGCTGTCTGTGCCTCTCCCGACTTAGTAGGAGCACTAGTACTAGGGTCGCGAAGTACCTACGACTTACCCACTCTCCCCGGCCTTTAGTACTAGTTAAGTCCTAGATCCAATCCTCCACCTGTTGCTCTTGTAGTCCGAGCATGGAGGATGGCGATGGCCCGGGACGTTGAAATTTTGGAACCTCCCAGGAATTGGCAGGCTTGTTTTGCTATTTTCATGATACGGGCGCCTGCTCCTGTTTCATATTACGCAAATTACATCGATGCGGTATGCAGAGCGAAATATACCCTCACAGTATTATATCTTCCTACCTACCTAGGTACTTGGACTACTACATGGAGGTACATTTAGAGAAGCTGCGAGTCAGACCAGGTAAGGTATGCGTACCCTGTCATGTCTAGGTGCCTCTCTTCTTCCAGAGAAGTCCGATGACAAGAATATCAGGCAACAGCCATAGCAAATGCCTCATTGCCACGAAAATTATTCCTCACGAAAGTATTGAAGCATTGTAAGATCCGTCCCTTTCAAAAAGATAATCGGCCGTTTTGGTACCGTCTAGGTGTGTCTGGCTGTTTCCTAGCAATTCGTACTAGTTAGCGGCCGCATCCAGCCAAGGCTGATACTCCACAGTATTTATAGAACCACTACATCATGACCGAAAAACGACCGGTGCACTGACGTCGGTTATCATCGTTTCTATCTCGAGTCAGCAACTTGAACAGGCCTCGGATAAGGAATTCCAACGGGATCATGATATGAATAGAGGGGTTTTGTCGCAGATCATTCCTGTCAAACTTCAGATACGCCATTCCGTAGAGATTTAAGCCATGTGTAGAACAAATCGGGATCAAGATACTGCCGGGAAGGGTAAGATACTGGAGCAACAATCACAGATACCCGATTAGCAGCTGCATGTTTGACCAAATTGGGCGTAAGGTGACTTGTCCTCTGAAATCAATTTAAGCAAACTCGGGGAACGGTTGCTGCCAGTCGAGTATACATGAGCGGCCAATCCCGGGACAGCTTCCCCGAGGGGAGGGGGAAATCAAAAAAATGAAAATCAGGCTGTAGAGGGGTTAGAATCAACAGAAGGCGTCGGTGGCTGTGTGAAGTGGCCCGAGGGCCCTGCCGTATGACAGAAGTCCTGGTCGAGCGAGGGCCTCGAGGCGGGATTTGCAATTGCATCCATCTGTAAGTGCTACGATGTGCTTCTTTCTGTAAGGAGACATGTCCCGGGCCCCAGCTGATACCAGGACTGGGGGTGTGTGACCAGACCGGAAAAGGAATTCACCCGCATCACGGGCTGTAGTGCATGTCAGAGCAACAGGTTTCCACTGGTCCCTTATCTTGAGGCATTCCTGAAGCACTGACGGCAACAACCAACTCAACCGCATAATCCTTCGATTGGCTTATCCCACGGGGAGGCAATGCATGATCATCCATCTGGAAATACAAACTGGGGTCTTCTGGTTTCCAAAAAGCAAATCACACGATGCATGATGTGCGAGCGGAGTTCCGTGACAAGGGCCTTGGTTTCATTAGCGTAGAGGGAGGAGTTTTGGGGGGCAAATTCCCGAGGGTAAGAGGCGTATAGAAGCTCAAGCCCGTTCAGAGGTCTCGTTAAAACGACTCAGTGCTTGCCATCTTGATAATCACTAGAGCGAACTAGAGGCGTTGCAGTCCCAACTTGGCTAGATAAAACCTTTTTTCCCGGTGCTCTTCCCCCAAAGCCAAGAGCAGACTTGTGGTCTGACGTCAATATATTTAGACCGGAAGTCTGCCGCTGTGTATGCGGCGCGGAGAAAAGAATCAGTGCCGCTGGATGGAGTCAGCATCAGGAAGACCGTACTCTTGCCCCGACCCTAGGTACGTGAGCAAATATCAGAATATGACCCAGCACAGACATGCCGATTGAGACACACAACCTTTCTATGTACTCTTGCTTATGTTTGTGTTTCGATCTGAAACAACAATACACAACGGACCGAGCCATCGTTACATACCAAAAATCACGGTTCCCCCTGTCTGGTCGCCCATTGTCATGTGAGACTTGATGTCTAGCCGACCGCTTGGGGGACAATAGCCGAGCATTCATCTGAAAGGGATAGGGCTGACTCGACCAAGACCGTGTGGCCTCTTAGGCGGTCATCGAGAAGCGTTAACAATGAGCCGCTGCAATTCCCGTGGAAAAGCACTTGAAGGATTCAGGGCCCGAGAACATCAAAAGGCTTCTCACCAGCCCAACTCCGCCGAATGGTCATCTCCCACCCTATCAAGTTCAATTTTGGTGATAATGTCGGTTCTGCAATCTTAATACTGCAAGGCGAAGGGCCAATCCACAGTCGGCCCCAGGAGATTTCAAGCAAATCAGTGGCCAGATAGAGGGCAGATGCATGGAGGATCAAGATCCACCACGAGCCATTCCTTCAACCATGGTGATACAGATATCATTATCTGACCTGACAGACCAGACCGTACTCTCGGTTACTAGAGGACACTGGGTGATACTGCCATGGGAGATCCTGACGCTCCGGGAAGAATCTCGGGAACGCGATGCTGAGTCAATGAGCTAAACCCGTTTAAGCAGCAACCTGCATGTGAGCCTTTTTGCTTTTAATTTTCTTTTTATTGCTATTTTTGAGCAAATGATAAATCATTAATCCTGAACAATAATCCCAAGAAATCCTCCGCGCCAAACACTGAATGGAAACAAAAGTAGGTTAACAACCTAAAACGCCCCCCACCCAACCTGTAATCCAGACAGGATTATATCTCTATTCTCGGACCTCCTCCTCGGTCGAAGCCAAGCAGCCGAATTCAAGACGAAGGAAGGAGAAAGGGGGCGTTGCAGACACAATAGGAAATCTCCTCGAAGACGACGTCTGCGTGTCTTGCTGATACGGGTATAGTATAGTCCATACGCTAGATGTACCGGTAAAATACCGTACCTCCTCAGTATCTGGGTATCTGCGTTCTGTACGCGTAACACCCGTCAAGGAGATCACCAACAATTAGCCAGACAGTCAGACTAACTGACAGCTTAGTTGGGTACTTGCATGCGCCATTTCTGCAGGTGCAACTTTGGGGGGATCATTGTCTACGGAGGAGGTACATTATCTCCCCCTACCAGGGCTGCACCGT
The DNA here is from genome assembly GCF_002849105.1 of Aspergillus steynii IBT 23096. NCBI lineage: Eukaryota > Fungi > Ascomycota > Eurotiomycetes > Eurotiales > Aspergillaceae > Aspergillus > Aspergillus steynii. The sequence continues at coordinate 2,572,330 of NW_020194400.1, forward strand.
ACTTTCTATCACTGCATAATTAATATAATTATTCATGTCAAGACCCTTCTTTTTCTCTCCTTGGTTCAGGACGCAATCGGTCTTCGATTGATTTCCGTTCGCCTCTTGCCTCCGGGATCTCCCAGATGTATCCATGAATGTATGTATCTAGTGATGTTTTGGGTAAAAGGAAAACAGCAAAAATCGAAACGAATGCAAATATAAATAGATTGTTTCCTGCCATACAGAGGTTTTTCACCTTTTTTCTATCATTCTTTCTATCTTTCCCTCTCGAGCTCCTTTTTTTAAACCGTTTTTCTAATTGACCACACTAACCATGGGGTGAACGTCACCATATGGTCGGTGTGCGGGCCACAGGATGAGGCCTGAGCACCTCCAAAGTTTCAACCCTTCATTGCCTCATGGCTGACAGCGCTAAGCTAGAGCATAACGTGCCCTGTTATTATAGTTTCCGTGAAGCCAACTTCAGCTGATTTTCTCTCATTCGATCAAGTTTTTTTTTTATTCGTTCGATTTATCTCATTCTATTTTCCATCCGCCGTACCCTCCTTCGCAAGGAGACCCGGAAGCCAGTCACGCTAGTACCTTGGTCCCCTCCGATGGCCAAAGACTGGAACTTCGGCCCGTCATCGTGGCGGACCGGATCGGGATACCCGCCAGCGATCCATCCTGAGGGATTATTTACAATTACGCGTACCATTACGGGCTCGTTGTATTGACGGGAAAGAACGCGGGAGGGGGAAAAAAGAAAAAAGAAAAAAAGAAACGAGGGCGAGGAAAAGTCAATTAATTAAGAAATAACCGTTGGCTTAGTGAGTGGAGAGTAACTACTATATAACTATGGAGTGCGGTATGCAATATACTATATAGGCAGTGTGCTCATAGTACTTACTTGCCTCCTTTACAGAATCCTTCTATACTAGTACCTCCTGGTATAACCGGCGGGTTTTCTGAGAAAATCCCATCCTCGATTATGATCAAACCTCAGGTCTGCGTTCCCTGAAACTAGGCAAAACGGTATGTTTCTCTTTCCTGACAGCCCGACCACAAACACCGACTGACTCGTGTTAGCAACAAAAGCCAGACGAACGGGGCAACAATCCCCCCGAGGGTTCATCCCGTCGGCCTCCTGGAGCTTGTGGGCCCCGAGCCAGCGCTGTCCATGCTTTCGTCTAGGCCTTAGCGGGAGCGCAATGAGCAAGCTCCCTACTTCCAAGTAGTTAGTCCGGGAGACGCTACTTTCTCGCTTTCTCTCTCTTCCCCCCGGCGCAGGTTCCCAGGAAGAAGCGACCACGGACCAGGCCATCGCGCGATAACCAAGGCAGCAGCTTTCGCCATTGGCAGTGTCGTAAAGAAGCCATGGTGAATCGAGTTGTTTCCGATATATCCTCTCCCGTCCGGTTGGAAATGCGATTTCAAGATCCGGGGTGTCCGACGCGGCGTGGATCCTGAAAGCAGTAATTATCGCGCTGTCCGTGCGAACTGGGTTCGCCTGGCCGGGTCAGGCCAGCCATTTCCGGCTCCTGGGGAAGGGAAATGGGAATGCTATATGGGCTTGCGTTATAACTCTCGGTGTGGTAGGTCGGGAGGTGCCTGGTTAGGGCTTTGATAGTTCGGGGGTATTATTAATCTAGGAGTTCGTTTAACAGGTTCTGTGAAAGCAAATGCCGAGCTTAAATGGTAGAGTAGCATTTGTTATAGTGTCAGGGTTGTATTGGGCTGAATATGGCAGGCGTCTGCTTGTAGGCATTAGAGTTCGGGTACTGGGATTCTTAATGTCAGGGTCCAATATGGTCTGATGTTTTTTTATTTTTAGTTTTATTTCTTTTGTCCGGGACATGGCATGTTCAATGGTCGGTCGGTTTCGTAATGGACGAACGATTTCCTTGGAAACAGTCTCTCAAAGCATCGAGGTGCAGATTTTCGATACTAGGAAATCATTCGTTGCATTGAGCAGATCTAGATCTATTCTTTCCCCCCCTGAAGCCTGCGCTGTGCCTGACATACAGAGCACCGACGTTCCTCTTATGGACTAGCGGTAGCTTCTAGATACAAACGACCCATGGAACCGTATACATACAACGTTATATCAAACTGCTTATACCCCGAAGCCAGCCCCTAATAAGAACCGTTATATGCCTTATATCGCTCAACAGTAACCAAACCCCCGGAACCTTCATATCCAAAGCCCGAACCCATCAAAACAGGCCCAAAAACTCAAAAGCATAACCCGTAACCTCGCACGTTAGATAAGCCCCAACCTCTAGCGTCCCCCCGAACCAGACTCGTGATGCTCAAACAGGCTTAGATCTGAAGCCCACCCACCCATCAGAAAGATGAGGCGAAAAATAAAAATAAAAATAAAAAATGGCCCAACCCTTGGTGGAGATCAATCACACATGATATGCCACTTATGGAGCAGCCTAGTATTGACAGCTTATCTGGCTGTCGATTCTAGAGAAGTCCAGACACAGTATGTACCCACTTTTTTCTTTTGTCAAGGTCAAGGTCAAGGGTTCCTCACTTTCACTTTCACTTGCAACCCCATACCTACGGCGCATCTTCAAAAACTAACCCAAGCTTGCCCCTGCGTCGTATCTACTTACGCAAGTTGGATTCTAGACTTCTTCGACCCGAAATAGTTCATCTGTGCGGTACCCAACACTGGAACCGGAAACCATAGCGCGATAGTTCCTAGTTCCTGCCCCCCGTTGCCGTTACACAGGACAAGCCGTCCGGCCGGCCGGCCTTTATTCTCTTTGTTCTGGATGCGGTGAACGCAGCACACGGATGGGGGACGCCTCCTATCGGCTTATTCTTGGAGAGGGGGGAAGGTCGCTGATGTGGCTTTTGGGGAGCCGCTGTGGCTTGCTGTTGTGACATGGCTTAGAGTGGGAGGTGTCTTTTTTTCCCTCTTTTCTTCTCCCCTCCCCTCTTTCTCGTTTATTGTGTTGTTATTTCTGTTCATTCTCTAGTTTTAAATTTCGAAGAAAGCCTCATAGACAAACCATCCTAGACCATGTAAGATTATACAACCGCACAACCGCATCAGGAAAAGAAAGTTCCCCACGAAAAACCGGCTGTCGGACTAACCGGAACGGGAATTGTGTAAGGCTCTAATAGACGGCTTATCCACAGGTTTGGGAGGATTGTACTTTGTGCCGTGGAACGAGAAAAAAAACCTTTTCAAGAATGTAAATTTGTACGCCGTACTACGGGGATAAGGTTGAGGGTCGACGCCGATTTATGGTTGGAGCTTATTTCAATCGTCTGCTTTTTTCTCCCTGGCTCCACTGAGATATACAGGTGGTAGAGCGGAATTGATGCTCAATTCTTAAGAAATCAAACTGGGAAAGATCTCATCTGGACGGTGAATCTTCTGACGATATTGTTAAATTGTAATACTGTGTATCAGAAAGCACACATCCACATTGTGGCCACTGTATGGACGGAAAAAAGTACGCCGCCGTGGAAAAAGAAACGAGATTTTTGTAACGAGGAAAAAGAAATTAATAAAAAGAAGAACGAAATAAATAAATACCTACGTAGATTGAATAATGAAAATCCAAACAGGACCGGACCAAGTCCCTCCAACCAGGTCTTGATTTCACAGATCGATACTACACCTTCTCCATACCTCCCGGTCCTACTCTAGGTGAACAGGCGGGCCCAATTCCCAAGCAAGGGCCAAGCCCATGGTCTTTCTACCTGTAAGTACTCCGTACGGAAGCACAGGAACAAAAATGAAAATAAAAAACAAACCAACAAGGCAACCTAGCCTAACCGATCCGATCCGATCCAACCTGACAGCGCCCAAATCTCCAGCTTTGCATCAAATTACCTGCCACGGGCTAATGCGGCCACCAACAACGAAGGCTGCGGAATGTTGCCACCGTCCCGAATATGAGGATCCAGTCGGACGACTGAACGCAGACGAAACAGGTGCTCCGTTCGTCCAGAATTTGAAATCGCCGCAGCACAAGTACCTACCGAGCTATGCGCATACGCCGTATAGTTTAGTTACTTACCAGTGCGAAAATCTCAAGCGGATTTAATTAATACAACCGTTCCGAAAAACATTTCCCCCTCGACTCTCTGACCGCACCGCACCGCACCGCAAGAAGTCCAATCCACCAAAAAGCCACTAGAGGAAACTAAACGGCAGGGATAAAGAAGAGGGGAACGATTGAGGAGGGAAAGAAGAAGAAAGGGGAGAAGGAGAGGAGGATTCAGGTCGCTCGTGTGGCCCGAAACATCCATTGCTCGTCGACGTTGACGTGTTGGAAGGATCAACATCTTACCTTCCTCGTAGCCCTGCTGTCCTAGTCCTACGGGCCAAGTTGTCAGTCGCAGGCACTCACTGGGCGAGATACAGTTGGGGGGTTAGGTCTAGAGTGACCACCAGTGCTGTATGACATTGACAGACCCAGCGCCATGGATCCGCCGGATGGCCGAATCGATGTGGCTGCAGGTCTAGTTCCCTTTGTTCCCTTTGTTCTTTTGCTCGTCCGACGGTGGAGACCGTGGTCGTCCATTTGCGAGAGGCCCTGTCTCTGTCCTCCCCTGTCCCTCTTTCTCGTTCGGTTTTGGCCTCGCCGTCGCGGGTGGTGGAGCTCATGGGTCTTCCCTGTTTGGACGCTGACACGCAGAAATGAAAAAACAAATAATAAAATAAACAGGAAAGAAAGAGGGGGAAGAGGGTGGAGACGGCCAGAACGCCTCCCCGAAGATACAAAGACCGGCGTGGAGTCAATTTTCCTGTGGATTACGTCGGCCGGATCTACGAGGCAGGGTGAAGAAAACGCCTGTCGTGTCCTCCACCTGGCAACAGGAATGTGTCAGTTTACCTATCACTTTTCGACCGAAGAAGGTGTTGAACTAAGGGACGATCTCCCGCTTTATCCTCCCTGTGTCAGGTTTCTAATCCGCCAGGCAGAAGTTCGTGGAAGATTGAAAATAAAAATAAAAATGAAACAAGAAATTAAAAAAGTGACACAAGTGACCATAAGCTTGGTGGTTGTACAAAACGAACATGTCACACTATCACCACGGTTCGATCCCAAAAAGGGCAAGATTATGTATTACATCCCTGTCGATAACTAACTGCGAAAGGCTTCCAGAATGACAAGACCCCGAAATGGCCTGGTGGGAGGAGAAAGAGAAAAGAAAAAGAAAAGGTCGACCGGGTGGCGAGAGGGATGTCAGCTACTGCAATGTAGCGGTGATCCCACGCCGTTTCATGCGCAACAAAACCACCGTGACCGGTTGGATGGACGCTTTACAAGGGCCGCAACGCAACGCAAGGGTGAAGGATTTTAAGATGTGTGATGCGTGATCTCGAGCCGGCCGGATAGATACATGCGGAAGACCAGCCTGCAACCGAATTCTCTAGGGCCTTGGTTTTTGAGGCACAGAATTCGACGCCTCTCATTTATCGGAACATAACCCCTGAAAGCCGTTTAGGTATTCATGCGTGATACAGTATGATTGGTCTGGGCTTCAACATCCGCATAACTAGCCGGAGTCCCAATGACCAAACAAGTCGACGTAACGCTCTGGACTTCAGATACCCCCTTCCGGGAAAGTGGAACGGCTAGATGGAATTTCTTCTTTGTCTTGTGGACATGCCGCAGTTGCCCTGTGTGCCGTGGCTTGCTTATTTCTTAGCAGGGCTAGACGCTGTCGGTCTGGCTTGTTCACCGGCCGTAGCAGCCGCGGAGTTATTGGACCCAATACTGGCGACATTGCTGGCATGTGCCAACAAGTATTTACAACAGGTCAAGGTGTATTTGCAGGCACGGGTCCAGGTCTCATCGTTCTGGTTGAATCCAAGCTTGATACTAGCATCGCCGATCTTATCGCGTTTGATTGGGTAAGGGAGCTTCAAGGCCGTGCTTGGAGCGCCGCTCGAAGTTCGGCGATTTGAGGATCCAGGTGCTTGTGGTATCTCCACATATTCGCCTAGTTGGCGTAGACATTCTAGGAACGCCACCATTCCTGCGTCGAATCGGCGGTGAAGCCAAGGAAGATTGAGTGGTAGGTCTCCGGATGAGAATAAATCGAGGGTGGTGATTTTGGGCGGTCCCAGTGCAGTCGGGTTCCCACCACCTATCGCGGACTGAGCCGGCGAGGGGCGAGGATATTCGATTTTATCAATCCTAGACATTGCCCCCAGAGGTCTAAGGTGGTACCCCTGAAATGCAAACCCCAATTTCTCGGCAATGGTTGCAAGGAGCAGTGCTGTCTGGCCCCAAGCAGCATTAATTTCGGGCCAATCCACGGAGGGGTTGGTTAAACGGCCAAGCCGCAATCCATTTATCGTCCCAAAGTAGCCATCGTGACCAATGCAGAAAGCATCATTGTACACATTGGTCCTCTGAAGCCGTTCAAGCTGGCGGGAATCGTGGTCGTACTTCATATTCAAAGCATCCCGTTCTTGCTGGAATCCGTTAAGCTCTAGTGTAAACTCGTTGCGCCCACGCCAGAACTCCTCTTCCTGCAAATCCAGCTTTTGTGATTGCTCTTCCAGCTCGGCGATTTCCTTGTCCAACGTTGCCTTCTCTTCTTCCAAGGCGACGAGCTCGGCAAAAGCTTTCTCTTCAGCTTCCTTGGTCTCCTTCAACGATTGCTCAGCCGCCTCAATTTCTTCGGCTGTAGGCACCTTTGATGAGTTGAGTGTCCTCAAAAATGATATGTATGCATCGCGTTCCTTCGTAGCGTTGAGCAGGCGCTTCTGTAGGCCCGACATGACTAGGTCGGTACACTCCGTGCAGATGGGATGATCAATATCGGAGTGAGCCGATATGAACTCGAAAATGCGATTATTGCGCTCGGCCTGTTCCGCAAATGGCAGTTCCTCCCCTTCGGCGTCATGGTTCTGAGTGCCAAATGATTGCTTGCCTTTCGGAGAGCCAACGCCTTGGGCATCTGGTGTCGCTTGTGGCGGGCCGACTTGAGACTCCGTAAGCATGACGAAGGACATGTTGCCGCTATCCCCACGTCCTAGTTTGTGGCTTTTGTGGTTCTGGGCATTAACCGGCGGCGGGATCGTCCTCCTGTATGCCGCCGAGTTGGCATTCTGGGAAGCTCGGTCGTAGTATTCATGTCTTTCTTGAGGGTAGGAAGGTCGAGACGATGATTCCGGCAGGGTCTTACCCGTAGAGCCTAAGTATTTCAAGCTAAGGTTAGCGACATAGGTCGTGTAGCCATGGAGAGATTCAAGGGTGATAGATAAGAAATACCAGTGAGCAGATCAAAGACCGCTGGGTTGAGCGACTCTAGAGAGCTGTCTAGCTTCAAAGGAGTCCGGCATTTCTGGCAGTACATTTTTGTTGGCTATTCGGGAGTCGTTCCCATTCATTATGGTGACCAGAAGAAGCCGAGCAGAGGGTTATGGAATTGGATGGGAGGAGGATGGAATGCTGAATGTTCCGTTATTGCGGGAGACGTCATGCAGACCCCGTGCTCTCCGGGCGCTTGTTTTGGTGTCCGCCTGCCGCGGCGGAGTTTGTTGCTCCCCGACAAGTGATTGACTCTGTCGCAGGCGCAATTCACTAGGAGGGGATCATATCTAGATGCGACCGTGCTCTGGAGTGGAAAAGAGATAGTTGGGTGCTCCTACTAGTCTACGTCGTTTGTCGCCAAACCCCCAACGCGCATGTCGCATCTTTTTGTCGCGTTTTCTACCCGTTAATTGCCCGCAATCAGTATGTCGTTTCGCGTCGCTTTTACGTCTCGTTTAAAGGAGTGGAACTGACTCTTAAGCCCACTAGAATAATGCAATAACCTCCTCCTTGACCTCTCAACCACGATAAATCTGCGCGACCACCGCCCTTCGCTCATCTCCAACAATCAAACTCGATCACAGACTCCCCCCAGAACAGCACCATGGAGCCACCTTCCAAAAGGCCCCGGTTGTCACTTGCAGCGCAAGACGAGGACGATACAAGTGACGTGGACCTACAGGAAGCTCGCTTTGAAAATGACCAGCGCCTGAAATCAATTTTCGAGGGTATTTTTCAGAAATACGAAAAGGATTTTACAGAAGTGGGCGATGAGATCGATCTGCAGACAGGGAAGATAGTCATCAACAACGGACACCTCCAAGGGATGGACGACGAGCACGATACCGGCGAAAAAGGGGAGGAAGACGAGGAGGAAGGGGAGCGATCGTGGCTATTTGGTCCAGGTGCAGATTGGTCCGCGGGGGAATCAGAGTCTCATGGCCAGGATGGAGAGGGAAATACGGTGAATAGAACCACCGACTACGTGGAGACTCGAGACGGGGATGATGGATGGGGAGACAAGGGGATAACCTCGTCAAGACAGCAGCAGGGTTCACCGATATTACAGCCAGGTCGGGAAGGGGCAAGAGAGGAGCAAGAAACATCGAACGAAGCAGCCAATGCCGATCTAGACGCCGATGACGATACGTCGAGTGTGGATTCCCTGTTGGATACAGCTCTGGACGTCCAGAACAATCTGAGGGAGTCACTAGCCAAGAGGACCAGGATAGGCGCAGAAAAGTCGCACGCAGAAAAAGCAAATTCTGCGGCTGAAACATCCGTCCAATCCAAGCGCGAGCCTGGCCATAACCTCCCTGAGCCGGCGGAGTCGCTCTGGCGCGTTCCTGAAATCGATGCGAATTTCTCAACGCCTACTTGGCATCGATCGCGACCAAAACCTGCCAACCAGGTCGCCCGATCTGAATCTCCACCCCAAGCAGGTTCGATTTGGGCGTTGCCAGGGAGCTCGCGGCGACGGCCAGTATCGGCCAAAAAGAGAAGCCCCAAGAAACAGGAGACTGGCCAACGAAGTCGCAAGATTGCATCCAGCCCTGTCGTGTTCGACTGGTCTTTCGCAGAAACCCCCGATGGAAACGAATCCGACGACCCGCTGCAGGAGGAGGTCCAGCCGTCACCGACACCGAAAGATAACCTGAAAATTAGAGGGAAAATGCCGACGTTAGGTGGTGGTACGAAAACCGAACTTCAGAAGGGCCCTCCAGATGATCGGCATGGCCCTATTTCAGCGAGGAGGGAGTTAGACGCAATCACTAATGACAAGACTGCACGGCGGCAACCGAACGCCCCCAAAAACGTTGATACCCCTTGCGTACAGTCAGACAGCACCAAGGTTAGCTCAACTAGGAATGCAGCTACAGCTCAGGATTCGACGCCTACGAACAAGCAGGTCAGAATGGCCATGACGCCAGACGAAGCAAGGACGATTGTAATTACAAGACATGTCGAAGGAAAGATGTGGAAAGAGGTGTTGGAACTTTTCCCACAAAGGACTCTAAGGCAGATCATGCAGTGGAATCAGATGCATTGGAACGATCGCCGTGCGAACCCACCTCCGCAATCCGGGCCTTGGACGGACAGCGAGCGAAAAACATTGGAGCGTCTCAAAGATCAACGAGGTCTCACCTGGCCCACTATTCGTGCTGCTCTTCCCGGGCGCTCACAGGCAGAATTGGAGTTCGAACTACTGCATCTTTGGGTGGGCGATGATGTTTGGAACAATCAGCAAAAGAAGATACCCGCATAGGTGGTCACCAGGCCTCTCAATGCCCAAAAGGCAACCCAGATCATCCACTTATTTCCCATAATTGCACTCCGGCCTTGGAGCAGATGACAGCCTTTGCTGTGCATTTTGCAAAGCTCTCTGGCTTGGGTGAAAACCTCACAATCGCAGATGAAATCATCCCTTGAATACACGTATCATGCGAGAACGAAACTCGTATCAGCCAATTTGCAGTCGTAGCACATTAGTGAAGCACGCAAGCGTGCTTTCATAAGAGCAATCTCGCTTATCACCGAGCATCGCCGAGAAAAGTCGTCATGGGAATAGGATCAGCAGAGCATCGACTGGTGTGGTGAATGCTGATATCCAACATGATTATTGGCTTTGGCGCTCGCTCTTGTCGTAATTTGCAATTTGCATGGACGGCATTCCTATTGCTCATCTTTGGCGTTCAAGACATCCTCAAGTTTGGTGTCCACTGCACCGCCGACATTGCCTGCTTTAGCCCAAAATCTCGAGAGATGTCTTGAGCCGGAGTCGGATAAGACCGTCACAATTCGATGGCCAGGTCCAAGCCTCATCGCGGTCTTGACTGCGGCAAAACCTGGATCAATGTTAACAAGTTTGACGCAATCGACGAATCAACATGATACTCACAATTCACAGCACTACTGCTTCCCAAGAAGAGACCGTCCTTTTCAACAAGCCACCTGGCCATTGCCAGTGCCTGTGCATCCGTGACTCTCACAGCATCGTCCACCAATTCCTTGCCTACCTCAAAGTTGGCAGTCACACGGTTGATGCCAATGCCCTCCACAATGGTATCCACCTGTCTCCGTCTTCTTGTGCCTTCTCTTTCTTTGATATCGAACATAACGCCGTAGCGGACTCTGTTGTAGAGACCGCTTCCCTGCGGATCGGCAAGCACCACGCTCAAGTTAGGGATTTTCGGCTTGAGGAATAATGCCACGCCAGAGATCGTGCCTCCTGTCCCAGCACCTGCCACAAAAGCGTCCAATTTACCACCGCATTGGGCGTAGATCTCGGGACCAGTGCCATTAAAGTGTGCTCTCCAGTTTGCCTCATTCTCGAACTGGTCCGCAAAATAACCTCTTCCAGGGGTAGGACTAGAAACCTCGGCCGACCCTGGGATAGAGGATTCTGAATCGGATACATTGGCAGAGGACGCAGTGTGAGCGTGTGCGAGTGCGCGAGCCCGGTTAACAAAGTTATCCTTCTCCACAATCGGAGCAGGTGGGACACGGTCCACAATTGCACCTAGCTTGAGGAGTAGATCGGACTTTTCAACGGCTTGATCAGATGGCATACAACTAGTGATTTGTGTTAACATGAATAACATGCTGCGAGCAGAAGGAACATGGACATACATGTGAGCCAAGTAGCCTTTGGCACGAGCTAGCGTAGCCAAAGAGATACCAGTTGAACCAGAAGTGCCCTCATAGACAGTATCTCCCGAATGAGGAGTTAGGATACCATGTTCTTCTGCCTATAGCACAGTTAGAGGAGCTTTCGATCAAAGAGGTTTTTCAGGCGTACGATTTGAATCATGCTTAACGCAACTCGATCTTTAGAGCTTTGACCGGCACCATTAAGAAACTATTCAGCCAGTTAACATGTTACATTCCAATGGATGGCTTAGTAGCATCCTCAATGGGCGAAAATCACCTCGGCCTTTCCTAGAATCTCACATCCACTCGCCTCGGACAATGACTTGATCCGAAACAGAGGTGTGTTTCCTATACATCCCTCGATACCGTCCACAATGGCTGGAGGACCTGATCGAGAGATTGGAATATCGTCCTCTTTGGTAAGATCTTGGAGGGTAATCGTCGACTGGGATTCACGTCGAGAATTCCGCAGATGTTGCTCCAACTTCGGATACAAAAGATCCTTGACTCCGAGGGTAAGAAGGGCTCCGGCCACAAAAGCCGTGCCTATGTACGCTCGAGAGTGATCACTCATCCTGGGGGTTCTGTCTCCAAATAGGAGGAAGAGATGCGGAAGAAGAAGTCAAAATGGTGATATCAAAGCGATGCCCGACGGCGCCGGCGGAGAGAAAGCACGGGCCACCCGACCTCCGCCTGCCGCGAATCTTCTGCCGTCCGTCTTTCTTCCCCGTTCTTGTGCAGCTTTCCCTCCCCCGACTTGCCTGCTCCCTTCCCCCCTCTCGGCGCCAATCCCCTCAGGATCATGGACTCCGCGGTCCTGAACCAGCTGTTTCGGCAGCTGTTCCGACATCCTGCCTGTCAATGCCCTCGGTCGTCCTCGATTCTGCCCGCGCGCAGACCCGGCACTGTGCGCCTCGCAACACCCCCTCGGCAGCAGTATCGTACCTTCATCTCGCGAATGAGAAAGAAGATGAAGTATGATGAAAATGAGACGTTATACTGGACAAGAAGAGAGGATTATCCTTTGGATTTCAAGGAGACGATGAGCTATCCCCTAGTGACGGCCAAGGACCTGCGACGTAATCGCGAGCGGCCAAGGCGCATCAGGATGTTGACTAGAGAGTTCATTGACGGTACGAATTCCCAGAAGTGTCACCTAAGCTAGCAGACTAATTCATTTTACCTTACTCTCAGATAGCTTATACAATCCGCATTACGGCTACTTCACTAAGCACGCGACTATCTTCAGTCCCGGTGAGCCCTTCCAATTCAACCAAATCAGCGACGGGCCATCGTTTCATCAGTTGTTGGAGGACCGATATACGGAGTTCGAGGACCGTCTGGATCTACAAGAGCCCGATATAGCTCGTCAGCTATGGCATACGCCCACGGAGCTTTTCCGTCCATACTACGGCGAAACGCTTGCTCGGTACTTGGTGTCGAACTACAAGCTGACACTATACCCCTACCACGACCTGATCATCTACGAAATGGGTGCCGGAAACGGTACGCTAATGATCAACATGCTGGACTTCATCCGCGACACAGACTACGAGGTCTACCAGCGCACGAAGTTCCGAATCATCGAAATTTCGCCCGCCCTCGCCGACCTCCAGTTCCAGAATCTGAAAGAATCTCTCCATGCAGCGGGTCATCTGGATCACGTCGAGATCATTAATCGATCCATTTTCGACTGGGACACCTACGTGCACTCGCCCTGCTTCTTCCTTGCCATGGAGGTGTTCGATAACTTCTCTCATGATGCCATTCGCTACAACTACCAGACGGAGATGCCCCAGCAAGGCGGCGTGGTGATCAGCGAGTCTGGCGAGTTCAACGAATACTACAATACGCAGCTCGATCCGCTGTCGGCTCGGTTCCTACGTGTCCGACAGGCCGCCGCGCAACGCGAGTTCCCTTCCCCTCTGGGCTCCAAACTCACCCGGCCGCTGCACCGAGGGATTTCGAAATACCGTGACATCCCACATACTCTGCCCGAGTACATTCCCACTCGTCTCATGCAGTTCTTCGACATCCTTAACACCTACTTCCCCGGACACCGACTTTTGACCAGCGATTTCAGCACTCTTCCCAATGCCATTCCTGGTCTGAATGGACCGGTGGTGCAGACCCGCTACAAGAGACGTACCGTTCCGGTGTCTACTCCCTTTGTAAGCTTCCCTGCATCCAAAATTATGAACTCCATGAAACTAACCACACAACGATTAGGTCCAACAAGGCTTCTTCGATATCTTTTTCCCTACGGATTTTGACGTTGTCGAGGACCTCTACCGCGCCATCACCGGCAAATTGACCCAGACCATGAGCCACGAAGACTTCATGCGTCGTTGGGCGTACATTGAAGACACGGAGACGAGGAACGGCGAGAACCCGCTCTTGTCCTGGTATAAGAATGCCAGTGTCATGATGACGGTGTAATTGGTTGTAAATGTGTCCGTACTACCTGCTTTCTGGCTTGTAGAAAACAATTTATATAGGGGATCGATTATCCCTTCCGCATTCAATAAACTCATTTATTGGTAATGGCCATAATGCAACTTATACTCTACCTCACTGTCTAGCTAGTACAGGGGCTGGTGCAGCTCCCACGTAATATACAGGATCAGAGTGAACCATAGTATAAACAAGTCTCTATTTCAGATGCTTTTCTACATCAGGACCTCGATCAACATGGACAGCTCCGAGTACTAGTACTACTACCTGGCAATATATATACACAATGAAGTAACAATGCAAAGTCTTAGTTCTTTTCACCGAAGAGGCAACCAGCCTACAACTTCGCCGAACCCTCCTTTGCATTATTATTTCCCTGCCACGCAAACCCGATCTTCTTCCCGATGCCCGGCTCCACGATCACATTGACCACGGTGACGGTATCACTGCGGAAGCCCTCCCGAGTAGCAACCTCCAGCTCTTGCTCGTTGCGCACGAAAAAGCCCTTCCCGCCACACATATTGGCGAGCATCTCGTAGCGCATCTCGTAGAGGAGACTGGTGGAGCGGAGGCCTTTCTTGCCGTCGTCGGACTTGGTGTCGTTGGAGATGGTCTGGTTCTGGAGGGCGTTCCAGGAGTCTTGCGTGGTGCTGTCGCCGTGGTAGATGCCGGAGTTGTTGACCACGAAAATCAGCGCTGGGATGCGGTACCGCGCCATGGTTTCGATCTCCATGGCGCTGAACCCGAAGGCGCTGTCGCCTTCCAGGGCGACGATTTTCTTGGGCTTCTTGCCGGGTTGCGGGATCGCGTTGTAGGCCTCGTGTGCGGCGACGATGTAGCCCATCCCAACGCCCATTGTGGCGTATGTGCCGGCGTCGAGTCGTTGGCGGGGGTGGTTTAGGGGGAACGCAGACCGGGATATGTCCATTGTATTGGCGCCCTCTGAGATATAGACAATATTTCCTTCTTCGAAGGGAGTCAATGAGTTGAGCGTGGTCTTGATGACTTGGAAGGCTCGTTGGTAGGTTAATGGTGAGCCTGGGGACGTGGGAAGAAGCGCGGCCTTTTGTGCTTTGGCTTCATTCTTCTTGGCTGATTCCGCAAGCAGAGTCGGAAACCGGCCGTCTATAGGGGAAGGGGCGTAGCGCCAGTTCGACAATGAGGATAGGAGCTGATCAACAACCAGCCCGATATCACCGATAATACCTAATTCCGCCGTGCCGGCATTCCGTCCAATCTCTTCGGCGCAGATATCTACCTGGATGATCTTTGCCCTGGGGGACCATTTCGGCGGCTCCCCAAAGTGCAGGATCCAGTTCAACCGCGCCCCAAGAACCAGCACCACATCCGCGTGCTTGAGTGCCGCGCTGCGGGCGCTCGATGCGTTGAGGGGATGAGAGTCCGGAACCACACCCTTGCCCATCGGCGTAGGCAAGAACGGAATCTGTGTCTGCTCCACCAGTTGACATATCACCGATTCAGCCCTCGCATACGCAGCACCTTTGCCGACTATCAACAGCGGGGAGCGGGCAGTCCGCAGCAGCTCCACAGCTTTGGAGATGGATGCCGGATCGCCGGCCGTCCTGGGCGGTGCTGCGACCAGCGTGGTTTCCGGCGCCGGCAGACGAAACCCAGGCGCGGCCTTCCCCTGGATAATGTCTGCGGGTAGGTCGACGAAGGTCGGTCCGGGGCGACCATACCAGCACGTTCGATAGGCGTTTTTAACAGCCCCGTTCACAAAGTCTAAAGAGGTCGTGCGCACGGCAAATTTAGTATGAGGGGTGAGGAACGAAACGGCATCCATCTCCTGGAAGGCGCCCTTCGTGACGGCGGTTGTCTCGGCCGATCCGGCGAGCACCAACAGCGGGAAATTGTTGGCAGATGAATTACCAATCTGTCAAAAAGCAAACCATTATCTGTTAGTATATCCCAGGCAAATGTATCCAGCATGAGGGTACTACTTGCCCCGGCCAACGCATGGAGAACTCCGGGTCCTCCGACGACAAGACAGACACCTGGCCGTCCCGTCATATATCCGTAGACACTCGCAGCATAACTGCACGCTTGTTCATTGCGGAAGGCCACGAATCGGATCCCAAGATTGATGGCTTCTTCGGCAATCTCGACTACTGGGATCCCCACGATGCCGAAGATCACGGTGACGCCTAGATCGCGCAGCGTCTGGGCAATCAGCTGGGCGCCTGTTGCAACAGCCATGGTCGACTTTGTGTGGTCAAGTCTATTAATGATTGGTATTCAAAGATGGGACCATAGGAGCTAGAAAGAAAGAGGATGGCCGCACAGCAGTCCGATGGAAGAGAGTTGGGATGTCGCGGAGACATTGCGGAGAAGCTCGTCCCGAGGCTCATTCGGAATTGCCCGATGCGGACTATCCTTCTCCACTAGACACATGGGACGCACTCCGGCCAAGTATATTCGATCGGTCATAGTTGGGCTTGTTTTCAAGCTGTCAGAATGATACGGCTCTGACATAAATGCACTGCATTTTAACTTCATTTATAGGGACATCATGGTATCCAAGATCGACCGAAACATAGCGGCCATAGTATAAACCCCGGTTCTAAACTCCTCCATGAATGAAGGGAAACAAACAAGCAAAAAAAGAAAATAGAGACAAGATTACATCATTTAGAATTCGAACTCTTTCCGGAAGACGTTCACGTCCATCCCAGCCACCACCATATCGGCCAGATCCCGACGTCCCATCTGGCTAAAGACACGCCGCAGCGTATCGTACAGGTTCGTGCTCTGGTTCTGGGTGACGTGGAGCATGCGCTCCAGTTGCTCGTCATCGATTCCACCTTCTCCGCCGCCGACGATTTCCCGCGCACGCTCACGACCCTCTTGCTCAACAACGCGATGCATGGACAAGGCGCCCAGAAGGTGCTGTGCGGCTTCGGGGTAGCAGCCGATGTTGATGCACGATACGCCGAGGTTGTACCGAGCGCGGACGAAGTTGGGGTTAATGTTGAGGGCTTGCTCGTAGGCCTCGATGGCTTCTTCGGACCGACCAGAGTTCGCGAGAGTGGCTCCAAGGCGGTTCCATAGGAGGTGAAGCTGCTCCTGCTGGTTTGTGGTTCCGGATTCGGTGGATGCCAATGCAGCCGAAAAGCAATCCACGGCCTTATCGTACTCCTCGGCACAGTAGAAGAGAACTCCCAGCCCGACTTGAACGTCTGGGTCCATGTGCTCTCCCGAAGGCGACAGCTGAGCTGCCTGGATGAATAGATCAGTGACTCGATCATGGAGGATCTGGCGGTCCGTGAATCCCAGGTCTGCGTCGGAGGAAACATCCTTGGGGTTGATAACTTGGGGGTATTTGGCGGAAAGCCAACGCTCGAGGGTGCGGTAGGCCGTTGAATCGTAGCCTTCGTTGGTGTATGAGACAGCCAATCCCATAAGCGCGTCTAGATTATGCTCGTCGATCTTCAGTGCCTGTTCCAGAGCACGGATGGCAGGGAGTTCCTTTTCGTTCTGGGCTTGGGCAGATCCCAGCATCGTCCAGGCCTGCACATGCTGGGGGTCCTTCTGCACCGCTGCTTCGAAGGCCAAAGCAGCCAGCGACAGATTGCCACCCTCACGCATGATCTTCACACCTTCCTCGAATGGGTTGTTCACACTCCGGAACACATTATCTTCTTCGAACATGTAATCGCCGAGCTGAGGATCTCGGAACCGGGTGTTGAGCGTGTCAAAGCTATCCCACTCGCCTAGATCGCCCATGTGAAGGTTTTCGTTCACGTTGAAGTCGGTATCTTCCTCTGCCAGTTTCCTGGAAGCTGCCATCTCAGTCTGGACTCTTTCCCATACACTCTCAAAATCACCATTATCTGCGGGGACTGACCTGTCAAGATCGTTCAGCTCCGCCTCAATAGCATCGTTGGCCTCGGTGTCCAATTTCTGGTTTCCCGCCGTCTCCATCTCCGCGAACTGCGCCTCCCAGTTCTCATCGTCCAGTTCGACCATGCGCCCCTTTCCTTTATCTTGGGTCATGGCCTCGGCCGGTTGCTGCGGCTGCTGCATGCCCATCGGGCCATACGAAGGCCTCATCATCCCCATTCCACCCATCCCCATATATCCCATACCTCCCATCGGCCGCTGGTAGCCACCCATCATCGGAGACGGGCCCGCGGTGACCGGGCTCGACGTCTGAGGCATGCCGACTCTGCTCTGCTGCTGGAAGCGGGCAAACTCGGCCGGTGTGAATCCGGAGTTGTTGTTCATCATGGGGCCTTGGGGACCGGCAAAGGCAGCTTCCATCCGGGCGTGCTCGCCGGCATCGAATTCGGCGGCCCAGCCGGGGGAGCCCGTTCGAGGCGGCGTAGTCTGAAAGTGATCTAACTCGCGTCGGAGCTGTTCCATTGCAAAGGGCTGAGGAGGGGCACCGGGCAATTGCCCGGGCTGTTGAGCGAATTCATCCATCATCTAGGGTTGACCCCGGGGGCTTCTGTTAGAACGAAACGTACGGATCTATCAAAGGTTTGATTGATAGTTCGGAGATTCCCGCCATACCTGATCCTGACCACCCATCATCCCCGTCGACCGCATACCCTCCTGCATGCCACCAGGGCCTCTTCCGACGAGACGATCCCGTTGCAGGGACTTATCATCTTGAACATGCTTGGTGAACTGTGTTAATGGGTTTCCCGCCGTCGAGCACTCAGCGCCACCGAGGAAGGACATCTTGAGGAAGTTGTGACAGCTCCGTGATGGGTCTTTGGCATTCAAGGAGTAGCCTTCAAGGTGAAGAGGAGGCAAAATTAAAAGGGTCGGGATCGAAGATAGAGATCGATAGAGAAAGCGAGAACGGAGGAGGAGAGATGATCAATTGATCCATCAAACGTGGGGTTCGGAGGCACTCTAAAGCCGATCGGGAAGACGGGCCAATGCCGAGGTCCTGCGTCACGTGGCCTGCCTATCGCATGCGATTCCGCGGAAATCGCAGCGCTGGATTATTAATGCATCAGTCGAATGGATTGATTGATTATGCTAGCTACAAAGTAAAGTATGGTACATGGCATGAATAATTAAACATGCCGTTCGTCTATTCCCTGTTCCCAGGGCCACCTGACGTTACGCTCCGTCCATCATCAGCATAGTTTACATGTAGCTTTCTTCCATATGGTGCCTTTTTGCTGAGGATCTCCAATGCCTTGCGGGAAGCCTGAGTATCAGTAAACTCGGCATGAGCAAAGCCTCGGGGTTTGCCGGTCCGACGATCAATAGACACGCGGATATCCATCACATTGACGATATCCTTAAAGAGCTCGTTCAGGTCCCGGTCGGTCATCTCAAATGCCATGTTGCCAATGTATAATGTCCGTGAGACAGGCCTCAGCTTGCTGAATTGGTGCATGTTAGTCTGCGCAAATTGCACGACGACATAACGCCCCTCATAAACACGCCAATTCATGGCGTCGATGGCGCGTCTGGCCGACTCGATCGTATCGTACATAACATAACCATATCTGTGTTTTTTTTTGCAAACATCACCGTTAGAATAATTCTTTGCAGGGTGTCTTGTCTCCCTCTCTCTTTCTCTCTCTCCCTCTCTCCCCTTTTGCCATGGTATGGATTCGGACTTACCCGCGACTAAATCCACGGTCATCATGAACAATCTGCAATCGCTCCACGACTCCGTACTTCTCCATCTGCTTCCTCAGATCACTTGCCGTCACATCGTAGAAGAGGTTGCCGACAAAGACTGTTTCTTTCGGTTCAAGGGTTCCAGTTGCACGCGCCTTGAGTTTCTGGTGCCGATGCTCCTTGACGCTATCCCTGTTAGACTCTGGGATCGGCAAGTCAGGCTTCTTTTGAGCAGCCAAATGCTCTGCCTCGGTAGCGATTTCACCTGTTTTCTCAGAGCTGCCTTCGACGTACTGGAGAGTCGCGTCTATTAGTTGCTCATTGCTGTTGTGCTGCTCCTCCACGGCCTCCTGCTTCGGGGGCTCCGGCTGGCTTGGTGCATTGTTACTGTTCCACCTATATTGAGACAGAGGCTGCGACAACCGAGGGAGAAAAACGGAAGGAGACGAGCGAGGCGCAAACGCCCATGACGATCGAGCCGGTGCTGAGGCTGCGGAAGAAATTAGCCGAGTCGCGGCCCTGTGGAAGTGATGCCTGTAAAGGAGAGAATGTGGGTTAGTTGCGTATATCCACCGAATAGTTCATAAAATGATGCCAGCCTATCAACTCACATCCTCAGAGTCAGTCGGAGGCGATTGGGGATATCTGCGATTTGCGATTGAAGGCGATCACCCGATGCTTGAGATGAATTTCCTGGTAGAGAAAACCTTATCAGTCACGTGAGCCTAGGCCGATAATGATAATAGCCCAGCCCAGTCCATCTCTCAACCGGAACTAAACAAGCATAGTTATCACTAATCGATCTACCCGCACAATGGCATCCAGCTCTATTCCACTCCCTCCACCAGCTCCCGACCCAGCCCCTTCGATCGACCCTCTCTGGTCGTTCTACGCCAAATGGGCCTCGGAGAACGGGTTCTTCATCAAGCGCTCGCGGGTCAACTCGCGGAACGGGGAGCTGCGACAGGTCTACGCGCAATGTGACCGGTCCGGCGCCCATCGCTCACACCGGCCGGACGGAGCAAAAGAGAAGCCCTCGAGTCGACTAACAAACTGCCCCTTCAGTCTTGTCTTTTCGATCTGGACGAGGACCAAGCTGTGGACCGCCCGGGTTCGGAATCCCTATCACAACCACGAGCCCGCGTTGCTGTCGTCCATCCCCAGCTATCGCGCCGCCATGACGGCCCAGTTTGAGCATGAGATCGTGGATCTGCTGCAGAAGGGGATCCCGGCGCGTCAGATCGTCTTGATGCTGCAGTCTCGGCATCACTTCGCGGTGATCTCAAGAAGGAATGTGTACGAGGTTAAGAGGCGGTTGAAGATGGGTGCTACCGGATTCAACGGGACGCCGTTGCAGCAAGATACTCCGCAGCTCGCGCTTCCGGAGCCTGGGACCATGCAGGCTAGCTTGCTGTAGTTGTGTCTTTCGTCGCCACTGCCACTGTCATTTTTGTTGCTGTTGTTCTTTGAGCGATCTCGTTGCGCATGGTTTTGGTGGAGTTTCTTCTTGTCCTACTCATTCGGAGCCGTTTGGCTGTGCGCATGAACAAATTACTTACTATTCTGCGCTATCCTCCCAAGTCTGCTTGGCTAGCTTGCTTCCATAATGTCTTTTCTTTCCCCCTATTAATATGGCCATTTCCAACTTGGCCGTTACCTAGAAAATGAAAACTTCTTCAGTGTCGTCATCATTCCTTAAAATTAGCCCATCTTTGTGAGCGCTTACGCTACAACCACCGCAGGGATTCTAGTTACGATCATACCGTTTCCTCTCTCCGCTCCTCCATGATTCGTTTGACTCGCTCTACTATTGATCTACACAATATTCCGATACTATAATATGGAAACAGTTTTGAAAAATGAAATACAATCATCCATCAAAGAATAACAATGAACTACCTAGGTATAGACAAAGACATGCCAATTTGTGGAATTGATAAACAAAACGAACAGAAACAATAGTAATAGACATCCATCTCCAAAATTTAAAACCTCGTCGGTTGAAGACCCAGAGCATTCTTGCATGTAGATATGTACATACGCAGATTTTGCTCCTCCATCCAAATGATGCCATGGCATGCATGGTACCTCCAATGCGTCCAAACCAATCAATCAGGTGTATGTTTCCAATTTGGGGTACGTTGATATGGTAATGATGCTGATAAGGATGGGAATTGGGAAATGTGAGATGAGATAAGGCTTAAGGGATTGCAAGAAAAAGGAAAAATAAAACAAAGGATGACGATGGATCAAGGACATGGGAACTCGGCGTATCAATGAAGCAAGGCGTTATTTCGTAGCCAAACGTCTCACAGCTGGATTCTGGTCCCTTCTAAATGTAAAACATGGTGTCTCGCACATTGGGATGAATGCTCACACTCGAGCTATCGATATTCACCGGTCCGCTTCCCGTGACCATACTGCCCGTGGGCGTCTGCTCGAAGACTTGGCTCAGGTAGCACCGGGCCCTAGTGCAAACGAGATCGGCGTAGTATGCGGGCGGGCAAATACTGACTGCTTTGGTAGCGCGGCCGAAAAGATAGCACATGTGGTGCGTAAGAGCCTCGAGCACATCTGCGGCATTCTGGTGGGGAGGGCCCGGCTTCTGACGGAAGAAGATCTCGTCCCATACGGTGAAATAGTGAGCAGGGCGAGCAGTTCCCTTAAGGGCCGTGTGTGCCTGCAAAAAGAAGTCCCAGTTCCGGGCCTCGGTGACACCGCGGTCGACGATGGTGCCATTGGGGGTGTTAAACGAGCGGTCTGCATCTTTGGCATCAGTCGGATAGAACCGAGTGTGATGGCGCTTGCCGACAATAAGGATCGAAATCCGAGGAAGACCCTTTGCGGTGTCGGAAGCTGGGTAGGTCTCCTTGCAGGCTTTGCGCAAAAGGGGCAGCTCCCTCTCAATGACCGTGTCGTATTGGCCTTCTGACACGCCATCACGGTACACGATGATGTTTTCCGGGAGAGCATTCTTATGGCCTCGGGCCCAGCGCTGAAGATGCTTCTTCAACATGGTATCTAGGTCTTCGACCATTTCTTGACGGGATCGCTGGATGCAGAGCTCGGCGGGCCACTGTCCGAGGGAAGAATCGACAGAGGCGACCATGCCTGCGACACTAGGCGCAAGGCTTGAGGATCCCGGAGAGGGATGGGTGACGTCAATTCCGACGAGCATCGTCTTCCCTTGGCTGATGATACCTAGCTCAGACGGGTTCAAGGATTGGTTAATGCCACCGAGTTTAAGGTTGACCTTGAGACCGACATTGGCGTGGTACTGATCGTTGGCACCGCGGAGTTTATCGGCGAGGATGTTGACATTACGTACGCCGTAATGGATGTCACAGGCCTTCTTGACTGCATTGTATAAGTTGCTGTCCGAGAATGGCAAAATGGTCAAGATCAACTGAGGCTTCTGAGTGCCGGCCATGAGTTCAGAAATCGACTCGTTAACTGTGTCTTCGAGGGATCGGCTACGGTTGAGAACCACCCGCTTCCCAGGAATAGGGGCGCCAGCAGGGACACCCATCTCGTTTAGCTTGGAGGCGAATTCCCGCAGACGGCCCATCAAATCATCCGGGTTCTGAAAAGCCTGCCTGCCACCTGAGGTGGTGAAATAGACATATGACCAGGAAGCCAAATGGCCGGGCGTCGAGAATCTGATGGACTTCATGTTCCAGCTACCGAACGAAGGCTTGATAGTAATAAGCTTCTGGGCGCTTTTGAAGTCCTTGTACATAACATTGGGGGGTGGAAGAACTCGAGCGGGAACTTGAATCAACTCAGGGTTCGTTTCAATTCCAAAGGTCGTCTTTTTCAGAGTAGTCAGCCTTATGTCAGGATCTTGATCAAGGATGTTCCGTAGACTTACCAGAGTGGAGCACAGCGGAGAGAGACCAAGCAACTCATTGCCCCGGCTGGATATCGATCCCGCATTGAGTGCCGGAGAGCGGACAGCAAAGGTCAACATGTTTCGGGTTTGATTCGGAGTCAGCTTCGATTTAGCAGGCTGACCGGGCTCGACTTCACACGCCTCGACTGGCAAGTAACTGGGATTCTCTGTCGTGCCTACGTTCACAACCGGCATGTTAGGATCCGTTTCGATACCGTACTCTGTATAAACCTATTAGCCTGGCATATTTGTAGATCGCACTCGCGGTGTAAAACTTACGCTGCTTAAAGAACTCGGCCACGCTTATATATCGACCAGGGGGCGGCGGGCCTGCTTTAGCAGGCTTCTTACCACCTTTGCCCTTGGCCTTTGGAGTTTCCGAGCTGCTCTGCTGCGAGGATGGCTGGCCCGGAGCATCCAGGAAAAACAGAACGTTTGCTGGGCCTGCGCCGTGCTTGGACACCTTGGGGGGCTTGGTCAAGGAGGCACCGTCAGCCGTAGTTGCCAGATTAGCAATTGTCTTGTATCTAGGCACTTCCTCGCCCTTCTTATTCTTCTTTCGGATATGGGTCACTCTAATCCTGAGCCGTTTGAGGAAGCGCCCGAGACTGTGCATGTCACGCGCAGCAAACTTGTTGATCACGTCTTTCAATGAACCTTGCTGATAGCAGGCCACGTACTTGACCTGAACATTCACCAGAAGACGAGCGGTGGCTGCCCGTACACTGACGAAATAACCTCGTAGAGCCACGAGCCCGGCGCTGAGGTCCCACTCCTCTTTCAGATCTTCGCTGATTCCATAATGCTTGTTGGCACCAACCGACGCGACCTTTGGGTTAGTCTTAGGCTCGTGCCCCAAAACAATGTTCATAGCCTGCAGTGTATCAGGCTTGGCACCAAAAGCCGCGGCAGGGTTGGTTGAGGTCAGATACGCCAGCAGATCGGAGGGGTTGAGCCTGCCGGTGAACTGAGTGGTGACGCGGTAAACCTTTGGATCTTCGGGGTACTCGTCGTCATGTTCATCCCGATAACGCACATCGTACTGCGCCTGGCCGTTCTCCAATAGGTTCGATTTCGCAATCAGAGTTGACTTATAGTCAGTGACGATGTTGCTTTTCGACTGTCCGAAGTGCTCTTCGATCAACAAGTTGACTATCTGGCGAGCCTTCTTGCCGGTTGGCTTTCTGCCAGACGAGTCACCTGCGATGTCGACATGATATCTGAACAGCTCCGAGCCAATCGACTTAAGCTCGAAATAATTGGCATAGACCACGATGGGCCGACCGCGCGTGCCGTATCCCGGTCGCTCAGGGTAACTGGTTGGTTCACTTTTCTTGCCCTTCAGAGCAGCGGCAACAGCATTCTCAGTCTTTTCAACCTGTGCATTCACAGGCACGGGATGCCGGGGACTAAATACGGGATTGGTAATTAGTATTTTCCAAATGAACTGGAAGGGAGTATACGGGGAGGATAACCCTTACGTGTAAATACTGGAACCCTTGTCAGCGCCTTCTCCACGGTATCCACCGCCGCCGCCGCCTCGAGAGCCCTGACCGCGACCACGGCCTCTGGAATCGCCCCTGAAATCGCCCCTAGGACGGAAGGGCACATCTGTTGTTGGGCCGGCGCTGCCCCCGCGACCGCCGCGTCCACCACGACCGCCGCGACCACCGGGTGCATCACCACCTCTGCCGCGGTCGCCTCCGCGACCACGTCCCCGCGAGGGACCACCTCTAGGGGCAGACATGATTGGTACGTGTCACCAACGAAGAATAGAAATAAGGATAGGTTCTAGAAGGATTTTGGAAGGTATGAGTGGGGTTGAAGATGGTTGAGGAAGAATACGTCGTAGAGTGGATGGAGGTTGAGAGGGGGGATCAGTTCTTTAGTAGGTAGGTAGCACGACCAACCTCCCCACAGGAAGAAAGCGGTAGCAAATGTTTCATTCACCACGGCTCAGTGAAAGGGAACTGCTGCCTGCCTACCAGTAAGGAAGGGGCGGGTTGTGCATGCAGACTGAGCTGGCAAAAGCAACTAAGAAGAGAATGGGAACAATGAGTGGCTCGTAGCACCTCAATGATTTTGGGGAGCGTAGGGTTGTTGATAGGTCGAAAAGAATGGGAAAACCGCCACCAGTTCAGAGTGAGGTCATGGAGGGGGCATTTAAACTGAACGGAGGGGGTCATTGGAAAGGAAGTCAAAGGGAAAGTTCCTCTAGAATCCCTTCGATCTTCCGTTTGTCTGCGGAAGGTTCCGGTTGTCTACCGGATTCCATCCATGGATGGTTTGGCGGCACTCTCCAAGGCTGTCATGTTCGTATGCTTACGGGTATCCTTACGGGGAATGCTGGTTCCGGCGATTGCTGGTCTCCACCCGGCCCTCAGGCATCCAGGCATCCAGGCAGCATCCCGCGCAGTCTAGACCGCCTGTCGCATCGGGCCTTGAGTCACACAACGGGCGGCAGCCGGCAGGTGCAAGACGGAAGCCAGCGCTTCGGCGTGTTCTGCCTCCTGGTGCCTGGTAGGAAAGGAGTAGTCTCTCTGACGTCTTGATATCATATTTAGTTAGCTAACTAACTAGTTAGTTCTCCGTGCGGATCTAGGTGATGATTATCTGGATGGATGAGTCCAAAGTCCCAAAAAAACCCACCTTTCCTGATCGCGCATTTTCCGTTTCCGGCGCCCGCCCGTCCAGCGATTACCTCAGCAACGGCGGCCAATCAACGGGCCCACGCGGCAGGTGATAACGGAGATAAAAGGGAATAACGCGCCCGGACGCCATCACTAAGCAAACGCAGGTCAGCCAGTCAGTCAACCAGCCTGACGTTTCCCTCTCGCTTTCATTTTGCTATCCGCGTCAATTCGGTGGACGAGCTTCATCGCTCTGACGAGAGAGTCTTCTCTTCGTTGTCAATACCCTCGTCGCTGCTCCATCCAGCCTTCGTCCCGTCCTCTGAACCGCTCGTCTTTTTCGCCCCAAGCAATACGTATCGCTCTACTAGTTCCAACACGTTCGCCGCCAGCCCGTGGATTCATTGCGCCCCTCCTTTCACTTCCTCTCATCAACCGTCTTCTCTTTGTGTCCTCCCCGGCGATCTGCTGCGATTCTCGACCGGCCACATTTCCGCTCTATTGGTATCTGAATTCGCCGACGCCGCCGTTCGTCCTCGTTTCCTGGACTCCCCGCTGGGTAAAACAGCGACGAGTTCCTATCGCCCCCCGCCGAGAATCGCTTTCGCACTGGCTGGAACTGCCAGGGCGACCGCTGAGACGTGGTCTTTGAAGTCCTGAGTAACCGTTTCGTTGGCGCCGTTCTCGAAGCGTTGCGCAGCTGCTGTCGCCCTCCCGACGTACTAGCAGTAGATAGCTGGGCGCTGTTTTAGCCTCCTGAGTCGCACCACTCCTGAGAGGGATTCTGGTGCGAACTCAGCACTATCTACCCCGCGCGAGTCGCCTGCTGCTATTCCGCACAGTGGGAAAAATTATTTCTCATTCATACCGGTTGTTCATACCACTTCTACTACGCCAAGATTTTGATTGGCAGTCGGTTCGTTCGCTGCAACGAGCCATCTTATTAATATCGCCAATCGAGTCGGTTCAATCGAACTGATATTGGTGGACGACTCCCTAGCCTTACTTGCGCTATTCCCGTTCACTGAAGACAAGTGAACCAACCACGATGACGCCTACCCCTCCGTCCACGACGTCTTCGAGTGCCGGCGCATTCTCGCCGGAAGGCCACTTCAGGGTCATTCGAAAACGAAATCGCGTACCTCTGTCCTGTGGCCCTTGCAGGCATAGAAAGTAAATTATCTCTTCCCTCCAAGTTAAATGCTCCTGTATACATGTTCTGACGCGCTGTAACCAGGCTAAAATGCAACCGTGCGAATCCATGTGAGAACTGCGTCAAGCGAGGCGATGCCTCTTCCTGTTCGTACGCCCAAGCAAGCACACGCAAGAAGAACTCTCCACAACAAGCGGCCGCGAGCTCTCCGGATGATATGCAAAACCGGATCGACCGATTAGAAAGCTTGGTTCTGTCGTTGATGACCAACGGATCGCAGTCCGCGGGCCCTGCCGCCGCCATGGCCGCAATCTCAGGCAACAGCAGCAGTATCAGCTCGGCCCAACCGGCGACAGATCTAGATGTTGATGATGATGCGCATGGTGGGCCCGAAGAAAGCGATACCGAGCAAGTGACGAAATCATTTGGTATCATGAAAGTCGACAACAACAATAAGTCGTACTATGTCAGCGAGGCTCACTGGGCGGCTGTTCTCAGCGATGTGAGTATATCTTCGCCCTGGTCAATGACCGGCCCCCTCTAACTCACATGAACCTGCAGATCGCCGAAGTCCGTAATTACTTCACCACGCATAAGAAACAATATGAGGAGCAAGCGGAAAAGCTGAAAACCACCATGCCCCCGACCGACGTGTCAGGCTCGGCCCTTCTTTTTGGTACAAATAAGGCGGCCAGTCGTGAAGAAATCATGTCGTCGTTCCCCTCAAAATACACCACCGACATCTTAATCGCTCGTTATTTCAGTTGTTATGACCCTGTAACGCGTTAGTGGACTCTCTTTTCCTGGTTTTGGAAGTAAGATGCTGACTTTAGTTTCAGACATCCTTCATGGTCCTACATTCCAATCTCAGGTAATTAACGCCTCCCTATAAATTTGGGCTTCTGATATTGACAATTAGACAGTATAACAAACACTGGGAGGATCCATCGGAGACCTGTATTGTCTGGGTTGGAATGCTCTTTGCTATGATGCGACTTGCTATGCTGTCGTATCATCGGGAAGGGGACGAACCTCCGGAGTTTAGAGGAAAGTCCTTGGATATGGCAGGCACCTTTCGAAACTTAATGGCGCAATGCCTGACATTGGCCGATTACACTAAGCCTTATCCTTATTTGATCGAGTCACTGATATTCCATCTTCATGGAGACTATTGCCAGTCGAAGGAAGCCGATGTATCCGTCTGGGTGCTTGTGGGTGTGATCACGAGGTTGGCGATGCGAATGGGATACCATCGAGACTCCAAAATGTTCCCCAACATCACCCCTTTCCAAGGAGAGATGCGACGACGGGTCTGGGCTTTTGTGCGTCAAGCCGATCTATTGTTCTCCTTCCAAGTCGGTCTACCCAGCATGATCCGCCCCTTGGACAGCGATACCGAACTGCCACGCAACTTGTACGACGACGATTTTGATGAGGAGTGCAAAGAGCTTCCTCAATCGCGTCCACCAAATGAGCCTACTCCGATCTCGTTTCTCATTGCCAAAGCACGCCTGGCTTTAGTGTTTGGTCAGGTAGTCGAACAATCTGCACCGCTCCAAACACACTCCTACGAAAAGGTCATGGAGGTGGATGCAGAACTTCGTCGAGCCAGAGACCTGGTTCCCGAGCATCTTCTTGTTCGCCCCATTGAGGAATCTCAATTAGATCCCTTGAACATCGTTATGTCGCGATATACGGTATGATTCTCCTGGTGAGGACTCTAGGTAAACCGAATTCTAACGTTTCTCTAGGTCATGAGCGTTTACCACAAAGCTCAAATTGTTCTTCATCGGCGCTACCTTGTCCGGGCACGTGAAAACCCCCGGTTCACCTATTCGCGAAGGTCATGTATTGACTCGGCAATGGAACTCCTGCGGTTCCAGTCAATGCTTTTTGTTGAAGCCAGCCCCACAGGTCGTCTGCAAAGCAGGCAGAACCGCGTCACTGCGCTCTGTTCCACCGACTTCCTGCTCGCTGCAACCATTGTCTCCCTTGACCTCTACCATGGGCACCAGCTTCAAGCGGGGGGGCGAGCTTCGGGTGATACCTACGCATGGGGCAGAGAACGCCGGGATGAAATGTTAACCGCGTTGCAGCGGTGCAAAGAAATTTGGGATGAGCTTAGTGACGAGGCGATGGAGGCCTGGAAGGCGTCGGGTGCACTCGGAGTCATGCTTTCTCGGTTAAATCTGGGATACACCGATGGCAATGCGGCTGCACCGGCATTTGAAGTGCAGGACGAGAAGCAAAATGCCGCAATGACCCTGGGGCTCCTTAGCAGTGGAATGAGCCCCATGAACCCGGGACCACCTCCATTCAACGACGGCGGGCTCAAGATGGAAACATCTTTACCAACGCCAGGAGGATTTGGAACGACTACTGACCTCACCGGGGCCCCTTCGCCTTTCAACTCAATGTTTGGGCAGATGCCTGACATGCAACTCAATCTAGACTGGGTATGTTCCTTTCCTCACCTCCATCCTATCCAACACGATGACTAACAAGGCATCTAGAATGCTTGGGACACTTATATTCAAAGCTCGACGATAGACCTCTCGAACCAATGGTGGCCATCAATGGACATGCAACAACAGCCACCACCGCAGGCCCAGCAACACGTCCCGAACCCACTATCTCCCACTCAACTCTCAACGCCCCAAAACCCTCCAGCAGACAGGTCCCGGCCGCTGCCATCTTTCCCCAATATATTCTCACCGGGGAATCCCGGGTTCGATAACAATAACCAGAACCCAACCGGTGTATAAGTTGTTTTCTTTCAATTCTAATTGCCACTCGGCAGTCTAATCACCTATCCTTATTCGCAAAAAAAGGGTCTCGTTTTCATCATGGGAGTTTGATATCATTGAATTGAAGCTGTTTTCGTGGTGTCAGGAACATGACGGCGAGGGAACTAGTTTGGCACGGAGACATTCTCAAAAGGTGTATGTATTGTTATGAAGCTACTTTCACAACACCCTACTCTATCTTAGCTAGAAATACATAAATATATCTGGAATAATTATAAATACGGAAAGATCTCGGGTAATCCAAAGTCTCAGTTCGTTTTCGAGCTGTTCTAATAATGGAAATCATTGGATGGTTGCGTGGATTTGGAGACTCGCCGTTGACCCTAGAGGGGGACGGGCTTATAACTATTGCAGTTTTACTACTGAGCTAAAAAAGGTCAACCTCAGCTAATTAGAGTAAATTGCCTACTTCATAGCTCATCAAATGACATCAGGTGACCTATTGCAACAGAATCCTCATTAATCTACTACATGTATAGTATCATGTATTGCAGTTGGGTTTTCAAATATATTATGCTTTTATTATAACCAGGCTTGAATCAAAATAGCGAATTAGCCTGCTAGAAGAACCTTTTTAATATGTCATTAATAAATATTATCAATTTTTCAACTTGTTGTCAAGAAGTGCGTCAACGAAGATGAAGTGGTCATTCCCGGCCATCCTGCGCAGGTACTCGTTCAGGAAGGGTATAAATTAGAATGAATGCAATAACATATTTTTAAGCCTCTTGTTCCATTGGTTAAAACCAATTTGTATCTCTTTTTTCAATGCAATACACGAAGGAGTCCAGTTTGTTGACAGCGTGGTATATCATAGATGCTAGTCGGCTGGAAAGACCCTCCTTCCTCATCAATGACACCACCATCCTACAACCTAATCGATGGATGGATGGATGACGATGACTTAGGTAGGAACTGGAGATATATAATAAGTAAATTCGAACAAAAAAAGAAGAAAAACATACAACAGCCGGGATTCGCTGGTGGTCACCCACCCAACTACTAACCGGCCGGCGTGAGGCTTAAGTACGGCAGAGCGGACGGGAAGCCCTGTTCTCCTCACCCTGTGGTCGTATGTACTGGATATAAAGAAGGACTGGAATATGTTTAACGGCTTTCTGGAAGACTGAATACGTTCTGTGATGACCGCTTACCTCTCGGACAGAGCGCAGTTCAACGGCATGTGCACTGTGTTCCAAGTCACTTGAAGTGACACCAAGAAAAGACTTCAATGAAGTATTTTGATAATGAGGATGCCGAGGGTCACCGGGGAGGGAGGAGAGCCCAGTGTCCGACGAGATCTCAGGTCGTATCGCTAGTATCGTCCGCGACACTCGTCGACAGTGTCAAGATAGCGATCCTATCAGTGAACGAGTCCTCAGCAAGTTCACGAGATGTTCTTCTGGCTGATGCGGACGTCCGTGGACATATACAACCATCAGGAGAACTGGGCTCCATGTCAATCAGTTGGAGTGTTTCAACGGGAGACAAAAGATGCTCTACAGACACTTGGAAGTGCGGAGCGACTCTTTCTCGGCCTATCTCAACGATTGGACAGAGCAGACACGAATAGCCAGTTTTGGCAGAGCACGATCGACCAAGTCCAGACTGGGACGGCGAAGATACTCGAGGAGCGAAAGCGCCTCATAGACCAACTCACCGATATGAGATATCGCATTGAGAGTAATGTCCTCAAGGCCGAACTGTATCGGAGGTCAGGGGACGCCCGGAGGGAGCTCGAGTACCTGAAGAGTGTGACCGAAATGAATCTCGAGATTAGCTTTGATCGTTTCCTCAAATACTGTGGGAATGTTGCCGAACAGATCAAGGTAACCGATATTGCCAGATTAGACATTTCAAAGCCTAAGCCTGCGGCGAAGAAGAACGAAACAATCAGCAATACAAGGGGCAACACTGGTACGACACAGAACAATCCCAGAACCCATGAAGTAGCACCGGAACGGGGGGCAGAGGCCTTGACACAGACAACTAGTGAAAAACAACAGGGAGAGGACCAGGGCCAGGGGCAGAGACTATACCAGGAGCAGAGCCCAGGAATATTCAAAATGCCGCCACTAGAGATAATACCTCGCCTTCGAAAACGAATAGAATCGCGGTATGGAGCAGGCAGGCTCACGCGGACTTGACGACTGGCGAGAAGAACGCTGAGGCCATCTTGTGATAATTGCATGTACTTGCCGTGGCCATGGTCAAAGTCGACTGGATATCGGGTGGCATCGGACCCAGCTCTCCCCGCTGCTCAAACAGTTGTCGATGCAGTGGTTGGTACATCGCCTCAAGCTTCATGGCTGGCTGGATCAGGACGGCGTCACTTGTGCGGTCACCTGCCTCACTGTTTTCTGCTTTGGCCAGGGTGGCCAGGTAGATGGCCCGACGGTAAAGGTAGATGAGGCGCATAGTACGCGCGCGGTCCCACGAGTAGATCTCCTCGTGCCATTTGGCCGAGTTGGTCCACATCTTCCTTCTTGAACCCACCAGCTTGTAGTTCCCGTTCACGAGCTTTAAGTTCCGCGAGGGCACTATCCGATTTTACCAGAGATTTGAGAGACAATTTGTATTGGACCTTGTCATGGTTGCGTGTTGCGAGCAGCTCCGTGTACTTCAGCAGCGCCTCTTGCGTCCTCTGCGTCTGGTCGCCAATTCTGGAGGGACCGACAAAGTCCTTGACGGATTTGGCTATTTGGTCTTTGCTGGCGACGAGAAACTTGTCCTGTTCTCCGTCCACCTGGAAATGACTTGTTGTGGGATCTTGTACTCCCCTGAGGGACATGGTCTTCAAGACACTGGATAGATCACCAACAACGCTCTCAATCTGGCGCACGATAAGTACATTGTCGACCTTTTTTCCGTCGATGGTTGGGACGGTCGTGAATGCCTCCCAGACAAGGTCGGTTGCCTCTGCACCGGCCTTGTCCCATATTCGTTTCCCCATTTGCAAGACACTGGAATCGAGCTTGAAAGTCGAATGCCTACCACCAGTGATGTGTACGAATTCTGGGGCTGTGCGGACGTTCGCGTCTACCGTGTCTTCTTCTGGCTAGACAGCATTAAAAGGCGACCCGAGGTAGAAGCTGCGAAGAAGAACGCTCTGGTCAAGATTAGTATCACCCATGAGGGAGACAGCTCGTACTACGACCGCACGGACCGGGTCCATACCTTTGCACATGACCCTATCTGCCCTGGCTGGTCATACCGATTGCTATCGACGCCATACCAGGGCCAGAATTTCGAAGTCGTGGAATCCGGCGACATTGTCAGTGATCGAGGTGTGACAATGGCGTATGCCGCACCGAGCCCTTTTGCGAGCTGGACGATCTCATTGCACCATTTGGATTATGACAAGTTGGACCTGTCCGGTATAACAGGGGGGCGCTTCGAATTTTTCGGAACAAGCCGGGCCTTCGGAGTGTAGGCATGCAGAGATTTATCTTGGGCTATGCTCGTACACAGCAAGCATGGCACCGATAGCCGTGGTGCTAAATCTGGAATGTGTATGAAACCAGACCTAGAGTCAGTGGCGGATGAAAGAATGTACTAAGCTGCAGCTGGACTATTTCGATGGGATTTCCGGAGGCCTTCGGCCTCTTGGCAACACAAGGTGGACTTCATATATGAATCATTTCTCTTTCCTAACATCTATCAAGTAATATATGACATCACAGTAAAGCGTGCTTCATTATCATTTGATTTGTACGGATTCATACACAATCCAGTACTCAGTACCGGTTCAGATATCAGAGCTTTCGAACGAGAAAGATGTAAGAGATAGGGAAATGATACAAGGAAACGAAATAAAAGCCATAGATAAGGCTGAGGAAATAGACAGTTCGAAAATCAAAAGCTCCATACAGTATTGGCCATTGCACGCTCACAATATCACTGTACACGGGTAGGTTAGTTGAAGGTGTCATGAGGCTAGCTTCGTCTAATGCTAAATGGTGCGTAAAACATCATGTGGGATCCATGTTCAGCTAGAACCAATCAGTTATGGGGTTATATTCTTATTCGTCGCCCAAACCCCAGCTTCTCTCATTGACCTTCCGTATAGCACGACGCTGCGGAGGCGGACGCACGAACTTGCTGGGCTGAGGGGACTCATCGTAGGCTTCCCATTGCGATTCCATGTTCTTGAGTGCCTTCTGGCGATCAGCGCCCACGGGCTTCTTGTTTTCATTGGACTTTCCGTCGGCAGGGGACTCATCCGCGGCGGTCCAGTGACTCTCGAATTCCCGACGGTTGGGGCCGTTGTGCGCCGATGAAAGCGGGGCATTTTCGTTGGACTTTTCCTCGGCTGCGTCGTCAAACAGATGGTTCTTGTAGAGAGACATGCCTTTGTTTCCGTAGGCTCTGATGTAGCGGGGTCCGCTCGTCTCCTCGTCTTGGTCGGTCATGCTGAAGTGGGTTTCCGCATCACGGCGAGGCTGGGACACATGTTTTTGAAACACGGGAGTAGGCTCAGGCTCGTCGTCGCTCCAGCCGAAATGACGGATTTCTTCGCCACGAGGCTGGCGCTTAGGCTTCTCAGGCGTCGCAAAGTCATCGAATTCCCAGTGGGGCACATGGCGAGAGCCCGGGCGTGAAGGCACTTCCTGAATCTCACGACGGCTGTTGTCTCCGCCGATCTCAAAATGATCGAATCGCTTGGGATTGGCGCGGTAGGCGATCTGTCGGTGGCTGTCTTCGGCCGCGACAGTCTCGTCATCATCGAAGATGCGCGAGGCCCGGAAGTTCTTACCTGCGCCAGCTTTGGGGGCAAATTTCGTTGGCTTGGAAGGTGTCGCGTCGGGGGCATCCTCATCGTCGGCATTGTCGTCAGCGCCCACGAAGAGTTCGCTATATTCACGCGGCGGAGGCTTCGCGGAGGCAGGGGCTCGAGGAGCGCGTACGGGTTCGGCGCGATCCTTTTCGGGCGACAGCAATTCGTACAGGGACCCGGCTGCGTGGGGGTCCTTGATGTGTTTCTTTCCGGGGGAGGCACGTTTGCTACGCTCATCGCCGTTTTCCGGCTCATCGTTACTCTGGTTTGCGCGCCGCTTAGGGGCAGCAGCCGCCGACGCGGCCGATTTGATGAATCGCGTCTGTTCTTTCGCCTCCCGAATGGGCCAGCCGCGACCACGGGCACCGATCACCTCGACTTGTTTCAGTAGCGACGCCTGGTCCCAATAGATTCTGATCTGCTGGATTTGGTTCTGGGAGTTGAAATGAACGATATGGAGCTGCCAAGGATCAGAGCGTCAGTCCCCAAAATAAACCCCCATTGTACATAAAAGCGATAAGGGAGGGGTGACTGTTTGTGTACATACCGTGGGGAAAGTCGCGACGCGGTCGGCCAGGAAATTATCGTCCATCGAGGGGAGGTAGGCACCCCCACCAGAGACAAACTCCAAAGTGGTCTCGACGTCCACACACACGGAGTTGTCACCTTCGATGCCAGCAATGACCTGTTCCGACTTGCGCTTGACAACATTATCTTGCTTGGTGAGGTGAGAGAGCACGGCGTCGGCACCCTCAAACTTGGTCGTGGTGGTGATGTAGCTCACGGAGACATCCGGAGCCATGGCAGCAGGCCTGGGCCCACCCAGGAATCTCTGATACAGGTCCTTCAGAATGGCCATGGTCGCAGGAGACTAGGAGATGTTTATGGGAAACGAATGTGGAAACAGGAACAGCGAAAGGAAAAGGAGGGGGGCCACGGAAGGAGTCGGTAAGGACCAGGAGAGCACCAGAGAGGGAATGAATGGAATGGTTACTGTGGTGGAAAAAGGAAGACAAGCAGAGAATCAGTTCATTGGAAAGGGAAGACACGAAGCGCAGATGCGAGGTGGATGTGGCAGTCGCAAGGGGACGAAAGTGAAAGCAGACGCCCGGCTGGATCACATGGCCCGCAGTTGCCTGAGAGACGCCGGCAAGCGAAGGCTGAAACGCTGGTGCTGCGCTCTGCCCCCGGCCCTAGGCGATCCTGACGTCCCTGGCTCGAGCATGATTTCGGTACGCTTCTTATGATTGCCTAGCGCTGACCCTGACTTGGATTTACTCTGTCGCTATACGGAGACTCCGCCAGCTCAGTGCCCTCGCCTGCTGTTATCCAAATCAACCCATTTCCCCCATATGATCGATCTCAACGTCAACTGCACTATCGGACTAAATATCGATTAGTTCAACCTAATCGGACATGCCAAGATGCGCATCTCGACTCTGTTACGTCTTCAGTCTGACCTGTCTGTTTTTTGTTCCGAACTTGTAGATCTTCGGTTCTATCCAAAATGTCATGCAGAATCCGGCTATTCGACTACGACGTGACACGATCATCCTCCAATTTTTCTAGCTAGCGGAGTCCTTTCAGTTCATCGTTCCAGACCACTCCTCAAAATCACGATGTGGGCCAAAGAGAACTAGTGCCATGACCATCAGGATGCCTCCAGTGCAAAGTCACTAGTGCAACTACCGGGACCATGCCATCGGTACTTTGACAGGAGGCATGAGAAAGCAAGTCATTATTGGTCCATTATGATCTAATTCCAGTGGGAAAGGCGACTCAATGCAGCGATCTCAGGGACTGCTCTTCGAGCCCAGGTTCAAGCATTAATATATCTCGGACTAGGGATAAAACTCCCACCGGTATTCTTCGTAACAAGATCAAAACATGCTGGTGATAGTTGCAGATCCAACGTTGGAAACGGTGCACTAGCGCCAGTAAAACGTCCAACGGAAACACCAGCAGATCTTACACTGGGAGGTTTCCCTTCCTGTGCCATTGCTTCCTGTCTTTTATCTCGATAAGGCGATACGCTAAGGAGCCAGGGCCAATTCCCCAGGAAAGTACCTAGGTGTCATGGTGCAGTCCTTAATTAATAACTCCAGAAGGTATTTCAGCCGTGGCCAAAATATCCCTTCAAGTTTCACACTAGGGTGAAATATCTTGACCTGAACTTCATCCTGAACTAGAATACCTGAGCATTAAATTTCTATATTTCATTTTTCGAGTCTGCCTCAGGCATCTTTTAGATCCTTGAGATACTATTTCAAAAGACTCTCAGCCCGCGAAGGCCTAGAAATAGCAATGTCTTTCGGCTCTATGAAAAACGCTCGTTTCATGGGCTCCAGCATTTCAAGGATGCCTTGCCGACCCATAAGGAAAGCGCTTCACTTCCAAGCACCAGGAGCTTTTCTCATCCTATCCTCTCTATGGGGCAGGAGTGCCAGTCAAAAAAAAAAAAAAAAAAAAAAAAAAAAAAGCCCTTCTCAAATGTTTGCTCCTGGTATTATTGGTATAAATCGTGAAAATATGCTGGGTACCTTCTGGTTGTCCTCTCCTCGTTTTTGTATTTTGATTGCGCGTCGAAGATGTATTACAGTGGTCTGTGGTAAGAAAATAAGTTAGTAGTCTCTTCGGTGGCCAGACTAAGCATCGCTGGGGACTCACCCTAGGAAATCCTCCTTGATGGTGCCAATGGCATTGATGGCCGCCACATCGGGCTTGACACCAAGGATCTTGAGACGCAAGCTGGTTCCCTTTTCGATGACTTGGTCGGCATGATCCGTATATTGGGGAGGTACTGTGTTTGGCTCCCACTTGATATCGGAGGGGACGTTCTTTGGGATTCAGTTAGCATGAAAACCGACTTGTCGCCTGCAGTTCATGAAACATACTTTCCGCGCGATGAAAACTGACAAAGGACCTGCCAATGTGAAAATTCCAGTGGGTTTGACGGAGGTAACTATGGCATCAACCTGACGGGTAACATGATCAGTATTCGGCGATGGCTTGTTGTCGCCGAACCTCCAAGAAAGAAGGACATACCGTCTCCCCTCGGAAAGGCTTCCAGATAATCGCACGATACTTTATGGTGTATTCAGCCTGTCCGCCGCTTGGAAGCACCCTCCCTTCACCAATATCAACCATATCCATGACACAGATCACAAAGTGATCACCCGTACACCGTCCCTCCTCCTCCTCGTTCAATCGGTTGATCAAATATTCCCGCACATTGGGCCCGAAGTAAGACGGATGCAGCGTGATAACTTTTGTTTCTTCTTTGAGGAAAAACATTGCGCAAGGTTTCGCAGCGAGACGGATTCGGATTAAGTCAAAGGCGGGGTGGGTGTTCTGGTCGCAAGCTGAACAATTGGTCGGCGTCGCACTCGATACTGCTAAACGAGGACAGTTTTCAGAATTTCGAGACTGGGCGCAACGAGATAGGGTATTGAATGCGAAATGGAGAATGTCGAAGAAATACGAATTGTTTCAATTCACGCCCATTAACGGAGCTTCAGCAGCTCATAACCAACAAGAAACAGAAAAAGCTACCCCCGTGACAAAAAGCGCACAACTTGGAAGAAAAGAATGTCGTGTGGTTAGTAGAGAATCAAGTCACTGCCTAGACAAGGAGGCGAGCGCAAATAGCTGGGTATGTACAAGAAAGTTGACTCGAGAGAGACAATGGTGACCAGCCATGTCTGATCAGCACAAGCTGCAGTTGACCACGTGATCTGGATAGCCCGAGGGCGGTGTTGGTTACGTTACAATACAGTACACCCTCACTGCGCACATGGGGGTGCATATGGCTGCATAACTTGTTATTAAAATACGTTATCCTCGGTCCCTGGCGACATGTGCACATGACGTCTGTGCCAGAGCAAATGCCTCGTCGTCTTAGTGCAGATAAAATGCCTGCTAACTCCACCTTCTTGGCTGGCCTGATCTGGCAATACTTCCTGTCGTATGGATTCGTAACGGTGGACTGAGAAAGAGTTTTGACGAGTCCTCTTCATTGTTTCGATCCGTTCAGACGGCCAGGTTTGTCTTTTGCTTTGAGACTGCCTACCAGACAGAAATCAACATGGCCTTGAACCTAGAAAGGCAGCTTCTCTTTGTGAGTTCTTTCATCTGACCCGATGGATAATCAGGGTCTTTCTTGATCGCCCTTGGACAACGGCTTACTCTTCTAGTACGGCGCCTACCATAATAATCCCGTAAATCGTCCTCTTTGTACCCCTTTAACCGACCGTTGTTGCTCACGGCCCTCAGGTAAATATTGCCATCCACATTACATGTGTGCCGATACTCCTATTTACGGGGATTGCACTGGTATGTTATTTTTTTTCTTTATTGTAGCTGAATTTCAATTCGGAGAGATATTGATGAACGGTCCTTCAGGCATCCAACTCTCCCGTCCTCTTTGATGTCCCCGATGTCCTTCGCTTCGAAAACCTCCCGGCTAATGTCGGAACCATTGGCGCGTTGATATATGCCACCTTTTATATCCTCCTGGAACCCGTCGCTGGCGGCCTTGTCGCGCCCCTCCTGCTCGGGGGTGCCGCATTCGCAAACCACCTCCTAATCACATACGGTCCCAGCATGAACTATTGGTTTGGAGGCATCCACATCGCGTCCTGGTTGGTGCAGTTCGTCGGCCACGGAGTCTTCGAGGGACGGGCTCCTGCGCTCCTGGACAACTTGGTCCAGGCCCTCCTGCTTGCTCCGCTGTTTGTCTGGATGGAGATTCTGTTCTTCTTCGGATATCGCCCGGAACTGAAGGCCCGATACGACGAGAGCGTCCAGAAGCAGATCGCGGCTTTCCGGGACCAGAAGAAGAACAAGGATGCCGCGAAACAATAAACCTAGGGAGGCGTCTGCGGGTCGCGCAGAACCTGCTCTCGACCGGCATTTTTCAACCGTAGTTCCCTAATAAGCTGGTTATCGAGGCAGTTTGTCCCACTGGGTGAGAGGGTCATGGTCGTTGGAACCGAACCATTGCGCCAGGAGTTGAGAGTCGAGTTTGGGGAACGTGTTTAATTGCTTGTCATTGCCGTCATTGTTGATTGTTGATTGTTGATTTGTTGATGTATATGCACAGCGGACTGCTAGGTACTGGATTGAGCGATTTGGTGTTACGTAATGCAGCATTCGTACAGCTAGAGCTGTCCAGCGAGTAGGTTACTATGTAGATGGCACTTGCGGTGTCGACGGATAGATCGAGCTAAGGGACGGTGTAGGCGATATAAATAAACATAAACAGAGGGATATCGGAGTAGTCCATAAGTCGGAACTAATTTTCTTCACCGCACGAACTACATCGGCGTTGCTGCGTGGATATCCACCTACGTAGTACACGTCGTCAGGATATATATTGAGCTGCCGAGGGAGGACTCATGACACGATAGATACGATCCACGATCGAGGAGGGAGCACAGAAACGATCGATGGCATCTTCATCGCCAGAATCAACCTACGTAGAACCGAGAAACCCGGGAAATGCCGTCCCCTCGCACGTTGACGTTGACCCTGGCGTCCAGGATGGCAGCTGGCGAAGGAGCGGTTGCTGTGACGAAAATGGGCGGGCACTGAGTCAGCAGGCCGAGCCAATGACCAGGAGGAAGGATCCGCAGATCCGAGAAAATGCGAGCGAAAACTGAGATTGCCAGGTGGCCCGCAGCAGGGAAGGGAGACGGACGGAGACCCGGAGCAAACCAAAACCAAAACCAGCCAACCTCCACCCCGTCGCTTTTCCCACCCCGTCAACCCTGGCGAAAATACCATGTAAGAAAAGGCAGAAATCCGTAGAGGCCATATCGGTCGGACTCTAAAAATTAGCTAGACGCCCGGGCGAGTGGTAGTCGTGGGAACAGACACCCGCAATTCTCGTGCTTGGGCGCGGGCTGGCAGTCCCGTGAGCGCACTAGGGCGGCTTCGGAGGTTGCTGAGGCTCGGCAAACTAGGCTTAGTGCCGTTCTGAGAATCCTCCCAACCCCGACGACAAAGCTCTCCTTCCATCCATCCACAATCCTCTCTCCTCTCTCCTCCTCCCCCCAATTACATCTCTCCTTCAGAGAAACCACTCTCCCACTCCTCTGAACCCCCATCACAATGTTCAGAAACGCTTTGCGGCAGTCCAGCCGCACCGTTGCGGCCGCCTCTGCCACCGGCCGGATCGCTTCGGTGAGTCTCATCCCTGCCCAGGTCGTCGCCATCTCGTCGCCCATCCCGTCAATTTCGCTGCTGCCATCCGAGAAGTCATCTTAATGAGGCCTCCAATGGCTGGCTCACCCATCGCAATTCATTCCTTCTCGTGTTCACGCGTTGTGGTCGTCGTGTTCGGTCGTTGACAAATTCTGCGTCTCTCTCCAGGTCCGCGCCGCTGTTCCCGGCCCCATCTCCGGTGCTTCCAAGCAGGTCCGTACCTACGCTGCTGAGGCCAAGGCTGCTCCCACCGAGGTTTCTTCCATCCTCGAGCAGAGAATCCGTGGTGTTCAGGAGGAGGCCGGCCTTGCCGAGACTGGCCGTGTCCTTTCCGTCGGGTACGTGATCGCTTTTACCCCGGTTGAAAAAATTCGAGCACGGCTACGGCATCATCAAAATCATCGAAAAAAAAATCATCCCAAACCACGACGTCATGGCTTTCTGGCACCAAACTCCGTTGACTAACTTAATTTCGTGAATAGTGATGGTATTGCCCGTGTCCATGGCATGACCAACGTCCAGGCTGAGGAGCTGGTCGAGTACGTATCCCTAATGATATCACCGTTCCCCCTACTTTTGACCCTGGCATGACTGACGGATGAATAGGTTCGCCTCCGGTGTTAAGGGTATGTGCATGAACTTGGAAGCCGGCCAGGTCGGTGTTGTGCTTTTCGGTTCCGACCGTCTGGTCAAGGAGGGTGAGACCGTCAAGCGTACCGGAGAGATTGTATGTTCTCCCGACTTTTTTTGGAGATATATCTTCATTTTTCCTCGGAGTTTGGACGCTAATATCGATCCTAGGTTGATGTCCCCGTCGGCCCTGAGCTTCTCGGCCGTGTCGTCGATGCTCTGGGTAACCCCATCGACGGCAAGGGTCCCACCAACACCAAGGCCAAGAGCCGTGCTCAGCTCAAGGCCCCTGGTATCCTGCCCCGTCGCTCCGTCAACCAGCCCGTCCAGACTGGTATGAAGTGTGTCGACTCCATGGTGCCCATCGGCCGTGGTCAGCGTGAGTTGATCATTGGTGACCGTCAGACCGGTAAGACCGCTGTCGCCCTTGACGCCATGCTGAACCAGAAGCGTTGGAACAGCACCTCCGACGAGGCCAAGAAGCTTTACTGCATCTACGTCGCCGTCGGTCAGAAGCGTTCCACCGTCGCTCAGCTCGTCAAGACCCTTGAGGAGAACGACGCCATGAAGTACTCCATCGTCGTTGCTGCTACTGCCTCCGAGGCCGCTCCTCTGCAGTACCTCGCTCCCTTCACTGGCTGTGCCATGGGTGAGTGGTTCCGTGACAACGGCCGTCACGCCGTCATCATCTACGATGACCTGTCCAAGCAGGCCGTCGCCTACCGTCAGATGTCCCTGCTGCTTCGTCGTCCCCCCGGTCGTGAGGCCTACCCCGGTGACGTTTTCTACCTCCACTCTCGTCTCCTTGAGCGTGCCGCCAAGATGAACGACAAGCACGGTGGTGGTTCCCTTACCGCTCTGCCCGTCATCGAGACCCAGGGTGGTGACGTGTCTGCCTATATCCCCACCAACGTCATCTCCATTACCGACGGCCAGATCTTCCTGGAGGCCGAACTTTTCTACAAGGGTATCCGTCCCGCCATCAACGTCGGTCTGTCCGTCTCCCGTGTCGGTTCCGCCGCCCAGGTCAAGGCCATGAAGCAGGTCGCTGGTTCCCTGAAGCTTTTCTTGGCCCAGTACCGTGAGGTCGCCGCTTTCGCCCAGTTCGGTTCCGATCTCGATGCTACCACCAAGCAGACCCTTGCCCGTGGTGAGCGTCTGACCGAGCTCCTCAAGCAGAAGCAGTACTCCCCCATGGCCGTCTCCGACATGGTTCCCCTGATCTTCGCCGGTGTCAACGGTTTCCTTGACCAGGTCCCCGTCGCCAAGATCCTCCAGTGGGAGGCTGACATCCTCGCTCACCTCAAGAGCAACCACCCCGAGATCCAGCAGACCATCGAGAAGGAGGGCCAGGTCAGCAAGGACCTCGAGAACCAGCTCCGTGAGGTCATCGGTGCCTTCAACAAGTCTTTCAACGCATAGGTGAGCAAAAGGCAACTGGGTGATTAAACAACCGTGTACTGTTTTTTTCCTGACTCTATGTGTATAGACAAGTTAGCTTGTACAATTTGAGACCACTGTTTTCTTTTTCTTTTCATCAGAGTTTCGGGTTGGCTGGGGGCCTTGAGGAACCACAGCGGATGTCCTTTTTGGTGTTGCAACCTGGTCCTTTGTAGCTTATGAAGAAGAGGTACAATAGTGAGACGGTAAAAAAAGACAGATACGATTAATATCCTGTACGTTTAGATCTTTTCGCGCAACAGGGGAGCGGGATTAGGAGGAGTTAACTGGGCTCTGGCTTTTCCTCCGCAAGGGATGGCCTTTTGATACCCGGTTTTTTCTTTCTATCGGCGTTCCTTTATCTCCATATATGCAGTCCGAATATGATTTCCTTTGTTCGCCTACTTTCGTTTTATTCTTCATCATGATCCTTGTAGGATGACGTAGAGATCTGAAGTTGATGTTCGCGCTTTGTAGCCCGGCTCCTGCTGAATCTCCGGATTCTTCGGCTTTTATTATATTGGATTTCAATTCTTCGCCGGTAAGCTTACAATAATATTTCCTAGACACATTAGTCGTCAGGTTGAGTGGAATCC
The DNA here is from genome assembly GCF_002849105.1 of Aspergillus steynii IBT 23096. Classification (NCBI taxonomy): domain Eukaryota; kingdom Fungi; phylum Ascomycota; class Eurotiomycetes; order Eurotiales; family Aspergillaceae; genus Aspergillus; species Aspergillus steynii. The sequence goes on from NW_020194400.1 coordinate 2,615,454, forward strand.
CGAAATATATAGTATTATGGTCGTGATCCAACTTTGTTTAGTCGACTGTATGTGCATTAGACATACGTAGTTCTCTACCACAAATCATGTACCTTAAGCTGTAATCCACTAACTGTCAATATATCAAGCACTATTATAGCCAAGGACTTTTGATTGAAGCCAATTTGAATCCCATGAACCCTGTCATGGCTGGCAATGACACCCGTGTGATGCGATGCGAGGGCCGAATGCGGCATTTCTTTATCGATAAGCGAGCAGTCTTTTCCGTCCCAAAATTTTAATTCCTGTTCCCTCCACCAAAGTCATTCAAAGCAGATTCCTGATTCACCTTCGGCCAGCTCTTCCCCTATAAGCCTTATTTTCCATAAATATGGCCGCCACTACAGATGCGGCCCCGGCCACCTGCAAGGTCATGCTCTCGAAGCATGTTGCCAACGGTCTACTTGAGGAGGTTCTAGAGGGTGTCAAGACCTTGGAAAAGGCACCCCACCTTGTGGGTTTTCTGGCCAACAATGACCCTGCGGCACTCATGTATGCCCAGTGGACGGAGAAGACTTGTCAAGAAAAGTGAGCATTTTCTCATGTTTATTTTCATTTACATCAATGGCTCCTGGGGGGTCTGTTTTCTCCTGTCGGGGAGACGCTCGTCTCGCGACTTGCGATGTCGGAGCGCGGGGAGTCAACCGCGGGATCTTGATGAATCACATCGTAGCTAACGTAGTTGTTCTTGTCCTACAGTGGATTCCGTTACTCTCTTCGTGAAGTGTCACGCGAGGATCTCGAAGAGGCCATTCTTGCTGCCAATGCCGACTCGGACGTTGACGGCATCATCGTATACTACCCCATCTTCAACAACCGGCAGGACCAGTACCTGCAGCAGATCGTCGACGTATCCAAGGATGTAGAGGGTCTCAGCCACCGCTATATCTTCAACATGTACCAGAACATCCGGTTCCTCGACCCCGAGACCAAGCGCCAGAAGTGCATTCTTCCCTGCACCCCTCTCGCCATCATCAAGATCCTAGAGCACCTCAAGGTCTACAACACGATACTGCCTTACGGAAACCGACTATTTGGGCACACAATTTGCGTGGTGAACCGATCTGAGGTTGTCGGCCGTCCTCTTGCCGCATTGTTGGCCAACGATGGAGCCTGTGTTTACAGCGTAGACGTGACTGGTGTCCAGAAGTTCACCCGTGGCGAAGGCATCAAGAAGGGACGGCACGAGGTTGTCGACTTGGAGGGCCAGACTCTCAAGGACGTGGCACCTCTGTGTGACGTTGTTATCTCTGGTGTCCCTGGAGACTCCTACAAGTTCGACACTAGCCTCCTCAGAGAAGGTGCCGTGTGTGTCAATTTCTCCAGTGAGAAGGTATGACAAAGACCCTAATTGCCCCATGTGATTGATGCACGAGCCAAGATCTAACTTATGCTTTGCAAATAGAACTTCGGCCCCGAAGTCAAGGAGAAGGCCTCTCTGTTCGTGCCTTCTACCGGAAAGGTTACCATCGTTGTCCTGCTCAGAAACCTTCTGGTAAGTATATCCGCCTGTCTTTCTGTATGGGGACATTCTTATCTAATAATTCACAACAGAGACTCATCCAGAACCGGAGACTGGACGATGTAAAGCCTGCCCAGGCCACTGAGCGCCCAGGAACCCTGGAAGCTGCCTCATGATTTCAACGATATCGATATCGACATAATACGTTGTGATGGAAAATGATATTACGTAGAAGCTATTTTAGCCATAGAGTTCTTACTTCTTTTCTTTTGTCTTATTGTTTTAAAGGAGCTATTCATTATAAATATACTCGCATACACGATTGTACAAATTCCTGAAACACGGCTAAATGAATTTGACGCGCAGGAGCAAAAAATTGCAGCTGCTATCTTGATCTCCTTTGTTTAATCCCAAGTATACTTATAAAGCAATCTGAAAATATGCTTATTTGCAAGAAACAATAATATTTTTGAATTCATAATATTTGCTTCGCCCGACCCGGAGCTCAAATGCTTATAGGAAATAACAAATATAGGATGAAATTGCACCGAAACAAGTCCACTTTTGCATCGATCCAAGAGTCCGAGGACAGCCAGGACAGCAAGAGCACCACGAGAAGAAAGTAGACACTTCACGCAGCGGCACGCGCAGCCCTCTTCTTCTCCAGCTCTTTCGCCGCCAGCTTTAGAACCTCGATCTCACTCGAGATCCACTGCTGGAGCGGCTTAGGATGGAACGTGCCGTCGGCGGCGAACCAAGTAGTGAAAGGGGTCTCGATCTCCTTCTCCTGGAGAACCTTGTTGGAGGGCGACGTGTACTGGATATGGAGTTTGTAGAGGGGGGAGAATTTCTTGTTGGAGGAGCGGATGGAGATCTATATGCCGACAGATGAGATTAGCGAGAGCGTTATATTAAGACAGGGAGGATATTTTTCTTTTGGGCAAGTCCCCTACCGTTTCACCAGACTGTCGTTTCCCTCGGAAGATCTCGCCGGATTCCACGCCCCAGACCCAATATGTGAGGATGGTGTTTAGGATGAAGTATGAGGAGACGGCGGCCAGGATCCAGGGCGATGTTGTCGCCTCCCATCCTAGCTTGCGATCGGCGTAGAAGGTAAATGCGGCGATCGAGACGGCGGTGTAGCCCAGTGCGAATCGGACGTTCGTTTTCGAATGGTCTTGGGTGAAGGTGTACGGCTGGGGGAGAGTGGTCAAGTACGGCGCCAGGGAGTCGTCGGTGGTTGACTTGAGGTCTGGAGATGATGTCAGTATGTTTTCATAGCTGCGAAAGCTGCAAAAGGAAGAATGAGAGCTCAGATAGGCATTGAGCAATCGAATGAACTAGTCGTGGGGATGCGATACTAACCATTGCCAGAGTAAACAGGCACCTTTACTGCAGGTGCTGACGCCATTTGTACGGTTTTGAGCACCACAGGCTGGGTAATATGGTTTGTGAAGGTGAAAGTGAAGGTGTATTTAAGAGAATATAACTGTTGTGCACGGAGGGGCCTTTCAAGGTGGACTGTTTAGAAGACGAAGGCGTTGCGGCGAGCTGTCCCTTTCGCGGAGAGCGGAGCTAAAGCGGCGTGAGGTCTCACGCTAGGCCAAGCCCGCTCTCTTCGTGGGGACCGACCTGAATCTTGGGAGCTTCCCTTGTCATCTCAACCTCAAGACAACCAACCCACCACCCCAATTGCGATCCAACTCGTTCGCCATGGCTTTGCAAGGGGTCGAGCAGACGATCCTTCGGGATCCGGCTCTTTTGTGAGTTCTGCGAATAACACCGTCGGGTCAGCGAAGACAAGAGGACTAACCAACATGATCGCTCACCAGCTACTGGATCTTATTCCCGATCACGATTGTCATGGTGCGCATCTTCTTCTACTCATCTGTATGGTCGGCTCGATCCTGAGAGCTAATGCCATATCATAGATCTTGACCGGTATTCTTCGTCATTATGCCACCGTCCTGATGAACAACCCCCCGAAGCCCCCGGGCACTATGGCCGAATCTCGCGAGCGACTGTCTCTCTTCCGCGGCGTCAACCTTCGTAACAATGCCTCCGCGGTCCTATCACGGGATGCGTTTGAGGTCCGGAAGAAGTACCTAGTTTCCGCATACCAGAAGGGCGAGTTCTTGAAAGACCCGGAAAATCGCGGCCAGCCCCCGGCCAACCCGATGACCGACCCTGCCGGCATGGAGGCGATGATGGGAATGATGAAGGGCAACATGATGATGATGATCCCTCAGACTCTCATTATGAGCTGGATCAATGCGTTCTTTTCGGGATTCGTTATTTGTATGTCGTCTGATTCTGTGCGATCTCAGGTAAATCCCTTGTACTGATGCAGGTGAAACAGTGAAACTGCCGTTCCCTCTCACTATCCGGTTCAAGTCGATGCTTCAGTCCGGTGTCATGACCCGTGATCTGGATGTCAGATGGGTGTCTAGTCTTTCGTGGTATTTCCTGAACCTCTTTGGTCTCCAGTCGGTTTTTGGTTTTATCTTGGGCAGTGACAACGGTTTGTCTACCTCCCTACTCGTAACATTGAATGCTTTTTTTTCTTTTTGGTGTCGCTAATATATCTCCCAATCTAGCCGCAAGTCAAATGACCCAGCAGATGGCCGGCATGAACCCAGCTGCTGGAATGAATCCCTTCCAACCCGGTCAAGACCCCGATAAGCTATATCAGAGTGAAGCCGAGAACCTGGAAGTTGCGGAGCATTTCTGCATCTTGAATGGCATCGAGGAAAGGATACTACACAACCTTGGTTCCAAGGAAGTCCGTTGAAACCGAACAACTCAGGCAACTCGGCTGTTTTCCTGTTCTATATACTCCTTTCAGTTTCAAAAGATCTAGAAACATGTTGACGCTTCGACATATCGAACGATAATGAAGAATAGTGCGATAGTGGTATCTAAGGCGCAGCTTCTCTAGGTCTGCCAAGTTCATATCATAGTTGCATAGTACATAAAAGAACGTCACGCGCAATAATATCAAATATGTATAAGAAAATAAAGTCAAATAAAGCCAAGCAAATACGTCGCATCATAAGTCATTACCAGCATAGATCAACGATAATTTATAACGCCGTTGAGGATCCACACCTCGCCGTTCGATACTTGCTCCGCAATGCTCTCGACTTCGACGTTGCCAGGTTGGATCTTAAGTACGTTAGTATGAGTATCATAATGGTAGCTGAATAGGGGAAGGAAGGTCTATTCCATACATAGATCTTATCGCCATCCTTCGTCCAGCGCAGCTTATCCCCCGCGAGGGTCTCCGCTTCATCTCCTTCCTCCCAAGGACTGACAGTGACAATATGAGCTTCAACAAAGCGCTTCAAATTACGCTTAGCCCGGTCCTGTCCCTCTTCCCCTTCATATGCATTTGCCTCTCCGAATTGCGCGTAATCATCGGGGTTCTCCCAGGGCTTGCGAGGCAGATCCATGATTGCACCATTCCGAGGCGCCAGGACCGTCAAGTTCTTCGAGGGATCACTTAGACGCGATTCAACAGACTCGAAATCACGCGTGAGCCGTGCAAAGATATTAATGGCGCGTGTCTTCGGAAGGACATCGGATATGATGGGGTTATTCTGGTTGGCATCCTTGGGGTCTTTGGCGCCCTTGCCGGAATTTCCTGACGGAGGCATGACGATCTTAGGATGAGCGTTACCCATACCAGGCTCTTGTAGTTGAAGCCAGCTGCTGAGACTGCTTCTCTGCTGTGGATCTCCTGTGTGACGTACGGGAGGTAAGTCGCTAAGCACCGGGGGGATACGCTTTCGAAGGGAGAAGGTTGGAATGCTCCAGGCTGTAGAAATCGAGCAGATTATGATCGATATTAAAAGGAATGGAGTCCAGGTAATGTGCCGCATCTTGGGCAGATGATGGATCGAAGTGTCGATCCGTAGGTATATAAATCAGTCGATCTGCTGGGGTGACTTCACCAAAAGACCCATGACGCAACGGGGACGCCCCTTCCTCTTCCGGGCAACACGTGACTTGACGCGGAGACAGCGACAGACAGCGCACGTGACTGGTGGTTATCGATAAGGGCAGTCGGCAAAAAGCGTCATGTTCCGGTCGCGGAGGGGAATCGCCTCTTGCTTTACCCCTCACCACAAGGCTTGATTGCGAAGATGTCGGCATTGCAGACTTTCCTGCTGGTCGTGGACCACGACAAGCAGGAGGCAAAGCAGATTGCTGAACGAATTGCTCAAGGTACTGTTAGGGCCCTTGGCTATCAAAAACGTGAACTGCGTTGTTTCTAACTATCGTTTCGCAAAAGATGTGGAGAACAAGAAGACGACCCTCATCGAAGTCGTACAGTCTTTGGGCGAATATATAAACGATGAAGACCCGATTCTACGAGGCAAAGCCGTCTCCTACCTTACCGCCGTGATCATCGCGCTACCTCCGAAGTTCCTTACTCGACAGCAGATCCAGGTCTTGACAACCTTTTTCTGTGATCGTATCGAAGATGGAGGGGCTGTTACGGGACTGGAAACGCTGCAGAAGTTGGACCGTTTCACCAAGGAGCTGGCTGAGGAAGTGGCACGAGCGTAAGTGCATTCTTTTGCTCTTCATCTGTCGGCATTGGACTCGACCTGAAAGAATTAGGTGCCGCTGGAAAAATGGTGTTGCTAACCCTATCATAGTATCTTCGAACACTTCCAAGAACTGCAGTCTCGGTCACAATCGCAAAGATTCCAGGTTTACCAACTACTGAACGAATTGATGTCCAACCACCGAGCAGGTAAGTGACGAACCACTCGACTTGAAGTTGGTATTCCACAGATTTTGACACTGCATAGCCCTGCATGAAATGGGAGAGGACTCTCTGGTTGGAACCGTGGATATCATGACGGGTGAAAAAGATCCCCGGAACCTGATGCTCGTCTTCTCTATCCTGAAAGTAGTGATGGTCGAATGGGATGTCTCGAACCATGCGGAGGTAAGTCATTTCCTACCGCTCAGGATTTTAGGCCTCAGGACTGACCTCAATAGCTTCTATTCGATTCTGTTTATAATTACTTCCCAATCACGTTCAGACCCCCGCCGAATGATCCATATGGTATCACCGCGCAGGATCTGAAGAGCCGCTTGCAGGACTGTATCTCGTCCACAGGCCAATTCGCCCCTTACGCCATCCCTTCGTTGTTGGACAAACTTGACTCGACATCACCAAATGTCAAGGTGAGATGGACCCCCATTCACTTCATTGGCCATGTCTAATTCCCTCAAAGAAAGATGCCCTCAATGCATTGATTGCCTGCGTGCGCTCGTATGACCCCGATACTGTGTCCAGATACTCGATTACTATCTGGGATGCTCTTAAATTTGAAATTCTCAACGCACAAGAAGAATTCCTTTCCGAGCTCTCTCTTGAAGTTTTGAATAATATCACGAAGCGACTGTCGGAAGGTGTCACGCAGATCTCTGATCAATTGCCTCTAGCACAATACCTGCGACCCATCACCAGGGAATGCAATGATCAGTTGCGGGAACCTCAACAAAAACAGGCAAAGCCCGCTCAACAGATCCTCGGCTCTGTTGCGACTGCCTCTACTGCGTCATTCGCCTTGGCTGTAAAAACAATTGTTGCGCCGCTTTTGACTATCTATCAGGAAGCCGATGGAATAGCCAAACAAAGAGCTTTGCTGGAGACCCTCATAGTTCTTTTCGATTCCGCTATCCAGGTGTTTGGCGAATGGATAACACGGGACCCCGAGCCTGCTGCCGAAAACCCCCTTCTCGAGTTTAAGGACCAGTTTTCCGAAATTTTTGGCCAGGCGTTAATGGGCGTTATCAAAGAGGAGGTGTCCTTCCGGGTTTCCGCTTTGAAGGGATTCCTGCGCCTGTCCACCCTGCGCAATTACTTCCAAGATAACGAAATTGGTCTCTTCGTACAATACCTCGACGAGATTCTGCTCAAAGAGGAATCTGTGGGCCGTGATGACCTTAAGAAGGAGGCTATTTCAGCATTGGCAGAACTCTCGAAGTACAAACCAAGGCTTATCATGGACATTACCTTCCCTGCCTTTGTGGCAACTCTTCCCGACTCGGATGACGACACGAACTCTGATTATTTAACAACTCTTGAGAACCTTGCGCAAATAAGCGTTGAAAAGGACATCTTCGAGACATTGGTCCGGCGGCTACTTAGCAAGTTGACCGTTCTGCTGCAGAGGGAGCAATCGGGTTCCGCAGCGTATCCGAGAGCAATCCTCTTGACCATCTTCTATGTCATGAGCCAAAGGAAGATGGACCAAGATCCGAACTTGGGTGTCTACTATGACAAGATAGTGATCGGTTTGTGCCGCAGTGTGGCTGATTCGGCTTCAGGAAAAGCTAAGAACAGCATCCTCGCCGATGTCACCGTGTTGGACATCCTCGGAAGACTCTGCAATCTTATTGTCAGATCGCTTCCCAAGGAAAAGCAGGACGAAGTCGCAGAGAACGTCTACACCCTGTTTTCTCCGGCAGACAGCTTTTCCCCTGTCCCATTTGCGCAAACCACGGATGCCAACCAACAGCGCACAATGATTATATCAACGTATCTCCTCGCGGGACTCCCAGCTGACTGTGCCAAGCTGCCATACAGCAGCCCTAACATGTCTGCTCTGCTCTCTGACATCACGAAGCGTTCCATCACGGAATGCGAGCCATCTACCCATATCGCACTCCTTCGTCACCTGGCTCTCCTCGTCAACAAATTCCTGCCAAAGACGGATCTCGGCATTGCCTCGGACCTCTTCGACTCCATCCTCCCCCCAGGCGCCGAAGCAGAGAAACTCAGCCCGGAGAAACTAGCCACTATCCTCTGGCTCTCCAAGGCCCTCGTTCTCCGCCTCGCCCCTAAAACAACCCAACTCCTCACTTCTCTTCTCGCCCTCCTCTCCTCCCCCGACGAATCTACCAGCACGACCGCCGCCCGCGGCTTCGCCATCCTCCTCCGAGACGACGACGTCCTCTCCCCCGCCAACGGCGCCAACATCCGCCTCCTCTCCAAGCAGCGCGTCTTCACCACCCTGGTGCCTCTCATCTCCACCAGAATCCGCGAGGTCAACGTCAGCGTCAACGCCGACTCGTCGTCCGCCCCCTCTTCCTTCTCCCACATCAAGCCCGCCCACCTGACCGCCCTCTCCGGCATCCTCTCCACCATCGCCCCGTCCCTCGTCATGCCGGAACTCCCCACCCTCCTCCCCCTGCTCCTACAGACCCTCGACCTCCAAACCGCCGACTCGCAGGCCGTCCGCTCCGCAACCCTCGACACCCTCGCCGTCATCATCCGCGAGAACGGCGTCGGAGTCATCGAGAACTGCGGCCACGTGCAGAGCCTCGTCACCCGCCTGCTCAAAACAACCCAGTACGTCCCTGCCGGTTCCGTCTCCGTCAACGGGACCAGACTGCGCGCCGACGCGCTCAAATGCCTCTTCCTGCTGGCGCAGACCCCCTCGTCTGATGCACCGGCTGTCGCCAAGGCAGGGAAGCTGTCTCCGCTTCTGCCGGTGAAGAATCAGGTGCTGCGGTCGTTGCGGATGGTTCTGGATGATCCGAAGCGTGATGTGCGGAAGGCGGCTGTTGATGCTCGGGGCGCTTGGTTGAGGGGCGTGGATGATGCGCCTGACGAGGAGGAATAGATAGATAAATAGATAGAGGGGTTGATCCGGCTTTTTGATTTCGTTTCCATCTGGGTATCTAGGCTTGGATACCCTTTGATCCAATTGCTCTTTCTTGCTTTCATTTATATTTGATGATACGTTTCGGCTCAAATGAAGATGATGACACTAGTTAGATAGTATAGACCATCGGGGAATTCGTCTATAAAAAGTCGTTGAGTGAGAGAACAATCGTTATGATGGTTTTGATTTAGCATTTATCTTACGTGGCTTTTGTATACCGAGAATTCAGTAATTGGCCGAAAGGAACTTCAATGAAAACAAACTGTTCCGATTGCTCAGTTAAGAGGACAATCAAATACTGGAGTACAGAAAGAGCGAGCTGCTCATGAAAACAATTAAAAACCCGAGAACAACAATTTCAACGCATTGGAAATAACCCCTATTAGCAGTGCACGTAAACCGAGTTCACCAGTAGTCTACCTCGTTAATCTTTTCCATCGGTTTGGTAGAAGGGATGGGAGAGGACTTCTTGGTGAGTGCAACCTCCATAGTGGCGCTGCCGACATCTTTGATGCTCTCCAACTCTTCAAAGCTGAAGCTTTTTGGCTCAGGCTTGGCCGTAAGATTCTTGAGAGATGCCACGGTGAGAGCGGTTGCCGCAGGAGGGATACCGAGTGAGCTGGGAGGGGGCATGCGCACTGTGTCTGTGTCGGCTTGGGGGTTGTAATTCCAGTATCCAACTCCGTCCATTTTGCCGATGATCTTCTTAGCCAGACGAAACAGACTTCCGATGCCAGCATCACCGATGGCAGATGCAACGGGACTTAGTGGAATGGGAATTTGGTTCTCAGCAGAGCCAGCCGGCTGTTCACAAACAAGAGAGGCGTCATTGCCGAAAAGATCAGTACTGCACCAATCATCCGTCCGTTCCCCAAGTTCAAGATCGGTATTGGATTTCAAAATGGCCTCGATGGCAGGGCTGACCAACGAAGCTTCATACCACTGGCGTCCTGTCTTGAGCATGTTAAGCAGTGTTGCACAGCGGGCTCTAACAGCTCGTGGGTCCGTGGCACTGATTCCAATCATGAGGTTTTGAACTTCCGTCACCTGTAGGAAAATATCCTGATCGGAATTGGCTTCGACTCCGCCGTTCCGACTATCCTGACTCGTAGTCTCCACAGGATCCGGACTGGCTGTAGAGCGAGATCTCAGTCCTGTCGACGAAGCCCGGTCCGGGTTGGCGACATCTTTTGGGGAGGTATCTTCAGTCCGGATGTATCGATGACGGGTCCAACGCTTCATAAAAACTTTATCGATGACAATCTTGTTTCCTTCTGGGAGTTGGGTGTAAATCTGAACGAGCGTCCTGTTCGGGGGAACCCAGATATGGTCGACCAAGTACTGAGCAGCTTCCTCGATTTCTGGATCGCTTCCATCTTTGTACCCAAAGCCACCACTCACGCCTAAGTGGGCGTCCCAGATCTGACCGGGAAAGTGCAAGTTGGCTCCACCAAGAGCGCTTGTCGGATATTTGAGAGTGTGTTTCCCCTGGTCATTTACCATGATGATGATGGGTTTGTCAGACTTGGTTCGACAATGATATTCGTAAGAAACGCAGAATTCGCTGTCATCTTGCTCAAAAATGCGCCGTTTGCCTTCCACTTTGGATGTCTTCAAGTCCACAATGTGGTCAGCATCAGATCCAGATGTCGTCAGTCTACTGATGAACTTTGTTGATGGGGGTGCAACGCCGGTTTGGGGCTGGAAAATTCTTGTCCATTCGTCAAGGGAGACCGACTTTTCCATATAAGTTTTGGGTAGCAAAGGAATAAGCAAGAGGCCGAACTGTAACTCTAGGGTCAATGTACCCGGGAAACATTCAGCAGCCTCCAGGGTCTGCCTCAGAGCTCCACAAAGCTTTTTGATGTCCTCGTTCGTACGCAATTCGTCTGCTTGAAGTCGCCGCGGCTTGGGCTTCTCTGGTTTCTCCTGTGACTCTTTGTCGCCTTTGGCCAGATTTTCAGAGGTCTTTTCAATTCTCGCTGTACCATCTGTCTTTTTGATGGGCTTTTTCAGCAAACCCCAGGCGTCTTCCAGGGTGGCCTGTCTTTTCGCCTTGACCTCAGCTTTACCTTTCGCTTTTCCAACAAAGCTAGCAGTTTTTTGCTTCATAGTGTGGTGGTATTTCCTGGTAGCGACTTCGTCGGTAACCTGTGTCATCTCTGATCTATGGATGCGGTCAAATTCCTCGAGCTTTTCTTTCCCGTATACTTGATTGGCATGGCGAGTGGGCCTGGACCTGGGCCTGGGCCTGTGGGCAGTAAAGGCATCGATTTCATGGACACGATCTGTCACAATATGGTCTTGAAGAATCTTCTTCAGCTGACCAAGTCGCTTCTCCTGCTCTTGAGTATCGGTACTGGATGACGCCGCTTCTTGGCTCGATGGAATGCTGTGAGGCGCGGGAGAAGAAGAACCATCCGTTTCAAAATTGAGACCAGCGAGGCTCGGCGAGTGATCGGTCTCAGATGAAATGACTTTACTGTCGGAGCTGTGCTTGGGGACAGTGTCGCCGGACAACTTTTCTGGGACCAAAGCAGGTTGATCGAGGGACATAAGGGGCAGAGCATTGGGGGTCGCAGCGGAAGCAGGAACGGATGTATCAATTAAGTCGTCACGCCTCCCAGGTTTTCTGGTCCCCCAAGTGGACGAGGCTTTAATTTCTCTGCGGCTGGGGTTGCCCCAAGGTTTGTTCGACGGAATGGGAATAGACTTGGTTTTGGTGTACTTGGTGGTGTCAAAATTCGACGGAAGTCTCGAGGCCTTGGTGGCAGTGATGTTTGAAGCTACATCGCAAAGAGCGCTCCCCTCCCGCTTGTCAACTTCTTTGCTGGGCTGAATGAGACCTTGCTCAAGCGCCTGGGGGGTATAGTTCATTTTCCATTTTTTTCGTGGGCTTCGACTTTTGTCCTCTCCCGGGGCATTGAGCGACTGACAATTAGATGTCGCCGTCTTTGAGGGGGACGCAGATTGGTTTTGCACCGGATTCACAGCCCTTCGCGATTTGATTCCAGGTGGCTTCATAGCATTGGTAGTGGATGTAGGCTCATACGAAGTCTCAGGTTGTGGCATGGAGGCAGGTTCGGGCAACGGCTCAGTTTGCTCAATTTCAGCTCTCTCAGTCACCCATTGGTCTATCTGCATGGCCTTTGCAGTAGAGAGATACCGATGTGAAGGTGACTCATCAACGGGACAGCCCTTAGAGTCTGAATGAGCCCTTTCAAAGCTTGTCTCCACGTTGAACTGATCACCTTTCCCGAATTCTTGGAAGATGAAGTCACTCCAAATCCTGGACTCCCCACCGGGCCCGTCACCAACCTGCGGGGGATTGCTGAGGTTGCTGGGCAAGTCGAATAACTGAGATTCCCTATCAAAGGCGAGGACTACCGTCACGAAGCTTTGGAAAAGTCCTGACGTTGAGCTCAGATCAGCGTCAGTGAGTATGCGGCGCTTGGCGGCCTGGTTCAGATTGCTGTAATATCGCATCTGGAAGCGAGTGGACTCGTCATCCGGCGAGATACCCATGTTCGTAGCACAGGGATTGCAAATGCACATCTGTGAAGGTGTTAATAGATGACTAGAAGATAACCGCCAAGCTACTGATCACGTACCAGCGGTTTCTCAATTGTACTGATTTTCGCCAAAGCATCGTCTACATCATCCTCGTTTTCTGCGGAGACCTGGACGCCTTTGTCTTCAACAATGGCAATCTCCGTGCCCGTCAACTTTGAGATCTCTGGGAGTATGCTTTGAAACCGAAGAGCGAAGCAGCCCGCACCACCATCAGAGGAAACCCAGGTCTTGGTGACTCGAGAATGAGGAATGAATTCCTCCTCGTGTGAAGCTCCAAGGGCCAGAAGGTCTCCCTCCTGGGCGTCAGTGTTTTGGTTTAGAGCGGGGATCGGATCATGGAGCACAGATGGAACTTCCAGCCGGTAAACCCGTGGCACCTAATTTAAAAATTGAGAGTCAATCCATCAGCGCAATCTATGTCTGGTATACAAAGCTTACATCTAAGAGGTCCTTGTTTTCTTGTTCCTCGATGTAGCGAGCTAATATGCAAGCAGCTTTGGAGACAGGGCCTTCCAGGCGTCCCTTCATCACAAGAACCTATGATCAAGGACATTGGTCAATAAAAGAATGATACAAGGCAAGCAGTCTACTTACATCATCTGCTTTGTTGTAGTCGCCATGGCAGTCAGCAACAGCGCCGGTTTTCCTGAAGATTGTTATTATTGCTGCTGAAAATAATACGCCTTACGAAAGAGCTTACTCAAACTCATTCTCGAGCTCTTTGACCTGTTTGGGTGGTTCTGTGGTCAGCATGCAATTTAAAATTTGCCCCATTAGAAACTGGGAGCTTACCCCTGTGTTTTCAAACCCCCAGACCGACGCAAAGGTTAAACGAGAAGTGGAAGCCATGATTCCAGTCTGGGCCGCCTTCACAATGGCAGAGGATCTGAGGGTGATGGAACCAGGGAGAGAGGGCGGGGGATGGGAGTAGATGTAGTAGGGAATGTCAAACGGAAATAGCAAGATCGTGAAAATTAGTAGAGAAGGAGAGAGATACGATTCCCCGTTTTGGGATGTGGATGGATGTCGAGACGAGAGGGATGGAGACCGTCAGGACGAGATGGAGAGGGACATCAGGATGGAGGAGGTTGTGGGAGAGAGAAAGGGGAGGAAGCGGGGGAAGGAGGAAAACAAACACAGAAAGAGAGGAAGAGGAAGGCGACGAAGAGAAGTGGGGGAAGGTGCCTCAGGTGGCGGGGGGTGAATGCTTCAGAAGGCCAGCAGAGGGAATCAATGCAGCGAGACATTCGCAACTCTATCACTGCCACAAGACAAACGGCAGGCGGATGCCTGCAGGAAAGTGTAAAGATCGCAGCACTCGTTGGTGTGAATGAACAGGCAATTGGTTTGGAACATTCACCTGGCGTGGTGAATCTGGGGCTTTTTCTTTCTTTCTTTCTTTCTTTCTTTCTTTTTTTTTTCTTCTCTCATTTCCAAACAGCTCTCAAGTGAGTGGCTGCCAACCACTATTATCGTTAAGGCAGCCTTCCTGAATATAATCCCCTCAGTCATATGGTGTCATATTGATCTCAAGATATCTCTAACATGGTCTAGGCCATTGTAGCCATCACTGTACTTCAAACAAGGTACATCGAGCAGGGAATATGAATATGCCGGTCTATCTCTCCCAGGGTATCAAGCATCCCCAAACTCCGGACAGCAGCTGGGTAGGGCGAAGAAAAACAAGAACGAAAGAAAACGAAGCGAGAATGGAAACAGATGGGGGTAAAATGACAAGAGAAGGTAGTTGATATAAACACATGGGAATGAATCGTTTGCAATGCAAGAATTCCACCCGAGAAAAGAAATAATAAGAAAAGAACAAGACTGTATCATACCATTGCAATAAGACACAGCAATGCAAGGTAGATCGTGCTTGACATACCTGTTTATCTACCAGGCCCTCACGGCCAGCGCTCACTGCCTGTATGGTGTAACGACTGTAGGTTGGAAACCCGCCAAAATTTCCGGGTCTTTCTCGCGCCCTCCTGCATCTCTCTATTCGGCATCTTTGACTTCTTTTTTGACCTGGATGACCCATTTCATTTGCCCCTCGGTTTCCTTCAACGACGCTAAGGCAGCGTCGAGCTTGGCATCCCCCTGACGTCCCTTCTCGATGAGGGTTCTCACTTCGTCGTCTTGGGCTTTCTTGTATGCCTCATAGTCTTCATATAGTCGATCAAAGTTTTCTCTGCTGACCTCGATCTCCCGGTTTTTCTGGGCCATGACCGTGTCCAATCGCTCAAGCTGCAGGTTCTTCTCTTCGTGCCGACCCTTCAGAGCGATGAAGTCGTCCCTGATGGATTTGAATTTCCTCTGCTGTTCGGCTCTCTCGCGTTGTCCAGCCTTAGCAAGCACGTCGTACTGAGTGCGAGAATGATTGGCAACCTCTTGCAGTTCCGCACATTTCCGATTGAAATCGTCGCGGGCCTCGTCCATCAATTGCTGGGCCTTGTTCGTCTGCTCTTCTAACCGACGCCTTCTATCTTTTTCACTTTGTGCCTCGGCGCGGAGTTCCTCGATCTTGTTGTCCTTGCGGGTGATTGAATGGAGGTTCATTTCGTTGGCCGTTTCAAGGTTCCGGAGACGCTCCGCCATGTTCTCGACCTGGGTCTTGAAGGCATCGTTCATGCGCTGCGTCTCTTCCGCGCGGGAGCGATAGAGACTGCATTCGCGAGTCAGACGGGCAATATCCTCCTGCAAATTGTGTATGACGCGGCCGGACTTGCCCGTCGCCGCGTGGCCGACGGCCGACCATTCCGTCGCCGATGAATCGCCGTTCGTAGGGTTCGGGGACCCGTTGGAATGGATCGAGGAATGCAGAGTGGCGGAATCTATGCGGTGCGCAAGACATGGACGTGAGCGTTTGGATTCAGGGATTGAACGCGCCCTGGAATGTTCGAATGGGCAGAAAAGGACGAGGGGAGAAATCAACCTACCCGTAGCGGACTCCATGAGTGCGGGTTCTTTCTGGCGCTCCGGCGAATCCGGTTCGAACAGGCCATTGTAGCGATGCATATTCAATTGCGTTTCCACATGGGGGAGACTGACACGAGGGGAGCGCGGAGGGGGATCTGACGTAGGGGACGCAAGAGCATCCGAGTTAGCATTCTCGGCTTCTGGCTTTAGCGTCTTCTTGACCCGACCGAATCGGGCCATGCTCGGCATGGTGGTGGATATGGGAATTTGAGGAACGATGAGGGTTGGCCGCCACGGGGAAGCTTGAAGGAAATCTGGAGCAGGGCCCCAGCGACAGGCCCGACAGCAGGGGCGGAAATCGGAAAATAAGTCAAGTGAGGCTGCAGCAAGGAGTAATCTCGCGGGCTAAACATTGGCACAGGCGGAGCCAGCAACACAACCACGTCGAAGAAACTTCGACAGCGCTGCTCGACGAGCGGAGGGAGATGCGAGACGTCGGGGGTCCAGACGCAGAAAAAGAGAGGGCATGGGCAGGAAGGACCAGGGTCAATAGTGAGCACATACCGGCAGAGTGGATCTATGCTTGATTGCAGGCGATCTGCAGGAGAATAATTAATATTTATTATGATGACAAGTGCCAAAATAGCGCTTATTCATCGCCGAGACACACATCGGGGAGGGAGACAATGAAACTAACAAAGTGAGGCGTGGAGTGATGAACTTACTATGACGGCCCGATCCTTCGGGATAACTTGTGAGACGATGGAGGATGATGCTAGTAATAAAGGAAATGGCGTCTGGTCTGGGCCAGTCTGGGGTGGTGACCGGAGAAAAGAGAGAATATATATCCAGGAGGCGGGTGACGATAGGAATATGTACAGGAAGAAATCTCTCCCACCACCAGAAAGAGAGGGGATGCAGGAAGACGAAGGAAGGAAGAACGGAAAGAAAGAAAAGAGAAAGAAAAGAAAGAGAAGATGGAGAGCGAGTGACAGTACGAGCCGTGGGCGTTGGGCTGTTGCACTGTTCAAGCCGGGATGTGATGTGTAGCCACGCTAACGGCCGCTAACCTCCTCGCTGCGGATCCCCCATTCGGTGCTGCTCTACTTGACACGCCTGCGACAGGGGTTCGATTGAATGGGCCGAAAGCAAGAATTTTGGGATTGTGGGATTTGGATTTCTCACATACTGCATGTACAGGATGCAGGTGAATATGATTGTGGTTTTTAATGCACACCATAAGACAGGCAGCATTGTAAAGAAGCGCCGGGAAAAATGAGGAAGACTGATAGGCAGTGCTTCCAATGTCGGTCCCAAGAAAGCACACGCAAAGGTGAAAGATATATATACATGACAGACACAGAACATCCACCCCACTGACAGGCCATTAAGTGGTCTTGCCCCTGCGAAAGGGGGCTGACTTGATTGATCCATACAACTTCAACACGCGATGTGACATACACCAAAGAAGGGTAAAAAGGGATAAAACATAAGATAAAAGCGGGGGAACAAGAATAGAAGCCAAAAGCAGGGGCTTAGAAGTCAAGACCCATTTTTTTTTTGCTTTTTTCCGACCAAGACTCTAGGGCTTTCACCTGGTCAGGTAGAAGATGATGCCCGCAGCGCCCAACAGCAATTCGGGCAAGGTGTTTCGGAACGACGCTGCGCCAGATTGCATTTGGGCAGCCATGGCGCTCTTGTTGGACGTCGTGTTCTTGGTGGGCGTGGTCTCATTCAGCGACAATGTTTCGCCGTTGTTACCCTCCGGAATGTCCTTGTCATCCTTTTCGCGGCTGGCAGTTTCGAAATCCTCCGACTTGGGGTCTTTGCTACTGGCAGTCGGAGTCGGACGTGGGCCCTTGGACGGAGGAATCACCGCGGGAGACGGCTCAAGGGTAACATGCCCCGAATAGTTCACTTCTCCGGCCTGGTTGATCTGCAGGGCATAATCCGCGCCGCCAGGAAGACTGTCACTGGGAGTGAAGGTAAACGTTCCTCCACGGGCATCATTCGTCAACACCTGCACGTCACCTAGATCGGTGGCCGATCCTTTCCGAAGAGTGATGGTGGCAGGCTATATTAAGGTATCTGTTAATCCGGGCTCTCCGCTGTGTTGGGATGTGGGGTGGAGGGCAATGCATACGGTTTCAAGATCACCAATCCAAGTCACCGTGGCGGGCTGACCAGCTCGAAGAGTGGTGGGCCATTTCGTGAAGGACAAAGGGATTGCAAGACTGACTTGAGCCAGACAGAGGCAGACCGCTAGGAGGGACTCGAACAGACGCATCGTGGGAGGTGCTGGGACTTGAAAGAGATGTTAGTGGGAATGACACCACTTCGAATTATGCAACAGAACGATAGCAAGGTAAAGTGTAAGTAGCCCATTCATGTACATGCAAGTCTCAAGTAGGTCAATGTCAAATCATAGCGAGATAGCTGTCCCTGGCTATGTCTCCCTATGACTAGCACTTTCCCGAGATCTCGCATCCCGAGCAGAAAGGCACGACCCCCTACTCTTTGCTTGATAGAAGGCAGCGACAAGGGAGCTCACTTACTTCAACAACCGAGATCTACTTACCTACCTGGGTATACCTGTGTGCAATTCGGTCTCCGAGATAAGATCGGTCGGTGACGGCGTCGATGTCGCGTGCTGCTTGTCGGCGTCAGCTGGAGGATGGATGCCAGGCCAGGAAAATCCGGAGAACTTATTCGGGTTTTATCATTTTGCTTTGACAAGCATCCACATATTCTAATACCCAACCGTTTATTTTGGTCTGGAGCCATGGGCGACAAGGAAACATGCTCCGGTCACTCGGGCACATTCTTGACTTGCCTTGGTGTGGATGGGAGTGGGATCTACTCTGGGAATGCATCCAGGCCTGGCGGTACAGCAATTGGCAGAACACAATCAATCCAGCTTCTCCTTGTGCTATGAAGAGACGAGTTTGCGTTAGGTTGAGCCGTGGAATCCCGGAAAATCAGCGGCCCAGCCGAATACCCAAAAAGATGACCATTCATGAAGCCCAAGATATTCCCATGACGCTGACTGAAACTGGTCGACAGTGATATTTTGAAACAAAGAACTCGATCAAGAGACTGATTGAGACATCACGAGCCGATAAAAAAAGCGGTGGTGATTGTTTAGGATTCCAACCATTCGTCGGAATGTATAGCTAGTCGGTAGCATACCTGCCCTGAGACACTGGTGCTATGACCACAACCACATATCTTCTAACTTTCCCAAGTATGAAGGGACGGCAGTTTCAGCCTTGGAATCTTGAGCCTTCAACTTGATTTCTGTTCTGGGTGATTTCGCGCGTGATCATCTTGTTGATCGCCAGGGGTTCAGCAGATGTCTGCGAAGAAAGAAACTGCCAGGTGCCGCACAACGGGATTTCCAGGGAGTACCTCTATATATATGTTCGATAGCATACTCCCAAATATGAGATGTAAATAAACCATGACTGTTAGTATTTATCTCGGAGTTTACCCAATGTTGCACGATCCCCGCTTGGTCAATTATGTCGCAAAGAACAATGACCAGAGCATCTATCCCAAAACACAAACGTGTCTCCCCCACTAATAAAATCCTTATTATTCTTCGAAAACCCATGCATGTTAGGTCTTGCAAAAATCTTGCAATGAAATGTCTTTGGATTGAGCAGGAATCATATAGAGATCACTTGTTCCCCGACATGTGCGATACCCTCTTTCGCCCCGTATTCACACACTGTCTATGCATGGTATTGGTCTCCAACTTGGCTTTTGTGAGAGCTACTACATCAGCGATCGAACGTACGCAGTAAAGTCCAGCTGGTTAGCCTTGGCAAGATTCCAAACTCCATTCTTCTTGCTACAGGTCTCTCTCCTTGGAATGTGGGACAACCGAATGGCCAGTCTTGGCTTTCATTCCACTGTCGCATACTGGCTTCCCTTTGCAAGCGTTTTCATTGGATTCGGTAGAAGGTGCTTGGCGGTGTCTCTCCATGATATGTCCTAGTTGCTGTTGAGTTCCTATTACTCAAGACTGCCTTGCTTCTGATTTTCCAGATATGAGTAGCAGTATTGTATTCGGAAGCAAAAGCCGGACTGAGGCCTTAGTTTGCGGGCATTTGTGTCCCAATTCATTGCTGGTAAGCTGTTCATTGAGCAAATAATACCACAGACAGCTTCTTTGCCTCAGCTGCAGCTGTTCCTACTGCCTCTCGTAGTCTATGACTGACCCAGCCAGTGCGATAAAACTGTGATAAGGGAACTTATCTGTCTTTTATGGGCGGTTTCCAATCGATACCTAACCAAGTTGATTAGTGTAGTCTGGGTAAATCCGGAAGTTTATTCAAAGAGTTAATCTTCCACCACACGTGTTGAGATCTGAAGCCATCCAAGTCCAAATTCTAACATGCATGCTTACGCCGTTTAATCGTCTTCGACCGATCGCTGGGCTAACCGAAGCCAGCGAGAACATTGAAGCTATACTCAGAATGGACCTGATGTTTCTAAAAATAAGGGCACCCGCCAAAGACCGGAAAGCAACCGTAACACACGAAGCCCTATCTCCGGTTACCGAAAGCGGAAATGAGACAGGTTTCACTTCTCGCAACAGTGCCAGACATGCCCCCTTTTGCACCGACGAGCCGGGACGCAGACCTATAACAAGCTAGAAAGTCCTTCGTTACATCTGGCACCCTGTGGAGTTACACTCACCTTTCTCTCTCCGTCAATCGATAGATCCCCCATTCGGCCCTGCGCTCCTTCCGTTGTAGGTAGGGCTCTTGCGATGCTGTCGACCCCTTCGAGAAGCAATCGAAGCGATGGATTTGCGCCAGAGAATCCCATCAATCCGTCAGTTTGCTCTAATCCGTCCACTGATTTATCGGGAAATGCTTTCTTGATCTCGTCGTTTTCTTATCACTACCCATGATTGGCTTTATTCCTCAAGGCGCTCGTTAATCCTTTTCCTTCGTTTCTTTTGGATCTCTTCCTTTCTCTCTCTCGGTATTCCGTCTTTCGTTTTGCCATCTTGACGTCGCGAATCTCGTCACTCGTTTTTACTGTTCCTCTATTGATCTACATCATTTCCTCGACTTGTGTCTCCCTACATTCCCGGCATCGATATGCTAGAAGCCAATCTCCCTATTGGCACCAAGTGCCCTGTCCCTGTGCCTTCAAGCATCCATGAGCCGGCAGTAGCACCATTCCCACCTCCAATACAGTCGGTCACCGACCTATCGCAGCGTTTTTACCGAACAGTCGACAGTGTGGAACAGCCTCGCTCGCCGGCTCCAGACTCGCCCGGGCAGCCAACGCCCACCAACGTCAGGCGAACAGACCAGCAGCAACCGCAATCTCAGCCGCTCCAGGAGACCCGACTCGGCGCCCTCGACACGCTCACCCTATGTCGTAACGTCATCACCACCCTGGAGCTGACCCGCCTGCGCAAGTCCCGCATCGGCCTCTACAACTGGATCGGGTTCTGGGAACGGCTTTACGAGCGGCCGTTTGCCAACAGCCTAGCGTCACGCGTGAGCACGGCGCTCTCCAAAATCGACATGCTGTTCCGCGTCGTCTCACACGATCTGCACCAGCTCACGCAGCGCACCGAAGACGCCATAATATCCGCGACCTCCGAGCGCGAGATCCTGCACCTGCTTGAGCGTATGGAAGTCGACGTGGGGAGCCGGCGTCTGCGCCGCCGGCGCAAGGCGCAAGCCATCCTGAACAAGATGCGCACCGAGCTGGAGATGATCCCCGTGAAGGTGGGCGACGATCTGTTCGACGATATGAAGCGCAGCGTGTTTGGGCTGGATGTCGTCTGCGACTACCACCCAGGTGATTCGGTCGCCGAGGCCCACGAAACTAACTGGCCGGATCATTTCATCGGGCATCCTGTCGGCTACGTCGAGCTCTCGCCGTAATTGTACCAGCAGACCCAGGAGTCGGCGGCTTCCGGCGCGTTCATGCCGTTGTCGTCTTATACCGCTAATGAGCTTGTTGGATAATGATGGAGGTGCTGGGGGGCTGCTCATTCAGATCGTTCATCTGGTCGGTGGTGATTAGTGACGAAGCAGGGGGTTTTGTCCTTTTCTTTGGTTTGAAGGTTGGAAAAACAACTACCACTTTATTTGGTGATACATCACTTTAGTTGTCACCCTTTTTAATTAGATAGACTTCACTTCATCTCCGGCCTCAAGTTAGCATAGGAAAGGAGAATTACCTACTAATACAATAATCAACAATTCAGATTTCAACTATGCCTTCAGTGAGACTCGTTAGAAAATAATATAGAATGGTGATCGTGCTTTTATTTGTTCAACATGGAAATGAAAACAAATCTAAATATATACGCTATGAAAGGAAGAATAAAAAGAAAAGAAAAAAACCGACAAACATATCTATATTTTAACCCCTCAAGAGAAATCCCACAGACCTCTGAGAAGATGCCCAGGGGCGGTATCCTGACCACCATCCTCCTCCAGCAACCGGTCTGTGAAGATCCGCTTCGGTATTTGATATTCCACCACGGGGATTCTCTTCAGCGGCTTGTCGCCGGATCCCAGCTCCGCCTGCAGCATGCCCTGGTAGGTATAATCCAGGAAGTCCTCCAGGTTGTACATTTGTTTCGTGAACTGCTCGGCGAGGATGCGCGCGATGGCCGCCACGTTGGGGTGGTAGTGGAACTGGAGGGTTTCGATCTCCCAGAGACTGCTCTCCAGGGCGTTGGTGCGGGTGGGGTCGGGCTCTTGCGCATCGAAGGGGTCGTCCATGCCCTCAGCCTCGAGCTGGGCCTTGGTGGCGTCGTCGCGGACCGGGCGATGCAGCATGAGGGTGCAGGTTGGGTGGCTCTTCAGGAGGTTGTACATGAAGGGGACCATGGCGACGATGGCGGTGGGGGGAGCGTTGAGGGCGAGGCGCGCGAGACGCTTGATAAAGCTGGCGATGAGGGTGGCGGGAAGATGGGTGGAGGCGAGGAAGGTGTTCATGAGACGGAAGAAGCGGGAGCGGTGTTTGGAGTGGAGGAGGTTGGCGTCGAGGAGGGAGTACAGTTTCTGGTAGAACTGGGGGTAGTCGAGGTTTTTCTCCTGGATGAGGTAGAAGAGACCGGAGAGGGCGAGCAGCGAGGTTGCGCCGCCGACGTTGTAGGAGTCGGTCAGGAAGTCCATGAGCAGTTCGGGTCGGTTGAACCAGGGCTCGATGGAGTGGACCATGATGCGCAGCAGGGTTTTCCGTTGCGAGGGGGAGATGTCGCTACGGAGAACCGCGAGCCATGCATCCTGCGCCCGTTTCTTGTGTGCGTTGACGGAGACGAGCTTTTTGTTCTTCTTGCTGGTCTTGGTGTAGAAGTTTTCAAATTTGTGTTCCGCAGAGGGCACGGTGTCGCAGGCCGAGAGAAGGGAGATGAGGGTTTCGATGGTTTCTGAATCTCTTTTGGTTTCCGCATATTCCCTGGAGACTCAATTAGCATCACCTCATAGATCTTAAGTATGGTGGTGTATGGGCAACATACGCAATCTGCGCAAACATGTGGAATCGCACGTCCTCGTATTCATTCGCAAATTTCTCGAGGAACTCGGACCGCACTGTCTCCCCATTTCTGGCTTCGATGACCGATTCAACGATGGTCCTAAATATACCAGACGTCCATAGTTGCAGGTCATCCTCGGGAAGGTATGCTGCGCGTTCGTGGAGCAGGCGCATACTCAAAGCCATGGCCGTGATCTAAACGAGTTCAGTTAGCAGATACTCAGATACCCATGTTTGGTGGACCAACCTGAGAAGAAGAATCGCTGTTACGAATGATACTCCCCAAAGCATTCTGATACTCGCGAAGACGCTCCTTCAACCAGGCCGCAATGATTCTCTCATTTTCCGCGGCCCGGTTTGTCTCTCCAAGATCTCCGGCAGCAATCAATCTGCTGAAGACCCGGCAGAGGGCCACTGCCACCGCCAAATTTGGTTTTCCACCATTCCCATCGACATTGAGCCTCCCAATCAGTGTGGCGATGTTGTTGTAGTGCTTTCGCGACTCCGAGATCTGGTCTTCCAGGTGCTGGATTTCGGCCATCGCATCTGCGCTATCATTTTCGGCGACTGCACGGCGTTTGGAAGAGTGGGCGCTGGTTTCCTTGGCGCTCTTTCGCTTTTTGGAGCTCGCGGCTGCGGTCGTAGGGGCTGGCATGGTGTCTGCGAAGAATATCGGGCGCGTTCAAGAGAAGCCTGTGCCGTCGCCTTGAGAGTGTCTTCCAGAAAGCATCAATTTTTGGAGATCCCTCGGCTAGCGGTTTTTCCGAATCGAGGGCGCTAAGCCTATAGTGGTTAGTGTCTTCCCGCACCGCCCAAACCGCCTTTCGGACCTCAGAGTCTCCTCAGTTCCGTTCACCCATCCCATCTTGTCAAGGTCTTCCCCATCGCTACAATGGCTTCTCGTGTGGCTAAGAGCGCCTTCGGTATGCCGCAACCGCCTCTTTCCGGTCCGCTCGAACGTCTCCTTCAGGTCGCTAACCCCCTAAATAGGTGCTGCCCGGCTCCGGCCGACCCTTCCCGCGCGCAACGTCGCTCCCATCACTGCCAGCTTGACCGCGTCTCGTTCGGCCTCCAACCTCCCCTCCGAGGACCCCCAGAAGAAGGCTCAGTCGATCCTCGACTCTCTCCCTGGCAACACCCTGGTCTCCAAGACCGCCATCCTCTCCGCCGCCGCCGGTATCTCCGTTGCCGCCATCAGCAATGAGCTCTATGTCATGAACGAGGAGACTGTTGCTGCTTTCTGTCTTCTCAGCGTCTTCACTGCCGCTGCTAAGTACGGTGGTCCCGTCTACCGTGAGTGGGCCGAGGGTCAGGTTCAGAAGCACAAGGACATCCTGAACGCTGCCCGTGCCGACCACACCAGCGCTGTCCAGCAGCGTATGGACAACGTCAAGGAGCTCTCCAGTGTTGTTGACATCACCAAGCAGCTCTTTGCTGTTTCCAAGGTAGATATTCACCTTTCTCTTGCCTGGCAGGGAGCGTGTTCTTCCCGGGTTGTGCACAAGGATCGTTGTTGACAATTTTCCCAAAGGAAACCGCCCAGCTCGAGTCTCAGGCCTACGAGCTCGAGCAGCGTACTGCTCTGGCTGCCGAGGCCAAGCAGGTTCTCGACTCCTGGGTCCGCTACGAGGGGCAGGTTAAGCAGCGCCAGCAGCGTGAGCTTGCCGACACCATCATCGCCAAGATCCAGAAGGAGCTCGAGAGCCCCAAGGCTCTCCAGCAGATCCTCCAGCAGAGCGTCGCCGACGTTGAGCGTAAGTTGTCAATGTGAGTCCCAGGTGTGGAATTATAGCAACTGACATATCTCCAGGTATCATGTCTTCCAAGGCCCAGTAAATGGACTCGCATGAATGGCGTCCTCGCTGTTGACATCCTGTACAAATTAAGGATCTGTTTCTGTGCCCACTTAGACACACCAATACCATTCTGATCAAAATCAGGAGTATTGTAGATGATTGTACTATGTATTTTTTTTCAATAAAGTGACTTGTTCTGAATCAATCCGTGTGGTGTTTGCATGGGCAAACCATGTCCCCGCCTTTTTCCGATGCGTAGCCGAACTCCCTTTGCACCACCTTCTTCCTTTATACTGCGTGGTCTTAAGAAGTACATTTATTTATGACAACACGAAGCACTATTGAGCCTAGACGAGAATAAGAATAGTCTCAGACTCGACCCTTGACGTAAAAAATCATTGACTCTGACTTCAACTGGTTGTGTGCATAAACCCTTGCATGCATGCTGACCAACCGCGACGATGGATAATTAGTTAACTAACGTATCCATTTATTCATAAGTGGCATTCGCATTCTCCATCGAATCAATCGTCTACTTCAACTCCGATATGACAGTGCTGATAAGATGAAGGATCTTCCAGTGCACTTTCGTCTGATGTCATTCTGAACTTCCACGCCAACCAATGCATCGCCTCAACGCCTCGAACACAACAGGGATAGTTTGTCTGATTCAACAACAATGACCCCTCGAATCATCCATTCTTCCAAACAAAAAAATGGATAATCCACCCTGACCAGTGACAAGGTCCAGGGGTGGAATTCCCCAGTGCAACGGACACAACGCGAAGGAGCAGACGAAGGACGGAAATTGCCAGACACTTAGAGGGGGCCAAGACGCCGTCAACCATGGATGTCGAGCCGCGACGGGCAAATCAATCATCAGACAAAAGGCCCTTTGACACAGCCACGGCTCAGCGCTTGTGCCTTGCCGTTTAGTCTGCAGGGCTGAGATCTTCGTGTTTTTGGATCTATTTCAACGTTGACATCTTCTCCTGTCTGTCTGGAAGTCTACTGTCCTTTGCATCTTCCCCTCGAGTGTCGCATTCCCTGGGAAATCCAACCCGATCAACACAATTCCAACAACTCGGATCGCGTGTGCCGAGTATCCACCCGCTTTCTCCCCGCAACAACAAAGACGACAATAATGCCGCTGCGAGATATTCTCCAGAAGAAAGACAAGATTGGCGATAACAGCGCGCAGTATTCTGCTGGGGTCCCTTCGACGACTTTAAGTCCGGTGCCTGACATCACCTTCGTCCGATCCGATACCACTACGCATGAAGTCATCCGGCCGCCCATCTACGAAGGCGACCGCGATGTCGATCAACGCCATGCCGCATACCTGGATCCCTCGCGACCCAGCTCCTCGTCGCATCGTCGGTCATTGAACCCGTTCAGTCGTTCCCGATCGCCTTCCGAGTCGCAAGGCTCCTCATCCCCGTCGCGAGCGCGCGGAGAGCGCCGGCTGTCGCATTTGCTGCATCGGGATCGGCGGAACTCGAGCGCGAACTCGGTCAATGTCCCCGCGGACCTTCCCCAGATCACGGACGATAAGGGTAATGAGCAGGATACGGAGGCACAATGGGAGAAAAGGGCAACGATGCTGGTTCAGCGAAACCCGCAGTTCGCGGGACCTTTGTCGCCAACCTCGTCGGCTGGCTTTGGGCCGACTAGCCCGATGTCAAGATCGAGGAGCTCTAGTCATAGTGGGGTTATGGATCGGGAGGGAGATGTGAGTGCTATTCGGTCATCTTGAGTATAGGGTGAGGTTTAACAAGAGGTGTAGGTCAACGTACAAGAGGCAATTCGGCTTCACGAGGCTGGCGGCAAGAGAAGATCTTTCCATATTGGCTATTGGGTTATGCTGATATATCTCAATCACAGAATTAGAAAAGTCAACGGAGATGTTCCGCCGATTGGCAGAGCCTACGGGTGCCAATAATGCACTCAGCCAGGTGCTTTATGGCCTTGCCCTTAGGTAAGCCTACATGGTTCCCTTCACTCGACCTCTCTTTACGACATGTCGAGAAAACCAAGCACTGTTCTGATAGCGGGCTTGCAGACACGGCTGGGGCTGTCCCCAAGATCCCGATAAAGCGGTGACATATCTCTCGGCGGCAGCATCCAACTCCGCTTCGATCGAGTCCCAAGCCCTGCAGGCGGGGATCAAAAAAGGCGGTGCAGCCAAAGGAGAACTGGTGCTTGCGATCTTCGAGCTGGGCAACTGCTTCCGCAACGGCTGGGGTGTCCAAAAAGACCCTGCGGCCGCGCGGCAGTACTTTGAGACGGCCGCCAATTTGGGCGACACAGATGCCATGAATGAAACCGCATGGTGCTACCTTGAGGGATTTGGGGGCAAAAAGGATAAGGTAAGAAATTTGCTTGCGTCATGTTGCTATTTCCAGTTCGAAAGGTGGTGTTGAGGAGAATTGCCTCGTGTCGATGGTAGTCTTGGGCATCAATACTTTTTACAAGACTTGCATCACTCGTGCGCTTTGTCCTTCACCTCCCACATAGTGACTTTGTTAGCTAACTTTGGATCGCTTTGAATTAGTACGCGGCCGCCAAATACTACCGACTGGCCGAAGAAAAAGGCAACAACTTAGTCGGAAATTCCTGGTGAGTGCCAACAAATCCGCAGATCTTTATTCTTTTATTGTCTCCCCATTTTACCTTTGGTCCTGCATATCCCCTAAGCGTGATGAGCTCAACGCTCCATATGGAACCCATGATCTGCACCTCTCCTCTCCATCACCTGCAGATATCATGTCTGGGAAGCAGCGCCCACGGTTGAATTGATAGGCGGACAGACGATGTCTGCGAACTGCGCCATGCACCGCGCCATCACGCCCTCCACCAACCACATCCCATCTTCCTCCTCCACTCCTCCCATCCCACGCTATCGCGACTGCGACCATCTTAGGCTGACATGACGTTCGGTTACTCCGTTACAGGATCTGGAAGGACAAATACAATCCCAAATGAGATCATTGTAGCGATCCTGGGAGAGGACTCACAGCCTGGTCGACGTCTCATATCACCTCGGAGTCCATTCAACATTCCTAAGCATTGGCCGACCTTTTTTTTTTTTTTTTTTTTTTTTTTTTTGGTTACATGAAGGGATTCCCGAACCCCTTTCCTTTGGTTTCCCATGCGGAACAGTCACCAGAATCAAAGTGACTATCACCGGAATGCCGTGTTACCATCTGACTGCCATTTACATGCAAACCATTTACCACCCCCATCTACCTACCTACTATCTACACTGATGAATAATGGAATTGTGACCCGACCTGGTCCGAAGCAGCCTCATTTTGGACTGCAGCCTCCAGCCTTAAACATACCCTTTGCTTAACATTAACCTTTTTGCTCTTCGTTTTGCTCATCTCGTGCTTATCCTTCCCCACCACCTGCGCCTTCATTTCTGTGTCTGTGAAACCTCCGGAGGCTGGCTATTTTAATCCGCCTGTCACGTCCAGTCCCTGCCTGGTACCCAGGCACCCAGGGAGGGCTTTGTGTACCTGTGATGACACCATATGCTTAGCCCTTCGCGTAGGAAACCAGAAGCACAGAATCCTCGCAACTGCGTAAACACGAGTGATTTCTAAACTAGAGAAATGTTCTCCACCCCATCCCTCGCCTTAGTTCTTACCCGCCCACCTGGCCTAGTATTCTAGTACGGAGTTCTCCAGGTATCACACGAAAAGCCGATCCAACCAACCCGACAACTCTAGACCGCATCACTCGCCCTTCACTTCTCGCCAGAGCAAGCCGGGCGTCAAAGCGGACCAGAAACGTAAGCTTGAGCCATGGCTGGCTGAACCAGGCACTTGTCCCAGGACACCCATCGGGCTGGGCCTGGGCCGATCAATTCCTTCATCTCTATCCTACTACGTGCTACACTATTACGCGCTGCTATCTGAGCCAGGACCGAGCGATTTAATCAAGTCTCGAAGGTACGAAGAGGTCCTAGCCAGCTAGCCAGGTACGCAGTAAGTACTGCGTAAGTAAATAGGAGCCATAGCGTGGCGCTTAACTTCCACATGGACGCAAAACCAATTAGACCAGCTTACCTTCCGACTGCACTTCCGGAACAAAGAAAAACACTACACCACGGTGCCGAAACATCTAGCCCGAGAGACGGTCCGGGTTGGGTTACATGCCCAATTGCGTTTCTGCGTTATCCAACAAGTGCGCGCGCGTAGAATAGTACGTGCTGCGGTATCAGCCCATAACGACCTAGGTAGGTATAACTATGAATAGAACAAAGAGAAGGAAGAGAGGAGAGCGAGTGATTATTGGAGAAGATAGCGCTGCGCTGAAGCGCCGGATACCCATCACCTACGCCGTAGGGGTTGGGGCCGGCACACGGGGCGGCTAAGTACTGCGTGCTAAAGGGCGGCGCGTAAATGGTTCCATACCTATCATGAAGGTGCATTCATGCGTTTAGATGGTTGGATGGGTGGTTGGATGCTATGATTAAGTTTAGCCAGGGAGTAATTCGATCGGAGGTTGGTATTGTTAGGAATGGTCTAGACGGATGATCTCGGTTCGGTGGAGACGATGCTCTAGATACTACACTACATTGTCTCTGTTGATTGGATTTAGATTAGACGAATGAATAGTTTGGATTCCTGAGGTTACTCTCTGTAAACGCCGTCCTTTTCAAACGGGGTTAATCTCATCCAGTAAGATAGAAAACGAGCACCATCACACTCCGAATGGCGTCAACGCCCACAATTTCCGCTCAGCCGCCAACTCATCGTCATATTCATGTCCAAACGCACGGTGGAATATAGCCTGCTGTATGGGCTTCCAGTTAGACGTATACATAGCCTTCGTGAACTCCCAGTACTCCGGCAAGTAACCCGCACATTCCCAATCAATAATACCGCTTAACCGACCACCTTCGATGAGGAGGTTCGTCGCGTGAAAATCCGAATGCGTAAAGAATGAGCGATGATCTTGACGAATGGGCAGACCGTCGACGGCGTCGTATATGTTGCACGCCAGGTGGCTGACAAGATGGTCATTGAAGTCTGCCTCGGTGTTGAATGGACCACCACAATCATCAGGAATACGGTGGTCTACCACGGGCCCCCCGAGGGTGTCTCCGAATTTGTATGGCGTGTTGTTGGGGATCATTCGAAGTTGCGAAACGCAGGCTGCTAGGTCGTCGGCGAAACGATCTCGTTCAGCGTAAGACATGAGGTGGCCAACCTCTGCAAGGCTTTGCCCGGGGAGATGGGTCATCACCATGTAGGTGTTGCCATCATGTTCACCAACGTCGATGAGGCGAGGGGCGGGAATGTTCGTGTACTTTTCAACGAGCTTGAGGGCGTTGGGTTCATTCTCGGGGGCTTTGAAGCAATCCTTAATGACCAATCCGAAGGGTAATCGTTGAACCCAAGATGACCTTCCCGGTCCGTAGAGTCGACGTCCAATCGGTTTAAGAAACAGATAGAATCTCATTCGTATCCAGTGAGGTACAAATCGTGAGAGAAAGAAGAAGGGCTTTCGAATAAATGGACTTAGCCAGCCTATGTAAAAGGTCAGAATTTAACAATTACAAATCTTAAGAGAATTCGTACTTCTTGAAGGCTTTGGCCATCCTGATGAGATTTTATCCTCGATAGAAAAGAGATGCAATGCGGTGGCGAACCCACGATGGACATCAAACAGAAATGTACTCGGCAGGCTCATTATAGCAGCGTCTGGCGTAGAGAATTTAAAATACCATATTGAACGATCGAGCCATTCCCCGTCTCCCAAGAAAAGACCCGTAGGCTCTTCGGGATACAAAGTATGCATGGTATAGGAGTACTTCGAGTAGAGGAGTTAATGGTAGCTCACGTTATCTTTTGTATCGTCTCACTGACCTGTGTTGTTGGATCCTCGTCCTGCTCACATTCCTCAGGTGGACAACCGATTTCCGCACGCCTGTAAGCCATAGACCTTATATTTACATGACCGTGACGAAAGGCGTCGTGCATACTCGGAGACAGACGCCACATATTTCGAAGAGACGATGAATCATCATCCTGACTGGTAAGTAGAGCCTTCAATTGTAAAAGCTTTGGCGGGGACAAGAAAGCCTCTAGGATCTCAGTCAGAGCGTGCTACGGTTCCAGTTAGATAAGTTCCTGGAAGACGATCCACTATCGGAGTCAATCTCACCTTATCTGATTCGATGCTTTGGACAAAAGACGGAGGAATTATGTAGGCTGACTCCGCTCCAGCGTTGGCCGAGTTGCCCTTCACATTTCTGGACAAGGAGCAGGATGGACCATCTCTGCGGTAGAGGAGAGATTCCAGGTGTCCAGGAATTGGATCGCAGCTCGTCACTGCAATTGATTAGTGTTCAAAATAAGGCCAAGTATGATATGATATCTACATTTGAACACCAAACGTCTCCAATCGTGTTTAAATGAACGCAGACCGGCTTTCACATTTTCACATTGACGGAGCCTCGCATTGAGATACCGCGCGGCTAATTCTGAATCATCGGCGGTTTCGACAAAGTGCTTTAGAAGAAGATGCTCTGTGGGAGAGAGACCTGCTGAAGAGATGATATCCAGCACAGAAGCGGAAGTAGCCATGGGATGGGAGCTCAATATGAGGTTAATAGACAGAGAGTTAAGCGTCGAGGTAATTGTATTGTTCTACAATTGGTGGGGAAGGCAGAAACAAGGCAGCCAGGCAACCAGGCAACCAAGAGCCCTCAGGCTACACCTTGCTTTTCCTTTTCCTTCTATAGACCCTCTAGCCTTTTCATTTTCATTTTTCATTTTTAATTTCTTACATTAACCATTAACCTGAGTAGATTTGTACCACGGCTCCTGCAAATGAAGTAATATAATTTCTGTAGCATGATGAATCCTGGTGAACCCAAGAGTGACTGATGGTCACCATATCACTAGGTAAACTCTACGTCTTTTGGCCCCGAATGCATGTCGTTGTGATGTTCATTGTCAAGTCAGGTCATATCCTCATAGACATCATCTGTCAATATATACAGTCCAGGCAGGAGCCGTGTGACAAGTAGGAACAAATGAAATGTGATTTCTCAAACGAGTGGCGCGGGCCAAAGCCCAATCCAGGCCCAAAAAGGCCTGGTGTGTAAAAAGAGACCAAATCCAATGTGGAATGGCCTCGGAGAAGAAAGTATCTGACAAAGGAGAGTGAAAAGATCGTGGTAAAACGCTCCATGGGCCACCCCATATATGGCAGCCCGGCTGTCCAGCAAACAACAGAATCATCAAACAGATAGACATTAACAGACGTTCCCATCGTAGACATCAGTCGTATCATAACAATCATAGCAGAAATGCCGCCCTCGGCCGAATCCAACCCACTCGCAAATGCAACAGAAAAAAACCAATGGCTAAACGCAGAAAGAAAATCCCAGATACACAAAATCCCAAATGCAATGTTCAGAGGTCAAAGTCAAAAACGCGTTCCGTGGTACCGTGTGACTGGTGGTCAACATGTTCAGAAGAAAAAACATCCAGGGCCAAGCCCAATCCGTACCTCCCCAAGAAAGAAGAGAGTAAAAGCGACCCGAAGAGGACCGAGAAAGAAGAAGGCAAACGCAATATACACACAAATGCAAAAATGTTCTGATCGGTCCGTTAAATTCATTTCCCCGGCCCGAGTCCCGAAGAATAAAAATCACAAGTACGCCGAAATCATCCGAAGGAGTGCGAAAACATATAAAACACATCGCTAATTCGTCAGGCGCAGTCATGAAAAGCTAGTCCGTTAAAAGTCATATATCCAGTCGAAGTAAATGGCAAGCTGTCTATGCATGCATATGGCTAAGTCTGGCTAAAGCTGGCCAACAGTCGTGTATCGATAGGCACAATGTGCAAGAGAAGTATTCTGGTAAACGAACAGAAGACGGCAAAGGCGAAAAGGAAGAAGAGAATGCATATGCCGGCCAAGTTGTTTTGCTTTGCTGTGAGGAAAGAGAAGGCTAGGCAGGATGTTTTTGCTCTGAACAAGGTGAGGAGAAGTTGGACATGGGCAGTGTACGGTTAGACCTCGATATCATCGGGAGTATTTTTTTTGGGTGGTTTTAAACTACTCAGGCTTGACCGAAGCCCGATTCCTCTTCCTTGACGGGAGGGGCACCGTAATCCTGAACCATGCGGCGGAAATCTCGGATTACCTTTTCGGGAACGCGATCCCACATGAGCGACCTCGAGTAGACGTCCGAGGTAGATTTGCCGGGAATCTTACTTCCGGGCGCACTACCTTGCATGGCAGCCAGCGCCTGCTGGAGGTTGGAGGGCTGCTGCGACTTGTAGTTGACATTGGGGTCCTCGTAGGTGGTCAAGGAGTTGTACTGCTCCGCGTTCAGCGAAAAGACTTGCTCTTGCTCCTGCTCCTTCGTTGGCATCGCAAGCGTGTTGTGAAGCTCATCCAGGTTGGAGTGCACGGTACCGGCACTCATCTGAGCCATCTCGGCACCGCTGATGGTGGTCGGGAGGGGACCAGCCGACGACGAAGCGACGGCGGCCTGGCCCATGGGATGAGCCAACTCAGGCGGGGAGGAAGACAACACAGCCCTGAGAACGTTGGCCGACTCGGCTCGGTACTCCTCGGACAATTGAGGAATGGCGCGAGCAGAGAGCGAGTTGTTGTTGGAAGCAATAAAGGCACCGAAGAGGAGACACATGTAGAAAGCGTTCCAGCTGAACGGGTAGTCGTTGGACTTCTCGGCGCCCCGGTCATTGGCCGACACAAGAGAGGACGACTGTCCGGTGGGAGCAGTAGAGACGGGGTCGGCGTCAAGAGACAGGCTGTTGACCATAGTGAAGTCTTCCCACGGGCTGTTACCCATGGTCAGGTTCTCAAAGTCAGAGAATTCGCTTGCCATGTTCGAGGGAGCAGGGGCGGCTCTTGCGTGTCGCTCGAGCTTCTCGACGGTCTCTTTGAGAATGTTGTTCTTCTTGCGGAGCTCGGTGGTCTCCAGCGTGTGTACCCGGATCATCTCATCCTTATCCATGTGCATGGTGTTGATGTATTGGGTGATCTCCTGCTGGGCGGCGACCCATTCGTTCCTCTCACGAATCAGCTGGTCTTCCCGCGCTCTCGCTTCCCGCAGCTCTTCCTCAAGATCGGTGAGGGCTTGGGTGTATTGCTTCTTTTCTTCCTCGAGCTTCTCGGTGTGAAGCTTCTTGCGTTGACGAGAATCCAAACTGTCGAGTGGATGCGTTAGTTGACTTGTCGTTAGGTGAGGGGGGAACATCATCGGGGACACTTACGCAGCCTGCCGGTTTCGCAGCAACCGCTTCTGTTGCTTCAACTCCTTGATCTCCTCCTCATTGTTGGACTGACTGATCAGCTGGTCGATGTTACTCAACGTGCGCTCGGCTGGTATTTCAAAGCGAGCGTTCTTCTTCCGGATGCCATCCCGTCGGACGCTCAAGGGCGAGCTGTTCCGATAGGTAGGGCTTTTCGTGGGACGAGAAGCGGCATCCGGCATGTCGGTCGATGCCGGCATCCAGCCCTGGCTGGACTGCGGCGACATGGCGACGGCACCCGAGGCGGCGAAGGCCATACTGGGACGGTACGACATGGAGGACAGGTTGATGGCGCTCACGGGGCCCACGGCACCGCCCGAGAAGGGAGCTGACGAGCCGTTGTCCATCTCCGAGGGGAAATGCTCATACATGGCGGTCGGCGTACACGAGCCCGAATCTTTGGAAAGCGACCAGGATGCCTGCTGACCATAAGCTGAGGCCGGGTGGGCGCCGTCTACCCGCATAAAAGGGTTGGGAGCGGATTCAAAGAATTGGTGGCCGACTTGGGAGTTGTGTCGGGACTGGTTGCTGGAGACTGATTGGGAGAAATCGGACCAGACGGAATCTCGATGCGTGAAGGCATCCGGCGCATGGTCATATGAGGATCGCCGAGGATCGGCCATGGAGGAAGACAGTTCGGGTGATGTCGAATCCAAGATCTTATCGTCCAGTACACTCATCTCGTCCTCTTCAGGAAACGAGGGTTTTGCATCCAACGTCGACGGTGATTGTTGGTAGAAGTCAAAAGGTTGAGAATATCTCGCCATGACTATGCCAGTGTGAAAATGGGACGAAAATAGAACAAGGAAAAAAAGGTGGATGGCCTCGACTGTCGCAGAGATCAAGAGGCGGTGTGTAAAATGGGTGTACGGAAAAAAACCCAAGAAGGTGCGGGGTTTTGGGTGGTTGGTGATGGCGAGGAAGAAAATAAAAGAAGAGGTCGAAAGAGTCAGGTGTAACAGGAGGGAGGGAAAAAGTAAATAGGACGGAGAAGTTGATAGGTATTGGAGAGAAGGGAAAAAATATGCAGGAAGAAGAGACTAGGTCCAGTCGGTCGTAGTAGTGGTAAAGTGAGAGGGAGGGAGGAGGAGTAGAAGAGTAAGAAATGGAGCAGGGGGGAGAAGAAGATCAAATGTAGTGAAGAGGAGAATGAGGACGAGGTCTCTTGTGATCAGAAGAAACTCCTGGAGGGTTTCCCGGGCAGTATAATAATAGTGATGATGATGGAGGGAGAAGAGCAAGTGACGAGGGAGGGGGAAGTCCATATATCTTAATGAGGAACCATGAGAGAGCGTCTCGTCCAGGTACCTCTGCCTAGTAGCACTTAGGTTCTGATCAGAGCCGTCCTGATCAACGAGAAGGTTAGGAAAAAATTTAACAAAAAAAATAAAATAAAAAGAAATTAGTCTTCAGAATAAAATAAAATAGAATTAAATAAAAGAAATCCAAGAAATCAAAGAAAATACCACCAACGGGCCGAAAATAATAATAATAAGGAAATAAAAAATAAAAGAAATCGAAAATAAAAATAAATCAAACTGAGGGCGATTACTGCCGCCGGCCATCGACCCAGAAAATCCCAAATCCCAGATTCCAACCAAAATAACCATAATCGACCCTCTGGATTGATCCATAAAACCCCCCGAACGAAACCCCATCGACCCTAAACCAAGGACCCAGTAGGCCGAGCGACTAATCGCCAGAGCGGCATCAACTCATCCAGCGGTCAGCGGAAAAGCCAAAAGGCGAGGCGACGATTTCTGAGGGTTCCCGAGATTAACGAACGGCGGTCATTGGATGCTTCGTTGGGCAGACGTGCATCTGGCAGGGGAAACTTCGCTTTTGGCACCGCGGATGAATAAGCATTGTGCGGTTGTTCGCCCAGTGCTTTTGTGCTTTTGTCCTGGCGATGATTAATCCCATCAGACCACGAGCGCTTCACATCATGTACTCGGTGGTACATCCCACCTACCGCTTCTTGCGGTATATCCAGAGGTCGAGGTACCTCAGAGTACTCCTCCTCATAGTGCTTTGGAGGAGGGACTGGCGATGATTTCCCCTCCAAGCCGATGCCCCCCACTTGCCTGTTATTGTACAGTGTCCGATTTCCCCCGCTTCTACTTCCTACCGTAGTCATCGTGAGTGCGATGCTCGAGGAGCACTTGCAGACTGGGAAGACATCATCCTGAGGACCCGGGAGTTACCTAGTACCTACCTAGTACACCCAGAGCAAGAGGATGGAATGATCATGGATGGAATTTGGTTATCGACAGCCTATCAAGGCCTCCCCGAGATCCGTCGCTGTTACGGTACCGCGTATCCATGGATGGCCGGTTCCCCTCCTTGCCCCATGCGGTTAGTCCGACCGGGACTGCTCTCCCTCTCTCCTTCTCTCCTTCTCGTAGTGTCAGAGTCCGCGTCGCAGTCGCATCGCATCGCATCCCCTTGAGGACGAAGTTCCTGGACTCCCTATCAGCCTGACTCAGGCACAGGTTCTCCCCCCCGTCACAAACGAGCCCGGATGATTGGCACTCAGCGACTCTCGCGCGTCCTCACCGTCGCAGGCGGTTCTTCCAAGACGTCGGTAGGTACCTGAACCCACCCGCCTACCCTCAAGCCTTGGGAGTCTTGGCCTGGGATGATGCCCAAAAAAAACGGAGTCCGTGTGTCAGGGCCAAAGTCAGCGCCGGTGTCAGTGTCCCCCATCCCATGATCGCCTGCCGGGACAGAACCGTACCGTCCCAGCCGGAGGAGGGGCCCTGATCAGATGGACAGGAGGTCATACAATACCGTATCAACCGGTGGCCAATCATCCCCGAAGGTGTGTGATAGGACGTTCGCTTGACCCTGAAGCCCATCACCAGGTCCAACGCTACACAGTACGCAGTATCGCCCATGGCTGGGATCTCTTGAGGCCTGAGGAAAGTCTGGATTACGCCGCCCCGGATCTTATTGTCCCTCGAGATCTCACCTCCCCGAGGCTGTCCACTGCAGCCCGAAGTAGACCTGCATCTCGTGCTGAATCGGCCTTCAACATGCGCCTTTGCATACTCCCTACTCCCTTCCCTTTTCCCAATCCCTCCCGTCGCGTCCGACACATAACATTCTGTCCCTTCCATGCCTTTCTCCGGTACCCTTAGGGCCGGCCCGTTAGTGATCCAATGATTCAATGATCCACCAACCCATGGGTCCTTTTGCCGTTTGGGTTAGTCCCTGGCCCTGCCCGTGCTTTTTTCTTTTTCTGCCTGTTTCTTCCCGCCGATTCAATGATGACAGTATGTACTGCGGGAGGGCACTGGGACTGGGTCGGATGCAGAAGAAGCACGGACGGATCAAGTTTCATTCTGGACCAGCCCAGAGAAAGGTCGCGAATAGGGTGCAGGGACTATTATGAACTGCATAATCTTTTTTATTTATTATTTTTTTTCTTTCGGTACTAGGCATGTATTTCCTTAGAACTCCGGGGGACTGAACCCGACCGCAGTGCATCCATCGCATCGCCGTCCCTCTTTCTCCAACCTTGAAACACGCGTTAGTCAGCCTGATACCGCAACTTGCGGTAGATCTTAATTCTCGTCGCATCACTGCTCGAAACGCTCTTTTCGTCTTGGCTCGGTTCTCCGAAAAAACGGGGCCTCCGAGTAGTGAGTTACCAATACTCATGACTAAACCACCCAAGTAGGGTGAGGCCAGTAGGTAAGTAGCCCACGTTTTTTGTCGCAAAGTGAGGTAAATAATCCTGAGGGGAAAATGACGAAAAGGGAAAAAAGGATAAGGCATCAGTGCTTTTGTCATCCCATCTTTCTTAACGTCGGTATTGCTTATCATGCTTCTCCGCAATTAACCATCAAAACCTACATACTAGACAGTAGGCACGGTGACATAGCGTCATCCTCTCACAGGCAAGAGGCTAGCACGCACCCATGCCATCTACCCGGAAAAAGAAAAAACGCGACGGATGCGCCATCGGCCACCGCGGCGCTGCTATTGCACGGAGGGGTTAGTTTCAGGTCAAGCCAGTCTGGGTGCTCATGCAGAAGACGAGGCGAGTTTGGGTTGAGACAGACTAGCATATGAGCTCTTCGAGAGCTGTGACTCTATTTTTGACTGGAAGCCGCGAACGAGGAACCGGCCGGACCATCCATCCATCCATCCATTCCCCCTACCTGCGTTCCCTCGGTGCCCTAGGCACGACCATGACCTATCTACCGACAGTGCTTACTACCTACACACCTGCAACGCTCGGACTGCATGAGAAACCGAGGGGAAGGGAGATGTTTGATGTTTGAGGGCTCCGAACATCATGGTTCTTGCAGCGCATCACTCTCGTTGCCATTATCCACTAATGACATGACCATATGGCACGGCACGGCATGGCAATTCCCCCTTACTGACGTGCGTTATCTCGCCTTTCTGGTAGGCGTTGATGTCATAATGGAGGTCGTTATGGCCATGGTGTCTCGCTTTTTATTTTATTCTTATTTTCTTCGGGGAAATGCTTTGTCACCGTTCATCGGTCTAGTTGGTTACTCCATACGGTAACTACGTGGTATACTCACCTACCTACTACCACTACCTACTAGGTACCTACTCTGTGATTCGTGACTCATCCCATACAAAGAACCATCACAGACAAAGAAAAAAGCCCACCAAAAATATTCGAAATAACAAAAAAAAAAAAAAGAAAAAGAAATTACCTCGAGTCCCTCACTTTCAGCCCAATCTACTCCATCCATCAAACCAAATAGAGCATCCGACGGTGATCGCAATTACCAGATCCTCTAGACCAGCAAAACGTGGTACCTGAATTGATCCTGATTACCTATGACAAAGAACTCCGTCCGGCTCCTACTCGACGGAGTTCATAGTTATGGAGTACTGTAGTCGATGGAAAAAAAAAAGCAATGGCTCCACAACGCTCACCTTGACCGTCAAGCGCACTCAGCGCACCTACCAGAGCACGGGGAATATCGTGCGAGAGCCACATAGTCTAGTTTAGGGAGTATAGGCCCGCCAATGGCCACCTCGGCTAGTATGTATATGGAGTAGGTAGTTAGCCAGCCCACGGCATACAACCGGGCCAGTAGTGGACACTGCGCGGAAACCCCGACAATCCAATCCTTCGATAAGATGAAACAAGAGCGAAGAACGAGGGAGAAGACGAGGGCGAGGGCGAGGGACCCACCGGTCCGACAGAGCAGCATTCGGTACGTGCTCCGTAGGTAGTTAGTTAACTGTTGAGTCGGTCGTTGACAGTATGACTCACTCGCTCACTCCCTCCCTCTCTCGGATTCTAGCGAGTATCGGCGGTCCTGTCTGGTCTTCTCGAAAGCCTCGCCTCGTCGTCTAGGGCATTTCCGGATCCGGAATACACTACATGCTCTGTTGTTGTTTCATGTCTTTCTTCCATCTGGTCATCCTTCGGGCCATTCGGTGCCTTCTCTGCCCCTCCTCCCCCCCTCCCTTCCTTTCCATTCCATTCTGGTAGTTGTCGTCCTGGGCATCCTCTAAACTCGATGCGGTAGTATGTGTACACGCGATGGACCGAGGAGAATGAGGTGATGGAACCATATCCGTACTCCGTCGAGAGAAAAGATGAGGCTAGGAGATACGACGTCGTGATATCGATGCCACGTTTCATTCACTTGACCCCGGGCCAAATGTCCGATATGATGGATGGATTTAATTAAACGTTTGTTTGTTTCGCGGACAAAGAAACAGGCGATGAGGAAGGGCAGTGACTATCAACTAAAAAAACAAAAATAAAAAATAAACACTGCCCCGGTACTCGCGACAATCGCGTGAAGCGACACTCAGAGGTAACCCTGGGATAGAATTTATTTATAAAAATAGACCCCAAGAAGGCGACGTCTTACGCACTCTCTCTTCCACACAGATGATGCGCAGTACGCCGGAATGGGATTCGGATCGTCCTAGCCCCAGGGAGGCCGTCGATGTGGACGGTGACCGATCAGAAGTCGGAGCTTTTTCGTCGTAGTTACCTAGACAGCCGAGGAGAAAGATGAAATTCATACAAATCAAGAGGAAACAGCAAAGACAGCACTCCCCCCTCCCCCTCGGCGGCGAACGTACGGTAAACCAGGCCCTACAGAGTACAGACCCAATCGGAATGGAATCCATATCCTGAAACAAATGGAAGTTCTCGAAACGAGCAAATCACCGGGAAATGAAGATGCTTATTCACCATTTGTTTCTCTGACCGATATTCGAGTATCCCCAGAGAGCCGCGGGAAAATGGCTGCGCAGTACTACTCCGGAGTCGTATTTGGGAAATATGATTAATTTTTTTTCCAACACGGATCGGACGGGGGACCCCATCGAAGCTTCCAATCCGTCTGCTCCATTTCCCATCTCCTGTCTTACAAGGAACGCAGCTAGCCACCTCCCATTCCTGGTAATCGCCCCTGCGATGACGATGCCTTTTGGCGGTGAACGACGGCCGTTGATCCAATTGTAGGGCGCGATTCCGATCGGTGGAGAGCGCGTGGGACCTGCTGCGGTTACTTGAGCGTTGTTTATGCGAGTCTTGACCATAGAGAGCACGGCTGGATCTGTTATTCTGGTGCATTATTTTTTTTGGTCGTTTGATTCTGAGAACGGGTGAGTAGTGAGCAGGAGGAGTACTACCTGCTCCGGAGTAGTGACTCCGGACTAGCCGACGACCTTGAAATGTGAAGTGCCCACTCAAGTTGGGTCTGTTACCTGCAACTCAATCTTAAAGCTTCACTTTTTTTTTTTTTTTTCTTCTTGCTCGTTCTTCTGCCTTCCGATTACCCATAGTAATCCTCTTTTTTTCACCCACTACTGAAGTTTAGTCGTCAAATTCCAAATAGCGCCGACAGAAGATGAAATAATGCGACCTGTAGTGGGGCCATTGTTCTTGAAGATTGACTTCTCAGACTCATCTGCATGATGCAATTGTTGCCCAATCTGCATAAAATTCTGATCGTACAGAATCAACGTGCCTTTTACTTTGCTCGCGGTCGAGCAGGCGCCACCAGGAGCCACGAGCGCCGATGGAAATCGTGGAGAGAGAGGACTTCGGGGAGGGTGTCTGTCTGTAGTATGTAGGTGATGTTTGTACGGTAATTCACCGAGATCATGGCTGTCTGATCAGTGGTGGTGTTTATTATCTTGCAGGTGAGCTCAGATATTTAATCCGTGTTGGCAGGGGACAGGACTGGATTGCTAGCAAATAACTTCCCTTCGGTCTTATTCGCGATGAACCCCTCCCAGATACCTACGCTACACCTACTACCCTCTACGGCTACCAGCACTCAAACCCAGCCCAACCTCACCCAGATCTCGGTCCACACAGCGGTCAAGACCATCGAAGACGACAGAAAGCAAGAGATCCCTCATCATACTAGATGTACATGTCCAGTGTCCACCCACCGTAGCTAAACCCAGCACTACTCTAGGCACATACTACTCGTAGCGCGTTAATGCCAATACTAAAGCTAATGCTAATGCTCTGCAGCGGGCCTGCCCCCCCATCGCAAAGGGACAAATTAACATAGTGGGCCCTGCCGATAATGCGATTCAGCTCTTCCTATCGGAAGGGAGGAGGGTTTTCCCCAGAAAGCTAAACAGGTGTATACGCTGGATGGTCGGGTAGGAGCAACTCGGCGCGATAAATGGTCGGTGATGAGGGAATGCCTGTCATTGGCGACCTCCCAGGCTTCCCCCCCCCAGTCTTCGCCCTCCATGCCATCAGGCACAGACGGTGATCAGATCGCCTGCCGGGCCCTGCTTCATGTCTGCTGCTTACTTTAGCAAGTAACTACTACTGGGTAATACGGGGGAGTAGGACGGACACTCAGACACTCGGATGTATGTACCTACAGCTTGCAGGAGAGTCGGGTGGTCACATGGGCAGGAGCGCCGTTGCTGACGGCCGAAGGACACCTCAGGTTTGGCTGGTTTGATCTTCGCCTGTCGCTTTTTCCCTGTGGCTGGGCTAAGAGGTGATCGGGGTTGCTTTCCCCTCCTTGCTGCTCTTCACAGGCCTCGTGTCCATATATGAAAAGGCGAATATAATCAAAACGGCTTCGTGTTTGGCTTGGAAACTCTTCCGAGCGAAGCTCGTACTTTAGAGGGGCAATCAGCTACAATGGTTGGATTCGCTTCGTATTGGGTGCTCTCGCTTGCCAGAACGCTCATTACTATCATTAGAAATACCGACTCCATCTATTACCGGGATCGGCTACTATCACGCCAGGACGCCCATGGGATCCCATCGTGGCAAAACCTTGGGGGTCTGGTCCAGGACGTCTCGCACCCCCTTGGAAACAAACCGGGAATCAACCACTACCTGATACGTATACTCGTCCATCCATCGGTCGGTCATCACGAACCAGCCCTTGTCGCCGGAGTTTTCGCCCCATGAGTTTTGCACTCGCCATCTCACGGGCTTGTCGTCTTCAAGATGGACGGCCGTCAACACCATGGCGTGGGTCATGGATGATTCGCCCGTTTCAAGTCTGCTCGCCTTATTCATACCCAGCGAGACGTTGAAACCCAGTGAGAGATCCAGGAGCTCCGTGTCCATGACTCCCGGAGCAGGATCGGAAAACTTCCCCACGTCACAGCCAAAGAAAACGGGATGGCCCGCCCGAAGCATCGCGACGGCGGCCGATTTGAGTGTCTGGGATTGATTAGGCACGGGTCGAAACATTAGGGCAGCGGTGCGGTAAGAACTTACCTTCATGTCGACGTTGATGTAAGTAATAGGACGTCCCTCCACCACGTTTCCCAGTTTATCAACCGTCAGCAGACGGTTGTATTCGTTGCGAGGATCGTTGACCAAGCTCAACATTCGCTTAGGGTTGACTTCCGTCCGGGTCAACTGCACCGTGGCCTGTTTGGCAAAGACTCGCGGAGTTTCACGGATCTCCTGCGACTTTCCATTGGCATCGTAGTATTGCCACACAAATGGCTGCTCAGGATTGGGCGGTGGTCCTAGCATGATAGTGACCAAGCTATGGATTTCTTGCAGGAACGCCTCCTTTGTCTCTGCCAGCGTTTCCCGTTCCTTCACACTCGGGCTCCGTGCCAGTCGCCGGAGAACCAATGCGTGCTCGCGCAGTTTGGCAGTGATCAGCCAGTTCATCTTGCTACTATTTTGGGCGTTGAAATTATCAGGGTAGATCGCGTGCGGCACCAGGCCATACTTCTGCACCAGATTGTCCACCATATCCCACTGGCCTCCGTCCGTGACGGGGGACTCGAGGAGTTTCTGCACCAGTCGGCCTGACAGATCCTCGCCGACCGTCTCGATAATTGTCTCCAAGAACCAGTTGGCCTTCTCAATTTTGTCCCAGTAGAAAAGGTATGCCTGACTGAGCTCCAGCTCGGGAACGTTGTATTTTCTCATGAGGGGTACACGGAAGACATTGGTCGACGCAAAGAGCCAGCAACGGCCCGACGAGCGCTGGTTGGTGATTGGGCCACCCTCGAGAGGAATCCGAACATTGAACACCTGGGCATCCGACCTCAGGGCCGACTGGTTGGTGAGAACTTGCAAATAAGGGCTCCTGGCTAGACTGGAGATAGCCAGTCGGTTCTATGGT
Organism: Aspergillus steynii IBT 23096; assembly: GCF_002849105.1. Lineage (NCBI taxonomy): Eukaryota > Fungi > Ascomycota > Eurotiomycetes > Eurotiales > Aspergillaceae > Aspergillus > Aspergillus steynii. The sequence goes on from NW_020194400.1 coordinate 2,659,356, forward strand.
GCTCCCACCAGTCAGCGATACTCGTGAGTAGACTGGGAATGCGCCGGCCAGAGGGATCCGGTACCTTGGGATCCTTAAGCAGGTTGTCTTCCCAGTCCTTGAGCTGGGAGATCGCAAGAACGGTCGTTCGCTCGCGGGCGCTGTATGGAGGGGCTAGTCATATCAGCACCGATCTTCACCCTATCTCAGCTGCGAATAGGCAAGGAGCAACGAGAAGGGTGATATACGAGCTTCCTCGGTTTCAAAGCGCACGTCGACCGTGTTCCCGGACACCAGCTGTCGCAAGGTCATTGCTGCGGTTAATTCACGAGGGTTCTTCTCCTCCTGAGGAGGTTGAGGGCTGGAGTATCCTATACCCATAGCTGACTACGGAAGAAAAGTGTTGTCGGGGAGAGAGATTATGGGGATAGAGCAGGATATCACTCGGTGTATACCCTCAAGGTCCTCAGGACATCCGGCGAGGTGCGGGGAGGGAAGAGAAGTCGGTGAGGAGCGCCACCGTGGAGGGGTGACTCTCCCTGCGTCGCCTGCTTACATACTTCCGTCATGCCTGCCCGTGACTGGTCTCAGGTGACGCTCCGATAAGGCAAGTAGTCGGCCTGAGGACGCTCAGCAGAATCAGGCCTCCCTTTGCCAATAGATCTGCGCCACCCGAAATCCACTAGTAGTGCTTATCCCCGGTGCCAGTAGGAGTAGGTAGGAGTAAAGCCTCTCTATCTGATGTCACTGGATGTGTCTATTCCCGCTCCCTACATTGTCTCAGATTGTCCGAGTTCGGCCTGTATCCTGAAGACGCAGAGCCGTTTATTTTTAGCAGTGCGTCTGCAAAGTGCAGAGTCGGAGTGAAACTCAGGCGTCCATTGATGCGGGCTCCCGACAGCCATGTATAACTTCCTATGCAATAGTGTGCAGTGCACCCCTATTATAAATACCAGCCGTTTCCCCTGCATCGAGGCATCGCGACAAAGCAAGCACCTGCAAGACATTGCAACCTCGATCGCATCTTGCCAGTAATCATCTGCGTACTACTCCCATCCTCACCATGAACACTCTCCTATTCTTGACATCCCTGGCCGGCGCCGCCCTTGCGCAGAACGCCAGAATCGGACTGCCCGAGGCTGGCCACTCCCTCAAGGCTGGAGAAGAACTTATCGTTCAAGTGCAACGTCCTGTATGTCATCTTCTCTTCTAATCCTACTTATTCTGTTTCCGGTCATCCATGATACTTATACTGTTGTCGTGATAGAACTCCCTAACAGGATCCCAAGAGGTTGGCGTCGCCATTGGCATACAGTCCTGCGCAAATGGCCCCTGCCATCCTCCCAAAGACGCCATGGGCCAGATCCTGTACAACGGGCCTTTCAAGCCGGTCTATCATGAGCATAGTCTTCCTCCCTACGAGAACTTCACCGTTACCGTGCCTGACTCGGTCGCGAGCGGCGAAGCGGTGATCGGCGTGGCGCATGTGTCGCTTGTTGGCGTAAGTTATGATATTGGTTAAGAAGTTGTTTGGTATATCCTGAGCTAATTCGGTTCATCTAGGCTGGGCCTTTTCCGTTTTTGGAGGTTTTGGATCAGAATGTCAAGGTTGCGTGATGTTGTTCTCGTCATGTATGTTCGAGCGTAGGAGGTAGGGGTGGAACTGTGTAAAATCTAATGTGATCGGATACCTTCAAATTCTGGATAGTTTCATTGCTCTAAAGGCATGCGGTAATGAGAAAAATGTAAATCTTCATCCATATCCATATCATAGCAATCAGCCAGTGCTTTCAGTTGATCCCTCGAGAGAATCCCCGCGAGAACACAGCCTTGAATCTTTGTTAGCCACACATCATGAACTGTCCATCTTTGAGTCTTACCAAATTCTTTTTCCCGATGGACTCTCCACCTTGTAACTTGATCTTTTAAAACCTCTCTAGATTGAGGGACTGGGAGCGAACTTCCAAGACAGTGACTCGTTTGAGCATCAATGAAAATGAAGTGCTGTAGCATTTCCGACGTACTGCTATACTGTCTAAGCCATGCTTTCTGGATGACTTCATCAATGCCTTGATTCTCCGATCTTATTTCAGGTAGAACTAGCGTTCCGTTCTCAATAGACAGCTCTGGGGCAGCTCCATGCTCCATTTGAAAAATCAATGATGCCATCGCAAACATATCCGATGCTTCTGATAAAATCGGCGAAGGGCCATTTATGGGAAGAGGAAGATGCGGAAAAACCAGATTGTCTTGACCGCAAGTACTGGCGGCGCTGAAATCGCAAAGAATCGCTGAGTCGTGATCGTCAAAAAGGATATTGTCAGTCCGTATATCTGCGTGCACTATTCTAAGGCTGTGAAGATGGCGCAGAGCATCGGTGATATCACGGTAGACTCTGATTCGATGACACTGAGAGGGGACTATATCCGCAGTCAGACGTCGATACTTGCGGAGATAGAGTCCCTCGGAGTGATCAGTTTCGATGGCGTCTATGATGTGAGGATGGGGCCTTGTCTGAAGCAGCTTTAGAACAGTTCGCTCCTCTTTCAGCAAGTTGAAGTGGATAAGCGTGTCTGAAGCGTAATGCCAGTGGTCGCGTTGTGAGGCATCGCTGCTGGGTGGCGCGAAAATTCGACAAGTTTTGAGAACAATCTGGTCGCAAACGTTGTAGACTTGGCCCGAGGCTCCAACGCCCACTATCTCTAGATCGTGTTGAGGTTGTAGTCGTACAGTATAGGTTTCACATATCGAAGTTTCAGAGGGAACGTTGGAAGGAACATCGGAGTCGAGCTCATGAGACATTTTGGGGGTGGATGAACCATTCAGTATGACAGAGTGGAGAGAATAAAAGATGTCGAAGGCTAAGGTTCGTTCACGTTGACTCGAGGTGCCAAAATGGTATTAAGGCAAAATGAATACAAGCAAACAGGACAAATTATTCCCTCCCCGCATTTTCCTCTGCAATCGCAAAGCTCCGCGTCTCGCGGATGATGCACGTCTCGCTTGACTGACTCCCTTTATCCCACTCCTTGCCCTTCCCTCCAGAAATCATCGTTTTCGTTCTCTTCATCGACTCGGGTACGAAGTCCAATCTCAGGCCTTGTGTCGAGTCCTTCGCTCTTAGACGCGACTGCGAATGCGAATTAATCGACCGATATCCCCTACTTGCCCCCGCGCCGGATGATGTATTCGACCTGGTCCATTCGGCACCGGAGAGCTTGAACGCATCAGATCGGATCCGATCGAGGAAGGGCTTCAGCTGGCCCCAGCAGGCCGTGACGATGCTGAGCGACTGCGTGATCTGCATGCAGATTGTTGGAGCAGCAGTTGAGATGAAAGGGTCGGCGTGGGAGGCTTTTTGCGCCAGGATGAGGTGGGTGAGCGCTGACGCGATGACACTATCCCGGTGGCTTTAGTGAGTAACTCAATCCATCCACATATATTGAGCTGGCAATATAAATAGGTTGGGAAAGGGAACAAATGACTAAGACGTACAGCACGCGGGGGAGAAATATACTCGCAAACAGGGCCTTCTTTTGCAGTGTTGCCTGGATATGCACAATCAACAGCATGGCTTGCAATATGATAAGAAAATCGGTAATCATGGTTGTGGTAGCGGTGAACATGAGCCAAGTGATCTGATTAAGGACAAAACTTAGTCTCATTGATGAATGAAGTCTTTTCGACGTGTACCGACCTCATCAATGCACTGTCCATGCATGTAATCCCACACTCTTGGGGGCCGACATTGGAACGCGATTCCAAGAAACGCAGTCAAACCAGTCACCACCACCAAGCCTTTGATGACATGTGCGAATCGCCGATCCCTTATAGTGGGAGAAAGACTATGAATGAATCTCGTCATGGAAATCTTCGAAAACAGCAGGCTGACTATGAAGAGTAGTGTGGCTGCAAATTGAGACTTGCTCATAGCAACTATCAGTCAGTCTACAGAACGAAAACATTCCCGAGACATGATCCCTAGGCTGGCATGGTCATACCTTCATGACGGCGTCTTGTTTGGCCCTCGATGCTATGCTCGTGTGGTCGCCATAACCATTGGCCGTGGCCATGGAGAGTGCAATGGTGTTTCCTATGCAGAATGCCTGTTAAGAACATGGCCTGTCAATTCCCGTGGATTGAAAAATTCCGGTTCAATGACAATGGAGCAGCTCACGAGAGATATAATAACGAAATAATCATCCATTGTCAATTTTCGAAAGATCAGCCATTTCGTCACTAGTCGACACATGACACACAGGGCGGTCGAGCTCATAAGAAACCATGATGTGATATTGACGGCGGGGTTCCAACTGTCTGGTGCAAATCGGGGCATTGCACCGTCAGCAAAAAGTTACGGCGTATAGGCAATTTGGATGGCGATGGAGATGATAAGAAGAGGAACGGCATTCTCTGATATGATCAATGGCTCGAGTTCAAGAACTACACTCTCGGAGACCTGAATTCACAAAGGAGAGCAATAATTTTACCAGCAGGGATCGGGAACTAATACGATATGCTCTCTTGGCAAACTGGTCATCGCACTTCGCTAATCTCCAAAAGTACTGCCTTCTCCGTCTCCGGCTTGGAAGTGGGCCAGTCGAGACTGCTCGCAGGATGATCAAGGATGCTGCTCCTGCTCGTTCATTTTATGTCTTCCGAAACTGCGGCAAGCGTATAACCGCGTCTTGAGCTTGATCGATGTCTTTGCGTGTATATCGGAAAGCATGACATGTCGACAAGGGAATTCCGAAATTACAGGCCTCTTGGATGATAACTGCCGCAGTTACCGTTCTAACTTACATAGCATCCAGCACATGCGCATGGTAACTAAAAGCAACATGCCATCAATGCGACTTGTTGAGTGCTCTGACCCTCGATGGCGGCAAATTTCTAACAGGGTTTTAAAGACAGATACTACGCTGGCTCAGCTGGGCTTTCAAAAGAAACTCCAATTTATCCAGGTAGTAAGTAACTAAGCGTCCAACAGGCCACCTGCCGCCTTAGGGAAACCGCCCGGACGCTAAATTTGACGCCAAATCGGCGGGTTGCAAGCCTGGAAGGTTAGGAAATCCTGACTAAAACACTAGTAACGTATGCAGCTAGAGATACCCGATGCCTTGGCATTCCTGATATAAATTGCGGCGCAGGACACTATTCGCAAGATGAACAGGGATTAGATTTCGCTTCGGTTGAAACAGGCCACATCGAAAGAACAACCCCTGTCGAGTTAATATTGCTAGCATTTAGCCACCGGATTGTTCTCCTTTCGGCCCGTTTCAATGTAACGCCACTCCGCCAGAAAATAGCAAGTAGCACGAGTGTCTAAATTATCCACCCCACAAGGTTGTTATCGAGCATCTAGCCAGGTTGTTACACGCAACTCTGCCTGATGGTCTAACAACCCCCCCTGCAAGTCGGGTCAACCATGGCCAATCCCATCGGTTCCAGGCATTCATTATGCACCTGCTAACGCTTCCTTGCAAGGGGTAGCCGAAAAATGTTCCGAGAAGTTTCTCTTTTCTTCATGGCGTTTCTCGGGGTCTTGGTCCGATTCTTCTACTCTGGACTTGATATTTCTTTTTCTTGCTTTATCCACGTTTCCCACGGTATATCGCAGTTGAAATGGCCTCCTACGAGCTGAAGAACAGGGCCTCGCAGACCCTCCATGAGGTCGGACACGTGCAGAACAGCAAGGATCGCGATGAATTAGATTTGGCGCGAGTAGGAAAAAAGACAGTGCTAAAGGTATGATTTGCCCGAAGATCATGTGTAAGAATCTAACCTAAGCTTTCGCAGCGCAACTTTGGGGTCTTGTCAATTCTTGGATTCAGTTGTACTATCATTGCAACATGGGAGGGATTGCTTGAGTATTATTGCCCTTGTACAAAGTTGAAATCAGATACTAATATTTGGATAGTACTTTTTTGATTCCTATGGAAAAGTTGGTTTTCAGTAATCTGTGACCTTGTATACCTGCTAACGTATCCCAGCGGAGGGCCTGCCACCGCCGTTTACGGATATATTTTCGCGTGGATTGGGACAGGATGCTGCTTTGTTCTTCTCGCCGAGCTGTCCTCCATGTAAGTCGAGGTACCTTCTAGTATATCACCCATTTCTGACTTCGTGGTTAGGGCACCGACGTCTGGCGGCCAGTACCACTGGTGCGCAATGCTCGCACCTCCTAGCTGCATGAAATTCCTCAGCTATATCACAGGTGTGCAGCGTGTCCCATCAGCTGTCCGATATGCTAGCTAACCCTATTCGCTAGGATGGCTCACTGTCATCGGATGGCAAGCAGCTTTCGCCTCCACTGCATTCATCAGCGGAACCGAGATCCAGGGCACCGCTATCTTAGCCCATGAAAAGTTCAACGCTGAACCATACCAAGGAACCCTCATCATGTGGGCCAGCATTGCCCTTGCTTTAGGAGTGAATCTCGTCGGCGGTAAATTCCTCCCCCGTCTAGAGAACCTCGTGCTCATTCTCCACCTCCTCGGATTCTTGGCCATTCTCATTCCTCTCACATACATGTCCGACCATAAAACCGCTAAAGAGGTCTTTACCACCTGGACCAACGAAGGCGGCTGGTCGTCAAATGGAATTGTCTTTTTCCTCGGAATGCAGGGCGGAATCTTTGCATTTGCAGGCGGTGATGCTGCGGTGCACGTACGTTTTCATGACCTCTTCCAGCACGTCAATCGATGTCGCTAAATGTAATTCCAGATGGCCGAAGAAGTCCAAAACGCCGCGGTTACCATTCCCCGCGCTATCGTCATGACCATCCTGATCAACGGTACCCTTGGTTTCGGCATGCTGATTGCAGTTCTCTTCTGTATGGGCGACCTCGACGCCGCTCTCGAAAGTCCCACCGGATACCCCTTCATGCAAATATTCTACCAAGCCACGAACTCCCTCCCAGGCACCCTGACCATGATATCTATTCTTCTGATCATCGGTCTCTGCGCCACCATCGGCATGCTGGCCGCCACGTCCCGTCAATTCTGGTCATTTGCGCGGGATCAAGGAATTCCGGGATGGCGACTCTGGAGCAAGGTAAGCCCACCTTTCTCTCGACCAACTAAACAGCTCACAAAAGGCTAACGAAACAGGTCTCCCCAACCTCTTCTATCCCAATCTACTCTGTCATGTTCACCATGACCGTCGCCTCCCTCCTCGGCCTCATAAACATCGGATCCGACGTCGCCCTGAATGACATCGTCTCCATGGCCGTCTCAGGCCTCTACCTCTCCTACTTCTCCGTCGCCTCTCTCCTCCTCTACCGCCGTGTCACCGGCGCCATCCACAACCACGAATCCGAGATCCCCTCGTCCTCCCCTACCACGACTGTAAACGTCCCGGGGTCTCCACTCGTCTGGGGCCCGTTCCACGTTCCCGGCATCCTGGGTGTCGCGGTCAACGTGTTCGCACTTATCTACATGATCATTGTCATCTTCTTTAGCTTCTGGCCCACCGAGGCGGTGGTCGATTATACGACGATGAATTACAGCGTGGTGGGCACGTTCGGAACGGTGATTATTGCGGTGGTGTACTACCTGATCCGGGCGAGGAAGGTGTATCGGGGACCGATTATTGAGACGATTTAATTGTCTTGTCTGTTTGGCCGTTTGAAGTTGAAATGAAAAGGCCGATAAAAGGTGAGAAGATAACGGAGCTCTCTCTCGATCTCTCTAACAAATGTACATCCCAGAGAGATGGTAGAGTGAAGTTTACTATAATAAAACTGGTTTAATTAATTCTGTATAAGTCACATAGAAGGATGATGATGACAACACAAACAGCAATTCAATCCATCAGAATCAACGATCTACATTCACGCCAGCCCTGCCTTGTACTTGAATTTCAATAAGAGTCACTTCCTCTCAAACTATCAACAGACCACGAGTCTGTAGTACATGTCTCCATATCCAAATCTTCCATGGAGATATCGTCCAATTGCGACCCATATCTTACTACTATCAGCATCCTAAATATAATCACACTAGGTTAGGATTGTAGAAGCCGGAGGTGGCAGCTGCCAAGCATTGCGCCGTTTATTTACCCCTCCTCCATGGCCATTTCATAGATGCAACTCCATTGAAAGTCCCCTTCTACTAGTATCTCTTTCATGAGCTTAGGTGCCACCAAATCTACCTAACGAACTCTGTCAACTTATTCTGGTCATCTTGGCCATTCCAATCACAGTGATCCTTTTAATCACACATAGCGCTCAGCCCCCTAGATCAGCCTACAATCAGGTGAGTCACTCTGGTGCATTAGTTCTGAAAGAGCCGCATGAATCCTTGACTGTATACTTCATAGAGCTGAGGTGTTAGGTAGTAATATCCCTTTGACACCATTGAATTCACTGGGTTCACTGTAGTTCTCTTGCTTTGTCTGCCTGTCTATATAAAGAAATGCCCTCCCTGTCCACCATCTAGCCCTCCCAACACCACTGGACACCCAACCCATCAACCACGCCATGGACCTCCAAAGCCTCCCCGTCGAGCTCCTCATCTCCATATCAACCCACATCCTCAGCTCCCGCGACCTCCTCTCCCTCTGCCAAACCAACCGCCGCCTGCACTCCATCCTCATCAACGCGCTCTACCGCCTCAACATCCACCACTACCGCAGCAGCGCCCTACAATGGGCCGCCATCTACAACCGCCCCAACCTAGCCATGGACCTCCTCTCCCACTCCGCAGACATCAACACCACCGCCAAGCCGCCGGGGAAGTGTCTCCCGGCGTCCTTCGTGGCGCGGTGCTGCGCCGTCTTCGCGCGTCTCGTCGCCGTCGAGTTCAGCGGCCTCTACTACTGCGAGACCTACTCTACCCCGTTACTCTACGCCTCCGCGGCGGGGTACACAGACGTCGTGCAGGTGCTGCTCAATCACCGCAAGTACCAGCCGCGGCTACATAGCGCCGACGTCCCGATTGATCTGAACAGCTGGAACAGGACGGAGTATACGCCGCTCAGCGCAGCCTCGGTAGCGGGATACACGGAGGTGATGGAGCTGCTGCTCGCGCACGGGGCGAGCGCCTCGCGGGGCAACTATCTCGACATCATCCACGAGGCGGCGAAGGCGGGAGTATGCGGTTCGTTGCGGGTGCTGGTGCAGCACGGGGTGCACGTGGATCAGAAGACGAGCTATCGCGATTCGCAGTACAACGAGACGCCGCTGAAGGTGGCGGCGAAATATGGGCGCGCGGACGCGGTGAAGACGCTGCTGGAGCTGGGGGCGGATCGGGCGCACCGCGACACGTTCAATCCGACGGCGTACTGGGCGGCGGTGAAGAAGGGCCATGCGAGTGTGGTGGAGGTGTTGCTGGAGGCGGGGGATCGGATTGAGCAGAGGGGCATGGACGGGATGACGACGCTGGAGTATGCGGTGTTTCATGGGCTGGTGGAGATGGCGAGGTTTATGCTGGAGCGCGGGATGGATCCGAACGAGCGGAGGGAGCAGGAATCGTTGCTTTGTGTGGCGATTCAGAGGGGGCATGTCGAGGTGGTGAGGCTGTTGTTGGAGTACGGGGCGGATGCGAATACGTGGGACACGCCGTGTAAGAAAGGGTCGCGCATGTCGGTGCTGGTGTGGGTGGTCAAGATCAACCACTGGAATGAGCAGATGGCGCAGTTGTTGATTGACTACGGGGCGGATGTGAATGTGGAATCGTGGATGCCGCGGAAGCCGTTGCTGACGGCGGCGGTGATGAAATGTCAAGGTGGGTATGCGAAGCTGTTGGTGAAAAACGGGGCGGATGTGAACAGACTGGATTCGTATGGGAATTCGCCGTTGTTTGCGGCGATTTCCAGGGACAGTGAGGGAATGGCGCGGTGGTTGTTGGATCAAGGGGCGGATGTGAACGCGAGGAAGAAGGGAAAGACGATGTTGTCGTGGGCGAAGACGATGGAAGAAGGCTACAGATATCAGCACAACTTGCAGGGTCTTCTGCGAGAGTACGGAGGTCAGATGGATTGACGGTCAGAAACATTCCATTGGGTCGTGTGGCTATCATAATAATAAGTACACTATCGAAAAAGAGAAAGAAACCAAGTCCCCACGGGTATCTAGACATCTTCTACAAATTAGAGGCGGATATAGTCTTGCTGCTGTGAGAGCTCGCTGCCGCCGGCTCCTCCGATCAGCTCCTCGGGCTCGTCGTCCAGTTCATCCGAGTCAACGTCATCCGAGTCGATCTGGTCATACTCTTCGTCCTCGCTAGAGGCATCAGACTCGTCCTCGTCGATCGTGCTCTCGGTGCGACTATTAGCAGTGTTCTTGCGGATCTGTCCAGCCCGGTCCACGTGCGGCAGCTTGCACCGTTTCTTATTGCAGACGCCGGTGTTGGCATAATCCGGGCATTCATGAACATGGCGCTGGTCGCACTCGGCACCCTTCTCGCAGTAGCCCAGGTGGGCGAAGGCCCGACACACGGGGGCGCCGGGAGTCAGCCGGATATGGGCATAGCGACAGTCCGGGTTGACGCAACGGCCGCGAAGAAAATGCATACAAGTGGGGGATCGATGGGGCGAAGGCTCATGGGAGAGATCGCAACTTAGACCTGCATTGCAATTACCAGTTTGAAGGAAGTCTTTGCACATGGCGACTTTGTTCGGGTCATGGATGTAGAGACAATTCGGTCCCTTGTAGCACGTTCCTAAAAGAAAAGAGTAAAAAGTATGGATCAGTGTTGTCCTGGGAAAACGTAATGAGAAATGTCATGCAAGAATTGGAGGGGTGTAAAACTAAGGCGTGTTAGAGGGAAAGCATTGGTACCCGTCGTGGAAAATCGGCTGCAAAGTTCATTCTTCCTTGCCATCGTCGGCTTCCTGTTATACGGTGAGCTTTTGTTTCTTCCAATATCCAAGACTCGTAGAGCGTCACCTTTTCGAAGTCACTGCACCAAGGCGATGAAGGTTGCCGTTCTTGCTGCGCACAAACGTCACGCCAGCCACCGTTACTCGCTTGGGTGTGTTGTTGGCCGTATTGGGATCATCTACCGACGGTAAGTCAGCCCTCTGGGCCAGCGGGGCACACATGGGAGTCGCACCAGAGACGCGAATCAGTTTTCCTCCACCACGCGACACTCGGAACGGGACGTCATTGAGATAGACCTGGTACTCTGCCATCGGCTCGGCAGTGGCAGAAGCCTTGGGAATCGCAGGACTTGGATATTGTCTGCCAACCCCCTGAGCATACCGGAGCACCTTGGCCTGTTCGATCTGAGCCTTCCGCTGAGCTTTGGCTTTGCGACTCTCTTCCATCGCCTTCGCCCTGGTCTGAGCCTCTTTGTCGTAGATGGCCGAGTTGATGAGCTGCATGTGGCGGTCGTGTTTGGCGACCCAACCATTTGGCGTATTCGATCGACTCTCGCCGTCATTTTCAGACGCGCCGCCAGCGGAAGGGGTGTTGCTCGCAGGCGTTCCCGAGGAGGCATTGTTTAGGATGAGGGTACGGTGTCGGTGGGGGGCTCCGCCTCGCCCTCGCGCGTACGGTCGGCCTCGATATGGTGCCCATCCGGGTCGTCCTCGAGTGTGCCGCGATACATATGGGTTCGAATGAGATTCATTGCCGTAGGGAGCGGGGGATGGGGTATTCTGAGTCTTGTGTCGATTGATCTGACCTGTGAGAGGTTAGCCGCCCGGGGTTGTAGAGTGACAGAGCAGAACGCATACCAGCAAGCTGGCTGATCTTAGCCATTAAATCCTGGTCTTCAGACATGTTGGGTCTAACAATGAGAATGCAAGGAGAGCTAGCTATTCAAGTAGACCAACAGTCTTTCCTGGGAGTGTGTGGTGAAAGAAGCGGGAGGTTGTTGTGATGTCCTTCGATGGATGTGACGAGGGAATCCCGGGCGGTGAGATCATGCATCACGTGTTCTGCTCTACTGACAGGCGCACCGGCATTCACCAGCATTTGACGGAATATCCCGAGTGAAAAGTGAAGTAGATTTGATTGCTATGGACATATATGTGGTATTGCAGCTATCTAAACCTACAAAGAACTCCTGATGCGCCCTGTATGATTGCAGCCCAAGAACCATCCCAAGAGTAAGACGCCATGACCCGTGCTTGTTATATGCTACATCGATTCAGGAAACATTCTCAAACTGTGTCTCGTCGTTATCCATCTCAGAAGCATCCTCATCGGATACATCCTCGGTGTAGGTCGCGGGAGCAAGCTCCCCTTGGGGCTCTGCATACCCCCACGCATTCGCATAACTGCTTTCTCTCGCCTCCGGCTTGAGCTCCCAGGTATTGACAAAGTCTCCGCCTTTTACCAGATGAGCAGTCAATTCCAAAGTCTGCTTAAGATATGCCTCAGGCTGTCGCAGCCGGGCCTTAAGATCCTTAAACGACCAGTACCGGTATTCTCGGAAGCACCCGTAGATAAGATCCAGCAGTTCGTTTTGCGGCATACGCGTAGTCTTGTTTTCTTGGGCCTTGGGTTTGCTGGTTTTGGCTGCTTGCTGATAGGGGTTTTAGTATTGAACGCAAATGGCCTGGATCTAAAGGGGGTAGAATACTTACCACGAACGAACCCTTCTCTGTAGGCAAGACAGTTCTGCCCTGGAGGAGTTGATTCGGGGCCCCGCCAATGTACATGATTTTCGTCTTCGGTTTGAGGGCTTCCAGGGCTCTCTTTGTGGAGAGCTCTTCAAACTCTTCGTTCTCAACCGGAAGGCAGTTGAACTCTTCGCTCACGCCTGCCACCAAGCTAGTTTGTTCTGTCGCCGTGTCAGCACCAGCTCCCCCTATATGTCAACGCGCGAGGTACGTACTGTTGATTGTCTTCCGAACATAGGGCTCCCATTTCTTCTTTCTCTCCTTTCTCCGAGCGTCGCGCTTGACGGACTCATACAACGCCGACCGCGCCTCGCCAAAGACAACCGTGCGATTATCCTGGCCGGCAATTTCCTTTTCGGTGAAAACATAGGTGTTCTTCGCCGGATTCACCGAAGGCTCCGAATCGAGCGTATACCGTTGCAAAACATAGTCTTTGGGGACTTCCTTATTATCCTCGCGCTCCTGGAGGCGCAAACTGATCTGAAAGGCGGCTTGAGTTAATACATGCCGCGCAAGCCACTAGAATACTCATCAACAACACTGCAGCAAACATACCCGCTTTATATCATTCCCAGGACCCTCGATCCGAATGGTCCCCACCTGAATCTCTTCATCGTCGTCGAGTTTATCCCAGTTCTCCCACAGCTGCCGAGGAATGCGCGACAACCACACGTTCTGCGCAGCGTTCGAAAAATCTAGATCCCCGTCGTCGTCGAAAATATCCTCGTCATCGACGTCGGCGAGTACGGTATCCTTGTCGTCCGGATCGGCTTTGATGTAGGGCGACGAGGCATCGGGGTCCTGCTTGATCGGAGGGCCCATGGTGACAAACTAACAGAACACGACGGCGGAAAAATCTACCAAAGATGCGAAATAGTGGTACCGGACCACGCGATCCGATTGCGAGCGTAAAGAAGCCGAGAAGAGAAAGACCGGCAGCCTATCTAACAGGCAAGGAGATGGAACCAGAGGTAAGTGACGTGATGATCGAAGCTCTTTGAGACGCCGCAAAGAGGAGCCCGGCGCTAACCAATGCGGAAGGCGGTGGCGGCACCTTTGTCCGCGTTGCTTTTCTTTTCGTTTCTTTCGAGGAAAATTAATGAAGAGAGGTGTTTCTGAGAAATGTGACTATAAGTGATTTCTGTCCGTGGGGGGTTATTTGAATGTCGGTCATTCAGCGTTCAATTCACGTTTACCGTTACTGGCTTTTTCAGAAATCGCAGAATATATGGTTACCAACGGGTGCCGAGTATCATGCTCTGATTGCAATGACAGCTATAAATTGGTTAATTCTGGTATTTCTTACTACTAGACGAGTGACGAATGGATTGGTAACTGAAAGACTAACCTGAATTAAATAGAGAGAAGGGGTGGAAAGAACCAAAATCAAATCCATATAAAACAAAGTCACCTCGAGGTAACAGTCAGCCTCGCCTTATCGATAAGCCCAGCTTCGGCTGCCCGCAGTTCCTTGAGCGGCCTGGACTTCCCTTCATCCAATTCCAATCAACATCCCCATCCTTTCCCCTCATGACGATCTGACAACTCTTTCCACCTCCTCAACCGATCCTCTCCAACTTGATCACTCATCACTACTCTCATGGCTTCACAAAAGATCACTTCCGCTCTCGCGGACATTGAAGCCTCCGCCAACCCCCAAAACAAACTACAGCTCTACAGCGACCTATTGTCCGACGTGGTATCAACATCGAGCGCAGATCAACTCGCCCAGGATCTGATCTTCTACCTGGACTCCGTCCTCAGCGAAGACATCAGCATTGTCGCTGCCCGCCCCATCCTCGACTCCTTCATCGCCGTCCTCCGAAAACTCGACCCCGAAACCCAGATCAAAGTGGGCCAGCATGCCGTCACCCTTCTGCAATCCCGATCCACCTCCGTCGAAGAGCAGGACTCCCAGATCCGCGAGCTGCTGGCAGATGCCTACGAGTCGCAGGAGGAATACATCGCCGCGGCGCGAGCATTGCAGGGGATCCACATCGACAGTTCGCAGCGGCTAGTCTCCGACGCGGCCAAGGTGCGGTTATGGGTGCGCATTGTGCGACTCTACTTGGAGGAGGACGATACTACGACGGCGGAGGCGTTTTTGAATCGGATCAAGAACCTGCCTAGTAAGATTGAAGACCACGAGTTGAAGCTGCACTTCAAGCTCTCGCAGGCGCGGATTCTCGACGCCCGACGGAAATTCCTCGACGCCAGCCAGGAGTACTTCAACGTCAGCTTGGCGGCCGGCGTCGACGAGAGCGACCGTCTCCAGGCGCTGGCGGCTGCGATCCGCTGTGCGGTCCTCGGTCCCGCGGGCCCCCAGCGCTCTCGCATCCTGGCGACGCTGTACAAAGACGACCGGGCAACGTCCGTGGAGGAGTTCGGCATCCTGGAGAAAATGTTCCTGGACCGACTCCTGAACCCGGCCGAAGTCGCTGCATTCTCGGAACGCCTGGCACCGCATCAACTCGCACAGACTGCCGACGGTACCACCGTCCTCGACAAAGCCGTCGTGGAACATAACCTCGTGGCGGCCAGCAAACTGTACGAAAACATCACCACCGACGCCCTAGGCGCCATCCTGGGCCTTGAGGGAAGTGGGGATCTGACGGCCGGCGAAAAGGCCGAGGCGTATGCGGCGCGGATGGTGGAACAGGGTCGGCTGAGCGGCAGCATCGACCAGATCGACGGCGTTATCCACTTCCAATCCAGCACCGCTGCTACGAGACAGCACATTCGACAGTGGGATGCCGGGGTGCAAGGACTTGCGGAGGATGTAGAGAGAGTCGCGACGAGTATTACAGATGCTTTCCCGGAATTTGCCGCCGGGCAGACCGTTCACTGAGTATGAAGTGGGCAGCAGTTTATTTACGAGGAATGAATTATTCTGATACAGATATCCCTAGCATGTACTCACTCTGGCCTCTGCATAGAACTAATCCTTAGAACCTAACAGCATTCTCTATGAAGGCGAACCACCCAGCCCATCCAGCCACAGCCAGAAACCCTCCTCTCCATCGCCATCGCCGTCTTTATCTTCCCAACCATAACAAAATCTAGCAACAGATTCTTCCATGACGAACCCACGCAATCACATCTTCTCCTCATCAACCCTCATCCCTTTCCCCTTTCCATCTCCCTCACCCCCCATCCCCAACTCCTCCAAAACCACCTCCCCCTGCAAAACCTCCCTCTGCGGATCCTTCGCCGGCGGATGAAACGTCCTCCGCCCCTCCAGTATCCACGTGATGCCCATCACGATCAAGAACGCCCCGACGATCAAAACAGTGTAGTTCATACTGGTCGAGGTGACGGGGTGGGATTGCGGGATCTATCCGGAGTCAATGAGTCGTCAACGGCTAATTCTTGACACATAAAGGAATGGATCTGAAAAGGACAGAGAACAGAGCACAGAGGGAGATCTACGAAGACAACGGCAATCACTAGCACCGCGTATCCCACTGCAACGGTGTAGGTTGCGTCGGCCCATGGGCCTAGGGTCCATTGGCCATGGCCATGGTCACTAGGGGGAAGGGTACGGCGTCGGGTGAGGAGCAGTATGAGGGCCGGGCAGCCTAGAGGAATGAGACGGTCAAGCTGGATAGAGGGAGAGGGAAAGGGCACATACCGCAGCTGACGGTCATAAAGGCGGATTGGCCGCCCACGAGAGCGTTGAAGGCCGTGTGGGAGAATAGGTATCTGGGTAGATAGAAAGGGTGGTAAGTAGAGTGGTAGACACGAGCGCTTCCTTCGATCTACTCGGGCAAATGATGCTGGGTAATGAATTGGTAGTCGGAGAGAAGAAGTAAAAGAAGTAAAGGGGAGTTAAAGACTCACACGATCCCCACCACTGCAGTAATTCCATAAGGCAGATGGATCGACCACAGCGGAAGTTGAAATCGCGGAGAGATCTCAGCCAGCTTGTGGTTGCAGAACATGCCTCCGTCTCGCGCGAAGGCGTAGCCCTGGCGACTGGAGGTCGTGGCGCTGGCGACGGCCGAAGTACCGCAGTGGATGAGCAAGGCGAGACAGAAGACGATGGCTGCAGCGGTGCTTCCGGTGGCTTGTTGGACTAGCTCGGTGATGGGGACTCTGGACGATATCCAAGGTTAGTTGATGTGCTCTTTTTACAGAGGATATAGAAGGCGTGAAAGTGAAAAGCGTAGGTACCCCGTGGCTGTATCAAGGGCAGACTGGAGATCCACGAGCGAAAACCCCAAGACGAGAATCCACACAATCCCCACCACGCACTGCGATGAAACAGTTATGATGAGCATTCGCGGCATCACGCGCTTTGGCTGCGCCAGCTCTTCGGCCAGATGGGTCGGGCCGTCGACAGCCATCAGCGTGGCCATGCTGTTGTAGAGACCGAGAAAGACGGCCAAGGATGAGGACGAGTACCTGTGCATCGGTGAGCTGTGGGAATGTTCAAGGCTCCTGTGAAAGACCTACCCCGTGTCATTATTCACATCGACTAAAACGCTCCGCGCCGATGCTTTGAGCGCGACTGCGAGTAAAACCACGGTGAACGTCAGGAATCCGAGAACAGTTGCCCATGCTATTCGACTTCGATTAGCATCGCACGATGAACGTGGTACTGGGGAACTGACTTCCTAGCAGCTCCAACGCAGGGATCCACCGTAGCCCGAAGATGTTGAACAGCCACGCATAGGTTGCAACACCGATGTAAACCTGGAAGAGCTGCCATCGCACCGAAACATCGTAGTCTGGGGCGCAGAGGTTCACGAGAGCGAGAATGAGGGTCGATACAACGGCACAACAGGATGCGTGGGTCAAGGTCCATCCGAGGTAGTTGAACCATCCGAGAACGTAGGCACTTCCTCGTCGATACTTGGGAGGGATGAGGAAGGTCGCAAAGTGGTATGCACCGCCTGGCTAGGTTAGATCTGGAGATTGCTGAGGAGAAGTGATGGACATACCTGCAGTGGCAAATCGAGACGAACACTCGGCGAGAACCAAGGTCAAACTCATCACCCCTACACTGCATCCTATACTATTGCAGCGAGAACGACTAGTTAGGACATCTACAGCGTAGGCTTGGAACGATGGAACCTACAAACCATATAAGAGGCCCGGCAAACCTCCTGCCGCAAGACCGATGAATAGCATGAACGACAACCCCCTGAAGGAATTGATCGTATTCCATCCCATGCTGATTCCGCTCCACACGGAGAACGTCGTTGGGAGCTCATTCTGACTACTGTCGCTTGGTTGCATTGTGGCTTGAGATCATCGGATAACTATGAGACCTCTTATTTCCCAGCTGCTACCCCAAATGCTATATACAAATCCGCTTTCACGACCTTATCTTTTACAGAGTCCACTGGTTCATAGATTGCCTTCCTTGAACATAGCCATTGAACTTATCGGCAGCATCCAGACCCCGAATTACTATTCCGTGACTAAGATTGGTCGTGGTAAATGGTGAGTTAGGGCTTTATCATTCTCTAACCATCGCCTAAGCCCACCATTTTTGGCAAGTCCTTATCGTGGAGCTAAATTCAGCTCTAGAGCGTCGTGATCTCTAATTAGGCGCTTATCAAAGGTCTTTTGATAGCGCGAGATAGCGGAAAGATACTTTGGAACGAGCCATGTTGTTGTGAATTGGTTTACACTCGTGCAGCAAGAGCAAAGCAGTAGCATAAACACAAAGTAAACCATCTAATGACTTAGGATTCAAATGTAGATGACGTTAGATATATGTAAGATAAGATGGGTTTGTACTGGTGTATTCTATAGACCAGGATGTTGATGGTAAACCACATCGATGCGTCAAACACTGCCTGTTAGGGTTGAGATTGGAGATGGACGACATGCGATGATAAGCGATAAACATCTCAATCTCTAAATAGCCAAATGATGTTTCCAGTTAGAGTTAGGACAAATTTAATATTTTTATAAATTTCAAGTTGTGCTCTGTATGGAGACTACTTCAACCGTACTCGATATGAAATACACTATCCAAGTCCTAGATTATTTGACAGTGACTTTGTCTTTAGGGTGGACTAATGAAGGCGAAATATATCCTCCCATCTTGAGAACGCTGAACTGACTATAGCAAGCACTGGTTAAGGTGCAATAGACGATATGGATGATGGCGGACCTAAGTATGACACGGAAACACGTTGATTTTTCCACAGTACAGTAGCAACCGTCTAATCATTCCTTCATTGTAGACGATATTTTTAGCACCTCTTTCTGGCGACTTTCCTTTGCTCTGAGATTGCTATCAAACATGAGATCATTAGATAGGAGGCTAATAAGACTTGGTCATTCTGTTGAGTACGGACCTCAAAGACCCGCTTCTTAATGCCGGCGGGACAAATGGCATTGTTATCCACAAGACCATCCCAAGAGAGAGCAGAGGTCTTTTGTCACGCATGTTTATCTCCCACTGTGATGATTGTATGAGCGAGGGAGATCTAAGAGAGCAAGACGAGAGTCATCTGCTCAATTGTCAGTTGCGGGGACTGAATCTGGGATGGATGCTGGCCTTATCAGAAGTGTAGATTCGTTTGAAGCGCTCGGAAAAATTCTTTACGGGGATGGATTGCAATAATGCAGGCATTCTAGAGCCACTGCTATCATCTCTTTTATCATCATCCGGACAGTTAGGGCATTGTGAGGCGCGGCAAGTGTTGCTGTTTCGGGTTAGATCGAGCTTCTACAGATCATGCCTTAAGAGGTACTACAGCTTCAATAACTTCATGTTTCTTAGGTCCCTATCTTGACCTGTCAAACTCGGAGTGGACTCCTTTGTACCAGCCAGTCCAACCGAGGTCATAGTTGTCATTGCAACATCTGCACCAGTTTCCACACCATGCCTTGCGACCAAATCAAGCTAAACAATGGGTTATGGATGCCGCTTGCGGGGTTTGGTCTCTGGAACATCGATAAATCCGCCTGCGCAGAGGCAGTATACAATGCCATAAAAGAAGGTTACCGCTGCTTCGACGGCGCATGTGGTATATTCACATCCTTCCCCAAGACTCCAAAAACCATCTACTAACCGTGCCCCGGACAAGATTACGGAAACGAACGCGAAGCCGGCCAGGGCATCGCACGAGCAATCCAAGAAGGACTAGTAAAGCGAGAGGAGCTATTCATCGTCTCCAAACTCTGGGGAACCTTCCACGCCCGCGATCAAGTCGAACCCAGCGCCCGCAGACAACTCGCAGACTGGGGCCTCGACTCCTTCGATCTCTACCTGGTCCATTTCCCCATCGCCCTGAAATACGTCGATCCAGAGGAGCGGTATCCTCCTGGTTGGGCAGCAGTGGGCTCGAAGTCCGTGGAGACAGCGCGGGTCCCAATTCATGATACCTGGAGGGGGATGGAATCACTGGTTGATGCGAAGCTGGCCCGGGGCATCGGCGTGAGTAATTTTAGCATCCAGCTGCTGAGGGATCTGCTGTGCTACGCGCGGATCGCGCCGGCGGTGCTGCAGATCGAACATCATCCGTACCTGGTACAGTCTCGGCTCGTTGGTTTTGCGCACCAGCAAGGCGTGGCAGTCACGGCCTATTGCTCCTTTGGACCCCAGAGCTCTGCGGCAGCCCAGTCAATGAGTGCAGCCGAGGTGGCGCCACTTCTGGAACACCCCTTGATTACCTCCGTCGCGCGACGACATGGTAAGACCTCGTCGCAGGTCCTCCTGCGGTGGGCGACTCAGCGCGGTGTTGCGGTCATTCCGAGAAGTGGGAGATCGTTGCATATGCGGCAGAATCTAGATATGCAGTGGCAGCTTACTGAGCTTGAAATCCAATCAATTAGTGATTTGAATGAGGGGAGGAGATTCAATGATCCTGTTGCGGTATGTTTGAATGCCTCTATTGGTCTCAATACTACTTCGAAGGACAGAAGAGCTGATATTCGTCCTATACTTAGCACGGATACAATGTTCCAATCTTTGATTGAGTGAGTGTCCTGTGTTCTTGACTCAGGAACTGGAAGGGATTATTGGACACTATGATATTACCTGCAAACCCGGTCTAGATCTTATACAGTTAAATATAATTCCTCGACAGACTTATGAGAAACGCATGTCATACTTTAGACGGTATATGGAGCCGAGACTGCTTCCACACCGAGCATCCTGACAGATCCTATGTTTATATTGACTAGTCTTATACAGTCGGTTGATCGTAATTTTCTTTCCGTGAAAAGAAAACACAGTATCCACAGGCTTGGAGCATCTATATTAGCTGGCGTTTATGTCCACAAGCACATTCCTACTTCTAGACTGTGTATTTATTTATCAGGGAGAATGCACTACACTCTTGTGGTTAAAGCTACACCAAATGGCACAGTCAATCAATCCCATTCTGCACGGTGCCGACCTCACACTCGATGTCCAGAAACAAACACAAAGCCACTACCTGAGATCCTCACAATCTCCCATCAGCTAAAAGACCAACAAACACGACACCAACCCTCCCCCTAAGCCCTAACCTCCCGTCCCTCAAACGACCCATACCCAAACGGATCCTCCCTACTCCCCAACCTCACAATCGGATCCTCCATCCCAACATGCCCACAATAAGGCTGACTAACCGACCATCCCAACAGCGCCTGAACCTCCGGCTCGTAACTCCTGACCACCTCCTCGTCAATGCCCAGATACTGGTTCTCGTCAGTGCGCATCGACCCGCGCCCCATGTGGCAGGAGTAGATGATGCGACGCTCCGGCGGGTTCGTTTTGTTCTCGCCCGCGCCGTGCCAGATGCTGCCGAGGATGAAGACCGCGTCGCCCTTGCTCATCTCGCAGGTCGAGCAGAGCGAGCGGTCGCTGGGGCCGCAGATCCGTGCCTCCGGGAGCTTGTGCGAACCCACGATGACTTGGGTGGCGCCGTTTTCGAAGGTGGTGTCCTGGTTTGGGTTGGGGGTTATTGTTTGTGTCTAGAGGGAGGGGGAGTGTTGGTTGCTAGAAGGTAAGGGAGGGGACTTACCACGCCGGCGACAAGGAGGCCCAAGAGGGAGCTTTCTCCGCTGCCTTCTATATGGTCGAAGTGCTGGGCCATATCGTCGCGATGAAGCTGCTGCGCGGTCGAGGGCGAGCCGCGGTTGAAGGCCTCGGAGACGGCCAACACCGGGTAGGAGACGGTGTTGTATCTCTTGCCGTCGCGGTAGACGTTGCTAGAATCAGTAAGGATGGGCTGAAAGACGAGGCAGATGAGATGCTACTGACGACTCCTCTTTGAGAAGGGCCTTTGCGACCTCTCGGTAGGTCGGGTGGTTGATCGCTTTGTGGGCGAAGGTGGGAGACTTTCCTGCGAAGCCACTGTCGAATAATCCTTCGTAAGTGGAAGCCTTTAACTGCTCGAATAAACGCCTTCGGACATACCTGAGAGGGGGGTCTGCTTCATCGAACAGCTTGCCTTGGTAGACTCCAAGCTTGCCCCAGTATGGCTGCGCTTCTGCGTGGATCTGGTCGATGGTTTCCGGGGTGAGGAAGTTCTTGATGATGATGCCGCCATCGCGGCGGAGAATATTGGCGATCTCTTCGATGGGAGCAGAGGCATCGAGCTCCACTACCTCGGGGTTCTGCGCTTGATGGGGAGGGTTGGGCATTTTGTTTGGCAGTGTTGGGAATGGATTGGAGAAATGCGTGAGTCTAGTGGGATAGAGAAGACAATTTAGTGATTTTTTCACCGTGCTGGAATGGGATCAAAATACTTCCAAGGAAGTCTCGATACTTAGTATAAATGGGAATTCGCAGGCTTGTCGACGATCAATCCATTTCCTCTGTGTCCCAAAACAGTAACGATAGCCTCGTATCAAAGGGTGATAACGCGCATCAAGAAGACTCGCATGGCGCGGCTCGCTTTTCCCACTCGATCACGGCTTATCGGAATTATCAGAGCTCTATCATCCTCGCAAATAGAGAACATGCAATCTGGTCATGTTGGCACCGTCTTGATTGATTTTGTATTCTACAAAGACAGGCTTGCTACATAAAATGGCTATATTTAGGGCAGATGGTCTGCCTTCCGGTACACCTTCAACAAGATCCAATTCATTCACCGTTCACGCTTTAGCCACGGATTCCCTGTTCATATCTTATCTAACTCGGCCTACCTCACTGACATTTCCACACTCAGGATGCCTCCCACCGTCAAGCGCTTCGCAGCCTCCGCCGACCCCCATCTGATTCATCAATACATCAAAGCCGACGGCGTGGCCATCATCGAAGGAGCCACGACCCGCGAGAGCCTAGACGAGGTTCGCGAGCAGCTCGGGACCATACCAGCAGGCGAGACATTCGGGGTGGTGGCCAAAAGCGCAACCTTCGCGACGCAGCTGCTCGTGCACCCGCTATTCATGGACCTCGCCAACCGCGTCCTCACCGATACATGCATCATCTACTACGAGCAGGATCGAACGGTGTCGATCTCCGAGCCGCAGGTCTCCATGACGTCTGTCCTCTCTGCGGAGCCGGGCTCGGCTCCCTGGGGTCTCCGTCGTCAGGACGAATGTCACCACATTACTCACCCTGCGCAGCGGGAGAGCGACTTTGGAGTCATGTACGCGATGGACGATATCACGGTTGAAAACGGCGCGGTTCGAGTCGTGGTGGGCTCGAACAATTGGACGGATCATCGTGACCCGATGCAGGCGGATGAGGGTCTGGTCGAGCTTCGAAAGGGCGATGCACTTCTGTGGTGAGCTTACTTGTTGCTTGTTCCTCTTCTCCGTTACCTCGCTTTGGAGATTTTGAGATTCTCATGCTGATTCTGCAATACCACTAGGCTTGGTTCCACATACTATGGTCGCGCAGCCAATACGACGAACGAGCCGACTATGCTGTTGAGAGCCGTCGCCACACCGGGCTATCGACGGCAGGAGGAGAATCAATATCTAGCGGCGCCGTGGGAGGTGGTGGAGAAGTACCCGACCGCTGTGCAGCGCTTTCTCGGATATTCTATCAGTAGGCCATATGGTGGTTCAGTGGAGCATATGGAGCCCTTGGATTTCTTGAAGGTCAAGGGCGACTGGAGCAAGTATATCCCGGTTGATCTGATCTGATGGATGGTCTTGTTTGAGGAGGATGGCTTGTGCTTTTTCTCTGTGTGATTTGTGTTTCTGGTATATATCAGTTCTCTGAATTCCAAGGATAGAATTGGATTATGGATAAGCATGCAGGATAATATCTCACTAAGATTCCATTCATGTGCAATTAGTCCGTAGATAAAGAAGTGAGGACCCGATCACGCATCGGTGACACCCCAATCGATAAATAGGTTTAGTTGGTTATCAGTGTGCTCTTTCGTATTTTGTATATCAGGTTTCTTTAGAATGTAGTCGCTTAGAGCTTGCCTTAACCATGTCACGTCTTGTATCATTTGATCATAATCATAGCTTCTATATTGAGAGCTGCTCAGTCTGCGGCACTCACAATAAGATATTAAGCTCCATCCCCATCTCTCGAATAGCCTCTCTCCACTGAACCTTCCCAGTGCCCATACCATCTGATCGCATCCAGATATTCACGAGAACAGAAGCCACCGATAGCGGGCCCTGAAAGCCCAGAGTAGCGTGCATTTCCCCAAGTTTAAAGCGGATGATCTGACGGGCCCTTTCGTTCTCGGCATGCAGCGCAATCATAAACAAGGGGAACAAGCACGCCTGCAGCCAGCTGAGCTTCCGAATCGGCTCTAGAGATGCCTCCACCCATCGTTGGATGTTTCGGTCTCGAGGTCCTAGACCATAGACTTCGCTGTGGACGAAACAGAGCATGCCCAGTCTCCAAACTTCGTTGAAATGTAGCACTGAGTCAAGGTACTCGGATGGAACGGTCGACGTGTGAGGTTGCCAGGCTTGGATCATGTTGACAAGCTCGGCGGCTCGGGGCATGAGCTGTAGTAAGTGCTCGGTGTCACCGGCGGCTCTTAGTCGGTCGATCGTGATGGAGTGTTCGGTCGCCTGCCGTAGGAATAAATGCATTTGATAGTCTGGGAGATTGTCCCACCAGTGGGATTGGTGTTCAGCCATGGTGAGACTTGCGCCTGTTTGGCTCATTGGCACTATGCTCGGGTTTCAGTACAAGCGGTCTCTATATTCAGGTTTTGTTTCCACGGCATGACCTACCCTCGTCGATGCATCTGATTTCTTCACAGGTATCGGCGGGTACTACCCCCTTGAGCAGTGTTTGACTCATGGTAGCTGCCCAGTTGTACTGTAATACAACGCATTGGAAACCTTTGGGGACTTTTTCGCTTGATAGAGACGCTAGCTGCAGCAATCGACGACATCCAATGAGTTTTGAGCTCCAGGTGTTCATTCCTGTGCCGATGATCTAGGTCCTGTGCCGATGATCTAGGCGAATTAGCTCTGCCAGTCAACGATCGAGAGTCTTGGAACAGATACATCAAACAGAGCCGAGAGAAGAGCGGTCGCTGCAAGGTTCCAAGGCTCGCCTCCCTCGCACAGAGCGCTGCGGAATGATTCCTGCATATCGGTGCGATAATGCTTGATGGCAAATGTGGGTAGTTTGCCCAGTTTGGAGCGATGCAAGGCCGACGCGAAGAGAATTGCCTTCCGGAGCGGCTCAGACTGAGCAGCTAGAGATCCATAAATGATTCGGTAAGGATTCTGTTCGGTTTTAATGGGATAGAGCCGTAAGCAAAGATCTTCCATGTCTAAGGAACAGCCTCGTTAACGGATGATGCTAAAAAGCCGCGCAACGGCCCGTGTCCTGCCAAAAGAAGCCTCACAATGGCAAAATAAAAATTGATCAAAGGGATCACTCGGTGCGACTGGGAGAGTAGTCTCAGGACCCATTGTCAACGGTGAATTACCCCGTCGACTGTCTTGTTCGTCGTCTTGGCTGTCGAGGCTAGCCTGGTCACCACCGAAGGCATATTCTGTGACCATAGCGTCACCCGGGCTCACGGCGAAATTGGTGTCATCTCCAGAACTATGAGATTCGGAGGCGAATCGAGTCGTATCTTGTGTTTTGATGTGGAGAAGAGACTCTGAAGGTGGGCGATCGGCGTCGGTCGGGGTCGACGAAGCGTCTCCATCGGCGGGCACATCTCCAGGATGCATCTGATCACCATCCGATTCATCTCTCATCATTCTGGACACCATCTGACCCTTGCGGCCGCTGTAGACAGTGAAATCGGCCAACTTAATGCCGTAGCCGCCGCATTCGATGCCACGCCAGCGACAGTTCCAGCACGTTGGCTTTCTTTCGTCGCATTTTTGATGCCTCTTGCGACAGGTACGGCACCCTTGACTCGTCATTAGTTAATATGCCATTGACAGGGAACAGAACTTGGAAAAGAGCAAGTAAGTGCGATGAAAAGAGGAGTGAATAGCAAGACTGCGGGGAAGGCATTGGTAGGGAAGACAAACCACTTCGAGACCTCTTCTGTTTGCTGGCAGAATTGTTTCCAGGCATCATTGGCAGCAAGAAAAGGGAAGTAGAGTAAGTCGATTGGGGGAATGGCGATATAGGCGCCTTTATCACTTCTTGGGCCATGATCGAGATAGAGATTGATGATAATAGATAGATTGAAATGTGATGACAAACCGATGGAGCGATAACTAAACGATAAGCTCAGGGTGTTTTACAGAGCCAAGCAACCTTGATGATTTTATGAGACTACATTAAACTCTTTAATGGCATTATTACTAGATTTAATATTCGTATGGTAGCCCAAATATTTCCAGTGGTTATACTATTGATTATCTTTTGTAAGGTCCTAAGTGTCCTTAGTAGAGCAGTGGAGTGGTGCCCAGAAGAGGAATCATACAGTGATTCTAAAGCATTCGGCTCGTGGAGGTACTGTACATGGGTATTCGGCAGTCGCCGAGACAGGTGCCGAACTGATTTCAGCTCGGAGGGAAGTTATAGTTTGGCAGCTGCTTAGGCTACGCCGTGATCCTTTGTCTGGGTTGGTTCATTGAGACCTCCTAAAGAGATTTGAACCTGGGACGGAGAAGGTCCTCTCAAACAGACCAAACGACGTTCCACCAAGAACCGGCTACCACACAGGAGAGATGAAGGGTATAATAAATCAGATGATCGCAGGCGAAAAGGATCCCGCGAGAAATGAAAGCAGCCGTATTGCGTTCGTAAATCATGAAAAAAAGAATATAAAAGAGGTTTACATCAAGGTAAGTTTCAACGCTGAGATCGCATCGACGCCGCGTCCTGCTTGATATCGATATCCGTGCGCACCTGAATATCCATGGGGCCCAGATACTTGTTGCACTCTGCGTCGGGGACGTTGGTGGCACTGGTGGCGCGTGAGACATCGTCCATCTTGAAGTAGTCCGAGGGAGGAGACTTGGGGCTGGAGACAACAAAGTGCGAGGTGCTGACGTCGGTGTTGATGTAGTACGGCGCGGTGGCGTACTTGCGGCTTCCCGGTATCTTGAAGCGCGGGAACAAGCCTCTAGCGATGGGGAGGCACGAGCAGATGAGGCCGATAGAGGGCTCGATGTGCGTCCACAGAGTGGCCTGGTAGACGGTGTACGTGGTGTCGCTGGGATCCATCCAGAAGAGGACGACGATTCGATAGATACTGGCGAAGCAGACGAAGGCGCCGAGAGCGAAGACGCCGTTGAGCGCGAGCTTGTCCTGCCAGGCACGCTGGAGGTTCCAGATCATGGGGATGGGGAGGGCCAAGATGACGAAGTCCATTAGGACGTTAAAGACCTGGTTGACGATGAAGAACTTGTTGGCGTCGAAACAGTGGCCGTCGACGCTCTTGTCCCAGTAGCCGCGCAGAGGCCGGCATTGGAGGGCGCAGGCAAGGAAGATGCCGGTTCCCCAGAGGGTGATGAGGATGTTGAGGCCGAGAGTGGTCAGTTGGAAGGAACGCATGGTGAAAATGCGGCGGTAGAAGCAGATGATGGAGATTTTAATGGCGGGGCAGAGAACGAAGTAGGTGAATTGGTTGGCGAGGAAGATCTAGTAGTGGTTTGCATTAATTGGCTTGTCCCCGAGGATCCGGAGCGTTGTTATCCAAAGGGTCTCACCTTGGAGAAGTTCATGATAGTCTTTGTATCTAGATCGTCCATGTGGGCACCGTTGCCTCCAATTGTCACCCCTGTAGTAGATGGTTAGAGCGGCGGGATGGTATCGATTGGGACGGGATACTCACATAAAACCAGTTCAATCAACATTGCCAGGAGAAGCCCCATCGAGAGAAAGCAGAGATAATCGTCGATACCGAACTTGACTCTTCGCTTCAACCGCGCAATCACACGCATGATAACCGAGATCAAGGAGACGCCCACCAGTACCGAGACGATGGCGATCATCTCACGCCCTCTAGACGTGACAGTCATGTTGGGTGTAGAAAGGAGTGACTGGATGGAGAGAAAGGAAAGAACAGAGGTCGAAGAGAGCCAAGAACGATCATATACCCCGGACCAAAATCATACAACAAAGGATTGAATAGGGCGACACAGCGCCTCTCCACTGGAGTGGAGGGATTGGGCGAGTATAGATAGTTTAGCTGGTAAGTAGGCTCCAGAATAACACCAGGTATACGCCTACTGTGTATAAAGGACTGGCGGAAGATAAGGATCTTGGAGAAAGGAGCAAGGAAAAGATGGATCCCGAATAGAATCTGTACCAGATAGTCAACATCCCACCACACAGTCCGCCGCCCAAATCCCTAGTTGGATCGCACTACGGTCTACTAGATTACAGGGATGGGAGGAGAATCAGGCGGGCCCGGCGACTGGGTCGCCTCAGGGAAAACCCAATGGACTGGACCGGTTTGAGGCTTGGAGGGTCCTACTCGAAATGCAGGTGTCGACGAGCTGAACAGAGTCCAATTGCCCAATTGTCCCACGACGCCGGTGGAGACGAGCAGATCAGCAGAATGACATAACAATGGCCAGGACGGCGTGGCCACGATCTGATTGGGAATGGCAACCCGAGACTAAGATAAAAAATTTAAGAATTGGACGAATGAACTAACGCAACCCTAAGGTCCCAGTGGTGACGACGATCACAATGGTGTCAAAGCAATCACGAACCTTGGATGGACGGTCTGGAGACTATTCCTCTAGCGCGGGTGATTATGACGCCTGCGAGCACAGATAGTGCGAACTCCAAAATCAAATTCAGACGCAGGGGTAATCCCGCAAATGCCATTGTGGTCGTCGATTGAAAATCATGCACTGCTTCGTATACCCCGACTGCCAAGGGTCAATTGGTCAGTTCGTGGTCGTGATGATAATAGACTTCGCTTGCACCGAACCTGGAGGCGGCTCCACGGCCGGTGGAGGATTTTGAATCTACCTCAAACACGATGATCGGATGGATACTCCCCGGCCGAACCTTGGATCTGAGTCAAGGCTCGGTCTTGTTGCGTGGCTTCTCACCGGTTCCAGTCTTCTGCGACATGGCGATACTTCCCTTCCATCCGGGATGAGGGAACACTCGGTCTGAAAAATAGAAAAGCAAGCATAAAATCCCCGGCAGAGCAGAAAAAGGGTTCTTTCGGCTCTTGCGCAGTAGCGTCCTGCAGCCAAACCCTAGGGGATCTGCAGCGAAACCAATAGTGCCGAGCAATTATCAGAGTCGTGCGCGCCATCCCATGTGGTCGTAAGCGAAGCGGATCGCGGCGTCAGAGAATCGGTTCTTCAGCTGCTCTTCTCTGGGTTGTACCCGCTGTCACGGATCGTGTCCATTTGTCTGATTGGCTTGCCTTCACTGTAAAAAGTTTTATTTATTTTTGTTTTTTATTTTTGGTCATTTTTCCTTTCCTTTTGTCCCGTCGCTTGGTGCGTCTCCACTGGGTGGAGTCCATTTATGATCGGGTCATTATTATTGAATAATTCCCTCCCTCGCTACCTGTCTCGGGCTTGCCTCGCCTTCGACCTTCTCCAGCACGCCCGAATGGACCCTCCAGCCTTGGAGCCATTTTAGCTATTGGTGCGTGAACCATGGCAGGTTGTCGGCGATCATCGCCCAGCCTACTCGAAGGAGTCGAAGCGCTCGACCGTCGAAAAAGCCCGGGACTTGGAGTTGGCCCTCTCTGCCATGTGCCAGCCTCCCACATGGTTAATGATAGACGCTGCCAGCAAAGACTATCATACCAATAGGGGGAAAGGTTAACGCTCAGCAATCCCCGGCCCGATTGATAGGCATCATGCCTGACTCGTCGGGGCTACCGTCCAGAGGCTACCACGGTTGCGTCCCTGACATTCGTCTGACTCCTCGTTGACAAATCCACATCGGGTTTTGAGGTGTCAGGGGTTTACGGCGTAGTTTTGTTATGCGCTCTCGATGTACACGTCGATTCTCCCGACAGAGTTTCCCCCTGCATTTAGGGTTCCGTCAACCACGGGGTAAGGCGACTTTGAGTTTGAACTCGGCAAACACACGCAACTGTCACTTTTCTTGTAGACCAGGATGATATGATGTTATCTTTTGGGATGGATCCTGGGTGACTTGCCGGTGGAGTTGTGGTGGCATTGATGGGGTCTTGGGATTTGGAGTAGCCCTCAGCTTGCCATGCGATAAACCAAGTGGCCCCCAACCCCTGATACGGAGTACAGTTTGACTCGAAAGAGTATGCCCTACTCTTTTCATGCGTTCTCTGCTTTTCGAGGATCTTCAGAATCCTTCCTTGAAAGTGGAGACCCTACTTCCCTCGCTCCTCCGAACTGCTCCTCAGTTCTAACGGAGGATTCCCAAGTTCCTGCATCCCACCGGCCTGCCCTTCACTCCCACCCCCTTGCAGGGTCCAATCATAGTTGAAACGGTCCAATTTTCCGACTTGATATATACCGATCAAAACTGCCTGTGAATCCCAAATATTTTCCTGATCTTTCTGCTTCCCTTCCCTCGGCCGAATTCCTGTTTTTCTTCCTTCTATTCCGCAATGTCTACTCCGAACGGGCCTAGCAGCGCTCCCGCCGTGATACCCTTGGTTATCAACGGCAAGGAAGAGATTCCGGACTCAACCTTTGATGTCATCAGTCCGTACACCAACGAACGCTGCTGGGCCACCGCGTCGGCGTCTCCCCAGGATGCCATTCGGGCCGTCGAGGCCGCCGACGCAGCCTTCCCGGCCTGGTCCCAAACGAAGCCGACGGTGCGGCGCGACATCCTGCTGAAGGCGGCGGATCTGCTAGAGAGTCGACTGGAGCAGAATGCCGAGTTCATGCGGACGGAAATGGGCGCCGACGTGGGCGCCTCGCAATTCTTCATCGTGCCGCTCGGGATCCGCATGCTGAGGGACATCGCGGGGCGCATCACTTCCATTTGCGGTAGTGTCCCCGTGGTAGAAGAGGAGGGCCAAAGCGCCATCGTGTACAAGGAGCCCATGGGCGTGATTTTGGGCCTGGTCCCTTGGTAAGACTCAGTACGGTGTGCTAGGTCGGCTGTCGCGCTCACCGACTTAATCGCGCACAACTTTCCCCTTTACCACCTGGGCTAACGGCTATCCCAAACCTTCCAGGAATGCGCCGTATGTGTTTGGAGTCCGCTCGGCGGCTTGTGCCCTTGCGGCTGGTAACACGACTATTTTGAAATCTTCCGAGCTCTCGCCCTGCTCGTACTGGGCTCTGACGAGAGCGTTCGAAGATGCCGGGCTGCCTGCCGGCTGTCTCAACCTGGTGTCTTGTCGGCCCCAGGATGCTCCCGAAGTGGTCAATGCCATGATTGAACATCCTGCCGTGCGCAAGATCAACTTCACCGGGAGTACGGCGGTGGGCAGGAAGATTGCCCGGTCCTGCGGGCAGAATCTCAAGCCGTGTCTGATGGAGCTGGGAGGCAAGAACAGCTCGATCGTGTGTGCCGACGCCAACATCGAAACGGCCGTCAAGGGCGTCCTGGGAGGAGCATACTTGAACGTAGGAGCCCATACTTCCCTCCTAGTCCACTGTGCACTGTGCACTATACTGCAATTTAGTCCGACATTCGATGTGCTAATATCCTCATAGTCCGGTCAAATCTGCATGGCCACCGACCGCATCCTCGTTCACTCCTCCATTGCGCCGGCGTTCATGGAGGCTCTGAAGACGGCACTGAACTCCAACCTCGACCCTTCATCCCCACCCCCAACCTTGGTCAACGTCGCCTCCAAAGCGCGCATCGACCGTCTCGTCACCGACGCCCTCGCCAACGGCGCCCACCTGGTCCATGGGTCCGCTCCCAGCGCCGAGGCACCCCAGCATCCCGGCGTGCGACTCGCCCCGCTACTCCTCGGCGGCGTCACGGAGGACATGAACGTCTGGCAGGAGGAAGCGTTTGCCTCGCTGGCCGCCTGTATGATCGTGAGCAGCGACGAGGAAGCCATTCGTATCGCCAACAGCAGCGGGTACGGTCTGTCGTCGGCCATCTTCACCGAGGACCTGCGGAAGGGGCTGGCGATGGCCAAGAAGATTCAATCTGGGTGAGTCGGCAGTCGATCTTTAACTGAGATGAAGCTAACGCTAACATATTATTCTCCAGCGCCGTCCACATCAACAGCATGACTATCCACGACGAGCCCGCCCTGCCTCACGGCGGCGTTAAGAATAGCGGATGGGGCCGGTTCAATACGGATCGAGGCCTCGATGAGTTCCTGGTGACCAAGAGCGTGACCTGGATGGACTAATTGAGGGATGAATTATGAGACCGTATGCCTGCTTGTTTTGCTCTGTACATACTTAAGTCATTTAATTGCACCTGTTTCAATCCTCAGCCATAATCAAGACATACTATATTACATTCCACTGCAGTATTCCATACTCAGCTAAGATCCACGCTCATGCGAATAAATAACAGACGCAATTATTCCCCAACCAAGCACGACCCATCTGTCCCCTGCACCGCCAATCTACACGTCAATCTCGATGCCAAACTCCCGAGCCGCGAGGGCCATTTTACGCCCTTGCATCGCGCATCCCCCCTCGGGAAAATACCCCCCGAGAGCTCGCTCGCGCTCGGCAAACGATCGCCCGGTAAGCCCGGTCGCAGATGGTATTCGATACGGCATTACGAGCAGATACAAGGCTGTTTCCTGTCCGCAGGTATCTCAGGGATATAGGCTTATCTTGCATAGATCACTAGATCGATAGACGAAATGGAAAATAAAGTGCGGAGTGCGGAGAGGGACAGCTTAAGCTCAGCTCATCCCTGCCGGCGCGCATCGGCTATTGACTCCTCATTGTGCCCAGATGGCCGAGAAGGGCAGGGTCATTTGCCGTAGATATTATGTCATCGTGCGTGTCGGCGACTGAGAGACAGGTTCTGATTGGTGGAGAATCATAGGGTAGGGAGTCCGTTGCCGATACACGTGATCAGTTGCCGATGGCCAGATGCGGTATGTTCTTTGGGGTAAGGAAGTAATTGTGTGACGGATACAGGGGCTGGACTTGTTGAAAGAATATGCATATGGAAGGGGGAGATGGAATGGATATGCATCGAGATTTAAGATGAGGATGGTCTGATGGTCCCATGCTTAGGTGGTTTAGGATAAGTAGGAATGACATAAACCGCATGATGATTGGAGGGGCCCAGGCAATGCTCTCGGACCGAGGTAACTGGGACTGGAGAAGGTGGTAGCCATCTGGCAGTTCACTAATCGGTCTGGCAGATTGGGTGTATTGCATATGGGCTGATTACTGGGAGATACGGGGCTTGAGTATGGGGTTGATCATACACAATGGTGAACATATCCTACTCTTCTGGTCTGTTTATTTTATAGCCAAATCCTGGGGTAGACGACACAAATTTAAGTCAACCAGACCCAGGTTCCCAATACCAAGCTAAACCCCGGCGGATCTCACGGGACTCCGGGCAGCAATGAGAATCAGCTGAACGGAGAACATGACGTGCCGCTGACTGACGCGCGCCGTCTGATTTGCTGCGGCGGTCGCACATGTGAAGAGGGCCAATTCTGGGGAATTCTGATGAAGCATGTGAAAGGTTTCCTGAAGATGGAAGATGAAAGAGAAGACTCCCAATTGCCAGACGTTAGAGTTGACAAGATGGGGCCTTCCCCAGTCCCGTCGACAAACCAGAAAGCCGCAATTACGCCTTTACTAAGGACGGGCAACTCTAGGGGCCACCGATGATGCCAGGTATCGCGGCGCCGTATTACCAGTATTACCAGCGCCGACTCGGTGGGAAAGCCGAGCCCAGCGAGACCTGCGCCGTACGGTACTTTTACCGGACGATGAGCCTCGGCCGATAGACTGCGGTCGCGTCGGCTTCTGAACAGCCATTCCTCTGTCTCCCCCGGATCCTGGTCTGCTCTTGCTTTAAGATCTCCCGGCCTCGTTCCTTTTCCTCTCTCCTTCTCCAGACTCTTTGCTTCTCTCCCTTTGTTCCTCCCCATCCGATCCTCCTATTTCTCTCATACACGATGGCCACCCCTCCTAGAGTGATCGTTGTCGGCGGTGGATGTACGTGCTCCCTGGAAAGCTTTCCCCGCATTTGCTGACCATTGCCTCGTCTCTCAGTGTCCGGTCTCAGCGCCGCCCACACCGTCTATCTGAACGGCGGCAACGTTCTGGTTCTCGATAAGCAGGGTACGTTTGATACTTCCAGGGGATACTACGAATTCAGCACGCCTCATAAATAAAAATATTCAAACTAACCTGACCAGCTTTCTTCGGTGGCAACTCGACCAAGGCCACCTCGGGTATCAACGGCGCCCTGACTCGCACCCAGGTCGACCTGGGCATTGCCGACAGCGTCAAGACCTTCTACGAAGACACCCTCAAATCCGCCAGAGACAAGGCTCGTCCCGAGCTGATCAAGGTCCTCACGTATAAGTCCGCCGCCGCCGTCGAATGGCTGCAGGATGTCTTCAACCTCGATTTGACCCTTGTTTCTCGTCTTGGGTAGGTTCCTTTGTCCCCCAATCCATGCGACATGTGACGAATGAGTTGCTGACTCTACTAGTGGCCACTCCCAGCCCCGGACGCATCGTGGCCACGATGCCAAGTTCCCCGGGATGGCCATCACCTACGCCCTGATGCAGCGGTTAGAAGAGCTCAGCGAGCAGGACCCTACCCGGGTGCAGATCGTCAAGAAGGCCCGTGTCACCTCGATCAACAAGAACGGAAACCACGTGAGTGGTGTGACCTACGAATACAACGGCGAGAGCCAAACCGCCGACGGTGTGGTGGTCCTTGCGACCGGTGGTTATGCCGCAGACTTCGGGGACGGATCGCTGCTGAAACAGCACCGCCCCGACACCTTCGCCCTGTCCAGTACCAACGGCACCCACGCCACCGGTGACGGCCAGAAGATGCTGATGGACATCGGTGCCAACGGCATCGACATGGACAAGGTCCAGGTGCACCCCACGGGTCTGGTTGACCCCAAGGACCCCGAGGCCAAGTTCAAGTTCCTTGCCGCCGAGGCGCTCCGTGGCGAGGGTGGTCTGCTGCTGAACTCGGACGGCCAGCGGTTCTCCGACGAGCTGGGCCACCGTGACTACGTGTCCGGCCAGATGTGGAAGGAGAAGGAGAAGGGCAAGTGGCCCATCCGTCTGGTGCTCAACAGCAAGGCCTCCAACGTCCTGGACTTCCACACGCGCCACTACTCCGGCCGTGGCCTGATGAAGAAGATCAGCGGCAAGGAGCTGGCCAAGGAGATCGGCTGCGGCGAGGCCGCTCTGCAGAAGACCTTCGACGAGTACAACCTCATCGCCGAGGGCAAGAAGAAGGACCCCTGGAACAAGCGCTTCTTCCACAACATGCCCTTCAACGTCGACGACACCTTCCACGTCTCCGTCATGGAGCCCGTGCTCCACTTCACCATGGGCGGTATCGAGATCAACGAGCACGCGCAGGTCCTCAACTCCGAGCAGAAGCCCTTCGACGGCCTCTACGCCTGCGGTGAGCTGGCGGGTGGTGTCCACGGCGCCAACCGTCTCGGTGGCTCGTCGCTGCTCGGCTGCGTCGTCTACGGTCGCGTGGCCGGCGACAGCGCCAGCGAGCATCTCTTCCAGAAGCTGATCTCCGGCGGCGCGTCGACCGCCCAGAGCCGTCTCGGCCAGATCTCGCTGCACATCGACCCGGCGACCCCGGGCAAGATCTCCGTCGAGTGGGGCAGCGCCGGTGGCTCTGGATCGCAGGCCGCCCTGCCCACTCCGGCCGGAGCCACTCTGGACGCCAAGGCTGCCGCGACGCCCGCCGGGGCCTCCGAGACGGCCAAACCCACGGACCCTAAGAAGTTTGAGGTCCCTTCCACCGAATACTCAATGGAGGAGATCGCTAAGCATAACAAAAAAGATGACCTCTGGATCGTCGTGAAGGGCGTCGTCCTCGACGTGACCAACTGGCTTGACGAGCATCCCGGCGGCGCCAACGCCCTGTTCAACTTCATGGGCCGGGACGCCACGGAAGGTATGCTCTCATCCTATCCCTTTGTAGTACCTCTTGCAGAACAATAAACATGCTAACTGTTTGCTAGAATTCGCCATGCTCCACGACGACGAAGTCATCCCCAAGTACGCCGGACATATCGTCATCGGTCGCGTCAAGGGCCAGACCCCCGAGCTAGAACTCTAGATTGTGACATAGAAACTAACGGGATTTTATGCGGGAAGAGCAAAAAACAAACACCACCTGACGCAGCCATTTTGATACATACCCCTATTTATTCTTGGTTTTGATGTTTTGTTTCGGCCGATGGCTTTTTGGGATGATTGATATGCGGGGTGAAAAGCCCTGGTTTCTTTTATTAGGCTTTTACGTTTCTAGTTTGTAAGATATGAATTTCATTTTATTTGAATTTTCAATTTTAAATTTTTCTACTCGCTGGTTTTGCTACCCCTAATGGTTTGTATAATGGAACTTTTAATTCAAGAAAATTGGTTGAATGAGGTGTTGTATCCATTTCTAGTAGTGTATCTCGGCAGATATATATCTTACAACTTCTATACTGACTGTATACTCTACAAAAACAACCTAAGATCCCCCACACCCTACCTTCATAAATATTCAAAATACTCGAATCAACCCCCCATATGCTTCAAAATCATCTTCAACCTCCTAACCGCCGGCCCATCCTCCCCCGCCCCCTCTCCACCCTTCCTCTCCCTCTCCTGCATCTCCTCCCGCGCCGCCTCCAGCGTCGGCCGCAAATACCCCCACACCTCGTCGTGGTACTTCTCATCCATAGAAACCCACTCCGCGGAGCCCGGCAAGCTATCAAGCACGGTATCGCGCAGAGCCGTCGCGTCCGCGCCGGGCCCCCACACGGCGGCGCTGTTCAGGATGGTGTCGATGTCCGGGACGAGGCTGTAGGGCGTGAGACGGTGCGATTGCGGCGCGGGCGGGGTCATCTGGCGGCGGAAGGATTCGATCATTTGGATTTCCTCGGCGGTGAGGGGGTTGTGGGCGGGGGGTTCGGAGAGGTCGGTTTCGACGGGCGAGAAGGGCTCGTGTGGCTGAGGGGGGAATTCGGGGTCGAAGGAGGGGGAGGAGAGGAGGTTTGTTATGGCGGAGCCGTCGGTGGCGAGAGGGAGAGGGACGGGGGTCGGGGATTGTATCGTTAGGTTTTCGGTCGAGGAGAGGAGCGTCTCTGGGGACTCGTCTGTGTCTGGGTCTGGTGCTGCGGTTTTTCCTTTGAGGGTCTGTCTATCTGTGTATGAATCTGCCCATGGATCGTCACCGTAGCTGGATTGGAATTCTGCTTCCGAGAAGGAAGGTAGGGTGAATCCGCCCTGCTGGTGTTGATTCTCTGTCGTCGATGAGGACCGAAATGTCTCTCCTGTTATACCATGTGAGTGCTCACGAGCGGACGACGATGGCGCAGAAGCTCCTGAATCCTCGAATTGCTGTGCCGCGGAGAACGCTGCCCTTGAGGACGTCGAAGGACCGGCCTTGCTGCCGCTGCTGCCACCGGGTAATAGATGTGCAGCATCCGAGGCGGACGAGGAGGCGGAGAACGCGGATCGAGCGAGACCCTGGGCGGAATTTTGAATGCGACCGGCAAGCGACGCGGACGAACCATTGTCGGCGGCGGCGCTGCTATTTGGTGGAATGGTCGGGGCGTGGTCTGTGTTGGTGCTGGTGTCGTGGTTGGCATCGCTGGTGGGTTGGCGCTGCGGTTGATTGCTGTCGCTGTCGGTGCCCCGCTTCTGGCTGCTGCTGTTGCTGTTGTCGGTCATTGCGATGGTGGGGATGACGTGGCGAGTGAATTATTAGGTAGGTACTAGGTAGACGGAGACGGAGGGTTGATTGGCATTAGGGGGTTGAGGTGGTTAGGTGGAGGAGAAGGTAGGGAGAAGGTGACGAAAGGTTCGATGGAGGTTATAGAAGCTGGGGAAGCTTATTCGGCCCAAGGGATTGAGCGCGGTCGGGAGGGACAGGAACGGCATGTGAAGAATGAGAACTGGACTAGGAATTCATAATTCCGTATGCTCAGACCAGGCGAATTAATTCTATTTCGGTCTGGAAGACGGACCAGAACAACTCTAACTGGGACTGAGTCAGGGCTGTTGCGGTTGTGCCCGAGGACGACAGATGGATGTATGTACTCCGGCCATGTACCTCATCGCGTCATTGGGCATCGAGGAGGAACTATGAGAGGGGAGGATGGGGTGACTATGGAGGGCGGATGGATGGTATGTAGATGTGAACAAAGAGTAATTACAGGTGAGACATATGCAATGGTATGGCCACACTGAGACCTCGACTGTCCGGTAATTCGGTATGACCCAGAGTCCAGGAAGTCGTAGATGATAGATGATATTGATATTCAGTGGTTGATGTCAGCGCTCCGTTGGCGGTGGGTTTTCCCGTTGGGTTTACGGGCAGCCACTGCTCCCCTCCAGTGGTTACCGCCTCACTCTCTCGCTCTCTCTCTCTCTCTTTCCCATTTCCTGACTCTCTCTTCCCCTCCTCCCCCCAACTCTTCCCACCGATAATCCATTTCTTAATTCCCTCTTCCTCCCCCTCCAACAGACCCTCTTCCGTCTGTCGTTGCCTCTGGTCTGTGGCCGTCGTCACTGACCCCTCTTGTCCTTTGTCTTGCTGAAGGAAAAAATTAAAAAAATATAAAAAAAAAGAACAAACGTCGAAATTCTTTAGACCCGAAAAAAAATAACGAGGGGAAAAATAAGACTGAGATAGATCGAGGGGACCTTCAATTAATTACCTCTGATCTCTTGCCCTCACCTCCTTCCCTCTCTCCCTCTCTCCCTCTCTCTCTACCTCGACCTCTCTACCGGCAACCCCTCATCGTCTAGTATCGTCAGCCCAGGCTGTCAATCTTTTGTTTTCTTCAGCCTGCCGGTGACTGGAACCGGTCTCTGCCTTTCCGGGTCTTGTCTGACGTCGTCTGCCTCCTTCCTCCCCTCCATTCCATCTCGCTCGCCCTGGTGGGATCTCCATCCCCTCTTATCCCCACTCGCGAGCCCCGTCGACATTCCGAAAGCTTCTGCTCGTTTTGCCGTCGTCTTCACCGCTCGACTTCCCTTGCCCATCGTCCTTCCGACCAACAAAATTTACTCAATCTTATCACCAAAGGGATCGTCTGTCGTATCGCTCGATCGTCGCCATCCCGACCTCACCCCCCCCCGCCTCTTTCGTATCGCCATCCGACCCTGGGTCCCGTGGTTTTCGGTTGTCACTTCCCTGCCCCAGTCAAAGGGTGGTCCGTGAAAGAAAATGGTAGACAAGGAACCGGGTTCGCCGACCTGGAAGTTCACGCAGTGAGTTCAGGCCCCCTCTGGGTTACGTGGTCTCGGTGGCACAGAGTTTTTGCGGTCGTTCGTGGACGATTCCCTCGCTCCCGGGTCGCCCCGACTGTCCTTGATCGTGTCGTTGCAACCGAGACGCGGCTTTGGGGCGGACCTCCGATCGGGGAATTTTGGGCTCGATCGCATTTTCTGGCTTCCCCACCTGGGGACTCGACGGCAGTTGAACCCTGATGCTAATTGACTGCAAAACAGGTGCTTCGGTGATAAGGGCGATGTGGAGGATATCACGGAAGGTGCGCACAATACCCCTCCGTCCAACGGTGTCAAATCCCACGCATGACACTTTGTGCCCACCTTTGCCCACCTTGCCCCCTCCCCCAAACCCCGGATCGTTCGTGTCTAACGTACCTTTGTCTCTTGAACAGCCGATATCATCTCAACCGTCGAGTTCGATCATACCGGAAATTATCTGGCCACGGGAGACAAGGGTGGGAGAGTAGTGCTGTTCGAGAGGAACGAAACGGTATTGATTCCCCCCATGCAACCTGCTTCTCTTGCGTCGACCAGCCCTCTAACGCGTCCTGGTTAGAAAAAAACATGCGAGTATAAGTTCCACACCGAGTTTCAGTCGCACGAGCCGGAGTTCGATTATCTAAAATCCCTAGAGATCGAAGAGAAGATCAACAAAATTAAATGGTGTAGACGATCAAATGCATCTCATTTCCTCCTTTCGACTAATGATAAAACGATAAAGCTGTGGAAGGTGTTCGACAAGTCGCTGAAGGTCGTTGCCGAAAACAACCTCTCGAGCGAGCTGACGCCCGCCGGCGTCGGTGGCGGAGGGGCACCCCGAGCGCCGCGTCAATCGTTCAAGGATCCTTCCCTGCTGAAACTCCCTCGCATGACACACCATGATACCGTCGTGGCCGCCGTCCCCCGGAGGACGTACGCCAACGCCCACGCCTATCACATCAACAGCATCTCCGTCAACAGCGACGGCGAAACATTCATAAGTAGCGACGATCTGCGGGTGAACCTGTGGAACCTTAATATCCAAGACCAGAGCTTCAACATCGTCGACATCAAGCCGGCGAACATGGAGGAGCTGACGGAAGTCATCACGGCCGCCGAATTCCATCCGACCAGCTGCAATTGGTTCATGTATGCCAGTTCCAAGGGTACCATCAAGCTTGCCGACATGCGACAGCGCGCCCTGTGTGACGAGCACCATAAGCGTACAGTTCCCTGCACATCCCGTTCATATCCAGCTTCTAACTTTGATTTAGTCTTCGAGCAAGAAGAAGATGCCTCCTCCCGTTCCTTCTTTTCCGAAATCATCTCCTCCATCTCCGACGTCCGATTCTCCAACGACGGCCGATATATCGTGTCGAGAGACTACCTGACGGTCAAGATCTGGGATGTCAACATGGAGAGGCAACCCGTGAAGACCATCCCCATCCATGAGCACCTGCGACCCCGCCTGTGCGACACGTACGAGAACGACAGTATCTTCGATAAGTTCGAGGTGGTGTTCTCGGGCGATGCCGAGAACGTCATGACCGGCAGCTACAACAACAACTTCATGATCTACCCCACCGAACAGCAAAAGGAGACGGAGATCGTACTACAGGCAGACAAGTCGGCCTTCAAGGCGAAGAAGGTGGGCGTGCCGACGCCGATGAACAAGAACGCCAACGGAAAGAAGAACGGCTCTCGCGCTGGTAGCCCTGCCGGACCCGGCAGCCGCATGAAGAAGGAGACCGATGCGGATCAGATCGACTTCAACAAGAAGATCTTGCACATGAGCTGGCATCCTTATGAAGATAGTATTGCCATTGCGGCCACCAACAACGTGAGTCTCCTGCATCAACCTCAGGTCTTGAAAAGCATGCGAACTAACTCTGTCCCAGCTATTTGTCTTCTCTGCATTGTAAGTATGTTATAAGGATGGTTCATAATCATAGGCGGGCCGATGTCCAAGCCGGGCGAGCATGGAACAAATTTTACAGAAACAATGAGGTCACTAGCAGCACCGCAGATTCAAAATTCAAGTTGCAAATTCAAGTTCAAACTTCTCTTTTCTCCCCTCAATCCCCTCTCTGCTGTCAGTGTTTGGTGTCCTGCGAATTTTGTCCTGCGAATTTTGTCCTGCGAATTTTGTCCTGCGAGTTTTGATGTCTTTGGCCATTTCCTTTTTCCTGTCCATTTCTTGATCCTGACGATGTGTGTGACGGTTTTCCTATTTCTGCTGGAGAGGGAGAAGGCGTTTATTTGG
Organism: Aspergillus steynii IBT 23096; assembly: GCF_002849105.1. Lineage (NCBI taxonomy): Eukaryota > Fungi > Ascomycota > Eurotiomycetes > Eurotiales > Aspergillaceae > Aspergillus > Aspergillus steynii. The sequence goes on from NW_020194400.1 coordinate 2,700,825, forward strand.
GATGACAAATAGAGAAAGAAGAGCCGGAGCCTCCAGAAGGCATCCATCTTCCTTTCCTTGCTCTGGATGCCGCTTCCCGCGGGTGTCTCCGTCGACGACGACACCCGGGATTATTTGCGTCACTCATGTTGCCGATGCCGCTGTCTGTGTTGGCTTCTACTAGAGCAGGGATATTTTGGCAGGCTGTGTCCAGTGGATGCAGCTGTTTATTAGCGCTATTCGGGTAGATAATGAAATGGATTTTCTGTCTGGAGGGTCTGATGTCCTGTAGTCTGACTTCTGTGGTATTGTGCCGTATGCTAGAATGTAGCCATCTAGAATCTACTGGTCTACAACTCAAGCTTATCTTGACTCCAAAGTGTTAACCCAGGACTTGCGACTACTGCGTAGTGTCGACGTAGTTAGACCTGCCTACTCCGTATAACCTCGACCGGAGCAGCCGGAGCCGGTGATGACGTGCACTTTCTGTCCCTGCCGCCTTTCCCACGCACCAATCAGCACGCCCCTAATCACACCCGGCAGAATCCCGGAAGAACAGAGAAGCCGAAGGGCAACGCTAGGCCTGCATCGGGGTTAGCGCCTCCTGAGGCCCTCTCCGCCTTCTCTCTGGAGACCATCCGTGATCGGTCGCGCGCAAACCATCGTCGTCAACCAAGTCTGCTTGCCTGCTGGCTGTGCTCCCCCCCTATCCCCTCGCTCCGTGAATCTTCTCAGGCCTTTCGCTTTGTCTTCTGTGGGACCCTCTTTGTGACTGGCACAGTCTCCCCCAGGTCCAGTGATGTCGCTGTGAAATGACTTGGAGACAGAGAACTCTACCGTGCGACAAGGAATAACAGATTCAAAGCTTGCTTTTGGAGTCGTCCACCGCCCGCCACCTTTTTTTCACCGTCAGACTTCTCCCTATCTAGACCCCCCTAGAGCCTCTCTCTTGGTGTTACCAGCGTCTACCTTCTGGTTCATGCACAAACCATGAACTCCTCTGGAAATGATAACTGGCACCCCGGTGGCCCTCCAGCGCACCCGGGGATGGACCAGATGAACCAACAACCTCGCCCATTGGGCTCGTATGGGTAAGTGGTCCCGGTCCCGCCTCGGCTTTGCGTTTGTATACTGTGTTTAAGGCCATTTGGAAAGCTGACTCGGTCGTCTTGTGCCCGCTCCATAGACAAAACCCGCCGCCCCAGCAAGGCCCGTCCGGTCAACCCGCGGGGCCTGTTCTCCCACCTCCAGCTGGTTAGCAGTCCTCCCTTTGGCTCCTTTGGAGAATCTTGTCTTGTTGGTGCTCGGTTTGGCTGACCTGACCTGCTTTTGCCAGGCCCCTATCACCCTGCGAGCCAACCGGCCGGCCACTCCCTCCCGGGGCTGGCAGAACTGAGCCAGGGCCATGCCGGTCCCCATCAGCCTCCCGCATATGGCCAACACCCTTCGGCGTCCTCGCATAGCGCCGGCCACTCGCTGCCTGGCATCGGCCAGGCTATGCAGCACCCGTCTCCCCAGACCATTAACCGAGAGCGGGAGCGCGACTCCAGAGAGCGCGAGCTGCTCGAAAGACACCGTCAGGAGGAGATGGCACACAGGGAACGTGAGCAGCGCGAGCGCGAGCGCGAACAAATCGAACGGCAGCAGCTGGAGCGACAGCGCGAACAGCAGCATCACCCTGTGCAGAGCCACACCGGGTCGATCCCCCTGCATCAGCCTGTCGCTTCCAAGGTGCCGAACTCCATCCACGGGCCCAATGGACTCCTGTCGAACTTGGGTTCCAACCCGCAAAACGGCCCTCAAGGGTCGATGCAGTCGTCGGGAGCTCCTGGCTCACTCTATGGGCCCCAGATGCCGCATGGCGAAGGCACTCCTCGGTCGTTCATGCAGCATCCTAGCGGTCCTCCTGGACAGCCGATGCTGGCTTTCAATACCTCCGGTCCTCAGATCCCGGGCAATGTGGCTGCCCTTGCGCAGGGTCAGCAGCCGATTTTGAACGTAAGTCCGCCGAGTCACTTGTGCAGTTGTGGACCCTGCCGTTGTTTCTGGGAGAAAAAGCAAGTTGTGCTAACTCCATATCCAGGATGCGCTGAGCTATCTGGATCAAGTCAAGGTTCGCTTTGTCGATCAACCGGACGTGTACAACCGGTTTCTGGATATAATGAAAGATTTCAAGAGCCAAACGTAAGCATCGGCCACTGAAGGGTGGGGAAAGATTGTTTCTGACATGCAGCAGCATCGACACACCCGGTGTGATCCAACGCGTTTCATCGTTATTTAACGGACACCCAGCGCTCATCCAAGGTTTCAATACCTTCCTACCTCCTGGATATCGGATTGAATGCGGAACCGAAGACAACCCGGACGCAATTCGGGTGACAACTCCCTCTGGGACGAACACCTTAAGTATGCCGCGGACTCGTCACTCGCTGGAGGCTTCTGGTGAGTTGGGACCGACTAGTGCCATGGGGCCTCACGGACGCCCCGACTTCTTTGACCAGTCCCGCCCCGGCTGGCAGCAACAACCCCAACACCAACCACCCCAGCAACCCCAGCAACAGCAGGGAAACCTTGCAGGTTCGTATTCACCAGGGTCACGCATGATGGGACCTGGCATGTTCGGACAACAGAGCGGCCAAAACCAGCCCCAGGAGCATCATTTTGAGTACCCCACTCAGCAAGAACAGCAAGCTGCGGCTGGTGCGGCGGCCATGGCTCACCAGCAGGACCAGCGCGGTGTGTCGCAGCTTCAGGGCGCAGCTTCGGCTGCCTCTGCCGGTCTGGGACGTCCCGGTTTGCTCCAAGTGTCTCCTGCCTCGGCCCAGAATTCTAGCTTGAACCAGCCTATGAATAACCTGGCAGGCGTCGGCTCTGGCATGCTTCAGGGCTCGCAAGCAGACTTAAACAAACGCGGACCGGTTGAGTTCAACCACGCGATCAGCTACGTAAACAAGATAAAGGTTCGTTTACCACGAATTGACATCGACAGGCTAAGAAGGCTAATTTGTTCTTTCTCTCCATTCACAGAATCGCTTTTCGAGCGCCCCTGAGATTTATAAGCAATTCCTGGAAATACTACAGACTTACCAGCGCGAGTCTAAACCAATCCAGGACGTATACGCTCAGGTGACTCAGCTATTCAATACTGCCCCGGATCTCCTGGAAGATTTCAAGCAGTTTCTCCCCGAGTCCGCTGCTCACGCTAAACAGCAAGCTGCGGCACGTCAAGCTGAGGAGGCTGCCGCCGCTGCACCTATGAGCAACCTGAGAGGTGAAGGCAACTTTTCTAGCGCCGCCACTCTCCCCTCTCAAACCCCCAACCGTGATGTCAAGATGCCTCCTCTTGGTCAGTTCAACGTGAAGGACTCGGGCAAAGAAGGCAAAAAGCGTCGCGGAGGCCCTGGTGCCCCAGCTGGCTTGGGCTCAGTCTCAGGGCCTTCATCTGCAGCTGAAGCTGCACGCCTGCCTGATGCTCAGAATGGTCGAGCTCCAGCCATCCAGCCTGGTAACGCCAACAAGGTGAGTCTGATCTCGCGATGATTCTTCTCCTCGATCCTTTCCCCATCTTTGTCAGGATCTGCGATTGTACCCCTCTTCTTCGGAAGATCCCATCTCCGCATTCACTCTACTTTTGTTGTGAATTTGTAGAAAGGCTAACGCCGCTTTGAAGCGAACCAAGGTTCACCATCCCAAGACAGCACAGGCAGATGCCCCCGCTGTCTCGCCAACTCTCGTTCCCGCCCTCCCTGAACCTATTCAGCCTACTTTCTCGTTGACTCCCAGCCAAGAAGAGTTCGCCTTCTTTGACCGGGTCAAGAAATACATTGGCAACAAGCAGACTTTCAATGAGTTTCTCAAGCTCTGCAACCTGTACTCTACCGACCTCATTGACCGCCACGTCCTTGTGAAGAGAGCCGCAGGTTACATTGGTTCCAATCCCGAGCTTATGGCGTGGTTCAAGCGGTTTATGCACGTTGACGAGCCCGAGGACAAGATCATCGAGCCCAAGCCTAGGGTTGAGCCGGGCATTGTCAATCTGTCCCACTGCCGGTCCCTTGGACCTAGCTATCGGCTCCTGCCGAAGCGCGAAAGGCAGAAGCCGTGCAGTGGTCGCGATCAGCTCTGCTACAGTGTCTTGAACGACGAGTGGGCTTCTCACCCGACGTGGGCCTCGGAAGATTCCGGTTTCGTGGCACACCGCAAGAACCAATACGAGGATGCCTTGCACCGCATCGAGGAGGATCGTCACGACTATGATCACCATATCGAGGCGTGCACGCGCACCATCCAGCTCATCGAGCCCATTGTTCAGCAGTTCCTGGTCATGTCGGAGGCGGAGAGGGCCGCTTTCAAACTTCCTCCTGGTCTTGGTGGCCAGAGTGAAGCGATTTACCAGCGCGTCATCAAAAAGATCTATGATCGACAGCGCGGAGAAAAGATCATCCAAGAGATGTTCGAGCGGCCTTGCCATGTGCTTCCAATCCTCCTGTTCCGTTTGAAGCAGAAGTCCGAGGAATGGAAGGCGAGTCAGCGCGAGTGGGACAAGATCTGGCGTGAGCAGATGCAGCGGGCCTACTGGCGCAGCTTGGATCACCAGGCCATTGCCAGCAAGGGCATCGACAAGAAGCTCTTCGTGGCGAAGCACCTCCAAAACGAGATCCAGAGCAAGTTTGAGGAGGCCAAGAACCTCCGCAAGACCGGATTCCAGGTTCCCAAGCATCAGTATGAGTTCACCTTTGACGACCCGGCTGTTCTCATCGATGCCACCCACTTGCTGCTGACCTTCATCGACCGCAACTCCGCTGGATTCGGAGCCGATCCGCAGAAGGTTACGAACTTCATCAAGGACTTCATTCCCCTCTTCTTCGGCATGGATCGGGAGTCTTTCCATTTGTACATGAATGAGGTTGCCAGCGGGACTTCGCCGATTGACGAGGGCGACGACGAGAGCCTGGCTGCGGAAGAAACCTCGACCCCGCGGGTTCGCAAGCCGGTGAATGGCAAGAAAATCGACCTACTCCGTGACGTGCTGGAGCGTCGCAGCGAGAAGGCCAACCGCAGCGAGAAGGAGGGTGGCAGCAGCGCTCCGGCCAGCCGCGATGGCACCCCGGATGCCGTTCTCATTCCGTCGACCCCCATCCCGGATCCCACCGAAACCTTCGACGTGGCCGAGCTGAAGTGGATGGAGCACCCGGGACAGGGCAACTTCAATCTGAAGCGGGAATACACGTTGAACGAAACCTACGAGAAGAAGGTTCACCACCTGTACTCCAACCTGAACATCTTCTGCTTCTTCCGCACCTTTGAGATTCTCTACGCGCGCCTGCTCCGCATCAAGTTGCACGAGAAGGATGCCCACGAGGACGTCCGTCGTGCTCTGATGGCCAAGCCTGCGCAGGAGCTGAACCTGATCGACAAGATCCCCACCGACTTCTTCTACGACTGCGAGCCCACGGCCAACTTGTATTCCCAGGTGGTGCGCATGTGCGAGGAGGTCATCAAGGGCGACCTGGAGCCGGTCCATCTGGAGGAGACCCTCCGCCGGTATTACCTGCGCAGCGGCTACCAGCTGTACAACCTCGAGAAGATGTTCACGGGAATCGCCAAGTTTGCGGGGGCCATCTTCAGCGGCGACGCCAAGGATCGCAGCTCAGATATCATCAGCCTGTTTTTCAAGGAGCGCGAGAAGGAGCAGACCACGCATAACCAGGAGATCCAGTACCGCAAGCAGGTCGAGCGACTGATCAAGGACGGCGATGTTTTCCGGATCACTTTTGTAAGTCTCCCTCGAATCCCGACTGGTCCCTCCGAATCTAACGCGATCATCCTACAGAGCCCTACCAGCAAGAAGTCATACGTCCAGCTCCTGACGCCGGAGGACTCGACGCTGGAGAATGCCGAGCTGAGCCAGGAAGCTCGCTGGTCGTACTACGTGTCGGCCTACACCATGCGGGATCCCACCGAAGGGGTGCCGTTTTCGCAGATGCGCATGCCGTTCCTGAAGCGGAACCTGCCGGCCAAACTGGAGCAAGAGGAGGAGTACAACCGGTTCTACCGGCCGTTGGTGCACCTGGACGGACTGATCATTCGCATCTGTGCCAACAGCTACCACATCCTCTACGAGCCCGGCAGCTACGACTGGTGGTGGCGGCCGATTGCGGCGTCGGACGAGTCGGGCGACGAGGCGGCCAAGGAGGCGGCGGCGGTCAAGGAGCGACGACGGGATCGGTTTACCGAGAAGTTTGTCAACAACCCCAGCTGGGCGCATGGATTGAGCAAGGATCAGGTGGACGAGTCCAACCAGCGATTCCGATCCTGGATCAAGGGCAGCGAGACGGAGGAGAGTGGTACCACCGCGCCGGATGCGCCGACATCCGAGAAGCCAGAGGCGGACAACAAGGACGACACGGAAATGGCGGATGCCGAGCCCGTCGCGGCGGAGGCTAAAGAGCAGCCGTAATCCTGCGGGATCTTGCACGATTGACATACTGCGAAGGGATCCGGCGGGGATAAACAGCCGGGGGAAATGATGAACAGAATTCAGGCGTTCGGGGATTGCGCTTTATTATTTATTTATTTATCTGTCTTATTTTTTTTTTCTTCTTTTTCTGTGTTTCGAATCAATGCACATGGGCATGAGCTACTTTGCGTTGTGATTTCTACTTATCGAATGAAGCCCGACCATTCCGAGCGAAGGACGAGGCCATTCGAGGTGTCGGGGAGAACGGGAAGGACTGGGATGCGTTCAGTGTGTACTTGACTACATGTACTCTAGGAGTGTGACACGATTGTTTGCATGATATTGTAATTGTTTCAGCGGGAAACCTGCAGACTAGACGAAAGCTCCGTCAGGCCGAAGGGCTTAACCGATACCGCCCGAGACTGCGCCGACGGCGAACATCCGGCGTTCAGTCGGCTGCATTGGATTGGAGAAGGAGCATTCTTTCGTTTCTTCTCTTTGATTTTCGTTTGTATTTATTTAAGACCTAGATAGAAAAGAGACCGATAAAAGAAAGAGAGACTCGGTCAAATCCAGTCTGCCTCGAGTGTTGAGCTCAGCGTGACGTCGAGACTTCAGGCCGAGTTTCCGCCGACGTGACGTCACAGGAGGGTCCTTTTTTCCTTTTTTCCTTTCATTTTATTTCCACTGCACGACGGAGTAGGTTTCTGCTGCTGTCCGGCTGTGGAGAGCTGTGGAAAAGTCTGTATTGCCCTCAGTCCCCCTCGGTGCGAGTCAATGGCAGGCAATTCCCTCTGTCCAGATCAGACGGTCGACTGAATAGCACGATGTAGAGCAACTACTAACTAGTACCTCCTGGATAGGACGATCATGCACGTAGCTCACCACCAGCCAATACCGTCCGGCTGATTGCAGTATTACAGCGTATCACTTCCCTTCTCCCGATCGCAATCTCCACTGGAAAAGCCGGGGACGTGGCGGGGGGACGTATTTCTATCGCGGAGCTGCCCATCCGCACGCTTCCTTTTTCCTTCCTCTTCCTCTTCTTCTTAGACACTCTCCCCTCTTCCCTTCCCTCCCTCTCTCTTTATTCTTCTACATACCTCTCTTTGTTTGTTTCTTCTGTCTTCTTCTGTCCTGATTGACCCTCACAATGTCTGCTTCTGCTCTCCTAAGGAGCCGCGTTCGACGCCCCTCCTACCTCAGCAAGCTGGCCAAGGCTGAGGACCTCGTGGATCACTTCCCCCATGGCTCGTACATCGGCTGGTCCGGATTTACGGGTGTGGGTTATCCCAAGTATGTTTCCCCTGCCTGATCCTGATCCGAGGGAATCGACAAGCTGACTGCGTCCAGGAAAGTTCCCACCGCGCTGGCCGATCACGTCGAGAAGAACAAGCTGGAGGGACAGCTGAAGTATACCCTGTTCGTCGGGGCTTCGTCGGGAGCGGAGACCGAGAACCGCTGGGCCCGGTTGAACATGATTGAGCGTCGCAGCCCGCATCAGGTCGGCAAGGAGATCGCCAAGGGTATCAACTCGGGGCAGATCAAGTTTTTCGATAAGCATCTGAGCATGTTCCCGTCGGATTTGGTCTACGTATGTATCCGGCGGAGTGCAGACACTGGGTACAAGCAGGGCTAACCCGTCTAGGGCTACTACACATTAGATAAACCGCGGAACAAGCTGGACGTGGCGGTCATCGAAGCCTCGGCCATCACGGAAGATGGCGGCATCATCCCCGGTGCGTCGGTGGGCGCCTCGCCCGAGCTGGTGCAGATGGCCGACAAGGTCATCATCGAAGTCAACACGGCCAGTCCCTCGTTCGAAGGTCTGCACGACATCGCACTGTCGGACCTGCCGCCCAACCGCAAGCCGTACCTCATCATGGCGCCCGAGGACCGCATCGGCACGCCGCACATCCCCGTTGACCCCGAGAAGGTCGTGGCCATCGTCGAGTCGGACTACCCGGATCAGACGCAGCCCAACGCGCCGGAGGACGCCGGCTCGCAGGCCATCGCCACCAACCTGATTGAGTTCCTCAAGCACGAGGTCAACCACGGTCGCCTGCCCAAGAACCTGCTGCCCATCCAATCGGGCATCGGCAACATCGCCAACGCCGTCATCGGCGGCCTCAGCAAGGGCGGCGCCGACTTCACCAACCTGAAGGTCTGGACCGAGGTGCTGCAGGACTCGTTCCTGGACCTGTTCGACAGCGGCAACCTCGACTTCGCCACGGCCACCTCCATCCGCTTCTCGCCCGACGGCTTCAAGCGCTTCTACGACAACTGGGAGCGCTACGCCGGCAAGCTGCTGTTGCGCTCCCAGCAGGTCTCCAACTCCCCCGAGATCATCCGCCGCCTGGGCTGCATCGGCATGAACACCCCCGTCGAGGTCGACATCTACGCCCACGCCAACTCCACCTGCGTCATGGGCTCGCGCATGCTGAACGGCCTGGGCGGGTCTGCCGACTTCCTGCGCAGCTCCAAGTACAGTATCATGCACACGCCCAGCACGCGACCCAGCAAGACCGATCCCACCGGTGTCAGCTGCATCGTGCCGTTCTGCACGCACATTGACCAGACCGAGCACGACCTCGACGTGGTGGTTACAGAACAGGTACCCCTTCCAGAATTCCCATTCCGCAATTGAACCAATGGCTAACGATATAACAGGGTCTCGCCGACGTCCGCGGCCTCTCGCCCCGCGAGCGCGCCCGCGTCATCATCAACAAGTGCTCGCACCCCGACTACAAGCCCATCCTGACGGACTACCTGGACCGGGCGGAATTCGAGTGTCTGCGCAAGGGCATGGGCCACGAGCCGCACCTGCTGTTCCAGGCGTTCAAGATGCACCAGAGCCTGCAGGAGAACGGCACGATGAAGATCAACAGCTGGGAGTAGGCATAAAACGGATGTTCGGGTTGAACTTGGGAGGAATACGGAGTATTATATCATCTAATTGTTTGTTTATGTTGGTCAATTACTTAGATAACTCGTTATCCGAATCGAAATATCAAACATCTGGCTAGAATATACTTTTGTAGATATCTAGTTTTGTAATCGGAGATCATTCGAGTCAGGCGAGGCGGGGGACGGATAGATCCACATTCCGTTCTATCAATCGTAGCATTCCGATTCAGATAAGGTGCATCTTCAAACTTGGATCGTTTCAATGCTCTGGTTTCCCCGGAATGCGGGATAGACGGTGGAGTTGGTATGTGTGGAGACAGTATACTACTACATAAATGCATGACCGAGAACCATAATGAATATAAAACGAATACAAATATCTACCAAATAGAAAGGTAAAGGTAACAATGAAATAGAATCCAACAGGCTAAAAAAGCACACCCAAAACAGAAAAGAAAAGAAATCAATCAATCTCGTAACCCGTGAACCTCCTCTTCCTCATTCTCTATAGAGCTTGACACTCACTCCCTCTCCATAACTCCATGACCCCATGAGCTAAGAAATCTTACTCCGGCCGTCTATACCCCCCACCGAATATCCTACACCAACTGATGTCAGCCAGCCGTAAAAAAAAAAAAAAAAGAAACATGAAGAGGAAGAAAGAAGGGAAACCAACCGATTATACAAAAACCCAAACAGCCCCGCGGAGTCCTCGTTGCCGCGCTTCGCCCACCCCGAGTCCACGTTATATTGCTTTACGTCTTGCAGGCCGGCGAAGAGGCCGCGGCCTGCTGTGGGGTGCTATTTTATATGTTAATAAGGTGATTGGGGGGAGTGGGAGGGGGTATAGGTTAAGAGAGACGAGAGGAAGGGACGTACTCGATGAGGCGCTTGCTTCTTCACCCACAGGTCGGCGCCGTAGTCGTTTTGTAGACGCGCCTGGGTGGTTGTGATGGGGGTTTCTTTGGGCATTTTGGTTGTTTCTGGTAGATTGGTAGACTGAGGATGTGGTTGGTAGAGTCAAGTCGATATAAATGGACAGATGGATGTATAGACAGAGGTATGAGTATAGGTATAGATAGGCTGAGTCACCTCTGATGCGTATATATGATTGAATTGAATGAGATGATCTATAAACAAGAATAACACAACAACAGTCTACAGCTTATATACACCCACCACTCCCAATACCTACCTACCACATCCATCCCAACGGAACAGAAACTCCCATCAGATCCGAATCGCATCACCTCACCCCAGCTACGATCCAACCCGACCAAACCAACCTCTACTGGCACAGCATCGTATCATCGCCCCCGGACAAAGCAAAAAGCTCGACCGGAGCATCACATGGGGAGATTTACAGCGCAGGAAGACCCCACTCGGCCAATGAGAACGGGCCCATAACAAAGAGGATCGGAAAAGACAGGCGGGCTAGCGCTCAGACGGGATGGTTGGCCTGCGCCGCGTGGAAAGAGAGGCTCCGGATGGGTAGGTAGCCAGGTGGTGATGGCGATGGCGTGGTTGACATGGATGCGATGGGATGGATGGGATGGGGTGATGTGTGGCATGATTGTGATCCTGCGGCGGTGGTGTGGTCGGTTGGCGGTGAGCCGAACACGATCAGCACAGCTCAGGTACTGTTGTTATGGCGGGTATATAGTCTGGGTACGTCGGTTTTTTGCCTGAGTTCTGGTTGTTTTTCTGGGTGTTCTTTTTGTTTCGTGGACGTGTTTGTGGGGAGTTGGTTGGGGTTCTTTCTTGGTTCTTTTAAGTTCTTTCTTATTGGTTCGGTCGGGTTTTATTCCATTTCTTCGGTTGGATATTATTAAACATTTTCCTGAACTCTACAATATTCTATTCTGATTATCATCCCGCCTGGCAAACCTTCGACTCCAACCCCTGTACTCGGAACCCAGGTCAGATCCCACATGGTGACAACTACGCCTCACCAAGAAAGGGGTTCCTCCCAGGCTTATTTTCTTTGATTTGAGCCCCATGCAGGGCTGACTGACAGGCAGTCTGACTCGACCGGAGGATAGGGGTCTGGCAACGTGTCTACAGAACCGGGTTGGTGCACTAACTATACGAGGCGACTTAGACGGAGGGGCCATTGACAGGATGGGAATAGACTCATTGAGTGTAGCAATACGAGATCCTTCAGTGCTCCGTTTTCAAACAGATCTGACGAGATCATACGGAGTAGTTTAGTCTGTCTTAAGGATTAATAGGATTATCATCTGGGCGATGTTTACGACGTAGTGATTCCCTCTTGATTGACCCTCGACTCGAGCGCCTCGATAAATGCTAAGAAATAACGGAGTCAACTGAATCCTGCCACTGCCCGCACTCAGGGGCTGGCTGGCTGACCTCCATCCAAGACATGTCTAACTTCCATCAAACTACCCGTAGTAAACCTCATCACTATCGAATTCTAACTCCTAATGATATACTCCGTAATCAACAGACCGTTAGATTCGACTCCATCGGTAGTGGGTAGTCTTTCCAAAAAAAGAAAGAACGAAAGAAAAACTCAGGTCAAGCCTCGATCAGGGGCCGCAGTGGAGGAAAGGAACGCAAGTCGGGTCGAGGCCTGCTGATCTTTGAGATCAATTCAGCACCGCAAGAATAGCAAGCTGGCAACCCAGATGACAGGTGCGAGAGAAAGAATCAGGGTTCAGGGTTCAGGCAGAGCCATCAGCCATCAGCCACCGCCACCTGCAGCTCATCTCATCGCATTCTTCGTCGGGGGTTCCTTGCATTTTGTCTCCATATTCCGGGCGATCGTGTGCGCCACGACTCGATCCCACAATTCATTCTTCAGGGTCAATACTCCGTCGCGCAGAGACATGGCGAATGAACGCCGAGCAGACATCGACTCCGTCTCTCCAGGTCGGGTCTCGGCATTTCAGCGAGCCCTGAAGCCGGTAGATGGAGGTCCACCGGAACGCCACGGCGTGATTCTCATTCATTTGGGTTGATTAAAGTCTTCAGAGTCTGGATGCCATGGAGGATAGAATTGCGGACGTTCCCAGTCCAGAACGAACAGCCGGATGGATATTTGCTAAGAGAAAGGAAAGGAAATGGCGATCGGCTGGCGCGGAGATGGTCCGTGGATGGGGACTATTGCCAATTATTTTGGTGGCGGTTTCGCTGTTGGGTTCCTTTCATTACCCACGCCGACTGGGTACGGTTACATTTGCTGCCTACCAGGCATGTGCGGGGACTCGTGATGAGTCGACTCCCGGCCCAGGGCGAATCTTATATATCCGACCGCAGGGACGTTTCATGGCGCAAGGTGAGACGCCGTTTGGCCTCAGATGATTATTGAGGAGGATGCGGTGCATTCTCAATCTTGGATACCTGGGCAGTACCTGACTGTGTTTGCCGTAACGACTAAAGGCTGGTGGTAAACAAAAGGACCAAAGTTGGTCGAACCAGAAGGTGCGGGTGGGGCGGCGGAAATTAAAGCTGCTACTGCACGGCCAATCAGCGGCGGCAGGGACCCTCCAGCGACCCAAATCCAAGCCACGCCCCACTCGCCTGCATAAGCGGGGAACTCTAGGGGTGGACCAATCCCACTTTCCTGACCGTCTTTTGGGTTCTATTATTATTGGATTTTATTCCTCCATGAGACTGCGCAGTACTACTCCGTACGGCGAGGGGTCGCTAGAGTTGGAACTCGAGTGCAATTAATTTGGAGATGCGCTTGCCCAAGCCTTCGGATAGGGCGGTTGGCCCAGAGTTGGATGATATAGCGAAGTAGAGTGTTATATCACTGGTCAACTGACGGGCGCTACCTCTGGAAGTACGACAACTCCGATGTTGCAACCATGCAGGACAGCGTAGATGGAGGTTACCTACTCAATATACTGTAACTCCTCGGACCAAGAAGTGGCAGCGCAAGGACTGAGACACGACAAAGACAAAAAAACACAACGAGGACCCCCACCGCCATCCGCGCGGTGCACCACCAATAGCGGGCGGCCGGTGCCTGACTAGCGGGGCGCCAACCCATCTTGAGGCTGGCGTCCCCCTGATCGAGCAGCGATTGGGGCCAGACGTTCTGATGCCAACCGACAGGGGTTCGCCCCCGTCCATCGCTTTTTCTTCTTCTTCTCGTCGCTTCCCTTCTCCTCTCCTTCTCTTCCCTTCCTTATCCCCCCGCCAGTCAAGATCAAAAAGAGGCTCCCGGCCCTTTTTCCCTTCCCTTCTCCAAGTCCTTCCTTTCGGTTGATCTTGTTGACCACCGCTTCACTCTTTCAGCGGGCATTCTTTGATTACATCTTTAATCCACTCTCCATCCCTCTTTCATCATGAAGGGTGCTTTCCTGGCCACCGCCGCCGCCCTGGCCGGCTCCGCCATGGCCGACGTCGCGCACATGCGCCGTCACGACTCGCTGCACCAGCGTCGCGCTCTCCAGCCCGAGCCGGAGGAGCAGTGCGGATGTACCACCGAGGTCATCACCTACTACGGCAACCCGACCTGTACGTTGACTTGGGTCTGACTATCATGAACACAACTAACGAGACCAGTGGTCCCCATCATCGAGTCGACCTCCGCCCCCGTCGAGCCTACCTCCGCTCCCCCCGCTCCCGAGACCGTGACCTCCGACATCGTCACCACTCGTCACTCGACCAGCTACACCACCAAGACCGTGGTCGTCTCCGAGTCCACCCCGGCCGGCGTCGAGCCCACCGGCACTCCTGAGCAGCCTGCCACCACCGCCCCTGCTGGCACCCCGGAGCAGCCTGAGCAGCCTGAACAGCCCGCCACTGGCACTCCTCAACAGCCCGAGCAGCCCGCTACCACTGCCCCTGAGCAGCCCGAGCAGCCGGCCACCACTGCCCCCGCGGTCCCCGAGCAGCCTTCCTCGTCCGCTCCCGCTGCCACCCCCGAGCAGCCGGCCACCACGGCCCCTGCCGCCACTCCTGAGCAGCCCGAGACCCCCGCGGTGACTCTGCCCACCCCCGGCGTGACCAACTTCCCCTCCACCGGTACCTTCACCGTCCCCGCGACCACCGTCACGGTCACCGATGCCACCACCGTCTGCGGTGCCACCACCACCGACCTCCCCAGCGGTTCCCACACCTACGGTGGTGTGACCACCGTCGTCGAGACCGCCACCACGGTTACCTGCCCCTACGCTACCGTCAAGCCCAGCGGCTCGACCGTGACCAGCGTCATCGAGACGACCACCTACGTCTGCCCCACCCCCGGCACCTACACCATCGCTCCCACCACCACCTACGTGCCCTCCAGCACCGTCGTGGTCTACCCCACCCCGGCCACTTTCACCCCGGGCACCTACACTCAGCCTGAGCAGGTCGTGACCGTCACCCGCACCGACATCTCCTATGTCTGCCCCTTCACCGGCACCGACGAGCCCACTTCCACCCCGGCTCCCGCTCCCAGCACCCCGGCTGCCCCCGTCACCACCCAGCCTCCTGCTGCTCCCACCACCTCGGCCGTTCCCACCACCCACGCCGCCCCCTCGTCTAGCTCCAGCTCCCAGACTCCCGTCCCCACCGGCGTCAGCGGCAAGCAGATGGGTATGACCTACTCTCCCTACACCAACGACAGCAACTGCAAGTCCAAGTCCGACATCCTGTCCGACATCGCCGTCATCGCCGAGAAGGGGTTCTCCCACGTCCGTGTCTACTCCACTGACTGCAACGGCCTCGAGTACGTCGGTGAGGCCGCCCGCAAGCACAGCCTCAAGATGATCATCGGTGTCTTCATCGACGGCAGCGGCATCTCCGGCGCCCAGGAGCAGGTCACCGCCATCGCCAAGTGGGCCGAGTGGGACCTGGTCACCCTGATCGTGGTCGGTAACGAGGCCATCCAGAACGGCTACTGCAGCGCCTCCGAGCTCGCCGGCTTCATCACCTCCGCCAAGTCCAAGTTCGAGGGTGCCGGCTACTCTGGCCAGATCACCACCACCGAGCCCATCAACGTCTGGGAGCAGAGCGGCTCCGCTCTCTGCAGCGCCATCGACGTTGTCGGTGCCAACATCCACCCCTTCTTCAACGCCGAGGTTGACCCCAAGGACGCCGGTACCTTCGCCCAGAAGCAGGTCAAGATCCTCAAGGGCATCTGCAGCGGCAAGGACGTCATCAACCTGGAGACCGGATGGCCCAGCCAGGGTGAGGCCAACGGTCTCGCCGTCCCCGGTACTTCCCAGCAGGCCACCGCCATCAAGGCTCTGGTTGAGGAGGTCGGCTCCCTGTCCGTCTTCTTCTCCTACTCCAACGATCTCTGGAAGGATGCCGGCGAGTTCAACGTCGAGCGCTACTGGGGATGCATTGACCAGTTCTAGATTTTCTTCCATTGATGTCTAGGATGTGTTCAATTGTTTATAGGTTAAGGATATATGTTTGGAGTTTTCATTTCGTGTGGTTGTGATACCGCCCTCTTGGAGGTTTCTTTTTTCTCATTTCATTATCTTCTCCAATACATGGTTTCATGTAGTAGATATCTTTTATTTGACGTGTTCACTGACTGGTGCATCCATGTTTCTTTTTGTCAATATGTACTGTACATGCTAATTATTACGAGACTGATTCTAGTGTTTGATTGTAGAGTAGCCAGTAGCCACTGTAGAGACCGATCGATCGGTATGGCAATGCATCAATGCTCTGATTTATTGGACATAGGTGGCTTAAATAGTCTGGCAGTTCGGTCTAATAGCGATATAGTGATACTGACCATTGTTATCGTGATGTCATGACTCCACTGAAGCAGACCCAACTTTCTCCTAATTAAACAGTGAACTTAGAATAGGATGGTTACTGTTATATCGAAGATTCTTCTGTTCAACCTGAATAAATACATGCTATTAATCATCCACCCCTCACTCAACCCAGACAAGCCCATTCTTTACCAGCGATATTAGTCACTTGAATACATACCCAACACCCTACCTAGACTTAAAAACCAAGCCATTATTAGATCATTATCTCTAAACCCCCCTCCCGTTCTACCGAAGTAGGCACTACCTGGCCAACAAATCCTTGAAAGCATTATTCACTAGCTAGCTAGATACGTAGTAGGTAAGGAAGTCAATAAATACAATACACCGTTGAAAAGAATCATTCGTTCCCGCCCTCCATCTCACTATCCTATTTGTCTGTCTTGATCGATCCACCACCTCGATTGATATTATTTATTCCCCCAGGTAGGCATACAAAACGCAGTCGTGGTCATATCACCTCCTTGTAACTCACTCCTCATCATGACGATAACAGACAGCACAACGCTCAAGAGTCAGAGCAAAAGAAGCTTAGAACCGGCACAGCTAGATCAGACAAGAACATTAGCATATCATACGCCCCAGTCATAGCCACATCCAGTACCGACTCATGAAAAGGACATGACATACCTTATCACTGCCACACGTCATAGGCGGACAGCAGGCGAACGGCGAAGTCGTGACGTTCGTGCATTGCGACTGGGTTTGAAGTTTCTATATTTTTCGTTCTTCCTGTCAGATACCTATCTTGCTGGGTTTATTTCGTTCTGTTTGGATTCTCCGTCGAAGAGAAATTCCAACCTTCGAGGGTCGAGGGAACGGAGGGGTAGAGGGAAGGACGGGAGGACATACACCGATACAGCTCTTCAGCGAGTCGCGCGCAAAGACCTCGGAGTCGCGGACGACGGAGTCGGCGGGACGGGCGGCGCCGAGAGAGGCGAGGAGGGCGATGGGGAGGAGGGTTTGGAAGAATTGCATTTTGTTCTGGTTGTGAGAGTGGTTGGTGGAGAGTCTGGTCTGTTGGACAGGAGGGTTAGTTTGGTTCAGAGAGTTGACTTCACTCGACTTGGTTGGTTGGTAGTCAAGGAGATGGGATGTTATGGGATGGATAGATCGAGATCAAGAAGGGAGAGAGGGGTATAAACAAAACAAATCAAAGCAAACAAAACAACAGAGAGATCAGCGTACCTAGATTTCAGATGGTGGGTAGATAGGCAGACAGGCAGGCAGGCAGGGAGGAAGAGACACGGGGTGAAGTGAGATGAGATGAGAAGTCAAATGTAGACCAAACGGCAGACGAGAAGAATCCGCTCTTTATACTCGCATGTGCCTCGACCTGCAGAACCACTTACTCACGACCTGATCGACCAGCTCCTGCTCGACGGAGGACTGGCTCCGTAACCTAGCAGCTGCTAATTCACCCTACTCCCAGGTACCACCTACTACCCCATGCACCCAAACCACTACGTAACTACTCCAGACCAGACCAGACCAGACCAGCTCCACGAGACAATCAACCCGACACAGCCCGAATATTAATAGCAATGACTGCAAACAAGAAAACGAGCGAACACGCAGAGCCAAACCACATCATCCGAAACCGCAATCGACGGGATCTACGCTCCGGAGACAGCTTATTGGCCGGGTGCCTGGGCTGAAAGCTGTGGTTATCAGGGGGACTGTGGGGATCGTCGGCCCTGGGGATCTGCGGGTTGCGTGGGTGGCGAGAGAGGACTTGGCAGGATGCTTTGTGAAAACGAAACGAAACTGGAGGATATTTTGATTTAAGGGGGTTTCCGGGCTGGAGGGCTGGGTTGACTCACCTACCTACCTGCCTGCCTGTAGCGACGGGGATGGGTAGAATTGGGTGAGAGAGAGGGAGAAGGCAGGGAAGTGAGGAACGCAAACACAGAGCGTAATAGATGCGATGCCATGTCATGCAATGCATCTCCACCGTCTGTATTACTCCGTACTCGTCTGTAGGGACAGCCAGCGCAAGAGTAAGGGGTACTCCTCATGAAGTAAGGATTGACATCTCCAACTCAGAGACGCAGGTCCATCCGACGGAGCTTTTGTTTACTCAAGGAACTGAGCACAGTCGGAGACTGACACTGCATGTTTCACCGTGAACCATTATGATGTATCAGTTGAGGCCAGGCTTCTCTTTGTTTCACTCGCTGACAGCATCTGCCAACAGATCGACCACCAAATCTCAGTATGTTCAGTCAATTCATTCCTATACAAAAATACATCCGATGCGACCGGTCAACGGACCGTCAAGTCCGTACTATTATGCATTATCCCCGGAGATGTCGCTCAAAACGCCGTAATTCAAAATCGCTGGATAAACAACTTGACCAAAATCCCTGACTGGAACTAGCTGCAGGAGCCGGCTAAAAAAGGCCGAATCGCTTCTTGCCCTCTGTTATCACCGTTAGCCTGCTGATCGGCTCGACAATCATGCACAAGCGAACTCACCCTTCTTCCCCTTTTGTCCCTGACCGGCGGCCTGCGTGGGATCCACCCCCTCGGCCGCCGCTCGAATCGCTGCAATTCGATGCGTCGCTCGCGTATCGCCCTGCTCGGCCGCTTTCACATACCACACGTTGGCCTCCAACGGGTCGCGACGGCATCCAATGCCCATCTCGGTGAAATAGCCAACGGCGTATTGCGCCTTGGTGAGATCTGTCGGTGGGTACCATGTCAGCTGTGTTCTCGAATAAAATGTCAGTCAACTTACCCAGATCGGCGGCTCGTTTAGCCCATTCATACGCCTCGTTCTCGTCCTTGTCGAGCACGGGCTCCGCCCCCACCAGGTACCATGCACAGAGCGCCATCATCGCGTACGGGTGTCCGCCTTGTGCCGCGCCCGTGTAGAAGTGAATGCTCAGAGCGGGATCCCGCGGACAGTTCAACTTCCCATGCTCGTAGGCATCGCCTAGCCGGTAGCTCGCCTCGACATGTCCCAGGTCGGCCGACTTGGTGAACAGCTGCGCGGCATACGACGGGTCGGGGAAGACGTCGTCACCGTACCCCGATTCGTGCATCAGTCCCAGCTCATAGGGCGCCGTGTTGTACTGCCGGTCCGACGACTCCGTCGCTCGCTTCAGCCATTTCACGCCTTCTCGGTAGCGCACTCCCAGGCCCATGTCACCGGCAAGACAGGCCTTGGCCATGCGCAACATGGCACCCGGATGGTTCTTGGATGCGGCCTGCCGATAGAATTGCTGAGCTCGCGCCGCCTCGACACGAGTACCCCAGCCAAATTCGTAGCAAAGCGCCGTTCGGTAGCACGCCTCCACGTGGCCGTGCTTGCTGGCGGCAAGAAAAAGGGTGAAGGCGCGGTCGGGATCTTCCTTACCCTTGCCGAACAGCCCCGATGCGTAGCCATCGGCCAGGTAGTACTGCGCGAACGGGTAGCTGCGGTCGGACAGACGTTGCAGAATCGACTTGGCTTCTTTCAGCAGGCTGGCACGAGTGATCTCAGATCCCTTCCGGCCATACACCTGCGCTACCCCGTCCAGGTCCTCCGGCATTTCCAACATGGCATTGACCATGAAGATGGCGAATTCATACTGGATGGCCGAGTCATCGGTTTTCTTCACGTTGGCCAGGTACATGTCAAAGGTTTGCTTATGGCTCAGCAAGGATGCATTGTTGCCGACAGACGCTTGCAACTGCGCATTGCCGAATTGCGCCGGTGCAGGGCCGGGCTGCGGGTAGGGTGTGTTGAGAAGATCAACAAAGGAGACCGGTCGAACGTCCGGAGATGAGGTGGAGTGTCGAGAGGAGGAGCGCGCATGAAGGTACGGAGATCCGTGAGGAGATCCACCCATGTCGGACGCCACGGAATACGCCGAGCGCGGCCGGGACGATCGAGCGTGATGAGCCGACAGATGCCCATTGCTCGCGGCATTCTCAGTCGGTAAGTCCGCTTTGGGCTGGTAGGGACGGTGGTGGTAATGCAGGGGCTCTGGTTCCGGCTCCTCTACATCATCTGACACCTGATCGACACTATCCAAGCTGCCCCGAGAGGAGCTGTTGTGACTTGCGCTGGGGGCGCCTTGATCCAACGACGACCCGCTGGCATTGATCAGGATCTTAGGTTCATCCTTACCACGGGGCTCTACCACCGACCACGAGCCACTGCTGCCTGGGGTGTGTCCATGCGCTGGCGCCTGCGGGAGGTGTGGTGGTGGCGGCGGCGGGGCGTCATCAGAGTCTTGATTATCATGCGTCTGGGGCGAGTCCTCCACGGCCAATTTGGAGAACGCCCCCGTCGGCAGCGGAGGAACGTCATAATCGTCGGGGAAATTGTCGACGGTTTTGTTGGACACCGGGGCCAGGGTGGCATCCTCGGCGGGGTTCGAGACATGCCGGTCCTCTGCGACGTGGTCTGTCAACGGGACCGAGGCAGTAGGAGATTTCCGACCAAAGCCCAAACTCAACGGCCTCTTGTGAAAGGTCCGCGGGGTCGATTGGTGATGAGGGGAGGCCGGGGGTGAAGACCGCAGGTAAACCGGAGGAGGGGAAGTGACAGGTTGCGGATATCCGCCTGCACTGGGGCTGGCCATCTTGTTCTTTCGTTTCCTTCAACTCGATCGGGGTTGTGAGATAGAGGTACGTCACGTCCGACCAACTTTGCAACCGTGGATCTAGATCGACGCAGAAGTAGACACGGTGAAGAGGGTGGTAGGTTATGGCATTGACGAGGAGGTTCGTGGGGTGAGATTCTATGCGCCGTAGATGAGGATTGGAACGAGTGAGATGGGAGGTGAGCAGTTATCGGGTCGATTATGTCTCGGACTGTCGGACAAGTCGAAGGCGGAAATCGATAGGTTATGGAGTCGTGGACCGTGGAGAACTGGAGGAATTCGGGATCCACCTGATAACGATTAATCGATTAGATTCGATGATGACTGAAGCCTAGGAAAGTATTGCCTACCGCAAGGATAAGAACGAAAGGAGGGGGTGTCAAACGAGAGACAATAACGAGGGAGAGTCAGAGAGTCAGAGGGGAAAGAGAAACGACCGGTGACCGCAGACGACGGCGAGGGAATTGGACGGCTGAAGAGAAGAAGAAGAGCAGAAGAGACAAAAAGTGGATTCAAGAGGATCGGGCGGAGTGGCCTCAGGCGCCGAGGCGGCACTAGCGATACGGTATCGGCGGTACGGTACGGTCTGGTAATACGCGGGGGCCATCACCGTTACATTCTATGCTATTGGATCTAATATCAGAAACTACCAGTAGTTCTTGGTGGCTCTGATCTGATATTATTTCGTTGCACTGTTTTGGTTTCATTTCTTTCACCTTCATGTACCCTTCATTTGACACAGTCACAATTTGTGATCGAATCGCTGTTCTCAGCCTGAGGACATATATCCTTTCCTGTCGTCTTCCAAACATAAAGTAAATATATAAAGCAGTCTACCTATAAGCATCTCCCATATAGCACAGATGCTGTGATATGCTAAATCATGCCAGATTTGAAGACTCGAGGTGAAAACACGCAACAAGGCAGATGTTGGCAAAGTAGGAAAGCTGCTACGTTTTAATGTAACAAGTCCAGTCGTTTGGACCCTGGGATGCAATCCAGCCTTAAGAAGAAAGTAACCAACTCGGAGATACAGTAGGACAGTTTCAAAGCGTTGTAGCTCAAGGAAATGGAACAGAGCTGGTAGGCGACATTGGAAGTGCTGAAGCAATCCTCCAGGATAGAGGACGTCTGACGTTTAATTTACGTTAACATACTGTAGCGGAGTTCTCCGACCCCAGAGTTGTGACGCCAGCTGGCACCGTGGTATGATCTATGGGGGCTGAGATCGAAAGGTAATCATCGTGGGACACAAATTATACGAAGAGAAATATGCCTAACGCGCTGGCCACCCCCCAGCAAACCCAATCGAGTGAATATTCTTCTTGTGGCAGAAATTAGCGACAGAGAGCCTCAACTCATCCCGCAATCAATTCGCAATACGAGGACACTCCTAGCCAGACCAGGGTCCGAGGTGAGTGAGTGGTTGTCTAAGCGCCGTTCGGATCCAGCATTCATCTCCAGTCGATACAACGAGATCGAAATTCTGACCTCGGTAGTCATGGTGATCTATTGTTTGGCAATTCGGACCGGACCAAAGAAAGCCCCAGAAAGGAACCAAGAACGTTACTGGCTCGTCGTGCCCTCGTACAGATGCCATCGTTTTGTCGTCATATCGGTCGGCATTGCAATTGTGCGACTCTTCATGCCAAGCAAGGCAAAGAAGCATTCCTGTTGATCGCAGACCCAGGATACCCTGATCGTCATGCCGGGGTAGAGATCACAGTGGATACTTAATCTGACAGACACTCCGGATACACACATTCTTCATCGTAACGCCCGCATTCCAAGCTGTCAGCCCAAAACGTGGCTGACCACCGTCAGAAACGGAGGAGCCTGCATTCCAAGTAGCCCCGCCACGTTGGAGATGGCATCATGATTGCCTGGAGTGAGCTCACCGCGATTATGAAGGTGGGAGAGTTTCCATCGCATCGAGACATGTCTCGGAAGGTATCTGGACCAGAGGATGAGTATCGTAAGGTACGGAAAAGACGCAAAGTCAAATCTACGAAGGACGTGCAGAGCTGCATAGTCATTCTCACCGATGGTGCATGGACAAGGCTGAGGCTGCGTGCATGCGAGTTCGGCCAGAAGTATCGCTACCGCATGATAAAATATGGGTACAAGCGACCTCGCAGATTGTTGGATGAGAAGGGCTCGAATCTTGGTTGTGCGGCTCGAACAAGTATTCGATAACTACACGAAGGGCTCTTCGTCCGTATTTGCTCGGTACGTGCAGAATGATGGCCGCGCTAGTTATGTGTTTAGGCTGACAGAATATGTAGGATACAAAGGTTTTGGTCCCCTTTTGGCGTTCCTTTATTGGGCATCAAGGGGGCAAAGTGACTCAGCCGGTGCGCAGACAGAGTCAGAGCAGTTTACTCGTACCTTTGTCTTTTTTCACTTCTACAGCGTATGTCTTTCGCAGATTACAGTATGATATATCAACATGAAATAATACCATGGTACAGTTTCATAAATCAAAGAGTATTCCCCATTTCGACGCATAAGACATCGGCATCGTGGCGTGCTTGGATCTAATTGGCTTTGTCTGAAAATAGCAGCAGATGAATGTAGCGGGCTGCAGCCACGGAGAAGTGCTACCGCCGGCCTTTGCCGCTAGTCATGTCAGATGAGCTACTGGGTTTTAGTCGAGTTGCACCGCTAGTGAGAGGTAGACTCCTAGTCTCGTACTCTGGTGGTAACTGTTACGGGGAAATAAGGGCTCGGTTTCGTGAGATGCCTATGCAATGCGTACCTGGGATGGAATCCAATCTCGTGGGTTTGTAGTAAACTGTTTTGTGTTACGAAGTTCTTCGAATGCGATTGCTTATAGTGTTGACATCATCTTCCTGGAGGAGACATGGAAACATCCCGTATTCAGAGGGTGAATAATCGATGACATGGCCTGCAGTGCGAATCTGGGGCACCCTGATTTTACAGCACCTGGCTAGTACTTGATATCATGGCGGAGATGTGCAAGGAGCATCTTACGTGTGGCGTAGTATGCCTCAAGCTCTACTTCCACTATACAAAGAGAGCATCGAGCTTCCCGTACCCTTAAGGTTTGAGGAGTAGTACCAGATTACTCCAAACTCAGCCAGGAACCCTAATTCTAATAGCCTTTCGGCTGCTCCGCGACGTTAAGACTTGGTCATACTACTGACTGTCTGCCTTGAGACTCTTCTGAAGTTGATTGGTGATGAAATGATATTGGAGTCCAGATATAGCGAATCATGATGCTTCAACTGCCCTGCTTGGTGACAGGGTCACAGCTTTTGGTCTTTTGTATATGGATGCCCTCTCATTCTCTCCGTTATGATGGCTACTATGGGGTGTTCCCCCGGAAAGCTTTGGCTAAGTGTCAATAGAGAAGCCATGTTGGGTGTACTAACCAAAGAGAAGCTATTGAATAATTCGTACTCTGTAAGAATAGATATTTTGTATTTTATTTTATTTTATTTTGATCTATAAAAGCACATTACGCCATGTTTCTGCCAAAGTCAGATTTGCTGCGGAAGAGAAGTTCAGACTGTAACGTATTTGATACCATATGGCCGATACGCAGTACAATGCACATAAGGCGACGTTCCAGCCTAATGGATGCATGTGTAATGTGGAAGGAAAACCATAGGGAAGAACCATGGTAGCTGCCAGCCAACTGTTCACTGTCCATAGGTTCCTAGATCTCGCTGCGATACTATTTATAGCCGTTGGCATGTCTAAGACGGCGGACCTGGAGTGTCAAGGCACGGTCTGTCTTCATGTCAGCCTGTTACCCCGTGATTCAGCTGACTGATCTGGGAGCTCTTACGGTCACGGCAGAAGTTCTCCGCATTGCCAGTCCGGAGCATCAACGCAAAGGAGGAGGATTAAGTTTTAACCTTCAAAATTGAGATCAGAGGGGCAACCGAGGTGGTGGGGCCCATGTGAGACATTGGGTTGCTCGTGACTGGTCGGTTATTTTCGGCCGTTAGCCTGATACGGCCTAGCCGGTCTGGACGCGGAACGGCAGCCAATCAAGAGACGAGGACCGACCGGGGCCCGAACCTTTTAATTGATCCGTGAGCCCGGCCGAGTGACTTCCATTGGTGGGGAGGGATCTAGCCCCGACCGATTGCCCCTAGCGACGAGGCACATGGATGGCACCGTACTAGGTGTATTCTATCCCGTCCTTTGTTATGGGCGCAATTTTGCCATCGCTTCGATTTCTCTGGACGATTGTTCGGCGCTGCCAAATTCTCGACCTTTTTTAGCTTCCTTCCTGGTGAAATAACCCACCGGTGACATCCCTCCGCTGTCTCCTCAAGTCCCTCTCCCGCACGCATTGACGTACCTTCGCATGTAGATAACTCCCGAATGAGAGGTATCTTGTACATGCGCCGGAGCTTTTCTTTCTTCTTTGATTTTTTTTATATACCCCTGCAGCCGAGGGCAAATCACACCTCGTCAAATAAAATACTCGGTTCGGTAGGT
Source organism: Aspergillus steynii IBT 23096 (assembly GCF_002849105.1). Taxonomy (NCBI): domain Eukaryota; kingdom Fungi; phylum Ascomycota; class Eurotiomycetes; order Eurotiales; family Aspergillaceae; genus Aspergillus; species Aspergillus steynii. The sequence goes on from NW_020194400.1 coordinate 2,725,994, forward strand.
GGTTATTTTCAGGCACGGTCACCGGTTCCTACGTCTCCTAGTCGTTCCTAGTGTTTTGCACCACAACCCGATCATGTACTGTATCACGCCAACTCCGCTCGGCACCATCTCAATCGCCTCCCGCTGATGCTCCCTTTCTTCTTTTCTCCCTCCCCCTTCTTCGAGACCCCCTCGAAATCTCCGCTCGGCGCATTCCTGGAATCTTCAAGATCCCACTGGTGATATTCTACTGGCTGCCACTCAACTCTTATCGCTCGCTTTGTTTGTCCGCAGTTTCAGTGCAGAGTGCTCTATCTCGTTATCTAACCATCTTCCAGTCTTGGACCACAGACCACGCCATTCCACGCGATCGCTCAGGTTTGATCCACCGGTGCCTAGTTCGCACCCTGACTGAATCGCTTGGATACTGCCATCGCCGGCAAGAGTTCAAAGAGAACGTTACCTTGAGTGGAAACACAGCCATCTATCGCATCGCTCGCCGGTTTCGTTGCATCAGCATCGTCGCCGATGCCATTATAATAATTAAACCGCCAAAAGCTATAGATTTCCCATACTTCATGGTCGCACTGGAATAAAGGTCAGTTCTTCATGGCCAGGCGATGTTTGGTTTTTCGCTGACTCTGCTACTCGTACTAGCTGTTGGACCATGTCTTTGCCTCAACGGCCGGGGAAGGCCTCCCCGCGACGAGATGAACAGTCCGCCTTTCGTGAATCCTCGCGACGCCGAAGACGAGACCCCGAGACCGGCGCCCTGAATGAATCGTTATCAAGCCCGCCGGCGTCGCATCGCCATCACCACCGTCGTCATCGTTCGCACAGCTCTCGGAGGAAGAAAGATTACGACGAAGAGAGAGTCGATGCGGGGGAGGACCTGAGACGGAAAAAGAGCTTCGTGAAGCCGGAACGAACCCGGGTCGATCAGTCCCACCCCAACTATCACTACCGCCAGCGATCCCAGAACATGCCGACACAGCCTTCGACAACGGGACATGAGCCTTTGATGGAAGACGAAGACCAGGCGGATACCCCGAGCTCCCGGAGCGTGGAATACAAGAGCAAAGATGGCATGTATGGAAACGTCAACAAGCCGATGGAGCGGGCTCCCAGCCGAAAACATACGAAAAAGAGGCGACACACCCGGAAGATTTCGAAGAGAGCGGCTGCAGCGGAGAGAGAGCGACAAAGGGCGATGGAGCAGGTTCGGCCTCCCAGCCTCTGGACTACGTATTGCGCTATTATCACGTTTTGGGCGCCCGATTGCATCATGCGATGCTTCGGGATGCCGCAAAAGGCGCAGCGGAGTGCATGGCGGGAGAAGATCGGGCTCATCAGTATCATTCTGCTCATCGCGGCATTCGTCGGTTTCTTGACTTTTGGTTTTACGGCCACCGTGTGTGGAACACCGCCTACTCGACTGAAGATCAATAAGGTGAGCAGCGGCTACATGATATTCCACGGGACGGCCTACGACCTGTCTAAATCGACCCATCCGACTGCCACCGGTATCCCTCCGGATACGAATGTTCTCTATGACCTCCCTCACAAGTACAGCGGACAAGATGGAAGTTTCTTCTTCCAGCAGGTCAACGGGGCCTGCAAAGGGCTTATCACGACCACCAAAGATTCGGACATCCCCACGAATTCCAAAGGCGAACTTGGCTGGTACTTTCCGTGCGCACCGTTCAACCAGGACGGGTCGTCGAAGCCAAACTACACCGAATCATACTACACTGGTTGGGCCTGTCACACGTCTGGTGAGGCTAGGAAGTCATTCTACAGTCTCAAAGGCTCAGGGGATGTATATTTCACATGGGAAGACACAAGAAACAAGAGCCGAAACTTGGTGGTGTACTCTGGCAACGTTCTCGACCTCGATCTGTTGCAGTGGCTGGACACCTCGCAAGTCAAGTACCCGGCCAAATTCGACGAGCTGCGTGAGAACCCGGATGTGCGCGGAGTCGACTTGACTTACTACCTGCAGAGCGGGGAAGACAAGAAGATTGGCAAGTGCTTGTCCCAGATCGTGAAAGTAGGGAGTATCGACACCGACACAGTTGGATGTATTGCGTCCAAGGTCGTCCTGTACGTGTCGCTGATTTTCATTCTCTCGATTGTCATCGTCAAATTCGCATTTGCCCTGCTGTTCCAGTGGTTCCTGGCACCTCGGTTTGCCGCGCAGAAAACGAGTATGAGCTCCGATCCCAAGACACGCAACCAGCAGATCGAAGACTGGTCGAACGATATCTACCGACCTGGTCCTCGCATTACGGATCCTGTGGCGGACCGTGCAAGCAAGCGAGCGAGCTTTCTGCCGACCACCTCTCGCTTCTCTAGCCCGTACACCGTGAGCAATGGTGGAAAGCAGCGGCCTCAATATGTCACAATGGCGAGCCAAAATTCGACCTCTCGATTGATCCCGAGCGGCAACTCTATGTACAAACTGAGTCACAACAGTAGCGGTGGCACACTGAGTGCAGACCCGTCGCGGCAAAACCCTACGGCCAGCCGAACAAGTTTAGTACAAGACTCTCGCTACTCGCATGCCATTCAGGAATCGGAGGGCCTCGGAGCTGCGGGATACATCCACGAAGCGGTCGTACCCCAGCCGCCGCCGGACTGGCAACCTTATGGATACCCCTTGGCACATGCCATGTGCTTGGTTACTTGTTACTCCGAAGGCGAAGATGGAATCCGCACCACTCTGGACTCCATTGCGACCACTGATTACCCGAACAGTCACAAAACCATCGTTGTCATCTGTGACGGTATGATCAAGGGTAAAGGAGAGGAATATTCCACCCCGGAGATTGTCTTGCGCATGATGCGGGACCCCGTGGTTCCTTTTGACGAGGTGCAGGGATTTTCTTACGTTGCGGTGGCTACCGGTTCCAAACGTCACAACATGGCCAAAGTCTACGCTGGATTTTATGACTACGGAGACACGTCGATTGTCCCGACCGAGAAGCAGCAACGCGTTCCGATGATGATCGTCGTCAAGAGCGGCACCCCGGCGGAGCAAACCCAGTCGAAGCCTGGCAACCGAGGCAAACGAGACAGTCAGATCATCCTGATGTCCTTCCTCCAGAAAGTGATGTTTGACGAGCGAATGACGGAGCTGGAGTTTGAGATGTTTAACGGACTCTGGAATGTCACCGGGATTCCGCCGGACTTTTACGAAGTGGTGCTCATGGTTGATGCCGATACCAAGGTCTTCCCGGACAGTTTGACCCATATGATCTCCGCGATGGTCAAGGATCCCGAGGTCATGGGCTTGTGCGGCGAGACGAAGATTGCCAACAAGACGGATAGCTGGGTGACGATGATTCAGGTGTTTGAATACTTTATCTCGCACCATCAGTCCAAATCGTTCGAGTCAGTCTTCGGTGGTGTCACTTGTTTGCCCGGTTGTTTCTCCATGTACCGCATCAAAGCGCCCAAAGGAGGCCAGAATTACTGGGTTCCCATCCTGGCCAACCCGGACGTGGTGGAGCATTACTCCGAGAACGTGGTGGATACGCTCCACAAGAAGAATTTGCTGCTGCTTGGTGAGGATCGATATCTGTCAACTTTGATGCTTCGAACATTCCCCAAGCGGAAACAGATCTTCGTGCCTCAGGCTGTCTGCAAGACCCAGGTGCCGGACCAGTTTATGGTGCTGCTGTCCCAGCGGCGTCGTTGGATCAACAGTACGGTGCACAACCTGATGGAACTTGTGCTGGTGCGCGACCTCTGCGGCACGTTCTGCTTCAGTATGCAGTTTGTGATTTTCATCGAACTCGTCGGAACGCTTGTCCTGCCCGCCGCCATCGCGTTTACCTTCTACGTCGTCATTTCTTCCATCGTCAAGAAGCCGGTGCAGGTCATCCCCCTGGTGCTGCTGGCGTTGATTCTGGGGCTTCCGGGTGTGCTGATCGTCGTGACGGCCCATCGGCTGGTATATGTGATGTGGATGCTGATCTACCTGATCTCGCTGCCCATCTGGAACTTTGTTCTTCCCACGTACTCGTTCTGGAAGTTCGATGATTTCAGTTGGGGCGACACGCGGAAGACGGCGGGCGAGAAGGACAAGGGTCACGAGGCGGGAGAGGGCGAGTTTGACAGCAGCAAGATCACTATGAAACGATGGAGAGATTTTGAAAAGGGTAGGTTTTGAATTTCATGGTTCTCGAGAACGACATTTGCTGACTTTTGATTTAGACCGTCGAATGAGAATGGCCGGATGGGGACAACCCACGGGCGGAAGATATTCGTCGCATTACGAACCGTACTCGGATTACTAGATGGGTGATCCAAATCTGTATCTTTTCTTTTTTCTTTTTCCCCCCTTCGATGGATAACGACTGGTTGATTTATTGCGTGATATTTTGCTTCTTGGACCGGGCATTTCGACCGCCGTATAGTATAGGATTGGCCGAGAGCTGTAATTATTCACCTTCGATGTATTTGTTGGCAGCGATGTATTTTTGTTTGATATGAGCTGGGATAGTCACGATTAGAACGAGACCTGATGAACGATAAGTCCAAGTATTCCAGTATAATCGTCAACATAATAGTCCTAACAATGGCATAATATCCGAGATCCCTGGCGGCAGCGCAGGCTTGGCAGTCATGGGTGGTCCTTCATTCTTCTTCCTGCTGGCTGCTCTGACTAAGATTCTTCACCCAACCTGCATTCCTGCATTTCTGCTCTGGATCCAGGGATAAAGAATCGGTGGCCATGAATTGATTCCTGCAATTCCTCGATTCATGTGACCCGCACGTTCCCCTCGCCGTCTGACTAAGGCGGCATCCCGGAGACTCGTATGGCTTCCAATCTGCGCCGTCCTTTTCCCACGAGTTCCTCCTGACTCGGTCGCCTGCAGCCTCATCTGTTCCACTCTCACGTCCGTCGTGCTAAAAGGCAACCTCACATCCCCCAACTTGGGGAGGCGACCGACGCATTCTGCAACGTAAAGCTCTGTCTTTCTCCTCTCTTCCCCTCTTCCCTTCGCCTTCGTTCCTATATATCCCCTCCCTCCCCTCTTTTCCTTTCCCTTCGTTCGACCGCATGAGATGTGGCTTATTGCTCCTCTCCTGGTGACCCGACCCGATTGCCACCTCATCCCTCTCCCCCCCTCCTTGCTTCTCACCCCCGGATAACTGCATCCATAGTGCGACCACCACTCACCAAGAGCCGCAGGATTCCGGTTCCGACTGGGTGCTACTGGGATTCCAGCCTTCTAGTCCTAAACTGCGTGGGGGTTGGTGGGCGACGAATGCTGCGGGGGTGACCACGTGCAGGGCCAAGATCGATTCGAAGCAGAAGAAAAGAATCGGAAAAACGTGGACTCGGTTGTCTTTGGTGTCGCCGGTGCCAATCACCGCCCGCCGTCACTTTCGCACGGTCGCATTTGACCCTCGACTGGCTATTCGCACCCGCCTCTGGTCGCCTGCCATTGCCAACCTGACCGGAATGCCTGATCGGAGTGCATCGGAACCCCCGTGGTCACCCTCTTTTCGTGCTGGTGATCGCCCCTCCAGGCCTTCCGCCCCGTCCCACCGCAATGGTTCGGATATAGGCCAGTCCCGCCGGTCCTTCTCGCAGTCCGCTCGTGAAGATTTATCGTCGTCACCGCCGATAGATGATCCGCACTCTCCCTCCAGTCCAGGCCCAGCGGGTGGTGCCGGTGGCGTGACGTTGGACGGGAACTTCGACACGGACGCGGGCATCTCCGCCCTCATGGCAGTGTCGCAATATCCGAATGCCACCAGCAACGAGCCGAATTTTCTCTCCGTCTCGGAAGTGGTCAATGCCGTGATCGAGCGCGAGGAGTATTTCCGACCTGGAGGTACCCGCCACGGACAAGCCGCCGGAATGACCTCGTCCTCCCCGCCAACCGAGTTGTACATGTCGGATTCCGAGATGACGGACGCTTTGTCCGACCTGGGCGGCGTCCCGCTTGGCCCGCACGGCGCACACATAGGGCTGGATGGCCTGGTGCATCAGCTCATCGACAATGTCGCCGTGGGTCAGAGCATGTCGACCATCTCGGAGGATAGCGAGGACGACGAGGCCGAGGGGCTTTTTGACGACTACGAGGGGTCTTTTGTCGAGGAGCAACCGAATGGCCCTGAGATGCAAGACGACGACCTGGACGACACGCCCAAGTCCGATTCGGAAGACAGTATCGGTGGCGAATATGGGGAGGAGTATATCAACGATTCACCCTCTCGATTAGGCCCGACACCGCTATCCGACGTGGATTTTGACGATTTCTATCGAGGCATGGACCAAGGTTTTAGTACGCAGTTCACGGAAGATGCGGCCGCTCCCGCCCACGACGATCACAACTATTTCTCGGACGGGGAGGACCCGACGGATCCTCACCTGGCGCCCTCCATTGTACAGGGAACAAGTATGGGCTTCCGCCGTGCATCGATCGCTATGGCTGACAGTTTGCAATAGTTCACGAGCGAAATTTCAACATCGACCAATTTATCTCCCAGTGGGTCCACTCCTCCATTGCGGCGATCCCCAGCCTTCCTATGGCCCCGGCACCGTTACCGGCCAACCCTCTCGCCAACATCATCGGCTGGAACCCGCCGCAAAAGATCGTGCGACCGACTGCCTATGGCGGGGACTTTTACGACATTCAACAGATTCCGTGGTGGGAAGCACTACGGGTCAAACGCTCGGATGCGCGACACCTGCGAGACCAATGGTACAAGTCGTATCATAATCTGGAATATTCCAGTCACCGACACGGGATCAAACTCCCGCAGGAGGAGTTTTATTTTCGGGAGAAGTCCATGCACACTAGATTCAAGACCACCATTGAACATTTCCAACTGCGCAATCTGATGTCGGTCGCTGCCTACAATACGGTGCATTTCGCCCAGGAATCCAAGTTATATTCGTGGATCCCCGCCTACGACGACTTGACCTGTTTGATTGACCTGTCCCGGCCGTCCTTAGAGACCGGGTTCCAGGGTCCGGTCAAAATCTCCTCCATGAAGTCCGCGCACGAGGTGGCCATCGCGGGAGGGTTCATGGGAGAGTATGCTCTGCGATCTCCAGACGCCGAGGGCAGCGGTGCCTCTGGATTCGTCACTAAAGATCCGAACGGGATCACCAACCACATCGATGTCGTGCCCAGTCGAACGAACCGAGCGCCGATAGGAATCTTCGCGTCTAACGACCGGCATCTGCGGGTGCTGGATTGCGAGACCAACACCTTCGTGGCGGACCACGAGCTCTCGCGCGCCATCAACTGCACGGCCACATCTCCCGACGGGCGCCTGCGCGTGGTGATTGGCGACTCGCCGGACGCCTGGGTCGTCGAGGCGGACTCGGGGCGACCGGTGCACCCGCTGCGGGGGCATCGCGATTTCGGGTTCGCCTGCGCCTGGTCCCCGGACATGCGGCACATCGCCACCAGCAACCAGGACAAGACGGCCATCATCTGGGATGCACGCACGTGGCGGCCGCTGGAGAAGATCGAGTCCGACGTCGCGGGATACCGGTCGCTGCGATTCTCGCCCGTGGGCGGCGGCCCACGGACCCTGCTGATGTGCGAACCGGCCGACCGGATCTGCATCGTCAACGCGCAGACCTACCAGACGCGCCAAGTGCAGGACTTCTTCGGCGAGATCGGGGGAGCCGACTTCTCGGCCGACGGCAGTACGATCTGGGTGGCCAACGCGGACGAGCATTTCGGCGGGTTCATGCAGTACGAGCGACGGCAATGGGGGCAGCGGTACGGGGTGCGCGACCTTCCGACCGAGTGGCTGCGCGAGTCGGAATTGGACGAGGACGAGCGATGCGTGTTGAGCGAACGCGAACGGCAGATGCGCTTCTGGTGGAACCTGAGTGACGAGGAGCACGACGGGCTGATCTTGTAGTTGGTCGCAGACCTTCTCTACGGACCTACGGATCCGTGGCTTTATTTGCATGCATATTGTCTCTTGATTGTCTGTTTATTATGTTCATTGCATTTCCATGGGAGGATGATTGTTTCTACATTAGCGGTGATACCATATGATATTCTACCAGATGTTCTTGTTCGATGGGCTGTTCAACCTAGGGTTGATTGAGAAATGAAAACACCATTATATACGCGGTCATAAGATCGCTGCGGCAGAGCTGTCTGTAGAGTGTTGCTGAGAAGGATGAAAGTCTTACTACAATTGACTAGATATGCGAGTGGAGTTTAAACATAGATGGTACATGGTCTGGAATGAAGCTATTCAGTTTCAGAATATATATTCAGGTCAGCTATTCACTCTGTCCTAACCACAAACATCATATCTATAGATCTCTGACCTCCAAAGCCATGAAGCAATGAAACTCGACTCAAAACCTCCTCACCTCCCCCATCCTCGTCCGAAGCAAACACCATATCCAAGAACTCATGCCTCCTAACCGCGTCCTCAAAAGAAGGCACAACCTCCCCATCCGCAAACCTCTCATACATTATTCCCACACTCTGCGCCAGCAATGGAACATTCAGCTTATCATGCATCGGCACAGTCTCAATCTGATCCGATGCATAATCCTTCACCCGAATCTTATAGTCCGCCCCGGTATTAAACATGTTAGTACCCCGGTGACTCGAATCTACTCTTTTTCTCCAATAATATCCCACACAAGGCCATCTTCTTGCTCAAACGCCTCCCCACAAGTGTCTACTGCGGTGTCGTGTACGCGATTTCTACTCCTTCGAGTTCTTCCCTCTCTACAGAAACACCTAGAGCATGAACCTCGGCGAGATCGGCAGTGGGGATCATCATCCAGTTGATTTCGTCTATATCACGACGACTTGCCCGCAGTACACATTATTGTTCGGTGAAAGTGCGCTAGGTGGTGTTGCAGTGTGATCTGGGCGCAACCGCTGTCCTATAATCTGGGCGTGGCCTAGGAAATGTGTGGGAAACTCCCGGTATCCTAGGTAGGCATACCGGAATGTTCCTGCCAAGATAAGGTCATCCACAGCAATTTACCAGAGACCTCCTGAATTAAATAGGAATCTCTAGCAAGATCATAAGATATAAAATAAGGTCTTCTAGTGTATCTAGACTTTCTTTTTATTATTATCTTGATTATCAGAAATTAAATATTTTATTTAAAATAAATATAATATCTTATCTTATAATTCCTACAGGTTATAAGCCCAGAGACTTAATTAATTAAGTCTTTTATTTAGACCCCTAGAACCCTTATTTAGGGCCCTTAAAACAGATCTTGAAATAATTAACTATTTTTAAGATAAATAAAATATTTTAATAAAATAATTATAGCGCCTAAAAAATATACTATATTTTAATTTATATTAGCAGAAAATTACCAGGATTAGATTAAAGGTTTTAATATAAAATTATAAATTAAAAATATATTTTATATAATCAGTAATAAGTTCTCTCACTCTAAGATCCTAATATTAATTTTAAAAAAACTAATATTATTTAATATAGCCCAGAGAGCTCAGAATAAGCTTCTTAAATAAAAAAATAATAATATTAAAGTAATAAATATTATTTTTACCTTATTATTTAAAGCTATCTGCCATAAGTTTATTTATTTTTATACTATTATAGATCTCGTGAAGGCCCTATCCAGAAAATATAAAATTATATATAATATTTAATTTTTTAAAAAATTTTAATTAACAATAATAACAACTTATCCACAATATAAAAATATAAATAAATATATTAAAAAAATATCCTCAGCGCTAAATTATTTTAATAAGAGTCTAAAAAAAAAAGTTATTTTTAATAAATTAATTTATACTTAGTTTTTTTTCTGTAATTTAGAAGAAATATAACAGATCTTTTTAATCTCCTATTTTAACTTGTGCTTTAATAAAGATATTATAATTTATACTAAGATGTCTCAGGTCCTGATTCAGAAAAAAATATATATAAAATTTAACTAGGAATTAGTAAATTTTATTAAAGCTAGAACTAATAAAGAGTTTAGTAAAAATAAGAATAAAAACCAGAAAAATAAAAAAAAAAAAAAAAAAAAGAACTTTAAGAATTAAAAAAATAATAATAATCTAAAATTATCTCTAAAATATTTTTATTATAAGAAATTAGGCTATAAAAAAAAATTATTAAAAAAAATACCCTAAAAAAATCCTTTAATAAATAAAAAATTAATTAAAAAAGCAGAAGTAGCAGAAAAAAAAAACAAAGTCTTTTAATATTTTATTTAATAATAATATTATTTATATAGTTTTTAAGAGAAGTAGCCCTAGTAATTTAAAAAAAAAATAAATTAAAATTAATATTAAAAAAATCTGTTATATAAGCTAAAATAATTAAATTATTAATTTAAAATTAACTTATTATTTTACTAATAATCCCAGCAACTTTATTATAAGGACCGCGCAGCCATCTTATTATAAGATTTATATAATAATAAGTTATTTAATTTATTTAATACTTACCAGAGATATTAAGTTACTTCTTTAATATTTTATAAAAATCTAAAAAATAGTTCTTACTAATGTTCTTTATCTCCCAGAGGTAAGAGTTAATCTAGTAAAAATTATTAAAATAAACTAGAAAGATTTTAGTATTAATTTTCTTCTGAATAAAATTATTTTTATAAAAATATTAAATAAATTAGTTATTAGATATAAAGATATTTAAAGAGATATTTATATTATAAGATTAATTAAAAATTATAATTTAAATTAGACCTTATTTTAGCAAAATAAGATCTTTCTTATAAAAAAAATAATTAAAATTTAGCACGCGAATTATTAATTAAAATCTTACTATATTTAAATAATAAAAAAAACATATATTAACTTTAGAATATAGTACTGTTAACTTACTTATTTTTTAATCAGAAATATAAAATGTTTAAATAAAATAATTAACAGATTAAATATTAAAGGCCTTATTATATTAAAATATACCTATAAGCCCTGCTAGAAGGCTTTAGTAATAATAAAAAATAAACAGAAAGTAATAATTCCTGTAAAAAAGTATAGAAATTATATTTTTATAGATTTAGGAAGTAGTTATTTTAATATATTATCTGCTTATAAAAATAAAATAAAATATTAGATCTTATTTTATAATTAGTATAATAAATTTGCTTTAGTTAGATTTTTAAAAATAAAAAATTAAATATATTTAGTAATTTAGATATATACTAATTTTAAAAAAACTACAAAATATCTAATTTAATACTTTTATTCTGATAATAACAAGGAATTTATTAATTATAAGGTATTAAAATAAGCAGAAGAATAGAAAATCAAGTAAAAATTTATTTTTATATATATTTATAACCAGAATTCGTCTGTTAAATATTTTTTAAGAATTATTTTTATAAAAATCTGTATTATTTTAATTAATAATAATCTACCCTGTTATTTATAGGCCAAGATAATAAAAATAATTATTTTTATTTATAATATCTCGCCTGTTCGCGATAAAGAATTAACTTTATATAAAATCAGAAATAATAGAAGATTAAATATTAAAAGATTAAAGATTATTAATTATAAAATTATAGTTATTATTTCTTTTAAGGTCTGGTTTTATAAAAAAATAATAAAAATTAACCTTAAAGTATTTAATATAAGATTTATTAAATATATATCTTTAGATAAATAATATATTATCTGGATCCCTTTAACAAAAAAGTTAAAACAGATTTATAATATATAATTTAATAAAAGATTAGACTTAGACTTATACAGAATACTTAATAATAATTATAAAAATTAAAAAATATTTTTATTAATTAATTTATTATCCTGAAACCTTTATAAAATTAAATTAGATAATAACTTTAAAAATAAGCTTACTTAATGTCTTTTTTTTAAGCTAGTACTTACAGATTATATCTCTTTTTTTATTTCTGAGTTACTAGTGGCAGACTAGCTGTTAATTACTTATTTTTTTTATAATAGTATTCTCTTGATTAGTAATTATCGCGGAAATTATAATAAAATAATTAAACCCTTTTTATTTAATAAAGCTATTACCTCTTTATATAAAAATAAATAATAGAAAGCTATAAAATCAGAATTTAATAGCCTAGTTAAATAAGAATTATAAAAATTTATAGATTTGCCCCCTGGCTGTAAAGTACTTTATAATTATTAAATTTATAAACTAAAATTAAATATTAATAATTAAATTTTATATTTTAAAGCTAAATAAATTACTTAAGATTTTATATAATAATATAAAGTTAATTTCTAGAACACTTTTTTACTTATAGTATATCTAATAATTATTTAATTATTTTTTATTTTAATAATAATTATAAATCTTAAATACTTTCAGAGAGATATTCTGCTTATATTTTTATAAAATAATTTTTTTAATAATAAGATTATTTATATAAAGTAGCTAAAAAAATTTAAAAATAATTCCGGATATATTTATTAATTACTTTAACTATTTTATAGCTTAAAACAAGCCGCGCAGGCGTAATATCTTACTTTATAATAAAATTTAACTAAAATAGGCTTTTTCTTAACCTTTATAAATAAATATTTTTTTACTAATATAAATAAGACTTTCTTAATTATTTATATTAATAATATTTTAATAGCTAGTAACTGTAAGGCTATTAAAAAAATAATAATAGCTATTTAAAATATTTTTAACAGCGCTTACTTTCAGGAAGCCGCTTACTACCTAAAAATAAAGATAAAAAAAAACAGAGAAAAAAAAATACTTAAATTAATTTAATCTGTATATATATAGCGTGTTTTTAATAATTTTAATTATAATTTAAATAAAATCTTATTTACTTTAGCCCGCGAAAATATTAAATTAACTAAATTAATTATAAAAAAACCAAATTTCAACCTTCTGAAGCAATATCAAAAGTTACTTAATTTAATTATATATATTATTTTATAAACTTGTCCTGATATCTTATTTAAAATTAAATAACTTATATAATTTACTTTAAACTTTAATAACTTATATATAAAAAATCTAATTTATTTCCTCTAATTCTTCTGATTAATAATTAATCACAGTATTATTTTTTACTTATAAATTAAAGATAAAAAGGCAGAAATAGTAGAATAATTAAGAATAATAAAAAAATATATAAATATAGATTTCGCTGGTAATCTTAATACACAGAGATCTACTATTAATTTTATTTTTATATTAGCTGGCGGACTTATTTCCTAGACTTTAAAGCTGTAGATTATAATAAGCTTATTAACTTATAAAACTAAATATATTATAATTAGTATAATAAACAGGAAAATAATTTAAATTATTTAGATATTTAAATTAATCAGCTTTAATAATATAAGGCTAATAATTATTTATATTAACTTAAAACCTACTTTAAAACTTATAAAGAACACCCAGATGCATGCCCGAAGTAAATATATTAATATTTAAATCTATTAGATTCGCGAGGCAATTCAGCACGGTAATATTAAACTTTAATATTTAACTACAGACAGAATAATCACAGATATATTAATAAAAATATTCTCACGTGTTAAATTTAAATAACATACTAAATTAATAAATATTAAATAATTATAGCTAAATAGAAACTTCTAGATAAAATACTTTAGCTTTAAAACAACTGTTATTTTAAGAGGATATATAGGAAACTCCTGGTATCCTAAATAGGTATACTAGAATATTCCTGCTAAAATAAGATTATCTGCAGTAATTTACTAAAGACCTCTTAAATTAAATAGGAATCCCCAGTAAGATTATAAGATATAAAATAGGGTCCTCTGGTGTATCTAGACCTTCCCTTTATTATTATCTTGATTATCAGAAATTAAACGTTTTATTTAAGACAAATACAGCGTCTTACCTCGTAATTCCTACAAAATGACCCTGTCGGGGGTTGCTGTGATATATGTCTACGGGCATTGGCTTCGTGCTGGGTGTAAGTGTGCGAGTTAAGGGGGGCTGGATTAAAGCATTAGATTTCAGATTGATTGAGTGCATGGGTGGCGTAAGCAAGCTTTCAACGTAATATATCTGACATGGATAAGTTCATCAGGACGGGAATTCGGTGATATTTTTACTGAATCCACTAAATTAGTGCGATCCACTAGCATTCCGCATGGCCTTTGCTGGAATTTTCTTCTGCCTAACCCACCCCATATCATTGAAGATAAGATCGACTCTGCCTTATGGTTATGGATTTGGGGGATAAATGAGAGTTTGAATTTCAGAAAAAGATATCATCGAAAGACCAGCGATCTAGGAAGAGCCATTTCGCCCGTATTCAGCGGACACACGAGCAATAAATTATCATAACTGTTCGGCATTTCCTCAGTCGCCATCAACTGATCCGATGACGCGGTCTTTGACGGACTCCATTATAAATCCCGACACCGGCACTGTCCCCAGTGCCGTCAGTGCCGTCTCGACGGTGTACTCCGAAGTAACCGTTTCCGTGATGGTTTCAGTGATGAAGCCAGTGGCGGGATGAGCACTAACACAGATATAGAAAGTGCTGAAGGCAACTACGGAGTGAACGTCCGATGGAAGATGAGTCGGATATAGAAATTTCGCCCGAAGTGGTGGTTGGGTTTTATGGAGATGCCTAAGATAGACTGGACATCCGAATCGAGTAATGCTGTGTCGATCAGGAGATGAGATTTCTTCATCTGGATTGCGGGTTGAACTTTATCATTAATGCATGATATGGCTATAGGGCAGATGTTAACAATTATTGAATTGATGAGGATCCATGGATTCATTTGGACTCTGACTCCGTAACCCTAATTCAAACACCGACGAGAACAATAACAAAGAATGATCCTAAGAGTTTACTTCCTAAACCGTCCTGTAGGCATCGTTTCTTCCTTCGTCTTGGCCAATACCACCACACTCAGGCAACCAGATATCATCTGCACGCTCAATCCTTCATCTTTGGCCCTTTATCCCAAGTCCCAACATCGCCGTCCATCTGCCCTGCCATGCGGTCGAAAATTCTGTCCGGACTCTCCCCGACGCTGGGCCTGTGGTTCTTCCCGAACCAGACAAGCGGCATACGTAGTCCTCCGGCTGCTCCGTGTACGTAACTGTCCACGTCTATTGTATAGTGCGTGAGTCTGTGGGAGAATGAAAACTCGGCCATCGTTAGAATATCTAGCACCGGCTGCAGTCTGTAGTCTTGAATGTACGTGTTGTGTTGGTGGGACTCATTGATGACGGTGGATCCAGTAGAGATCTTAAGTGACTGTCCAATTGCATGTATCAATTATGGATTGTGGATAAGATGGTCAGGTACAAATCCACACTGGCTCTGTAAGGCCTGCGTCTTAACTCCGCTGACTGAGCTAGGTGTAGACAACGTATACTGATGCTGCGCTATGGAGTTAGTTCGTGTGACATGGGGCGAAACGGAGAGGGCGAAGAGAATATGAGTGCCTGTGTTAGTGTGTGTTTGGTCCGAGGTTGGGTTGTGTTGGATGTATAAAGATTAGGTCCGGTACATTGGGTGTTGTGTTGAATAGGAAGTTTGAAGTGTGACTGTTATACTATCTACTGTCTAAACTAGTATACTAGGCAAGATGAAGCTACGAACGCTCACGAATATCCTCCCTCTTGTCCTTCTTGCTCTATCAAACACTACATCCTCACAAGTGACATCAACATCAACAGCAACTACACTCACAACCTCCTCGACCTCCTCAACCTCAACCACCACCTTCTCCTCCACCAGTACATCAACCCCCCGACCAATCTAC
The DNA here is from genome assembly GCF_002849105.1 of Aspergillus steynii IBT 23096. Lineage (NCBI taxonomy): Eukaryota > Fungi > Ascomycota > Eurotiomycetes > Eurotiales > Aspergillaceae > Aspergillus > Aspergillus steynii. Next base: position 2,741,695 of record NW_020194400.1, read on the forward strand.
GCCATAGCCCACCGCATCCTCACCACCCCCTCCCTACACGCAGCCCTAACCCACGGCGCCAACGTCCTCGAAATCGACCTCACAGCCCACACCTACGAATGGTACACGGACCACGACAACACGCTCTGCAGCGCGCGCGCCACCGCACGATCCCTCTTCACTGCCATCGCCGACGCCCGCTCCGCCGGCGCAAACATCTCCTTCGTGTGGCTGGACATCAAGAACCCGGATGACTGCGTCCTGGGCCGGGGGTGTTCGATTCAGGCGTTGCGGGATCTGGCGAGGGAGATTTTGGGGGAGGTAGGGATTGGGGTGTTGTATGGGTTTTATGAGCAGGAGGGGAGTACTGGGTTCGAGGTTATAGGCCGGGGATTGAGGGGGAGGGAGGCGGTGGTGTTGAGTGGGGAGGTGGGGGAGGTGGAGGGGTGGTTTGATCATATCGATGTTGATACTGATGTTGATGCTGGGAATAGGAATGGATCAGGGGTGGCTGCTGCTCAGCGAGTCATGGACTACGGGGCTGTGGATCTCACCAGCGAGAGCTTTGGATCGTGCAATGGCACAGACGGGGGTGTTTGCTCTGTGCTGAAGACCGGGGCGCAGGCGAGAGATGACGGGCAGATTGGGGCTGTCATGGCGTGGACGACAACGCGGGGCCAGGGTGACATGGTGCAGAAGATGTTGGGCGAGGCGGGCGTCGATGGGATTATTTATGGGCTCGGGGGAGCGGAGTATGCGGATGATGAGACCACCAGGGCGGCGTATGAGGATATCGAGACGTATGTGCGGAGCAATGGGGATCTGAGGATGGCGACGGCGGAGGATCTGCCGTGGTAGATATGATTTATGAGATTATGTAACAGAAGGAGTTTGATGGTGTTATGTTAAGATGTTTTTGAGTATAGGTTGCTGGATATGGACTATGCACTATGGACTATATCATAAATCATCACTCTTCAGACACCCTAAACCGACTCTTCTCCGCCGCATACACACTCAACTGCGTAATGGCCATACTCCCCAGAATCTCAAACACCGCGATATCCGCCCCGATCCTTTTCTCAAACCAATTCCTCAACTCGACCGCCACCAACGAATTGATCCCATTCACATGGATCGGCTTATTCGGACTGATCTCCGCCACCGGAATGCCCAGGATCTGCGAGAGCTTCTTCGCCAACCACTCGGCCACATGGGCCGCGGCTTCCTCAGTCGAAGCACTCTGCTGCAACACGCTCTGCGAATCCGGCTGGCTACTCTTCACCGCGCCCCCACCGCCCGCATTGCGAATGAGCTGGAAATGGCTGAAAAACGGCCTCTGCATCCAATGCGGCACCTCGAGGCCCTTTCTCTCCATCGCCGCCGGGTTCTCGATGCCCACGACGATCTGCGCCTCCGAGGGCGCCAGCACCGCGCGGGCCCTGTCGCAGTAGTAGTCCAGCAGCGCGAGCAGGTCCGTCTGGCTGACTTCCATGAAGTAGCCCAGGCGGCGCAGCGAGTCCAGCATGCCGTCGGTCTCGGCGACCACGCCTTCGGACAGCATCATGCCGAGGTCGATGGAGACGGCCTTTTCGCCGAGACGGGTCCGGTGGCGGGCGAGTGCGTCTTTGTACGTGTTGCCAGAGCAGTAGTTCGCTTGGCTGGTGGCGCCCAGGATGCCGCCGACGGACGAGAAGAGGATGAAGAAGTCCATGCCCGAGGGGAGCTGGGCGTGCAGGTTCCACGAGCCGAAGACCTTGGGGTGCGTGCCGGTGACGTAGTCGGCGTGTGTCATGTTGGTGAAGATGGCGTCCTGAGTATATTTGTTAGCTTTGCCATCGCGTTGCATCATGCATGGAAGCATGGATGAAAAGGAGTAAGGGGGGGACATACCCGCAGGACCATCGTGCATTGGATACAGCCCCGGATGGGCGGCAGATTGGGCGCGGACTGGTCCAGAACGCGCTGCAGGTCGTCGGCCTGCGTGATATCGCACGCGGGGGCGTGGATGTGCGCGCCTGCTGCCGTGAGCTCCTCGATGAGCTGCTTCGATGAGTTCGTCCGCACGCCGGACCGCGACAGGATCATGAGATGGCGAGCCCCTCGGCTGACCATCCAGCGGCAGACGTTGCGGCCGAGGCCGCCGAAGCCGCCGGCGATCACGTAGGTTGCGTTGGCGTCGAAGGTGTAGGACGGGCGGTTGCGGACGCGGGCCTGCATTATACGTTAGGGTGATATGGGAAGACAAGGATGGACAGACGAACCGTGATAGATTGCTTGGGCGCGAGGTCAATGACGACCTTGCCCACGTGCTGGCCTTTCTGGAAGTGTTGAAGGGCCTGGATGAGGTCGGCGGCGGGGAGAGCCAATAGGGGAGTTGGGGATTTGATTCCGTGAGAGGTGATCAAGGAGGCGAGGCTATTGAGGTGTTTCCGGATGAGAGCCGGACGGTGGCGCTGCAGGTTCGAGAGGTGGAATGTGGAATTGGTGATGCATTTCGCGGCGAGCTCTTGGACCAGATGATCTGACGGCGTGCTGCTGGCCAGTCCGACATTAACGAGTCGGCCAAAAGACGCCAGAGCCTCGACGCAGTGATCGAGGTCATCGCCCTGCTCGAAGTTGAGCGCAACGTCGACGCCCTGGTTCGCAGTCAGGGCTGCGATCTTGCGCGGAAGCTCCGTGTCGCGGCGTGATAGTATCCAGGACGATTCGAGCTGATAAGTGTCCTTCAACAGGGTGCGCTCTTCCTCCGAGTCCACGGTGGCAATGACCTTCGCTCCCAGGTGCTCCGCAATCTGCAGCGCCATCTGCCCAACAGAACCGGCGGCATTCTGCACGAGCACCGTCTCGTCGCTGGACAGATGCGCCACGCCAACCAGCGCATGGAACGCCGTGACACCAGCAGAAGGCAACGCAGCGGCCTCGACCATAGCCATCGACTCCGGAAGACGCGCCGCAAACGACGCCTTACACTTCAACCCCGTCGTACACGCCCCAGGGGTCCTCGCAAAGACCCTATCCCCAACCGCGAACCCACTCTTCTCGCCAACCTGCCTCACCACGCCCGCACACTCCGAGAAGATCGCCTCGTCGCTATTCTTCCCCATCGCGATCTCGTAGTCCTGCGCGCTCACCCCGACAGCCCGCACCTCGATCAATATCTCATCCGGCCCCAGCCCCCCATCCAGATCGGCCTGAACCTCCTCATACCCAACACTGTTCACGATCCCGGGCGTCCTCAACACCGCCGCCAGCGGCATCTCACCCACCCGGACCTCCTGCTCCTGATACGGCGTGATCTTCGCCGCATGGATGCGATTCATCTCAGGGGTCTGCACGACCCTGGGGATCTGCAACACGCCATCTCGCTCCTCGTACTCGAACTCCATATCGTCCAGCGCGGAGGCATTCGCCTGCCTTAGCACTGTGACCACGCTATCCAACCCATGCCCATGCCCATCGCCAGGTCCTCCGTCCGCGGAGATCGCCAACCGCACGAACTTCAGCGTGCCGTTCTCCGAGCGCAGCGAGCGCGAGAACCCATCCACGAGATGAAACTCCGGACGGTCCCCGCACTGCGCGTCCCGAGTCACCCAGAGGATGGCGTCGGTGATGGCCATTGCGGTCTTCAGTCGCTCGAAGTCCGCGGCGTCGATGGTCGTGAAGAACGGCGTCTCGTACTCCAGCAGCGAGATGCAGAAGCGGTCGCGGGCGTCCGGCCGGGTCACGAACTCGGAGAAGCTGTAGATGTCGATCGCGAGCTCAGACTCTGCGTCTGCGGCGGTGGTGATGTGCTGCTTTAGTTGTTCCGCGTAGGTCAGTTGGGAGGGCGTTGTTCCGTCGGTGATGATGGCGAGACGGGAGGGGAGGTTCTTGCGTGCGGGTGCTGGATCGCGCGCCGAGGCAATGATGAGGCTGGTGTCGGTGTCTTCGGCGGAGTGCGAGTCGGGGATCGTGAAGTCGAGGCCGTTGAAGGCGCTGTCGGAGAGCAGTCGATCGAGGGTTTCCTTGGAGTAGGTTCCGCCGAGGGGACGGCCTGTAGGGGCTCGACCCCAGGCGGAGAGGAGGGTGCCTGCGAAGACGGTTCGTAGTTCGGGCGAGGCGACGACGCCGAAGAGAATGAGGTGGCCGTTTCTGTAGCATGTTAATAGTGTGTTCGAGGGGGCTGAGGTGGACTTACGGCTTGAGAAGGCGTCTGATGTTGCGAAGGGCGTGGCTGAGGTCGGGGGTTGCGTGGAGGAGCTGGAGATGTTAGTTGGAGCGAGATGAATAGGTTGAGTGCACTCACGGAGGTCGCCACGATCAAATCATACGAACCCTCGTCGAAGCCCTGCTCGACCGCATCGCTGTCGACATCGAGTACCTGGAAATTCACGCGATCAGACAACCCAGCGAGTCGCTCCTCCGCCTTCTTGAGATCCTCCGGCCGCCTCTCCGTGCAGTCATACTGCGCCCACGGCGCCTGGCCAGTCCTCGCCAGAATCTCCGCGCAAGGGACACCCTCCTGCCAGCCCGCACCGACATCCAGGATCTTCATCAGCGGATTCCTGTGCGCCAGAGCCGACAGAAACACCTCCAGCGGCTTCACCAGACTGTCGCTCGCCAGCCGCTCGTTCAGATACGCCGGGATGACCTCCTCCGCCGGGCTCTCCGCAGAGGCCGTCTCGCCCTGCTGAATAAACCGCAACAGCTGCTGTCCTCTCCTGACGTAGAACTCGCCCGTCTTATTGGCGTCTCGGATCTCCGCCTCGATCGCCGCGCGGGGGTTCGCCTTCTCGCCGTCCTCCAGGTGGCTCTCGTGCGTGATATACCCGACCAGTTCCTTGGAGATGCCATCCGGCCAGGACGGGTGGATCGCCTCCTGGATTTCGTCGACGTAGTGGCGCATGAGCAGCGAGAGACGGGTGTTGAACACGCTCGACGCGGCGTCGACCCGGGGCGCAGATCGCGCACACAGGCGCGCCACCTGCGCGTCATCCATCACCGTCAGATCCGGCTGCCACTTCACGTAGCTGAGGAGATGTCGGTCTTTGTCGTCGGGGGATTCCGCGCCTCCGGTCTGCGACACGAACGTCGTCTCGTACCCGTCCATGTAGGAGAGCAGTTTATCGCCGGCCGCGGACATCGCGATCACGGAGGACTGCGTGCCGCGGAACCCGTGCAGACGCGACCGATTACTCGCCTGCAGCGGCACCTGGCCGCCCTGCGCGGCGGCGTCCGCGGAGATGAACAGCTTCTTGACGTACGAAGGGACCATGGCTGGGATGTCGCGGGCCCCGCCCTCGTTCAGCGCCGGGAAGACCATCTGGAACAGGCCGTCCAGGACGGACGGGTGCATGACGTACGGGGCGAGGTCGAGATTGGCGGACTCGATGGCGCGGGGGTCGGTTGAGAAGGGCGCGACCTGGGCGACGGCGGCGCCGGTCTTGTCGATGCGCACGTCGCGGAGGGTCTGGAAGATGGGGCCGTAGCTGACGCCGTTGGAGCGGATGGAGTCGTAGACGCGGCTGATCTGGGCGTCTTCGGTGCAGGTTTGGGTGGTGGCGCGGAGGTCGGAGGCGTATGGAGCTGGGGCGGGTTGTTGGCCGTCGAACTGCGGGCGGATGGACCCGGTGCAGTGCTCGAGCCAGTCGGAGGTGAAGGTGAGGATGCGGAATTTGAACCACGGCTGGGTGTCGGTGGAGGGCTGCTTGGTGAGGCAGACTTGGGTTTCGATGCCGGGGGAGGACGGGACTTGGAGGGCGTTGAGGAAGTGGATGTCGCGGATGTCGAAGCCGGTGGGCGGGTCGGTGGAGAGTTGGCGCACGCCTTCGATGGCCATCGAGAGCATTGCGGCGCCGGGGAGGAGGATGTCGCCGCTGATCTGGTTCTGTTAGTATGGGTTGGGGGTGATGTGGAGAAGACTGACTTGGTGGTCCTCCAGCCATGGGAGTTTCTCGAGGTCGATGATATTGCGCCAGCGCGCGTCTTGGGAGTTCGAGTCGACGGTCAGAGTCCCCAGGAGCTCGTGGGGAGGGTGCTTTCGGAATCGGAACGCAGAGCTCAGTCGATCTTCATACCAGTAGCTCCTGGAGTGGTTGAACGGATACTCGGGCAAGTCTGTCCGCACCGGCCGGGGCGCCGCACTGCTGATACCATTCGCCTTGAGCAGGTCGACTGGATATCCAAGACCCCAGAGACGGCCAACAGCCTCCAAGATCGCCCGGGTGGCATCCTTCTGGCGGTTCAGGGTGGCGGTGTAGCTGAGACGGTCCTGGGCGCGCGCCTTGGTGAGAATCTGCTGCAACGGGCCCTGCAGCGTCGCGTGGGGACCGATCTCCACAAGCATCTTGATGCCCGACAGCGTCTGCGGCTTCTTGGAGGTGAGATGCTTGCGAGGCGGCTTGCCCGATTGCACGGCCAGCAGGGACACTGCCGGGGAGAAGCGGACTTGCGAGACGAGGTTCTGCACCCAGTAGTCGGGGTCGCAGAGCATGCGTGGTCGGGCGATGGTGCCGGTGACGCTGGAGATCATGGGGATCAGATCCTGGCGGACGGGATCCTTGTCGATGTCCTTCAGGGCGAGTCGGTATTCCTCCTTGACGGCTTCCATGAACACGGAGTGGTAGGCCACGTTGACGCGGAGTTTGCGACAGAAGTGCTTGCCTTCGTCGAGCCAGGCTTGGATGAGCGCGAGCTGGTCGGCATCTCCGGTGAGAGTGAGACTCTGGGGACTGTTATGGCAGCCGATCTGGACTCGGGGCGCGTCGGTGTGTTCCTTGAGTCGGTCGATGAAGGGCTTGATCTCGGTCTCACTCATGGCCACCGCGAGCATGCCTTGCGACGCGGAGTGAAGGTTGGGAAGTTGCTGAGCAAGACGGCCTCGGTGGAAGGCGATCGTGAGGGCCGTTACGTCGCTGATGACGCCTGCGCAGTACCTAATGCCTGTCAGTCTTAACACCGTATCCGGTCATTCATGCACATACGCCGCGCCGATTTCACCCGACGAGTGGCCCACCACCGCCGCAGGAACGACATCCAACGACTTGAGAAAGTCGACAATCGCAATCTGAATGGCAGTCGTCAACGTCTGACTGTGTTCCGGTTCATTCATCGGGGACGAGCGATCCGAGAGAAATTCTGCCCAGTCAGTCGCGATCTAAACGTCCGGGTGGATTCAACCAACCGCGCAAAGAGCAGCCATATCCCAGGCCATGCAGAATCTTCTCGATCTCCGTCAATCGGGATTGAAAGAAGGGGAAGGCCAGCAGCCCGTATCCCATTCTCGGATACTGTGCACCCTGCCCCGTGAACACGAAAGCCACCGATCCCGGCTCGTCACTGGCCTTGGTCGGTTTCGCGCTCCATTTCTCCAACGATTCCAGATCCTCGCTGTTCCCTGCGACTGCGTACGAGCGCCAGGCGTGATTCGTTCGTTTGGCCGTCAGCGTATATGCCATGTCGGGGATGAATGATGCCGATAACGAGTGTCCGTTGGCGGGATGCACAAACTCGCCGTAGGAATCCAGCATCGTGTTCAGCGTCGTTTCGTCGGCCGCCGACCAAGTTAATAGCTGCGGCGTCTGAGACGACTGGATCGTTGTATCCAGACGCGCCTTCTTCGCTGGTCGTTCGTCGGAGGTCTGTAATTCTACCGTCCGATGCAGGCCTGCGATCCCCTGTTCCTGCAGATAATGCAGCGCGTCGTCGAGAATCACCACCGCATTCGATCCTCCGAATCCGAAAGAATTGACCTGTTCCAATCAGCAATCTTCCTTACCCACCATTCGTCAGCACTCACGCAGGCGCGCCTCAGCCCCGTATCCGGCCAGGGTATCGACGCCGTCGGAAACTAAACCACACCCCTGTCAGCATCCACCGCGCTAATCCAAGCCACCAAACACGTACTCTAATCTTCAGCTCCTCCGTATCAATCCTCGGATTGACCTTCTCCAAGCCGGCATTCGGCAGAATCACGCCCCTCTCCAGCATCAGCACCGTCTTCAACAACCCCGCCACGCCACTCCCCCCTTCCAGATGGCCAATATTCGACTTCACCGCGCCAATGTACAGCGGATCCTCGTGCGATCGGAACTCCTTAAACGACTCCCCGATCGCTCTCGACTCGGTCGGATCCCCCAGGGCCGTGCCGGTGCCGTGCGCCTCGAAGAACCGCACGGGCCGCATGTCCAGGCGCGCGCGCGCAAACGTCTCGCGGATCAGGGCCTGCTGCGCCGCGCCGCTGGGCTGCGTGATGCCGCCGGGCGTGCGGCCGTCCTGGTTCAGGCCCGTGGCGCGGATGACGGCGCGGATGGTATCGCCGTCGTGCACGGCGGCGGACAGCTTCTTGAGCACGACGACGCCGAAGCCGTCGCCGCGGGCGTAGCCGTTCGCCTTGTGGTCGAAACTCCAGCAGCGGCTGTCGGCGGACAGGAAGCCCATGTTCGACATGATGAGCATGAAATCGGGGTGGAAGACGAGGTTGCAGCCGCCGACGAGGGCCTACGATAGGTTATTAGTCAAAACGGGAGGTCCGATCGTAGATATAGATCGATGGGAGTACGGGAAGGCATACCATTTGCGACGTGCCGTTGTGCAGATCCTGACAGGCGATGTGCAGCGCGCTCAGACTGCTCGAGCACGCCGAGTCCAGATTCATACTGGGTCCCTTGAAGTCGTAGAACCAGGAGACGCGGTTCGCCAGCATGGAGCCCGACAGGCCGGTGGCGGCGTATTTGGGCAGGTGGTCGGGGGCGTCCATGAGGACGCTTTTGTAGTCATCGGTGAAGGTGGCCGTGTAGACGGAGGTGCGACTCCCCGTGCAGCGTGTCACTGGGATGCCGCTATTTTCCAGCGCGCGATAGGACGTCTCGAGCATGATGCGCTGCTGGGGATCCATGGCCTCGGCCTCGGCGGGCGTGATGGAGAAGAACGGGGCGTCGAACAGGCCCAGGTCTTGTTTCAGAAAGTGACCGCCTCGCAGGGGCATCTGCGACTGGTCAGTGTAATTCGACCCGAGAGCAGGGAGATGGGCTTACGGTGCCATTCAAGGCGCCCTTGCGACCCTCGAAGGCGTCGATGTGGAACTTGGACGGCGGAAAGTCCGTGGAGGCATTCTGGCCGTCGCGCAGCATCTGCCAGAAGGATTCCGCAGAGTCGGCATCCTGCGGGAATTTCAACGAGAAGCCAACGACGGCGATGGGATCGTCGTCCTGCTGCATTCTGGGCGACAAACGTTTTCTCCGGACGCGGGGAGGACAGCAGCCAACGAGCGGTGTGTCGGGAATATATACGAATATATACGACCGGATGCAGGATCGAACCTAAATGATTATCGCCTGTCTCGGAGGTTTTCCTTTCATTGGGGTTGTGGATGGACTCTCGGGCCCCGACACAAAGTCTCTTTGGAACTAAAGCTGCGACTAGACCAGACTAGTTTGCATCGCGAGGCCCCGTTCTTAAGCGACAACCCTCGCAGCACATGGCCGGTTGGGATGTTAGCCGACGCCGCCGACAGGGTTGCGATACTTAATTTATCATCATTCCTCCCCGCCGTCGCCCTCCAGTCTTCCATTGGACTTCCACCATGCGCTTCCTCTGCCTGCATGGCCAAGGCACCAGCAGTGATGTAAGTCTGCATGTCCGTCTACGTCACCCGGGACTAACCTCGGAAATGCACAGGTTCTCAAGACGCAGCTCGGTACGTCCTCGACCTCGGTGGGATGGTTTGATCGCTACGACCGACGACTGACGATGATCTCCAGCATCACTGCGCAACCATCTCGACCAGCGCGCCCGGCACGAGTACGACTTCGTCGACGGCGCGGTGCTCTGGCCGCCGGCGCGCGGGATTCGCGAGGTCTTCGGCGACGAGGTGGAGAGTTTCTCGTACTTCGACGAGGGCGCCGACAGCATCCGGGCGGCGGTGGTCGATCTGGCGGCGAACGTCGAGGCCCAAGGGCCGTTTGACGGGGTGATCGGCTTCTCGCAGGGGGCTGTCCTGGCGGCGACGCTGATCCTGGCGCAGCAGACACACGGATCCAGCCTCGGACTCAGGCGGAATGCCAGTCCGTCCGCTCCACCGGACCCGCCCTTCCGATGCGCGGTTTTCCTCTGCGGCGGCCTGCCATTCGACTGGGCGGCCCTGGAGAGGGGAACTGTGGAGCTGATCCGTCCTTTTTCTTCGTCGTCCTCGTCGTCCGGTGGTTCTTCCTCGGGTGCGCGCCCGGCCGAGTGTCCGCCCGTGATGGACCTGCCCGTGGTCAACTGCTGGGCCGACCACGACGACGACTATCCGGGCATGGGTCCGCCCTTGTCGCAGCTGTGTGCGTCGGACAAGAATCGACCGGTTGTGCACACGGTTGGCCATGCGGTGCCGGCGGAGGGTAAGGAGTTGATGGCGTTGGTGGAGGCCGTTCAAGCGACGTTGGACGACGTGGGAAATTAAAAAAAAAAAAAAAAAAAAAAAAAAAAAAAAAAAAAAAAAAAGACGAAACGACCAAAAAACCACAAAAAGTAAGAAGAAACCGGCACTTCACATGGAAAAATCAAAAAAAAAAAACTCCGTTTTCCCGCCCCAAATCATTAAACTACGGCCGCAGGAGCAACACACTCGCTGCGTAGTGGTGGAGTCCGTCCTTCTTGGCCCGTCCGTCGTCCGTTGGCTTCCGCTTCAGCCATGCGAGACACGTTTAGTCTGCAGCTCTTCTGACAAGAAGAAGACTAGGAGTCCAGCATTGTGATCATCCCCTGGTCCGGCTGCCGCCCCCACGCCGTAACCCTGACGCTTGGGGCCAGTGAGCCCGGATATACGCACCATTCAAGCGCTTCTGCAGCACCCCGGCGAATGAGACTGCCGCCTCCCTCCTTGCGCCGGCGTAAGGCGTTCTGTGAAGATCGGGGGCTGTAATCTGGAAACAGGGATAGCGATAGCGATAGCGACATGGGCTGATTGCTTATATTAGGCGGAGCCTCCGTGGTCGACTGCATGAAGGTTTTGTCTGGGTGGGAGTCTGTTATCGCTATCTGGTCGGCGTGTTCTATCTAATATCTCCAGACTAGATTCTACAATTTGACAGATATCTAGATCTACACCATGGCGTCCACAGCCCTTCCCCCCCTCCCCACCGAACTCTCCAGCCGTGCCGTCTCCATGGTCGCCGTGTCGACTATCCTGGAGACCCTGGCCCTCGTCACCGTCACCCTGCGCTTCGTCGCCAAGTTCCGCACGCGCAACATCGGCATCGACGACTGGCTCGTTCTGCTGGCCTTCGTCTTCGCCACGGGCCTCTACATCACCGGCATGCTGATCTGCACGATCGGATACGCGGGCTACCACGCCAGCGAGCTGCGTCCGGCCATCATCGAGCGCTTCCTCCTCGTATGTCTCCTTCCATCCCCACGATACCAATCCTATCACCACCCCCTCCCATCAGAAGACAATCCTGACAAATCCAGCTCGCCTACATCGACAACATCTTCTACGCCCTCACCCTGCCCACCATCAAAATCGCCCTGCTGGTCATGTACCGCCGCATCTTCCCCACGAGGACGTTCCTGTACGCCGCCATCGCCGTCGGCCTGGTCGTGCTCGCCTGGATGGTCTCCGTCGTGATCGCCCAGATCTTCACCTGCTCGCCGGTGCAGGGGTCGTGGGACCTCGCCGTCGCGGGGGGCCCGCAGTGCATTGACCAGCTCAAGTTCTACTACGGGAACTCGGTGTCGAATGTGCTGACGGACGTGGCCATCCTGTGTCTGCCGATGCCGATGATCTGGCGGTTGAATCTGAGTCGGCCGAAGAAGTGGGCGGTCACGGGGGCGTTTTTGGCGGGGGGGTTGTAAGTATTCACTTCCTTTCTGTTATTCTGTTTGTCTGTGGGATGGATGTGGACCGGGAGAGGATAGGATGCTAACAAGACCAGTGTCTGCATCAGCAGCATCGTCCGCCTCAGCTACCTCTCCGACATCAACAACCTCGACATCACCTACACGCTAGTGGCGGTGGGGAACTGGACGTCCATCGAGACCCCCCTGGCCGTGATCTGTGCGTGTCTGCCGATCCTGCCGTCGCTGTTCCGGTTCAAGGACCCGAAGACGACGAGCTACAACATGAGCAGTCGCGGCGGGGCAGGAGGGTCGACGCTGAAGTCGATGCGGAATGATCGGTCGCGGGACTACGAGACGCTGGACGACGGGACGCTGGCGGAGAGCGACAGGGAGGAGAAGGGGGTGAAGGTGCATGATGTGGTTTGACATCCTCGGTCCTCGGTTCGATGGCATGGTTGGCGTTGGGGGATCTTTTGTATGTATTTCTATTAGCTGGTTTGGGTTGGTTTGGGCTACGGGACTGCATGGATGCTAGAGTTTGGGCTAGTCGATCTCTAACTGAATGATTGAATTGATGCCTGCTTGCTGATATGTGATATGTACGGATGTCATGACCAAATGCAAAATCCCACCTTCACCCTGTTCCACCTGTCCCAACTACTGCGGATTCCGCTCGTCGTCCGCACACTCCTGCACCACCTTGACCATCTCGTCCTGCATCGTCAGGAAGATACTATGACACGTCTTGTAGTCCAGCAGCCGGATGTCCACCCCGTCCTCCTGGACCTTCTTAATCATCAGGTCCTGGTAGACCCGCGGGACGGAGTAATCCTCCTGCGTCAGGACATACGTCGAGGGGATGATGCGCCAGGCATCTCCCGACGAGGGAGTGGTGAAGGCGGACTGGGGCGAGCGGACGAGATGGGGCAGGGCCTCGTCGACGAGATGCTGGTCGACGCCGCCGAGGAAGAGCAGGACGGGGTCGACGGGGAAGGTGGAGCCGTCGTCGGCGTTCTCGACGAACTGCGGCCAGAGGTGCATCATGCCGGACTCCTGGACGACGCTGAGGACGGTGTGGCCGGGGCGCAGGATGTAGGCGCACAGGAAGGCGAGGTGGACGACGCCGCCGGGGAGGTTCTGGGCGCGGCGCTCGGGCAGGGTCAGGTCGGCGACGGCGTCGGTGCCGACGACGCCGCCGTACGAGTGCATCAGCATGATGACGCGCTGGCCGGACATCACCAGCGACTGCACGGTCTGGCGCACGGCGGCGACGTCGTCGGCGAAGGAGGCGGGCGGCGGGCGCGTGGCGCTGCAGGAGGGCAGCGCGGGGCAGTGGACGGGGAAGCCCTGGGCCATCAGGGCGTCGACGTAGCGGCGGTAGTTGGGCGGCGTGTGCCAGGCGCCGTGGACGAGCACGACGGCGGGTTTGACGGCGGCCATGGCGATCAGATTAGGAGGGGATGGGATGGATGGGGGGATACACGCGGTGGTGGTTGCTTTTATGCGCAGTCAACGTCGCGATGATCGGAGACAAACATTACCCAACATTTGTCAGCCGAAGCTAAGGTTCTTAGTGGCTTGGAAGGATTTCTCTCGCGCTTTCGCCCCAAGTCGACCGTTTAGGGCCTTTCTCTGGTCTGCTCCGTGGTCCGTCCGGAGGACTTACGGAGACTGTAGATACTCTAGTCTAAACTGATACGCCAGTAGTAGTGGGAACCGAGTGAAAAGAAAATCAGGAAAGATAAACAGATCGGAAATAATCCGACCTCTGGATGCAGAATCATCCGTCCACTCCACAGTCAAATGAAAGTCATCCGATCTGTAATCTGTAATCTGTCTGACAAGCCACACGGAGTTGTTCGGCATCATCTCTCTAATCACCAAGATCGAACGAAATCCGCATAAACACCCGGCCAGAGCGGCGTCCCTCCTTCTTATCCTCCCCACCGCACAACGTGGTCGAATATTCGCCAACGCACCAGCCGAGGGGCTCGAATTGGCCCCCAACGGAGTGGGTCGGATCGGCAGCCTCTGCAGTGATTCGTGAAAGGCACGGAATTCCCCAGCGAGGGGTTGTGTGTTGTACAGCTGGACTTCTCCTCCTTGACGTTGCATTCATGACGCTGCCTGCCTCCGTGCGCCAACGGTCCCGGTCAGTCTGACTTCATTGGCCCACCCTTCGGTCCAGGGCTTACTCCTTCGCCATATCTGGGGGATGAATCTAGCCATTTGCATCTAACCGTCACGCACGATGGCTTCCACCGTCCCCAATGACGACTATGTCCTCAGCAGAGACTATATCGACGTCTCCCGGTATGTCACTCTACCAGACAGCCCTGGACACAGCTGACCATTCAGGCTCAATCTGCAGCATCGGCTATGGACGCAGATGTTCGGCTATCTGCTGCACCCGGACATCGACACCAGCAAGCCCGATCTGAAAATCGCTGATGTCGGCACCGGAACGGGGTACGCTCACCCACCTCAGAACCAGTAGATGTATTCTCGATCGCAAACATTCTAACCCATCCAGCGCGTGGCTGTCCGACCTGGCGCCGCATCTCCCGTCAACAGCCCAACTGGACGGCTACGACCTGGACATCTCCCAGGCCCCCCCGGCCGAGTGGCTGCCGTCCAACATGCGCCTGCGCACATGGGACGCCTTCTCCTCCGTCCCCGACGACATGGTCGGACAGTACGACATCGTGCATGCCAAACTGTTCGTGTTCGTCGTGAAAGGCGACCCGACCGTGCTCCTGCGTAACATGCTGCGCCTACTCAGTATGCCCCCCTCCTCCCTTTCCCCTTCCCTTCCCCACTGTATACCGATCTAATCTCAACCAGAACCCGGCGGCTACCTCCAATGGGCCGAAGTAGACGTTCCAGGCATGAAACTCACCAAAACCAACCCGTCCCTCCCCTCCGAGCACATGAACCAGCTCTTCAGCATGACGGCGTCGCAGGACCCGCGTCTCGTCCCCGCCTGGCCGGACCAGCTGCCCGACATCTTCGCGCGCGAGGGCCTGCAGAAGATCACGGCGCACCGGGTCTCGGCGGCCCCGCACCTCGAGTACGCCATGCACCACTGCAATCTGATGATGTATGACATGATTGCGCAGCGGGCGGGGAACGGCGCCAAGGCGAAGGAGATCATGGACTTGGTGCCCAAGGCGGCGGCCGAGAGTCGCCGGGGGGCCGTGTTTGCGTTTCCGCGGATCACGGTGGTCGGGAGGAGGGAGGAGAAGGCGGAGTTGTGATTTTAGCATGTATTCCAGGCTATGGGCAGGCTAAATGAGTCCTTTCATACGGTAGCTAGATGAATGAGGAGCTCCATCGACGAGTACGACAGCAGATCTAGAATGTTTCTAGCTGATGTTATGTTGACACTGACATTGACATCCAAGTACAGATCCGCTGCCCTACATCCACTGTCCTAGGCGTAATTGCTTGATATAACCTGACTGGCTTCAGGTACGCAGACAGGAATCCCTTCTTATCATCTAGATCCAGATTCCTCAATTCAACGTCGTCTACCTAGCTATGCCATTCTCCCAGATTAAATTAGCCTGATCAATTACCCTCACTACCGATCACACCGCTAAACCACCCAGCCCTATAGCAAAGAAAGCCACCCGCAATAAGGAAGCCCAGGATCCAACCCAAGCCTTTCTGACAGCCTAGCCTCCTCGCGGTTCCTGCGGGATCGGGAGCAGGAAGGATCAACCAACATAATCTTGCATCCCAGGGTGCTGATTCGCTCCCTCGCCACGTAGCAACAGTAGCACCAACAGTATATCCCAGCTAGCTAATCATACCGTAGCATCTATAGCCCCTTGTCTGCCCTGGGATAGACATATGCATAGATAAATAACCTTAACATCCCAGCACCCTAGTCTAGGCAGCATACCCCCAACGCTAATCCACACCACACCACAGACCTATCGTCACCACCACAACCACCAGGAGAAGCATCAGCAGCCCCAGCAACATGACCCCTCAACAACCAACAGTCCTAATAACCGGCTGCAGCGACCACGGCATCGGCTCCGCCCTCGCCCATGTCTTCCACGCCCGAGGCTACCACGTCTTCGCGACAGCCAGGAACCCGTCGAAAATGAAGACCCTAGCTAACTTGAACAACGTAACCCTCTTGACTCTGGACGTGCGAGACTCCACGCAGATCGCGCGCGCCGTGGACGCCGTCCGCGCGCAGACGGGCGGCTCACTCACGTATCTGATCAACAATGCAGGACGGAACCACTTCATGCCGGTTCTGGATGAGGATCTGGATGCAGGGAGGGAGCTGTTTGAGACGAATGTGTGGGGCCAGGTGGCTGTGACGAAGGGGTTTGTGCCGTTGCTTTTGAATTCCGGAGGGGATGGGGCTGTGGTGTTCACGACGTCGATTTCGGGGTATTTGAATGTGCCGTATATGGGTAATTATCATTTTCTTCTGGTTTTGGTGGTTCGGGGTGAGGGAAAGGGGGGCGGGGGATAGGGTGTGAATGTGAATGCTGACACAAGCCTACGGTAGGAACCTACGCGGCCTCGAAACGCTCCCTCGAGCTCATCGCCGAGACGCTGCGACTGGAGCTCGCGCCGTTCGGGGTCCGCGTGCTATCGATCGTCACCGGGGCCGTGCAGACCATGGGTCAGACGTATTTCGGGGATTTTAAACTGCCGGACAACTCGCTGTATAAGAGCATCGAGGGGACTATTGCCGCGCGGGCCCGTGGGGAGGATGGGCGCGGACGAGGTGATCTGATGGCGTATGCTGAGGAGGTCGTTTCGGCGATTGAGAGCGGTGCGGAAGGGAGGGTTTGGTGTGGTGAGAACGCGGAGTCGACGCGGTTGGCGACGACGAATCCGGCTGTTCCGGCGGAGGTTATGGTACGTTTCTCTCTGCTTTCGTTGTGGTTGGTGGCTGACTGGGATTAGGATCGAGGTGTTGCTCAGGGGACTGGGCTGGATGTTTTGAGTGGGCAGTTGAAGGGATAGAGTAGCGATGAACGTGTCGTTTTAGATCATTGAAACATTATCATGACATTGGTGTGAAAAGTATGCTCAGACGTGATTCAAGCTTGAAGTCGTATCTGCTGGAAGACAATAATTATACAAACATAAACATACTGAACACTGCAAGATTCAAATACTCGGTGTCAATGAAGTGAAATCAAACTGCACATCAGACCCTTCGGCATTAAACCTCTTTGTGATCAAGGAGCGCAGCCGGTGCGTCCAAGCTTCAAGCTCTGGGTAATCAGAGCCACTGAACGCTTCATATTCACACCCAGATTGGGTATATAGATCTGTTGTTAACAAGTTCTTGAACTCTCCTGATAAACACGCCATGTCGATGGGCTGTTTCAAACCAACATCGTGCATTTCCTCCCCATTTGGGATTGTTTCAAGCGGCAATTTAGCGGTGTTGATGCGGCGAACTTTAGAGCCAGATGCTCTCTGCAGGCTTGAACTCCGGCGACGCATGAGGTACGCTCGGGGATCAAATGGACCCAGTGCAGGTTTCGCTGAGTGTGGCAACGTCTGAGTTTCTGCCCCATTATTTGATCGGATATTATCCGCATCTTCAGAGGGATCTGGAACTTCCGGTTGGGACGTCAAAGCAGCGCGTGCAGCGAGATACCTGCTGAGGTGTGGGGAGTTGGTGTTCTTTGGCTGGTTTTTAAATTGCTCGCGTCGCTTCTGAATAGCTTCTTTCTTGCGTCTCTCAAAGTCAAGGGCGTCTTCTAGAGCGCTGCCGTTAGACTGTGAAAGCTGCTGAAGCCCAGTTGACCATCCCTCCGGAGTAAGGGATTCATCCCTTTCTTGTTGATTGCGCATCTCTTCCCAGTCGGTCGCCCCGCGATCCCCCAACCTGACGTCTGATGATATGGAACCATCGCGCGTCCTCCCAGAAGGGCCTGCAGTTGATACAACTGGGCTTGTGGATCTTTCATTAAGAGGCGATTGCTCAAACCGCCTTCTAGCCAACTGAGCCAAAGACGGCACTCGAGCCTCGCCCACCGTGGTTTGGGAAGGCGAGCTTTCCGTGGATCTTCCAATCCATCTATCCAGCATCTCAGTGTTATCCCCGGATCCGTTCCGCTCTTTCTGCAATCCGGGCTGATTTGGTGTTCGCGATGCTGAGATTCGAGGAACATGGAAACTCCCTGTCTGGGACGGCGACTCCACTGCGGAACGACACGAAGATTCGGGACTGGAAGCTGATGGACTGGGTAATATTGAAGTCGCGGACCCCCTCCGGTTTGTTTCTCGGGAACTTTGGCTCCATTCGCGAAACCCCCGACCAGGGATATACTTGGTTATGCGTGGACCGTTTCCGTTTGAACTGACACCGTTTCTTCGCTGTGTCGGAGCATTGAAACTGGTCAGAGACCATGGATTAAGACCTTCCTTAGACACACCAGGGGTCTGGATGTTGGTAGAAAAATTTGTCTCCGAATCTGAAGACTCGCGGGCTATGGGCGTGGGTTGAACAAGCCTGTGAGTATCGGTGGCGATCGCCGGTCTAAAATCGTTCTTTTCGCGAGATACAGATTCATTATCCCTGCGAGCGAGAAGTAGATCGAATGAACCATTGTTTCTTGCGGGCTGCTTTCCTTTCGTTGCTTGTTTCTCGTTAGATTCCTTTTCTCCGTATGTGAAATGTAGAAGATCTTCCACTAGCGCAAATACTTCGTGTGGATTCTCAAATAATACATCGTCTTTGGCTGGTTCTATGTTGACATCATAGCTAGCGTCAGGGCACCAAATCTGCAGGTAAAGAAATGGATCTGTCGTCGTGGCAGAAGTCTCTTGACGGAACGCGGCAGTACGTATATATGATTTGTATAGTTTGGCGATATCTTGGCCAATCCCTCGAGTTGTTGATATAGGTCTGCCGTCTATGCTCAGGTACTGGCCGCTGTTATTGATCTTCGTGAGATCTACCTGATCAGCTACACCCAGCCCGCTAAGAAGAGCACATACCACATTCTGGATTAGGCAGAAGCGACACCAAACGGAAGCCAGGAGTATAAGCTTCTCCAGGTCCCTCTCGATCAGACTCTTCAGATGGCCACTGTCTTTCGACGCAGTTAGACGCGACATCATACCCGGCGATCTTGAGGGCCGCATCAATGAGCGTTCCATGCTGTGGCGCATACACCCAGTTGAAGTTCTCCGTCCGTGCCTTCAGGACCTTGAACGAAAATCTTTTCGACGGATTACACATGGCATAAGTCTGGACCATTTTCTTCACCTTCGTCAGAGTCTTGGCGCTATTCTTCAAGGCAGTTTGCCTCCGGACAGGGATATGCTTGAACAGATCCGTTATACGGACAGTGGTCCCCACTGGATGCGATGTCCGCTGAGTACTATAGGCCATCAGTTAATGTCAGTCACAGTATGGCGGTACCCACCTGAGCAGCTCTCCGTTCCGTCCATACTTCATAGAACTGCCAACCAGCTCCGATTCGACCCTGGTAAGAATATTCACACCGCCGGATATCTCTGAAGCACTGGCAAGGGCCTGCCCTCTGAAGCCGAGACTCTTCCCCCCGACTCTCCTCAGATCTTCAAGGGTCTGGATCTTGCTGGTGAAGGTGCGTCTGCATACGAAGGCATGGTCGGCAGAGGGAATACCGTGCCCGTTGTCTTTTACTTGGACGAGATCGAGCGTATTCTGGGATATTTCAACGCCAACGGATGCAGCAGAAGCATCAATCGCGTTGTCTAATAGCTCTTTCACAATTGAACAAGGATCCGAGATGACAGACGTGGAGCCGATGGCTTGAACGGTGGGCTTAGGAAGAGCCGTGATCGGCATCTTCAAGTGCGGCACACATACAGATGACGTGTCATGAATGAAGATATCGATTGATAATAGGAACGATGATTAAATGGATGAATATATATTTGATTGATATTTGATGAGATGATTGCAGAAGTTGGAAGCCGGCGGACTCCTTCGCGGGAGTATTTCCACGCACGCGATGCCACGTGAGCTGAGTCAGCGCCCCGACGTGTCCTTCCAAAATGGAAAAACATCGAAGATGCTCATCACTTTCCTGTTGCCTGTCATCGAGATCAGTATGCATTGACCCACGATGCTCTGCTCGTCATTCTCGATCTCGCAACTGGCGATCCCGTCGGTCTGCGTACTCATCGCCTTTCTCGCCTACACCTCTCAGTACTTCTTCGCCTATTTCGAGCCGTCGCCTCTACGGGAAAGCGAACTATGGCGCATCAACATCTTCGCCCTGTGCATCTGGATCTGCTACTACCGTTCATGCACTGTAGACCCCGGGCGCATTCCCAAGGACTGGAAGCCGGTAGACAGTAAGCAGCTGGAAGCCGACCGTGTCAGTGGTCGACAGCGATGGTGCCGTAGATGCGAAACCCTGAAGCCACCGCGGGCGCATCACTGCAAAACATGTCGCAGGTGAGCTCGCTGGATATGGCGAAGGCGCTTGCTAATACTTGTCTAGGTGTATTCCAAAGATGGACCATCACTGTCCGTGGACATCCAACTGTGTCTCGCACTTTACCTTTCCCCATTTTGTGCGGTTCCTGTTTTATGCAGTTGTGGGCATGGGTTATCTCGAGTCGTTGCTGTTTGAGAAAGCTTCCATCGTTTGGGCTTCCAGGAATCTTCCAAGCGTAAGCACTGGTCTGTTCTGAGTTGATGATGTACTAATCCTGTTCAGTACCTCGGACCGAGCGCATCTCAGATAGCTCACCTTTTTATTCTGCTCGTCTTGAACAGCCTAACAGTCTTCATGTTGTTTGTACTCCTGCTTCGAACCATGTGGTCTCTAGCGTTCAACACGACGACAATCGAATCATGGGAGATCGAAAGACACGAGACGCTGGTTCGAAGGGCCCGACACTTCCGCGGGTATCTGAGCGGACCAGGTGGCACCAGCATCCGCATCAAGAAGCAGGAATTCCCTTATGATATTGGCATCTGGGCGAACATCCGAGCGGGAATGGGCGGCAGTAGAAATGTACTTACCCTGCTCGATCGCAGACATGATGTGCTAACTCAAGGCAGGTTATCAGTTGGTTTTGGCCACTTGCACGGACGCCTGCTCGTACCACCGGGCTGGAATATGAAGTAAACGGGTTTGAAGGTTGGTCGTTTCCATCGGCCTAACGTACTGAGAATTAACAAGAAGTAGAACCAGATGTTTCGTGGCCACCGCCTGACCCTGATCGGATCCCTATCCCTTCTAAACAGCACCTGTCTAGTGGCATTTCCAACGCTGGGAATTATGAACGCGATGAGGTCGAGGCCTTTAACCGTCGAAAAGCGGAGGACCTCAAACGCTCAAGAGAGAACTTGGGGATCCAGCGTCGTCGACGTTTCCATAATCGTTTGGACAAAACCAAGGAGAGCCCTTCCAAAGCAGACGAGTCTAGCGACGATATCGAGGACTCCGAGGATGGTGAGGAAGGCTGGAGAAATGCCGAAGGCGAGCGATTGGGGGATTTCGGCGTGGACGAAGATGCCGAATTCTACGACGAGGAAGATATCCCTCTGGGTGTCTTACTGAGACAACGAGCCCAGAAGAATCAATAGGGCAGCTATCACCATCAAATATTCTCCATTGCACCATGTCATCTACATTATAGCTTCTTAGCGATACCCCTCAGCCGCACATATCCCAGCCACTGGCTACCATCCTCATGACGCGTCACCGCCGTCTGCAGAACGCCACAGACCTGCTGCACAACGCCCTCGCGCTTTTCGTCCGGAAGAGCATCCAAGAACGGCGCACCCATCAGCCTCACCCATCCCGCCAACCCACCATTCACCGCATCAGTCAGCTTCGTGGGCCGATACTCCGTCTCCATCTTCTCAACTTTGAACCCAATCCCCTCCAACGCACTCGTCATCCAGGCCACGGACGGGAAAAACCACGGACTCGTCTCTCTTGCCTTCTCGACCGAGATTCCCTGCTGCACAAGCGCGAATATCATCGCCGTCTGCACCTCCGCAATATTCCCATGCCCACCCATCTCAAACACATACGTTCCCCCGGGCTTCAAACTATCATATATCGCCTTGAGGGTATCCAAACGCGTCGACTCGTTGCGCAGAATCCAATGCAACGCGGCGTTAGAGATCCTGCATATTCCATTAGCTCTCTTCCTTCATCCAACCTTCCATGTACGCATTGCAGTGTAGTATAGAAACCTTACACTTTATCCCAACTCCCGTTCACAATCTCACTCTCATTCTTTAAATAGCAGCAATCCACAACGCGGAACTCCGCCTTCGCACTGCCGTAGTCTTTAGTCGCGGCGTCAATCATCGCCGGCGACGCATCGATGCCCAGCACAGACTGCACGGCGGGCAGAAACGCCTCCGTATACTTGCCATCGCCGCAGCCGACGTCCAGCACTTTGTCCGTGGGCTGGGGATCCAGGTACTGGAGTAGCGTCTGGGCTAGTTTCGGGACGAAGGAGGCGGAGGTGGAGTAGGCCTGGAACCGTGTTAGATTTATCTTCATGACATACAGCGTGATGGAGAACGGAGTGAATGGGTGACGGGAGTTGGGTTGGTGATGCATACCTCGGCGGACCAGTGGTCTTTTGCTTGGGCCATCTTGGCGTGGGGAACACTGCAGTGTTTGGTATATTCGTTGAGTTGCCGGCTCAGCTGAGAATACTGAGCTTTTTGGGTTGTTTGATGAGAATGGTCGTCTGGGTGGTGTCTATAGGTGTTTATATAGCCCAAGTCAAGGCTAGATAGAGAGCATGGTCGGGTCCGATGTCGGAGGCCGTCGGGGATGTAGCATCAGGTGCATCGGAGACCAATTAGAGGGAGAGGGATTGTTGGTAATAATTGACTATAGGTAGGATTGGGGTGTTAATTAGTTGGTATTAACGATGTAAATCGATTCTAGATAAGGTGTTGGTTCAAATCATGTTAGTACTGATTGCTTATCACTCGGTGCTGGGATGTATATTTTCTCGAACAACTAGTGACGAAGGACCCCGTCTACTGATAGTACTTCGATATATTTGCGACCAACACTACTGTTAGATCTTGAATTAATTGATCGTCGTAAATTTCCTATAGATAACCCCATCAAAACAGTTCCCATCCTAGATCCAATAAATGCAACTCCGTGGCGACACAAAATCCCCAAGCAACCTCGGCTACACATTCAACCACCAAAACAAACCCAAACCCAAACCCAGCATCCGACACTCAAAATCGCGGAATAAACAGACCAATTGACGGAAAGCGAGCCGCGATGCAAGCAACTGAACCGCGAAGTGGAGCCCGACGTCACTGGCCACTGCTCACACTCAGTCCTGGTCTTCAGTCTTCACCGTTCATTGCATATCCACATTCCCGCGCAAACTCCACAGCCAAGCAGAGCAAAATGGAGAACCATGGAAACGCCGCCCATCCGGCATTATTAATCTGCTCCACCGACTCGGGATACGGGGGAATAAAAGGGAGGGTGATGTCTGTTGATTCTGTCGTTTGATTTTGGGATTTTGTGACTTGCGATACCTGAGAGAAGATTTGGATACGACACGACACCATGCCGTACACCGGACACTGTAATTGCGAAAGCATCCGCATCACGCTGGCGAGTCAGCCTGAGAATTCGGTCATCTGTCATTGGTATGTCTGACTGTTGTTTGCCGTGGGATGGACAATGCTGATGATGGGGTTTAGTGCGAGTTGCAAGAGAGCCGGAGGGAGTGGTGAGATTGAGTCTAGGGCATCTGGTGTCAATTGCAATCGCTAAATGGGCAATAGTTTTCTCGACAAACTACTTTGTCGGCGAGGAGGAAATCTCCCTGGAAGATGCCCAGGGGACGTTAAGGATCTACGACGACACCAAGACGGCGTCGGGAAACGTTGCGCGGGTAATCTCCAAGCTTAACCGTTTCAGTCGGATGAGACACTGACCACAAGCCGGTCTAGCGCCACTTCTGCTCGAACTGTGGAAGGTAAGAACTAGAAGCTTGGTTTCGAAGACGATCGAAGCTGACAGCGCAGTCCGATTTATACGAAAACCCCCAGCGCGCCGGGGAAGCTGTACCTGAAGGCGGCGCTGTTCGATCGGATATCGTCGCCGAAACTGGCGGTGTTTAAGGAACGACAGCCGGAATGGGCGACGTTGGCCGGACCGGAGGGAGAGATCTGAACTTGGATTATCGACAGGGGAGAAAGATGAAATGCTTAAGAAAGTGGCTCCGATTGCGCCATCGCGTTGGCGTCGCAGCGGGTCCGTGATTGGCCGTGGGGCAGTTAAGCAAGGGATTGGCGGCCCTAACGCTGTCCGATGGATACTCTGTAGTGCCTGTGTATAGCCTCCGAGTGTACTTTAAGAGCAGTTCATCGGATGTGAATCGAACGTGAATCGAACAGAATCGAGTCCCCGAGCAGTCGGCGATCGACGGAGCCAAGCCAGCATGACACATCCATTGGCGGGAGTCGCCGAAGTCACCGCTTCCTTGGTTTTCCCTGCTTTCTCCTCTTTTATCTTCTTCACTACTCCGTACGCACAATCCAGCAAAGCTCGATGCATTCCCCTCCAGAAAATGGCCACCCGGTCTGACCACCCTACGGAAAGTCTTCCACCTAGACCGGAATGTGACCCGGACCAATCTGAAAATGAACGCCAACCTTCCCCGGACGGTCGGCGGGACTCGGACGAGCGAAATCGCGATGCGCTGGAACTCCACGAGATCGAAACCCAAGACGACGAAGCCGGCACCTCCACAGCCTCAATTTCATCCGGCGAGTACCGCACAACGACCCTCCGGACGGGATCTCGCACCAGTCAGCGGACGGTGCAGAGTCGGGCTCCACGCAAGGGATTGCCGGGCTACGTGCAGCGGTTCTGGACGCGCAATGTCGTGCTGACGGTGCCGCAGAAGAGCAATCGCGATCATTTCGGTATGTCTTGACGATCTCTCTTCCTTGTTTGGTGATTGGAGTTTCGGGGAGCCTTCGTCGTGTTTGGAGATGGATTTACTCCAGAGGTCGGAAAGCTAAATCTCCTAGCCCTCGAACGGACATTCCTCGCGTACATCCGCACGTCCGTCATCCTAGCCATGCAGGGCGTGTTGGTGGCACAGCTCTTCCGTCTGCAACGTCAAACCGACCCTAACTCGGAGCTGGGATATTACGAAGTGGGTGTGCCCCTGTCGGTCGCGTGCCATTGCGCCGCTATCCTGGTAGCCTTTATGGGCGCGCATCGCTTTTTCAAGCAGCAGAATGCCGTCGCGCTGGGCACGGTGTATGCGGGGGGATGGGAGTTGTATTGTATCGGGGGGTTGATTGGACTGGTGAGTTTATTACTTTTATATTTCGCAGAGTCGTCGATTCCTTGCTGGTTGCTACATTGGTTAGTCTGACTGACCATTTAGATCATTCTGGCGACATTCGTCCTCTCGATCATCATAACCGTGGAAATCGAATCCCATATCCATGATACTTGATCTGCTAAAATCTAACCCGACATCTAATCCTTGCCTCAAAATGTACATATCTACATAATGCTAATCACTTCAGGCTACGCTATATACATGCTGGCTAGCCATATGACCGTTTAACCCTGACTCCAAGTATCAGATACCTGCTCCCAGTACGACCAAATAGCTCACCAATTATCTTGAAAGAAATAGAGTTACTGAGCTCGGCATCGCCCGCTCGAACCGCAGAGATTCATAGTTGTACAGCAAGAAGTCCAAGACCTGCCGAGGCAGAGCACCTCGTATTTTCCCGCTTCCCAACTGTGGATGATCTCGTGGCTTGACTTCGCCTCGTTGAACGTGCTACTAATCCAATATATAAGTCAACGAGGTTTCCCTATCCATACATCTCCCACTTTCCTTCCCGCAGAATGCCGTCTCAGAAAGCATACTCCAGGAATCATGAACCTCAACATCAACCCAGCCCCTTCCTCCGACCCTGACCCAACCATAACCCCCCAACCCCCATCTCATCCCCTCTCATACCTCTCTCGCATCCCCTCCGACCCCATCCAACCTGAACCCACAAACCCCTCGCTCCGAACACCACCAGCAGCAGAAAAAACAACAACATACCACATCTACCCGACGCACCAAAACCCGTCCCACGCGCTGATCACCACCATCCGCCTCCCCAAATCGTCCTCCGCGCGCCGCAAACACCTAAAACGAAACCCCTCCGCCCTCACCACCGACGATACATCAACCCCCACCCCCTCCAGCTACTTCCTACACCTCCCCGCCATCGCCTTCCACTCGCCACCTCGCACGCTGCGTCGCGGCGCCACAAAAACGAGCCCCCCGCTGTGCATCATCCACAACTCGACGTTCTGGAGGCGATGGCGCATCCTGTCGGGCTCGGCGCTGATGGCGACGATTGATCCCCGCGGTGTAGTGAGCTGGGAGAGGCGGAGTACCTGGGGGAATGGACCCGTTGGGGACGCCGAGGTGAAGGGGTATAAGTTGCGAAAGTGGCGGCTGTGGGGTGAGAGTGGGAAGGCGTATCATCGGAGGGTTAATGCAGATCGGGATCGGAATCGAGGAGCGAAAGCAAGGACGGAGACCCCGGTTCCGGTTCAAGGGCAAAATGTGAAGGCAAGCGAGAAAAAAGCAGCGCAGACGGAGATGGGGATAGAGATACTGGACGAGAGCACGAAGACATGGGACCCCGTTCATGCCTCCGACGTCCTCCCCGTCCCCTGGACGAACCCGTCGCCGTTCTCGAGCCGCGTCAGATGGTACGGGTTTACGTATAACGGCGTGCATGCAACCTGGAAAGGGAGTCGAGATGTCCCCGCGAAGAAGAAGTGGGGGAGACGGTTGATGCCGGTGCATCATTTAAAACTTGTGGCTGAGTGTCCGAGTCCTGGGATTAGCCATTTCGATACGAAAGGCAGCATGGGGGAGTTGCAGGGAGGAGAGGAGGTGGTGCTCGCTCGATACTCGAGTAGCTTGTCGCATGGAAAGCATGGTACGTTGGTGATCTTCGACGAGGAGGTGAGTCGGGTGTTTGGATCTCAGGGGGTAGGTTCGAGGAAAGAGAAAGGATTTGCTCGAGAGGGAGATGAGGTTGGTGAGATGGATGAGTATGATGTGATTGTAGCGACGGCGATGTGCATGGTCCTTGGGGAGTGGCAGAAACGGAAGACGGTGCTGGAGATACTGCTCGCGTTGGCGGGGGGTGGAGCGGAGGGGGCAGGGTATTGATCGACCCTGTTAGTTAAGGTGTTTATAATCTCATATTATATTGATATGGGGAAGTAACTGGTAGGTCTGATTGACCCCAGTCCGATCTAATGCAACAGCGCGATCTAACAATATCTAACAACCCATCTATCAATAGCCCGCTATGCAATATATGCACCCAATCTCCGAACCATCTAAACAGGCCAACTCCTGAACATCAAAAACGGCGAGAACACAGGCGTCCCATCCACATAAACAGACCTCACCATCGGATCCATCCAAACCGGCGCAGTCCACAGCAAAAAGACACAGACCCAGAGAAATCCCAGTGCGCGACGAACAACCGGGCTCAAAGCACCGACCCATCTCCGGAAAGCATGCTGGAATGCACTCTCAACCAAGATGCCCACAGCCTGCATCGTAAAGAACCAGAGAGCGCCGCTATCCTCCCACGCGATACCAAATGTCAAGTCGATGCCCGAGTGGAAAAGCCCGGACAGCATGAAGGCGATGACGAGGCGCAGATACACAGCCCATCTGGAGGCGCGTGGGATGCGCAGGATGCTTGAGGTGATCATGTCCGCATTGGCTGAGAGCAGCGGGCGGAGTGTTTGATGCCATGAGATCCTATACAAGAGATTAGCTTCTTCTAATCTAGCTGGTTTTGATAGACAGAAATGATGCACATACCCCCAAAGTCGACGCAGCGACCAGCCCTCGAACAGCGAACCAGCAATAGGAGGCCACGCGCTGGGATGATGGATCCCCAAGCCCACCGCCGTGATCGCACCAATGTTATACCCCGCGAGGATAAACGCTCTACAGCAGATCCCAAACGAGATAGTAAACGCGATCTGTAGAACTGCTCGTTTCATCGACGCCGCATACACCCACGGCAACAAGACCGACTCATCCCTCGGCAAGGCCTCAATCGCAGGCAACAGATTCGGATCCGTCGTATCCACCGTAAACAGCGCCAGAAGAACCACGCCCAGCACCACCTTGCCGACACCAACGAGCACAAACCGGCCCCTCTCCGGGCCATCCTCCATCCCCTGTCCACCAAACCTCGGTAGCATCCTCACCTGCCACGGCGTGTTGACCCGACGATAATTAAACGCGGTGCCCAGCGCCCACAGGATTCGCGCCACGAGACTCCCCGAGCGCGTGGCTTTCACCCCAGCCCTCTTCTCCCACTCGACCTGCCCATCGTAGGATATCCGACTCAGTACCAACAGATCCATCTTGTTCAGCACATTCAGCCAGCAACTCGCCATCATCGGACCCGCGACTCGCACGTCGATCGCACCGCCAGTAATCTCGCGCTGGAACCCACACGCCAGAGCAACCACCACCGCTGCAACGGCTGGTCGCAGTCGCGACCGCGACGGAGTCAGTCCGACAGCCATCGCAGTGACCAGCTGCATCAGGGTCCACTGCGCGACGGGGACGCGCCAGACATCGAAAGCGGACATTGTGAGCGAGAGAAGGAGCCACCAAGTCCGAGTCCGAGTACCAGTCAACACTTGAGGATGAATAGAAATCGTCAAGAATCACAGGGTGCGAATAACTCTGCTCTGAGCATCGGGGACATGGACGTGGTGCGAGTGCGAGTGCGCATGATTCTGATTCAGGTTCAGATTCAGTGTTGACGATTGTTGTTGGGGGGATCTGCAGAACAGCGCGTCGAAGGCGGTGATTGGTGGGCGGTGGAAATGCGAGGCGCTATTGCGGCGCTATGGGCTCTAGTTTTTCATGAGCAGGGTCTGGTTGGTTGAAAGGGCGATAGTGGAGGAAACTAGCGAGATGTTTGAATCGGTTTCTTTTCTTGGGTGGTGAATTGTTGGCCTTATTTAAGTCTACAATGCTGTCTTACTCCGAAGAGGATGCTACAAATGCTAGCTTCGATAGAACATAGTCTAATCTAGCCTGTGACGCGAAAGTCATAGCCCGGAGGACAAAGCTGCAAAATTCAAGCATTCGGAATATCCTCCTCAGCAGAGTGTTACAATCCTCTAAATCGCGAAGGCTCCGGGATTGACGGCGGGATCACCGGCGCAGGCTGGCCTCCGAGATGTCCGCCAACAACTCCCATGACAAATACCCAGAAACGCGAAAAAAGTTCATGAGCATAACATCCTACTCACCGGAAAACCAAGCCGATCAAAATAAGAAACCTAGCCAACGAGATCTCCCCGGATAAATACCCCTGATCCTCCTGTGTTGTTACTTCCGCAAGCGGAAGAGGAAAAACGTCACGATCTCATGCCCCAGATCGAAAGAATCTCAATGAATGTAACCTATGTCATGACTCCCTTTGTTTCATCTTCGACACGATGAGATTGAGTTTTGGTTGACCTAAAGCCCCACCAGATTATGGGCTTGACCTATCGACGTCCGAGAATCGCAGTGACGAAAACTGTCTGCTGAACTAGAAGATGTCATGTAGGAAAATTGACAGGGTCTGTGATCTCGATCGCGATCGAACCGAAGTTAGCCCCCGTAAACGCGGGAGAAAAAGCATATATTTTGCGGTTATTGGATACTGTTACCACGATATGGACTTGCGGATGAGGCTAGCCATCCATGCAGCGAATGCGGTAATACGCTTGAATGGCTGGTCGTGAAGCATCGGACGTGGGGAGTTAGCTTCATATACAAGAAATTCCACTGGAATACAGCATCGCCTCGCGTGTCTAGTGGTCCAGTGCATAATCCTACATAGTTGGATAGGTAGAGAGTCAGCGAATTTGCACCCTACTGCTCGATGAAGCCTTTGCGAGCAGATCATTAAACCAAATAAGAAGTCAGTCAACTCCGAAAGCGCATAGCTTCAAAGCTGAATGAAAGTTCAACCAACGGCCGAAGTTAGGTTTGTCAACGCTCCATATAACCATGTAGACTGCGGCATATCCGCCAACTTGGATTCCGCATAACCCAACTTGGGTCGAAGGTCTTGATCTAAAACTTAACCCAGTCTGCGTCCAGGTGAAACTTCTTTAACCTAGATTTAACCCAGATTTAATATTAGTACCCTAATAAAACTTATTAAAATTTAATTTAATCTAATTATTATATAATTTTAATTATAAAGCTGCTTAGTTATTATTGGCGGGCGTAGATCCGGTGCTTTGCAAATCCGAAGTCCCAGTGAAGCTACCCTTTAATTTGGCACTGAGACGGATTATTATCAGACTGGGGTAAAACCTTTATTGAGTCATAATCTCATATTTTTCAGGTTACCAAATTAAATCAGCTTGCCAATGTGCCCACAAAATCCGGGAGTGTTCGTGAGAAGAGAGAAATGGCATAAACCCAAAGGACCACTAGGGGAAAGCATATGGCCGCGTGAATGAAGTGGATAAGAACTTTGTAGATAGAGCGCCGTAGTGGAGGCGCTCTATTAGCGCCATCATCCCAGGTGGGAGTGGATCTACAATAGAAAAGGGTTTAGAGGAATTTAGGGTTAGATCATACGACTATTCTGGATAACTACTATTACTGGATACTAGAAATTAAACCATAGATAGGTCCTTTATGGGTTTAGGTCTTCTTTAATTTTCAAGATGATCATACAAAAAGAAGTGCTTGCAGTCTAGGTAGTATGGCGAATACTGCCCTAGGTATGTAAACTAGCAAGAGCTCCTCACCACCGTGCAGTCAGGTAGACTGCTCCGGGTCCCTCCAGCGCTTGGGCTAGAGAGAGATTTCTAAATGATGGCCACAATCCTCCTCTCAAGTATGAGCCGAGCCGCAGCCATACAGAGGGTCCCAACAACAAGCGTCGTCCCGCAGAACATAGAGCACTCAAGGTATCCATACGTCCTAATAAGAGCGCCATTGACTGGAGTTCCTACCAGGCCTCCAAAGCTGCAAACAGCAAGGCCTTGTCCAATGTATGTTCCGATTTCACTCGGATTAGGACAGACTGGTTGAGAGTTAGTTGCAGGTTTGTAATTAGATGAGGACAGACAGACCTTGAGCAACTGTGGGCGAATACAAAGAGAAGATTGCGCCAGAGAAGAATCCAAAGAAGATAACCCAGACGGTAATACCGGCCGTGGATGTGGCAGCCGTCCAGCAGAAGCAAAGAACAGCACAAGCTATATATGTAACGATGGCCATGTTGAAGCGTCCGAATTTATCGCCCATGAAGTTAGGAATGATACGGCCGAAGAACGACGATGCATTTAGGATGGCAACCTGGTACTGAGCGAGTTGAGGATCCATGCCCTGTGCTCGACTGTAACTGGAGACGTAGAATATCGGGCCATACAGGCCCATTAAGCCGATCAGAAAGCCCGCATTTGCAAAAATGTATGCCCAGTTTGTAAATGCCCTTGGGACGAATAAGTCCTTTTGTCGCCGCGGAGCGAATTCTTTAGTCACGATACTGGAGTACATGATTAAAGCTAGCATGATGAACCCGACTACCCGGACAGCCCAGCCGAAGCCGATCTGAGACAGGAGTCTGTTTAGGGTTACGGGGAAGATGATACCTCCGAAAGCTGCGCCGCTAACAACAACGCCCATTGCCCATGCGCGCCACTTTACGAAATATTGGCCGACCGTTGAGACAACTGGGGTGAAGATCATGCCGCAGGCTAGTCCTCCGAGGACTCCTTGGGCGAGAATAAACTGGTAGTATTCTTTGCAGAGGCTGGTCATCATGACAGAGAAGACGAGAGTAATGCCAGAGGGGATAAGGACCATCTATGGAATCAGTCAGTGAGTGACTTAGGATAAAAATGTATGACAGAAGTAATGAAATACCTTGACGCCAAAGCGATCGGCAAGAGGGCCACTGATGGCGCCAAAGAGGAATAGGAAAAATGCTTGGAGAGATCCTATCCATGAGATGTCGCTTTCAGATTTGTCGGAAAGGAAGTTATCCTTATAATAACTCTGGTAAATGCTAAATGACTTGGTAGCGGCTAGCCTCATAATAGTAATAGAGAACCTACCCGAATGTATTGATATAACCAAACGTGCACCTGATAGAGATAAAGTCAGTCGGGAGAACAATCAATACCAGGAATGCTTTTGAGATAAGGCTGACACTTGAGCTGCAAATGCACCAACAGTAACCATCCAGGCACGGGCACCTCCATCTGGAGGGTCTCGGGGTTGCGTCCGGGCCTCCTTTGAAGTCATAGTGGCAAGAAAAGAGGCAGCTATTTTTTTTAGAAAGGACATTCAGAAAATGTATTTTAATAAAGTTCAACTAAGTATTTTTATAAGAAGCCATATTGCTTTGTTACTCAAAATCCGATGTTTGGGGGGTTCATGGCTAGTAACCAACTAACTGTAAGGGAAAGCAGCTCGGAGTTAATCGAAATACGAGCAAACTCCGACTAGAAACCAAGGATGTTCGGGCTAAGACTTAAGGCCGAGTTCAAACATTCCCAGAATGCTAAGAACCCTACATAGTGTTTAACCTCGTTAAGCAGGTCGAGTGATCTATCTACACATCGAAGAGCACGTATTCAAGCACATGCCGACGTCTTAGAATAACTGTTCATTACTTTTCAACCAATTAAATACCAAAACTTCGGTGGTTACATTCCATAATAACACCAAACCATCCCCGTATAGCCGAAGCATGTACAGCATTACCAACATCCACACCACCAACGTCAAGATTTTCACAATGGCCGAAATAGGGTGACTTCAATAGCACCGATATATCTACCTACAGAAACGAAAGGGCACAATGCCCAGCCACCCCCAAAAGAAGCCACAGGAGCAAAAGCAAAAACGCCTCGAAGTCACCGACTCAAACGTCTGGACGGGAATGAGAGAAGCGTGATAAGAAACACCTGTTCCCAGAATGCCTCATCGGAGTCGAACACAGCCACGAGTCTTCCTCCAGAAATCTGAGAGCGGCGAGGTCCGATTTCATTTAGTAACGTTTTTAATTATTATGCAGGTTGTGTCCACCGTTCGTCAATTTGGAAGATATTGGAAAGATATTCGATGGAATAAGCTCCACTATTACTTAACCACAGAGGACAGTAGTCTTGGCAATACGTGGGTTTCTCCCTTATGCCAAGGGCCCAAGAGCATCCCCTCTTCACAACAAAGACAATAATAATGGTACTGCCTGGATAAATTCGGACATTATTACCTAAGTATCACCGGTAAATCCGTTTTTTGAGGCCCCCTGACAAGGATTATCGTAGTCCGCAAACCGGCCTCCTAAGTCCGACGGGAGCCCTAATCTAAAGTGTGAAGCCTTGCGGGTGTACTTATTCGACCCATGTATGCACCCGAGTATGTTTTAATGAGTTGTAATCACAAAATTGAAATCAATCGTTGATCGCATTCATCAAGCCTGGGATATTGTTTGCCTTTCTCTGCTCGGTATTTACGAATCCATTATTCGCCCAAGATATGTCGTTCAATCGAGCCGAGAACGCTATTCAGTGTCCTGGTGCACCGAAGAGCAATGGAAAATATGCACTGGTAATCAAGCATGGGAACGTTCTGCATCTTTCCGGGTGGATGGGACAAGACCCCGAAACGGGCAAGGTCGTCGAGGGAGGTGCTGTTGCGCAGATGGTAAGTTCAGTTGGGATACCTTCAAGTTCAGAATGAGAAGCCAGAAAGCCTGCCATCATTGGATGCATCTTGTCGTTTAATTTATAGGATGGTTTAATAACATTCATCAGGAGCAAGCTACTCGCAATATTGAAACTTGTCTTTTGGCCGCTGGTTCATCGCTGGACAAGATCATTTCGCGTCGCCTCTTCATCACTGATATGAGCAAAGTTTTCGAAGTCGATGATGCTTGGGGTCGTTTGCTCAAACCTCCTTATCCTGTCAGTACAGCCATTGGAATATCCAGCCTGACCCAGAAAGGTGCGATCATTGAGTTGGAGGTGACGGCGGCAAGTGATTAAAATAGGAGACTATTTTGGTGGTGGTCTCTCCCAGAGGAAATCAATCTGTGGGATTTTGTCTTGCTCAATACATATTATGCTGGGTTGCTGCCAGGATCCTATACAGTAAATAGAGGCATCATATCTGAATATCACAAGATATTTGTTAGGAGTTGTGTATGAGGTATTTACATCAGGTAGATATGAAATTTAGGCCGGCTGAATAAGAAATTGGCTGAAGAGGGAGATATATTCACAGTTTGAGATAACCGGCATAATGGGGAGCCAGAGCTCCCTGGCCTTGTCTTCGCTTGGGGAATCCGATCTCTCCTTTGGAATTCAGGTGGAAGGACCTGCCCAGCGTAGATCTGGATATTTCTATAGAGTCCATGTTTTCTTTCAAGACCTTCCTCGCTTAAAGCCCGTCGTAGTACGACTGTAAAGATAATAGTCATGCAACACATAGCTATATTGACTACAAAGGCGGCCGTCCACGGGATTATTTTGGATTGTGAGAGATTTTGAATAAACAAAGAGGCAAGATGAAATTGATCGCTGGAGATCTTTTGTATTTACTCTTCAATCTGGCTTTCGGCAGCCGACATGTTCGGCGGTGTACCTGGGTAGGCTTTCCGAATGCAATATTAAATGGTATGCTGCAAAAACGCTGCCCAGGTGGTGGCACTTGCTATACTAGCTTCTGTTGATTACTCCGAATCATGTATACAGGAAGCTTAAGAGCTAGAGAAACAGAGAGCCATAGGCTTCCCCTTCGCCCCCCAACAATAATTTCATATTGTCCAGTTAAAGAATCTTATGGCTTACGTATTCAGCATCCGGCAAAACAGCGATAACGCCGTCGTGTTTTCTCATTTTGCTCAATGTTGAGTTAATTGTAACTTTTGGTGATCTTTTGGCGAGGCAATAATTTAGTCAGACTTTAATTGAAGGCGCCCTTTCGCTCTTCCGGAATGTCAAATTCAATGCCAGTATTGGTGGTCAGAGGCTAGGGATTCTATCAGACAAGGCGGACCTACCTGCCTGTAGGGAAGGCATGTTTGTCCTAAAAATAGCAACACGAAGGAGAAAATGCATTACACTAGAAAGAAACGTGGTTCTTGCTGCAAGAACTTCGAAATCTTGAAGAAGCTTTGTGGTCCCTCTCAAAGCTGCGGCCCTCAGAAAAGGTAGCTGAAAGACAAGCGCATGATCCTTCGATTAAACGGATTTATCCTCAAAATTTGATGTAATCGCCCGCAGAATAGTCGTCGGGTAAGGCATTTTGTCTTAGAAATTTTCGACCGTTTATGGTGGGCAGCATCTCTTATTTTCATGTCATTTGACGTGACAACTTTGACAGCTCTTGATCCTCGGGCGATCAGAAGTATTTATTGTGGGATGATACACACATTACAAAACATAGTCTCGCGACACCTTTTGCAATTCCTTCTCCTTGAACTTCCGCAGAGAATTATATATAGACTCGTGGTCCGTTTATGAACGTGCTCGCTTTATGGCACCAGCGTTGAAGCCAACATGCCCTGTGGTAAGGGGAAAGAGCAGTGATGTAATTCATGCATGCAATTGCAGGGTACTTTACGCAATTTGACATCGAAATCCGCAAATTGCAGATATAGTATGCGGATATTAACACTCCCTAGCAGCCTACCTACACGCCGTCTCTATACGGCTCTCAGTGGCTGTAGGAGGAGAACGATAGAATGACTTCGAAGCAATCCGGAAACACTAATGAAATTTGTGGAGCTAATCAACTAACTGATGGAACATGAAAGCAGGCAGGAGGAACGTCCGGATGACTCCTAGGTAGGTGCGGTGGGTTGACTACTGTGGCAGAAATTCGGGAGGATTTTATTCCGCAGCGGAAATGACTAATTCGATAAAACGCTTCAATTCAAAACAAACGATGTCATTGGCTATAAAAGAATGACGATTTTTGCGTGTTTTTATTGGTTGTTCTACATCTCGATTGCAGCGATTTTCAGGGCTATTTATATTGCTTTCTCAGGAGTCAAATCGATGAAAAGATCGTCAATTTATGACTTCATTTCATGACGTGTGAAAGTTGCGTGATTTCGAGCGAGGCGATGACCGATTAATCAATCGCTCTATTTAACTAACTACCTAACTAGTTACCCGAACTGCAACAACTACTGGATATTGCCGCAGCCTATAACCATGGTCCCGGAACGTCTATCGATCGCAGAACCAACGAAAGTCATGATCTCAGAGGAAGATCGACGAGATCTGGATGGAGTCAATTGGGCGAGTCATGACATCATACAAATTGAGACAGACAGCTCTTTGTACATAAACACCCGCCTTTGCTTCGTCGACATTTACTGAATTCCTCAGATCCCCTTCATAACTCACAACACAATACAAAACAGCAACCATGAAGAACCTCGTTAGTAGCACCCTACTATGTCCGAAATAGCAGTGGCTAACGAGATAACTAGACTTTTGACGTCCGCTACGACAACGAACTCGCCCACGAGTACTACGGCGACGGACAAAAGCTCACGGACCGGTAAGGAGCCGACACTACGCATCCTTGCTAAAGTACCTACGAATTGATTCTTTCGTGTATAGGATGCGACAGATCTACAATGGCAAGGAGCTCACGTTTCCCGATCAATACGACTCCACCTTCACCACGCCGCCGATCCACTTTATGCAGTAAGTCTACGAAGCTAGTCGGATGTCGGATAGAAGCTAATTAAAGCAGGGTCGAGGCGGAAGATGACGTTGATGTTGATGGATTGAAGAGTGTCAATGTTCCCCCTGGCTTGAGCATTAAGATCATAGACTTTGAGGATTAAATTGAACTTGGGAGCCAAGGTAGCCTGGTAGCCTTTACTATAGTGAGATTTAATTGAACACATTTGTCAGATACCATGCAGCCGGAGTTTCATATTCCATATGAGAGCAGTCTTCAATACTATTGCAGGCTTAAGAGGCTATACACGGCGCCTTTCACGAAGCTAGATGGACCGATTCCAAATAATTAGAGATCCCTTTCCCGTAGATATTATCATTATGAACGACTTCCGCACATGCGCCGATTCTCGCCACAACTTCCACCCTCCGTAGCATAACCTAACCCATCCCATCTTATCCCATTCTAACCTAAAGAGATCCGCAGCTCGTCGATTCCTGCGCACGACAGTTCCCAAACCCACCACCTAATCATAGCACTCAATAGACTTAGTCCGGGACGCAACCGACCGCAAACAAGGATTATCGTGATCCGTCAGATCGCTTGTCTTGCCCCACAAAGTGCACAGGGGGCGCCAGTCGCAGTCTTTGGAACTAGATACGGAGCACTCTCTTAGCATGTGTTCCACCTCTGTCTACGCTTATCGTTGAAATTAAGACAGAAATAAGTGCATGGTGACCTACTTGAACAAAACGCACATGACACGTCCGCGAGGGATTTTGATAGACCCGAGTTGTTTCCTGGGTTGGTTAGCGTTAGCTTGGTCGTATGAGATGGATGAATGGGATGGGATGGGTTAGAATACAGATCGCCTTTGATCTCGGTGCATTTGTCGGGCGAGATCTTCTTCGAGTGGCCTTTGTAGTCGGGGTCGTTGTAGAGGGTTACCTGTTCGTTGGGTTACTCGTGATACAGACGGAGACTAGAAGGGAGGGGGGTTACTTCATGATCTGCGGCGGCGCTAAGGGTCAGCATTGCGAGGATCGCGGAGAGGACTTTCACGATTTGCATTTTGCTGGTGGTGAGGATTTGGATAGTGGTATTGAATATGAGATAATAGAGGTATTTTGGTGTTTTTTGTTGTGGTTTGTAGTTTCTGGCTGTAGATAGAGGTTAGGAGATAGCTGGATAATCGCTCGATTTATAGAAAGCCATTCTACTAGGGAATCGAAACATCATATTCAACTAAAAAGCAATGGCCAAGCTATCAGGCGACCTTGTATGCGGAATGTTCGTGTTCTAATTTAGGATATGGAAAGGAGTACCCAGCATCTGGAGGTGTATAGTGTTGTTGTTGCTGCATAATTTCATTCGCGTGGTGAGCTGTTGACTGATGTCATTACGCTGGACGACATTGGGAATAGGACTTGGATGACTCGTTTACTGTCTATTGATAGGAAGTTACTTGACCTACTTGTGAGCTCATCAGTACAACCTGTGACACGCTCTTCCAATCTCAACCGGCTAAGCTAGGCAGAACTATTCCAGACATCAATACCATCGATATACTCAATCGACTACCATATGAGCATTCCACTCAGATGAACACAGAATACATATACGAGCCATCCCAGCCAATGGGACATCCCCTCCCCGGCACAGCCAATCCAATCCACCCCCTACAGCGCTGACCAGACCTGCAGTGTTCCACAGCCCAGAACAAAATCCGATCCAGCTACCCCGACCCACTCAATCTAGATACCCCAAACCCCCAGAGGATCCATACCCCCGGATCTGACCCTCTTCTGCTGCAGCGTCTTCACCCGTCGAACCAGGGTCCCCACGCAGATCGGCCCAATAAGCGTACACAGGGTAATAGCCCAGACAATGACCAGGTAACTCTCCGTCGTTCCGGTCGACGCTCCGTCGGAGAATATTCCCCGAGATTCCGCCAACGAGGCGATCAGGTATCCGATCTCTCCGCGGGCCACCATGGCAAGGCCAAGAAGCGACGACGGATACAAGGACTTGGGCTTAGGGGGCAGGGAGACACGATTGGACGGTGTGCGCTGGGGGACGGCGGAAGGGGCCGGATGATCTGATGGCTCAGCCTGCGGTGGTTGATCAGGCTGCGTGTCTGGATTGGTGCTCGGGGATGGCCCTTCGTCTGTGTCCGACGTCTGAGGCTGGGGTGTCCTTTCCTTCATCGGGATCTCGGTACCGGTCGTTTGCTTCTGCCTAGGAGCAGGCTTTCGTGCACCAAAGCAAACGAGAGTCGCATACGAGAAGGGCTTCGTGGCGGTGCGCAGAAGGCTGTATACTGGACTCAAGGAGACGCGGACCAGCCATAATCCGGTAATGAACTTGGCAATGACCATGAGGAGGGCATAGACAACGCCCCGCCATACGATGCTTCCTTGGAACATCTCGGTGATCGGGATGGCGAATCCGATGGACGCCTAGCTTGTCAGCGATGCAGTCGAGTGCTTTGGCATTAGGGGAACTTACGAAGAAAAGAGGGATGAATACCCGGTTGACGGGCTCTTTGTAGTATCGTTCATAGACTACCACGCCAGTTGGGGTTTCATGACGTTCTGCTGCCGGTGGGTGTTCGACAGGAGAGCTCAATGGGGTTGGTTCTCGAGTCGGCTGTTTCCCATTGTCGGATGTCTCTGGAGTGTTTGAAGACTCGGTGGCGCCACTCTGCTGAGATGGTACTGCCTGCTCCTTCTCAGCCACTATCCCGTCAAACCAAGAGACAATTACTCCGGCAAGATACGCAGCGAACAGACTCGAAGTCCCCGCATACGTCGCGCCAGCAACCAAACCAACAAGAACACACGTATGCGCGACGAACGCAAACTGCGCCGTAAGCACCACCCCCGGCATCTTATCCTTCAAGCCCACCAATTTCCTCAGCACAGGCTGAAGACAAAATCGACAGGCCAGGAAAAGACCAACAGCGAAGCCTATAGACACAAAAATGGGCCTAATAACAGTGACCACGCTGAACGAGTCCGAGCCACCAAGATTACTGATAATCTGAACCATAATCAGTCCGACCACATCGTCAATCATCGCCGCACTAGTCGTTACAACTCCTAGTCGGGTGGTGATCAAGTTGGTAGTGGACAGAATGGTAAAAGTGGTTCCGAGACTCGTCGCGCTGAGAGCCGCACCGGCCGCGAAAGCCTGCAACGGAGTCGCGGAGACCAGGTCCATGAGAATGAAGGATAGGCCCATAGGCACGCTGATTCCGGTGATTGCTACCGAAAGCGACAGAAGGAGATTGGCTTTCAGCGACTTAATTGAGGTCGAAAGA
The DNA here is from genome assembly GCF_002849105.1 of Aspergillus steynii IBT 23096. Lineage (NCBI taxonomy): Eukaryota > Fungi > Ascomycota > Eurotiomycetes > Eurotiales > Aspergillaceae > Aspergillus > Aspergillus steynii. Next base: position 2,781,554 of record NW_020194400.1, read on the forward strand.
CCACCTATAGGTCCGTTAGTAAAGCCTACGGTCGCATACACGAGCAACACACCTTCATATACGAGCATAATCAGGCCCAGATATCCAAGCTGCTGAACAGCTGTCTCCATACCGCGATCGAGCCATTTCGCGCCCGGGGTACCCCAGAGGATGCCGATGAACAGCTGGCCGATGAGGCCGCAATACAGCAGTTTATCGAGGCAGACATTGACGAGATTCAAGACCAGCAAGAATCCGGCCAAATTGAGCACCGTCGCAATGGCAGGCTCATGATACGCAAAGGCCGCTTCGGACTGATCGGCCATGTTATAAGGATGGTAGTAATTGTTGATCCAGGAGGCTATATAGGAAGGGGCAATTTTCGACGATTCAAGAGAACTTCAATACGAGCAGACTCCATCAGTGGGACATTCAGATAATACTTCAGAGCGGGTATGTGCCGATGGCTTGTGAGAAGACAGGGAAATTTGAGGTGGAATGAAGGCGTGCAAAGATCAAAGATGAGGCAGAGGCAAAGATGAAGATGAAATCCGAAGGCTGATTCTGACGGCAGAAGAGTTTTCCGCCAAGTTGACCGCCAAGTGTGCGGTGATGTCATGCCAAGACTCTGTCTGTATGGCCTCAGGCTGGAAAAGAAGAATTGACAATTTATTCAAATGAGCTACTAAAGACTGATCAAATTCCGAGTATAGCCTCAAAATCAAACTCAATTTCATTTATGTTTCTAGGCTAAATAGGGGGTCTCTTTAGGCTTCGAAGAGAAGGGGGGGGGAAGAATCTGATGTTGCAGTCCTGCAATATATATACTACCATGACTGTATGCTGTGAGGAGAGAGGTTTGGGAAAAAGAATTTTGTACTTAGCATGCCCATTATCGTCCTTTTTCTTTTCTCTGCTTATGACAAAACAGAGACAGAGTCTCCATTGTGTTCTCGTGTATAGTGATTATGGCTCAGGTCCTGCCAAGATCCAATCATCCACTTTCATATACTCCGTAAGTCCATCCTACAAAACCAACAACCGAAACCCGACCAACGCCGTCAACTTCTATTGCATACGACAGGTCTACACGAAATAGGCGATGGTGATTTCAAATAAATCAACATAAAAACACTCCACTGAGTATACCCGCAACTTGTGATATAGAAGGAAATAGAAATGTTCACGAAACAGCGTCACCGCCTACTTTGGCGGCTGCTATAGCCTCGTGCCTACATGCAAGTTGCAGCGTGCATGCAGGAGGATGTCCCAGGTGTCGAATTCTGTCGAACTGAGCCAGGCGCCCACACCGTCTTTTAGCGTAACGGCGTTGTGGAAACACCCACATTGGGCTTTTAGAGGGGCAGTGGGGTTCATGGTAGTTGTGAGGCTGCCTAAAAAGGGCAATCTATTTGAATTGACAGTCTCTATCTAGATTAAGAAAGATGAATGTATGACAAAAGCTAGGAGATAGATCAATGATCATATGGTATATGGCGCTGAAAAGGACTTTGATGACTCCCTATCCGAACCGTTAACAAAATGGCTTGTGGCTTAAAGTGGCGGACAATAATCCATTCTGGGCATTCTAGGCCCCTTGGCCCATCGTTGGCAACAGGCCATTCTAGACCGTCAAAATTGTGACGAGTCCTCGATCCATAGGTCCAATACGAGGGCGATGAAGTCATCCCGTCGTCAAGGGAGCACAAAGGAATGGTGCACGTCATTGTGCTACATGATGAGAATAGTCGCTAGATAGCTCCAATTCCACCTTGACAAAGGCATTCACTTCTATAAACCAGCTCATCATCAAACAAAATGGTGCATCTATCGAGAGTCAGGAAGGCGAAACATCCCCATCGCGAACCCGAAGAGTCCGGCGACACCTCTTCCGCCCCGTATGTCTATGCGACGCATTATGCCGCTGAGGAGCTGCCAGAGCACGAGATTGCAGAGCGAGAGATGCCGGCTGCTGTGGTCAAGCGCATGATTCAGGATGAATTGAGTCTGGATGGGAATCCACTGCTCAAGTAGGTCTTCATTCTCGAACATCCCACGTACGGACTGTATTGACAGCAGCAGTTTAGCTAGTTTTGTAACTACGTATATGGTAAAACTGCCTTGAACCCATAATATGCCCTTCGCTAATGTGATGTGTAAAACAGGAAGACGAAGTGGAAAGCCTCATGACCGACGCCATGAGCAAAAACTTCATCGACTTCGAACAGTACCCTCAAACAGCGCATATCCAGAACCGCTGCGTAAACATGATCGCGGGGCTCCTGCACGCGCCAACCAACAATGACGACGACAGCGATCAAGACTCGATCGGTACGTCGACGGTCGGGTCATCCGAGGCTATCATGCTAGGCATGTTGGCTATGAAGAAACGATGGCAGAATCGACGCAAACAGGAGGGAAAGGACTGGACTCGGCCGAATATTATCATGAATAGCGCGGTCCAGGTATGTTGGGAAAAAGCGGCGAGGTATTTCGACGTCGAGGAGAAATTTGTCTACTGCACAGATACTAGGTACGTGATTGATCCACAGACGGCGGTGGATTTGGTCGATGAGAATACGATTGGGATTTGTGCGATTGTGGGAACGACATATACGGGGGAGTATGAGGATGTGAAGAAGATAAATGATCTGTTGATACAGCGCGATATGGACTGTCCCATCCACGTGGATGCGGCGAGTGGTGGTTTCGTAGCGCCGTTTGTCAATCCTGATATGGTCTGGGACTTTCAATTGGAGAAGGTGGTGTCGATCAATGTGTCCGGGCATAAATATGGGCTTGTATGTCTGTTGGACGTCTATGTGCACATAAACTGACCGGTGGACAGGTGTATCCCGGCGTCGGCTGGGTATTCTGGCGAGCTCCCGAATACCTTCCCAAAGAGCTGATTTTCAACATCAACTACCTGGGTTCCGACCAGGCGAGCTTCACTCTTAACTTCTCCAAGGGTGCCTCGCACATTATCGGACAATATTATCAGTTGCTGCGGCTAGGTCGGCACGGATATAAAAGCATCATGTCAAACCTGACGCGGACAGCCGACTATTTAGCCAGCGAACTAGAGAAACTCGACTTCATCATAATGAGCGAGAGAAGTGGTCGAGGACTTCCCCTTGTTGCCTTCCGATTGCCGGGAGATGATAGTCGGTTGTACGACGAGTTTGCGCTGGCCCATGTGCTTCGTCGGCGAGGATGGGTTGTGCCAGCCTATACAATGGCACCGCACAGCAACCAGCTAAAAATGATGCGGATTGTTCTGCGCGAGGATTTCAGTCTCCACCGATGCAATCTACTGATCGAGGACTTCAAAATGGCCATAAAGACATTGGACGAGATGGACGAGTCCATGATCGATCGCATCAGCCAGTACGTTGTGGGCTCTAACTCGCTCATCGGTTAAGCTAACAGATGCAGATACATCCAGACGCACGGGGCAAAGATGCCCCATAACCCATTGTATGCGAATGAGACGCATTCTCTGCAAGGGAAGACTGGCAAGTCGCATCCTGTATGTTAGTGGAGTCGACGCAATATTGTTGGCACTTATCTCCGCTGCCTGGTTCAGTCATGTAGAAAGTGTCTCGTGCTGGTTTATGCTGTCGAATACCGACGCAAGTGTCGTACGTATTTCTGCATCTATTATCCTTCCCTTGCATATATTATCAGGTTTATCCTGCAACCATTGGCCATAATGGCAACGTAGGCGATCCACTTACGTAAATGTCGGTAAGCCAGGCGTATCCCAGAGTTCACTCCCTGCTGTCATGCTGGGAAACGTCAATTACTGCCTGGATGCACCTACCTCTTAGCGATGGTCTTGGCCCTGCAGCATTCCTTCGAACTCGAGGTGGACCTGGTCGAGAGCTGTCGTCCCTCGGGCATATCATGTCATTTATCCATGCCAAGAATTTTGCTACCTTGGCAAAGCGTCAGCCTATCCGGTCGACAACTTGGAATTCATTTGCACTCGCATTAATCGATTATCATATGGCGATAATGATTGCGTTTGAAATGCTTGTTGAAAGTACCCTGGCAGTGGCGAGGGGTGTAAGCGCTAAGGCGCCGATCTCACCCGCCGCAATATCACCCTGCATGCTTGGCGACGCGGATCCTGCTCCTTTTTTTCTGCTTTCTTTACCTTCCTATTCCAGTTGGGATTGGGTGGAACTAATTTGTCAATCCTGTATTGGCATGGCGAGGGCCGGAGAGATGCCTCTGGGGTTTGAAAGAGATGAAACACACGAGAAGGTCCCTATCATGTGGCTCCATGGCGTGCACAAGCCAGAATGAAAAAGGCATGTAGTGGCGAGCTTTGATCCAGTTTTATTCTTATCGAAATCGATATACACTTGATCAGATAGGGATGTCCTACGGCATAGGACACGGGGTGATGCGCCCCCACTAGACTTTGAATCATTCTGGCCCCAGCAAAGTCAGGGAATAATGAAGGATAGCCGGAACCTAAACGCCTGGCTGCAGGTGAACATTCTACCTGAAGACCGTTTCACGTCTCGCCATGAATACTGACATCGGCACGAGAGGCAGGACACGGAATGTGAAGGGCCAAAACTAACCCAACTAACTGGCTATGATCGAGGCACTCGCTTACTGAATAAGGAGCTGACGGCCCCAATTTCAGCCCTTGTAACCGCCAGGAATCATCTATCATCACTAACATGCAGCGCCCTCTTCCGTCCCTCCCTGCTTTAGGGTGTCTTCTAAATATGCTGGCATTGTAGTTCGTATTTCATGATTCGACGAGTATCAGTTTCGCCATATCTTACCTGCATCTGTTCTTTTGGACGTTCTACCTCCCCCCTGCTTCATAGATACATCAAACCGACACACCGGGACAGATCCCGAAGGCTAGAGATCAAGATGGCACAACCCACCCCCGAGCAGATCGAATACTACATGAAACATGCCGACGATGATAAACGACCTAACGAAATCGCCTCTCTTGTTTGTGGATTGCTGGCGGCCATCCTGGCGGTGGGAGCACGGTTCGCGGCGCGGCGCATCTCGAGAATCTCGCTTGGGCCGGAAGACTGGACGATAATGTTGGCGATGGTAAGGTCCACAGCATTCGGGGTAAGGAGGGACACGGCTCTGACAGGTTATCGCAGGTAGGCGAGCTCACGTATGCGATTGTATTTGCCGTAGCCATCGACAATGGGCAAGGAAGACACATTATCTTCGTCAAGGACGCGGTGTCCTTTAGCAAGGTTAGTCTCCATCTCAGAGAGTTTATGCTGTCGTCCATTGACTGATTGAAATAGGGGTACGTTGCTGCTATTGTCAGCTACTCCTTTACCGTTATGGTGACGAAAATATCAGTCCTGCTGTTCTATTGTCGACTATTCGGATCGAAATGGATATATACTTCTTCCTGGATTCTCGGAGCCATTGTCTTTCTGTACAATCTCGCTGTCATCATGATTGCTGGGTTGCAGTGTATTCCACTGTCGGATCTCTGGACTGGTGGCCCATCGTGCATCGATACTGAGTCTTCGTTTACCGGATTGGCGTGAGTCTCTGTCCCCGTCATCGCGGTTGGGAGATACTAACTTGGCCGTTTTCATAGCGTTGTCAACATAGTCACCGATGTACTCATTCTAGCCCTACCCGTGAAACCAGTGATGAATCTGAACATGAAATCAGCGCGCAAAGTGCAGGTCCTCGGAATATTCCTACTGGGCGGAGTGTAAGTCGCTTGCTGCAGCCCAGTCCAACAATCTACCCAGAGCTAATATTTGCATCCAGTGTCTGCGTCTTCGGAATCATCCGCGCCGTAGCAATGACCGAGCTTAGTCTGCTCGATCCCACCTGTGAGTATCCTTTGCCACGCCCATCGCGTCCCCAAGCCCAACTAACCCAATACAGGGACGGCGGTCGGCGCAGCGATGTGGTCCTTTGTCGAAATCTCCGTGGGCATTGTCGCAGCGTGTCTGCCCATGCTTGGACCTCTTATCCGGAATAGATCTGGAGCGAGCACAAACCAGTTCGCGAGCAATGGGTACGTGCGATCCGGGAAGTTCAGCGCCACGGTCTCGAGCAAGTCCGGGTATATCCAGCAGGATGATATTCCTCTGACGGACGACTGGAGACAGGGTGGACGAACAGTCGCACCAGATGATCGGTCGTATCAAGCCCAGGGCGGTCCGCCTGTATCTCCGTCGTTGTCGAAACAGAACCCAAAGCGGGTGTCGGCGCAGCAGGATGCTCAGTCTACGACGACTTTTGTTTGAGGGCGGTTTGGAAAAGCGGAATCTGTACTTTAGTTCATTGGTTCTTTGTTTATAAATGGAGAAAAATGTATATATACTTGTTACTTCGTGCCGTTCAAGATACTCAGAATCAGCTGAAAGCAAACTACAAATCAATCGACAATCTCGATCCATATTCCCAATACTTGCAGATCCTTCCAATCTGAGCCATATTGGGGCACATAAAAACGCTCAGGAGAGCCAAGAAGACCCACCCACAATCCGAGGAAGTGTAATCCTTGGCGAAGACGGCGAACTTTGGCAAGTTGACGTGCTGATAACATTCAGCACCGGCTGAAGTCCGGGTCAGCCGTGCTGCCGCGACGATCACCAGCCAGAGGGGGTCAGAACTTAGAAAGGCGCCGGCTACTCCGAATAAGGCGTTATGCATTCCTTCGCGTCGAGAGGGGTTTCCTATTCTTGGCGGGGGCTGAAAATGCTTGCTCTGGCATGCAACTCGGGAGGAGTCCGTATCTTGTCAATGGTTTGATAGGCCCTCTACTTTGGACTACAACCAAAGACGCTGCTTTAAATTCAGATCCCAGACTAGACTCCGCCATCCATTGATTAATCCCTGTTATATTCCTGCCGAAGCGCCCCTTGTTGGAACTGCATACGGAATGTAACCTCCGGCGGGGCGATGCATGAGTATAGAGGTTGGGAATAGAATAGAGACAGTACATTTGGAGTAAAAGTAATCAATTCTAGTGGTCTAGGATAATATAATATCGTATTGGTTGACGAACGAGAATAATGAATCCACGTCCGTGCTCACAAGTCCTTTAGTCCCGATTCCTCAGTGGCTTGTCTAACTCCGATCCGAGTGCAGAAATCCTTCCCGCCGTCCAACCGAGGGGTCTGACAAAAGTCAATTATTATTGCCTCGTTATACTAAGTAAGTCGCAGGGATTATGAACGACACGTTCATTCATCCACCTATGCATGCATGCAGGGAATCGGATCCAACCGGGCCACTGAGATAACACCAACGGTGAGGCTCCGATGTGTGCGGAGAGCAGCACTTCCGCTGAAGCTGCATCAATGACAGTCAACCCCTCACCAGCCATGAAGGTGTGATGGGGGCTGCATGGACACTGGGTGTACTCTGTATATTTGGCGCGGAGAGACCGATACCCGCGGTTCAGAGAAGTCCAGATATTATAGTATACTCTCGATTGAATCAGTAGCCAGAACTATAAGAAGGTAGTTAATTCCTAGACATTCACATCCTCATCATCTACTACAACCCACCTCCATCAATCAATCTTCCAATCCTCCAAGCATACCCGCTACCTCCACAATGCAGTTCAAGGCTATTGTTTCCTTCATCGTCCTCGGCATGGCCTCCGTTGCCATTGCCTCTCCCGCCACCAACGGTAAAGAGACCCTTTATCATGCTATGTATACAAGAAGAAGATACTAACTCAGTCTATAGAGCAGCGAGGTGAGAAGGCCGACTTCGAGAAGATCGGCGACGCGTACTAGATGTGTTACGACGGGTGTGGTTGACATGGGGCTTGACTTGCTTCTGTATTTAGCCGGATGACTCAAATGAATATTATACTTTGGATTATTCCAACTCATGTGTTTTCCATGCAGCTATTACTGTTTTACGTAATTCACTAAGGAGACTAGTGACCTGACGTGCGTTATAGTACTTTTTAGTAGACCTAATGTGCGTACCTTGTATAGCGAAAGTTATTGCTAAACAATGTGTTACCATTTCATATGGATAGAAGACTCTGCCATCGGCGAAGCACTTTCACAGCCAGCTACTTCAATAGAGATGGTATACTAGATTAATATAAATTGGATCATTATCGATTGTTAATTGAATGGTTAATTGACAAACACTATCTATACATCTATGCAAATTCTAGCGTAACTAAAACGGAAGAAACGTCCCCTCGGCGTCCCACACCCGGTATTCCTCCGCCCAGGCCTTGATTTCCTCGATATCTCTACACTGCTTATCAAAACCCCAGGACGGATCTTCGAAAAGGTGCTTGTCCGCAGGCTCAATAGTTGGATCGACAGTGCAAGTCAGGGTCTGTTGCAGGTAATCGAAACAATGCCCTACATGCGGCTCTCGCTCGAGACCCAGGTCAAGGACGTCATTTGTGGAGTTGGGGTCGTAGTATGCGCGACGGATGGTATACTGTATAAAATTGTTAGCTTAGGGAGCATTGAACAGTATCAAAGGCATGGTACGGGGTTAAACATACAAGACAATGTAAGGAGTGAAAGACGCCTAGGATAGAGAGATTGGCAGCTACGTCTGGATGGTTGACGTATCCGAACCCGTTCGGGAGGAGGCTATCCCAGATAGCTTCTTGTTTCGCTCCCTCGGGGGGCGCAGCTTCGAAGCCGTGATTGCGCTGCACGTGGTGGATAGTCCATTCGTGGAGGGGAACTAGTCATTGTTCTTAGTGGTGTTCCTTTCTCCATTGTGTGAAATGCATACCTCGAGGAAGCGCGCCCGGTAGATTAGCAGTCACCTCTTTCGAAAACCGTACATGACTGTATGGAATCACAACCAAAACACCGAAAAACAGCCCACAAAGCCAGGATAAAAGGTATCGAGTCCAAGCCCGTGCCCTTATAGGCTCATCCTCTTCAGGTAACATTGCCTGCATCACCTCGAGTTCCGGGTCGGAATCCGCATAGTCAGCGGAACGATACTGACGACCTACCATCGTGTTCGTGGTTATCCTACATCTCCTACATCTTCTCAAACGCCGGGATAAATGAACCGAGCGGCTCGGACTTATCGCTCACTGAAACCCCTCACTTCGTCGCTTTTGATTCCTACTCCGTACCAGAAACGCCACTGTGGATCCAACCTCCATCCCCGGTCCGGAGGTACTTTAAACGACCATCTGGCCCCAACAGACCCACAACCGCCCAGACCAGGGTCCAACTCCTTCACGAAGATCGTCATCACCATAACGGACGTGTGAATTTAGTACTCTTGGCAGATATCAACCCAGTAACGTGCCCGAATACGCTTCCTCGAATCAGAAGCCTGCTCTCCTCCTAAACCAACACCCCAGCCCAGCCCCGGCCCTAACCACCTACCTACCTAACTAACTAACTAACGACCTAAGAGGTCCCCTCCAACCCATCCCGACTCGCACTCTCACAGAACCCAAAGTGCTCCTTCAGCGGAATCCCGTGCACGCTGTCGCGATAGCACGCGGAATGCTCCGTCGCGTAGTCGTGCAACTGGCCCCAGTCTCTGCAGCGGTGCAGCTGGCCGTCGCCGGCCTGGAACTCGCCAAAGGTGTACAGGGGCGTGTTGTCAGCGTTGCATTGCACGATCTGTCAGTCTGTCAGTTTGTAAATTGTGCCGCTTGGCATTGATGGGGCTTACTTGGCGCAAGTAGTCGAAGCAGTGCTCCATGTGATTCGACGGCTGGTGGGTATATGGTCGGCCTTCGACGGCTTCCCAGAAGGTGAGGCGGAGCATTTGCTGCGTGGGTTAGATGGGTGTGGTCATTATCGGAGATAGGCGAGGGGAGGGGAGGGGAGGGGAGAACTTACAAGGCAGTGCAGTTGGTGGTATGCCTCTAGGAGATAGACGCTTTTGGAGTCGTCATCTGGCATGGGCATCGAGTCGGGCCAGTGGTTCTCCTCTGCCCAGTCGCGGTCTACGGAGATGATGCCGTGGGCTGGGTTGATGGCGGCCCAGAGCGAGTCGGCGTCGCTGTGGTTTTGGGGACTGTATGCTGTGTTCCAGGTGAATGGTTTCCAGACGGTGCGGAACGAGCTGACTTGGGCTGGATGGATCAGTTTCGTCATTGGAGGAGGAGGGAAGCTGGGAGATTACCGTATTCGTTGGGGACGCGCTCCGAGAACGCATGCTGCGCGGTGAATATGAAGGGATAGATGTAGGCTAGTCCGCCGAGGGCGATGAGGCAGTATTTCCAGCTGCCGTTCCAGCGGGGTGGTTTGTTGAGAGGGAGCTGCTGGGAGCTTTCGGTCGTGCCGAGGGCTGTGTATCGTGAGGCTGCCATCGTGGGGGGTGTTGTGGCGTAGATTGGGTGGTGAAAGAGGAAAGTAACATGGTATGCAGCCTAGCTTTATGTACCTACTCTCGCTTACTGGTGCTCGCAGGCGCTAATCGGGGGTCTTCCGAGCTGCCGATATTTTATATTACGAATAGGTACTTATAGTTAGCAGGGTTTTACATTGGAAAGTGCATTTCTGAATGCTATCTACAATGTTATGACAAAGTTGACAAAGGTCATACTTATACGTAAAATCTTTCCGCTAGTCGCTAAGACATCTAAGCTGAAATCAGATCCGCCGCTTTTTCAGCCATTGCATACAAGATAGCCTGATAATGCGCCGCCAGAGGCACTGGCAGGACACTGGCATCCGCAACTCGCAGTCCCTTCACGCCCTTCACCCGCAGTTGAGTATCGACCACTTTACCCATAGCCGCCGAGCCACCAGGATGGAAGAAGGTAATCCCTCCACGGCGGACATTCGCATCAATCTCCTCATCCGTAATATCTGCCTTCATAGGCACATTATCCGGTCGAGTCACCTCATGTTCCACGATATCCTTACCCTCAGGGGTGTCGAGAAGAAGCCTGGCTACTCTTCGAACCCCATCCCTAACAATCGCCCGGTCGACTTCCTTCCCGAGATAATTCGGGTCGATTACAGGCGCACTCGCCGGGTCGGCATCGGCAAGGGTGATCTGGCCGCGCGCCGTAGGTGCCATTAGCAGTACCGCCGTGCTAATGTGCGTGCCATCCATCGGGGTCTCGAACCCAGCCACGGCCTGGCCCATCGGCGCATAAATAACCAGGACCTCGGAGTGCGCGAAGTTCGGGTTCAAGTACGGATGGTCCGCGGGAACCTCTCCATCGTCTAGCTGGAACGCTCGTGTCAACTCATCCGAAGGAGTCTGCAGCGTGACGTTCCAATCATAAGGCACTCCCATGCCGTACGCCGGGCTCGTCCAGAGCGGCGTCCCCATCGAGAGACCCTGTTCGGGGTGCCGCAGCTTCCACCACTGCGGGACGCAGAAGTGGTCGTGGAAATGGCGGCCGACATCCGGCGCATCCACGAGCTGGGGGATATTGTGTTTTGCGAGCTCCTCGGCGGGTCCGATCCCCGAGAGCATGAGGACTTGCGGAGTGCGGTATGCGCCTGCGGAGATGATCACTTCTCTCGAGGCGTGGTAGTCCGGTCCGTTTACGACTTTCACACCCGTCGCGACCTGCGAGTCACGTTGCGATGTCAGAATCACCTTCTCAACTAGCGTGTCGGTGAGAACGGTGACGCCCGGACGTTTCGACAGTCCGTACGCCTCGCTGGCGAGTTGGCGCTGTCCCTCGCGCCAGTTCTCTCCGAAGTGGGCTAGTCCCAGGGGGTTTCCGGCGTTGGCATCGGGGTTGAATTTAACGCCGATTCGGTCCCACGCTGAGCGAACCGGTTCCTTGAGGGGGTATTTGCGCTCAGGGCTCGTGCGTTCGACGATGGTGTTATGGATGGGGCCGCTGGTGCCGTGGACAGCCGGGTCGGCGTTCGGATCGTAGTGCGTCTCCGTGCGTTTGAAATAGGGAAGTAGACTCTCGTAGCTCCAGCTCGAGTCCCCGACCAGCTTGGCCCAGAGGTCATAGTCTGCGGCATTGCCCCTGGTCCAGGTGCCGTAGTTGATTGCAGTGCCGCCGCCCAGGGCCTTGCCGGCACTGTTGTAGCATTCGCGGTCGTTGAGATGTTTCTGCGGCACGGTGGTGTAGTCCCAGTCTAAAGGCGAGTGGTGAGCCCCGAAGCACGCCAGGGGAGTACTGGTTAGAGGATGGTCGACTGCGTTGGAGCCGGCTTCGATGATTAGGATGCGCAGCGACTCGTCTTTCTCGGCGAGTCGACTCGCCAGCGCGCAGCCGGTTAGACCTCCGCCGACGATGATATGGTCGTAGGTCTCGGACATAGCGGTTGAAATACAGTAAAAGGCGAAAAGAAAGTTAGGGAGTAGATAAGATGGAAAACGCGGGTCCTTTGCGCTGGAAACTGGCCAGATAAAGCTATTTAGCCATCTCGCCCCCAACCGACTCAGCACACAGGGAATATGATCCAGGATCAAACGTGTTCTGGTACATCGCATGGGTATCGACGCTTTCCCAGCGACAGGAAAGAAGATTGGCTGTCTACTGCGGTCATCTCCACTAGCAGGGATCGACAAACAAAGAAAGTAAGACGGCAGACCAGCGTTAATGTAACCCAAGAAGATCCACTCGGCCTCGACAAGCTCCACGTCGGCGTAACCGCACTAACGCCATTCACAGGGGCAGTTCCTGGCATGAGGGGAATGTCCCCTCAGTGGGGGCCATCTATATAGTACTTTCAACGGTATAGCGATAGTCTGACATGCGGATGGCTGTCGATTGATTGGATATATATACCACAAGCCCTGCGTCGTACGCGAGACTTAGCAGAAGCCACTATACTACAGCGTACAGATACTTTTATTTAATATTACTGCAGAAAGTATCACGCCATGCAGTCAGAAATCGGGCGACTCGCCTCCATCATCTCCCAGGCTACAGCCACCCTCGACGCATCAGACTCCGGATACAGTGCCTCGCTACAGTCCTTCGAAGCCGAATCCAGCCCTACACCTCCCCCGACAGCAGAGGAAACCAAAGCAAAGTCTGACGCCATTAATGCGTGTACAGAATTGCTGGATCGACTGCAAGGGCCGTTAACATGTCTGCTACCTTTGGTGCGTCAAGAACACAATCCCTTCAAATGCACCAGCTAATGATGGAATCGGTATTGGTTCAATCAGTGGAACGGCGCCAGTCTACAAGCCATTTCGCGGTATCGCATCGCCAACCACGTCCCGCGTGACGGGGAGATCTCGTACCAGGATCTGTCCCAGGCGTCGGGCGTGCACGTCCATGATTTAAAGCAGTACATCCGGTTTGCGATCGTCTACCACCGGCTGTTCTTTGAAAAGCGAAAGGGGTACATCTCTCATTCCGCTGGGTCGCGCGCCCTCGTCGAGAACCCCTGTGCCAGCGCCGGCGTAGCGCAGATCGACGAGTGGTATGGCTGCTTTTCGAAAGTGAGTGCATCATACATACATACATCGCCGGTGATTGACGATACTTACGACTGCATAGACCGTCGACGCGATGGACCAGTTCCCAGGGCATAAGCCCGACGAGTCGGTACGACTATCCTCATTCCCTTGCAACTAAATATCCTGGCCTGCGCTAACCCATATTGAAAGGGATACGCCCTCACGCACAATAACCAAAACATCTTCTCCTACCTCAGCACGCGACCGGACAAAGCGGAACAATTCGCCAAAGGGATGCAATTCTTCTCCATTGGGGTCCCCGAAGCATCGCCCAAATACTTCGTCTCCGGATACCCCTGGAGCGATATGCCCGCCGGAGCCACAGTCGTCGACATCGGCGGCAGCAACGGGCACGTCGGACGGCTGATCGCGGCGACAAACCCGGCCATCAACGTGGTGGTGCAGGACCTGAGCTACGCGGCGGACGAGTTCAAGGCCGCGGCGAGGGGGAACGAGCTTCGCAATATCCGGTTCGACGTGCACGACTTCTTCACGCCGCAGACGGTCGTGGCGGACGTTTACATCTTCCGCTGGACGCTGATGAATTGGCCGGATGAGTCGGTGGTGGATATCCTGCAGCAGTTGGTTCCTGTGATGCGGCCGGGCGCGAAGGTCCTGGTGAATGAGAACTTGTGCCCGGATAGTGGTGCGCTGCCGTTGGCGGCGGAGAAGTATATTCGGTGGGTTGATATGTTGATGCTGGGGGTGTATAAGTCGCGGATTAGGGATGAAGAGGAGTGGGCCGCGTTGTTTAAACAGGTCGATGCGAGGTTCAGCTCTGTTCGGTGCTCGACAGTCCCTGGTTCAGCGTTGGGGATTGTGGAAGCAACTTGGGCGGGAAGTGAATAAACTTCCTTCCTTGCTTAACTATCATCTAGAGTATACGAGTCGCTGGAGTATAAAATGACCATCTCCAGGGTATCGAATTAACCTCCCAACCACCAAACTGGCTAACATTGAGTTACACCCTGACGTCAACCCTAATAAACACTATTGCCTAGTTCATGCGAGGTTCGCTGCCACTAGACAATCCCATGACTTCACACCAACTACTCCCGGGCTGCATGCGCACGACCCGTTCGCATATGATCTATCCAATCCGCCCGTATGACAGGAGGACCGACAACAATAGTCCAGGCCACGATGCAGTAGCTGCAACCTTGAAGTTCCAATAATGCACGCCATGCAGGGAACTATCAGTGATGTGTGCTCTGTGTGCACCAGAACCGGCTGGTCCATGCCGTACATGAACTAGCGGACACGAACCTCTGCCAATATCGTGTGCCGAGAAAACGGCCCAAGTAAGGATGTGGATACGGACTGGATACTGGAGTCTTGGTGAATTCCCACACGAGATAGATAGGAAGAGGAAAGACAAGACACGACAGATGGCTGCCTGGCTCGAGTCATGCCGAGCGAGCTAACTATAGCAAAGACTGGTGACCGCTCCGCTGGGCTCGCAGAATATTGAACGCCGGGCATTTAAATGTCTCGGGGGAGGGAAATAATTTCAAATCCAAAGTCAATTGCCAGCGCTTTGGCCGGTTTGGTATATCGCTCGGCTATGGCGTCGTGCGTGGCCGTTCCGTATGGGACCGTGAACAGATCATATTTCCGAGGATGGTTTGGTTTTTAGTTTATGGATTCGGAAAATGGGTGTCATGGCGTTGTTCGGAGCAGGAGCGTATATTAGCTGACACTCCGCCAATTCTGTTTCTAAAAAATATCGTAAAACTTGTTTCCCCTCCCATTCTACAGGGACATTGAGGCATAATGCTCTTGCTCCCCTTGCTGGTCCTGTCGGCTTGTGTCTGCCACGCGCAGGCTAAGGGCGTCTTTGCCCATTTCATGGTAAGCCTGAGCCATCTTTCGTCCTACCCACCCCTGCACAAGCACTCATGTCCACAGCTCGGCAACAGCGACAACTACACCAAAGCCGACTGGCGACAAGACATCCAAGCAGCCAAGGACGCACACCTGGACGCCTTCGCCCTCAACACCGGCTGGGGCATCAACACGAGAGACCTCCTCGACGACGCATTCTCCATCGCCGATGAGGTCGGCTTCAAGCTCTTCCTGTCCCTCGACTACTCCGGCGACGGCCACTGGCCGGAAGACCAAGTCGTCAACGTGCTCAAGGCCTACACCAACAAGACGGCCTACTACCGGCACCGCGATGACAAGCCGCTTGTCTCGACCTTCGAGGGCGCCCAGGCCGCCGGCGACTGGCAGGGCATCAAGAAGAAGGTCGACTGCGTGTTCATCCCGGACTGGTCGTCGCTGGAGCCGAAGGTGTCGTTGGGGCGGGCGGCCGTCGACGGGTTGATGAGCTGGAGTGCCTGGCCCGAGGGCACGCATGATAGCAACACCACGGTGGATAAGAAGTACATGGACGCGCTGGACGGCAAGCCGTATATCATGCCGGTGTCGCCGTGGTTCTATACCAATATGGAGCGGTACCATAAGAACTGGGTGTGGAAGGGGGACGATATCTGGTACAAGCGGTGGGAGGAGGTGCTGGAGATGGACCCGGAGTATGTGGAGATCATCTCGTGGAACGACTACGGCGAGTCGCATTACATCGGGCCGATTCACGAGCGGAGTCTGAATGTGTTCGACGACGCCGAGGCGCCGTATGATTATGCGAAGGGCATGCCGCACGACGGGTGGCGGGCTTTCTTGCCGTACGTGATCGAGCTGTACAAGAACCCCGGGCGGGACGCGAAGATCGAAAACGAAGGCATCGTGTCGTGGTACCGCGTCAACCCGTCGTCTGTGTGCTCAGACGGCAAGACGACCGGGAACACGGAGACGCAGGCGCAGAAGACGTACAAGCCCGAGGAGGTCCTGCAGGATAAGATCTTCTACTCGGCGCTGTTGGAAGAGCCAGCGGACATCACGGTCAGTATTGGCGGGGATAACAAGACGGCGACGTGGGACGATAAGCCGGATGGGAGTAAAGGCATCTACCACGGGAGTATCGACACGGGGAAGAAACTGGGCGAAGTGGTGGTGACGTTATCGCGGGATAAGCAGTTCCTGGCGCAGATGAAGGGGAAGACCATCACGGACAAGTGCGACAGGAACCTGACGAACTGGAACGCGTGGGTGGGCAACGCTACGTCGACTGGGGAATTGGCCGCGAAGCACTCGTCGTCGTCGGGGGATGATAAGGATTCGTCGTCGACGCGAGTGGTGGTGGGGGGATTGCTTCAGGCGGCGGTGGTCTGGATGGTGTTCTTCAATCTGGCATGAATGACGATGCGATGAGAGCAGGAAAATGATCCATTGGGTGGATGCCGGTGTCAAAATGAGTTCGGAGTTGAGATATTCCCCTCGGCCAGTCTATACATAGCATATAATATCTAATGTCAAGGATTTCCGATTTCCAGCGACATCTCCGGCCAGCGTTGTGTAATGGACAAGTCGTTGACAGCGTATGTCGTCTACGACAGGATCTAGACTCTGAACTGTGGATCTGCCAATGATGAGGCCCGGAAAAGCGACAACACACGTCGGTCCACCCGACAGTGTCGTAAGAACCGTTCCTTGATTCGCAATTCGTGGGTCCACCAGCCCAAGTCCACCGTCAATCCGGAGACTCGTGCACGTCCACTGACGGTCTAGAGTCTCGGACTTGCCTAAGAACCACCGATTTTTCATGATTGGCGGGTGAACGATCTAGGTTTGTACGAAGTATGGTTCGGCTTGAAGTCTGTCACTTCATAATAAACATTGGCCATGTTAGTCAGATCCAGTCGTCGGTCGCTGCATGTGAGAAACTGGAATATTCTGTAGACCCTGCTAGAAGTGTTGAGCTGTTAGCCCCAGATATGGGACCGCTAAAAATAGGGGCCAAGCGAAGGATGGGGGGATTTAATCTAGGGTGAAAACTCTTCAGGTCACCAGTGAGTTCGAGATAGAGCTAGAAAGATCCGCATTGGGCATCAGCAGTGAAGAAAAACAAACACAAACCATCGACAAAGAGATAACGCCATATCAATTCTGTCAGATCGCACAATCGCTATCGTCCAATGAAACCCTCGGGTCACACCATGCCGAACCACCCGAATTGCAGTCCATGACACCACAACTCTGGCATCTCCTCGCCACTTTAACTCTCTCGGACTCGTCAGTCCGGGGGATTTCCTTGGTCATTGTCTAGACCGGCGCCACACCCAGTGAGACTCGAGGCTCTTCCACGTTTCTTATCGGACCCGGAGCAGCCCTGTGGCGAACCGTCTGGGCTGCAGTGGTTTCGGTCCGAGTGGGTCGTGAGGAACCACAGAAAAAACAAACGATCTAGACCGGCGCTGCTGGGAGTCATCGCTCTTAGCTTCACTAGCTTCGTCCCTGCCAGGTTCTTTTAAAAACTCAGTCTCTGACCCCTGACCTCCAGGGGCAATATCAGCGGAAATATTACCAGCAGACAAAGTCTTTCTTGCTTGCATTGCATTGTCCTATCCCCAAAGCAGAATAACCTCACCTCTACCTCTATATACCACACCACAATGTCCCGGTCTTCCGAGACCTCCTTCTCCGGCCCCGCCGCCAAGTACATGCGGCAATCGCCTCGTCTGAACTCTCGCCTCCCTCCTCTCGCTCATCGTTCCTCCTCCCCGCTACCATGCCGCATGGTCGTCCTATCGCGGGATAAACTGCAACACGAATCCTCCGCCCGCAGTCCCGACCTGCGCCGCTGTCTCGCCCACGATCGCGTCCTGCGTCGATCCATCCAGATCGCCCAGGAAGACATGAAGAAGGCGATGGCGGCCCTGCGCGTCGACGACAGCGACAGCGAGGAGGAATTCGATCCCGGGTCTGAAACCGCTCCAGTCACTATCATCCGGGACCAGATCGCGAGTGTCGTGAAATCTTTCGTGCGACGACGGTCGCCTGAGCGATCCTCTTCCTCTCCTCCTGCTGAGAAAGACCGGCTGAAAGTCGAGCTGGCTCGCGTCTCATCCAACAGCAGCGCGAAATCCTCGAGCTCGAGTACCTCCATCACGTCCCTCTCGTCTAGGTCGCGACGATACGCGGCAAGACTTGGGCTGGGGCGTCGGTTGTGTTCGCCTTCTGCGGTGCAGCCGATGGTCAGCTGATGGAGATCTCCATGTCTCCTTTTTTTCTACTTCTTGTCTTATACTTTTGAATAGGATCTGTGGCTAGTCCATGGACGGGTTTATTGAGCCATGCTAGGTGGTCTTTTGTTTCTTTGTCCGGTCTCGCGGACGGACGCTTACACGGTTTAGCGGTGTTTTGGCTACGATTACGATAATGTTTTGATGAAGTTGTATATATTTTATTGCGATTTAGCGTTGGGTTGGGTTCCTGAAGACTTAGAACATACACACACACATACACATATACATTTATTCCATATGCACTTGATCACTTGCTTCTAGTACTAGAACGAAATCGCCATGCTATAATTAACGCCAAGGCAGGTCTTCCAAAAATAGCACAAGCCCCCTTATCTTTATCAGCTTGATCGACAGGATCCCTCCCACCAGCTCGAAACTAGTCCCGGCGTTTACTGTTTCCCCTGGCCTGGTCTGAGACATTCCATTCCCGGGCAGTTCCTCTCCGGAGATCATTTATCAGGTTCGCCTGACTTTAGCACCTATCTTTTCCAATCCCACGGTCCAGGAACACGATCTACACCCTCACCTGACCCATCTAAAACGCAATATAAGAATCCACCGTCAACAAATCCAACGCCTTATCAGCAGCCAACTCTTCAAGGTACTTATTTCCCCCCATCCACCCCGCCACCTGATACCACCAACTCCCACCCCCGAAACGCATCGCCGTCGTAAACTCCCAGTACTCCGGATACCAGCCTGCCGACTCCCAATCCATAAACCCCGACAGGTGCCCCTCGTCATCAATCATGATATTGTGCGCTTTGAAGCCTCCGTGCGTGAAGGTGATTCGGGCAGGGAACTGCCGCAGCTTCGGCGCATGGGTATACGTGTCGTCGTATTCCGCCTTTGACTCAAACGCGTGGCTCGATGCCGGACCGAACAGGAAGTCGTAGAGCTCCTTATCACTTGGAAACGGACCCATGACGTGGCTGGGGACTCGCGTGCTATATATCTCGGCCCCGATCGGCGAGCAGATCGCGCGTGGGTCAGGCGGAGTCCAGGACCTCATTGCGCGAACGCACGTAGCCAGCTCTTCCAGCCAAGGCAGCTCGTCGTCCGGTTCGAATTCGTCACGCGAGTTATCGAGATCAAACCCCGGCAGTCTGGTCATGAGGAGCGAAAACCTCCGATTCACCGGATCGTTCACGTGCTCGCCGCAGGATATGAGTTTCGGGACAGGCATGCCCGCGGCGCGCGCCATTTGCATTCCAGCGACTTCGGCGAGGCTGATGCGGTTGGTCCATTTCATGACGAGGCCGAAGGGGAGCTCGAAGACGTTGTAATAGCTGTGGATGCCGAACCAGGCGCAGTACCATTTTGATACGTGGTAAAGGGCCTTGTGGAGGAGACCCCAGGCTAGACGGATGGGTCTGCTGGGGATATGGGGAACGGGAGGGGTGGTGGTGGAAATGGGACCCATTGGTCGCGGCCAGGTGTAGTCTGGGCGGAGAATGGGTGGGATGAAAGAACTGCTCATTTTTAGGTTGGGTTAGAGATGACTGGTAGCTGGTTATTTGTGATTTCCTGTTAGGGTGTTTTGTGGTTCTCCAAACAACAAGCCGGGTTGGAAATGGAGGTGGAGGAAGACAGGGGTTGCCAAAGCGAGGTGTAGCCGCCAAGAATATGCACCAGGAACGGCTGGTCGCATGCAGGCTCGCGCGACCGTCCCAGTAATAAAATTCACTGATATACAACAAAATGTACGTGTGAAATTCTGTTCTGAGGCCCTACATGGGTCGCCAATGACAATTCACTGTCGATGAGAGCTACTGGGCAGGCCGCGCGGAGGATCGGGGACATAAGAACGGGCGAAGACTGGTATACTTTGAATGCGTGGCCCATCTTTAGCTTCGTATCTGGGATCTCTGGCTTAGTCGTGTCCTTTACTACCTCTAGAGCGGCGACCCGGGAAAAGCCCCAACAGGGAGCTGATATTGGGGTATAATACACCTCCCTCCCTCCCCCCCCCTCTCTCTCTCTCTCCCTATGTGTGAAATTCAAATGAATGCGTAATTAGGGGTGTAAAGATTGCTTCATAAAGTGATTTCATTAGACTGTAGCAGGTTAACAAATGATTAGTTAAACTCTGAAAGCAATTGGCAGCTGTCTGTAAGCCATTGGCACATTATTTAAGTTTAAGCAAAGAGATCCAGCCAGAACATTTTTCGCAAAGGTAAGTTCATGCAGAAGAGTACTGTCCATTCTAAACCACTTGCCACCCCTCGGCTAGCAAATCATCCAGGTGAGCACTGAGACAATTAACAGTTCCATCAAAGAGGTGGAAGAAGCCAGTAATTCCGCCAGTGTCGCAGTCGACAATTGGTGCTCCGCAAATCCCATCTGATATTGTCGCGTTGATGACGCCAAACACGGAATTTATAGACTGGGCGTTCCAACGTTCAAAAGGGATTTCTGGATGTCCGACCGGACGCGCCGGCTCCATATCGTACCTGCCACATGCCATCAGACTCACTAGGCCGGAGCTCATACCATCCACTTCGCTCCAAGAGCCCGCCTGGATCATGTCACCAGGCACGAGTCTCTGGGGTGGTTCTGCTTGAAAGTTGCAGGCATTGGTGAAGCTTGCCGACGCAGCAGGAGTCAGCTTGGCAAATGCGATGTCTAATTCTGGGCGTGTATCGAAAATTGTGCCAATCAAGTCCTCGCTAGCTCGCGGATGGTATACGTCGTTTGAGATCAGGAACCCATGATGTGCCACTGTTACTGCCTCTTGTCCGCGCATATTACGCAACTTGACTCCCAATGTTGTGGCACAGTTGACCGACTCAGTGCTGGAGCCTGCAGAACCATAGCCAGACTCCACCCTGCACCCTGGTGTCAGATATGCTCGCCGAAGATAATTAGAATCGTCTTGAGGCAAAGGCCCGGAGATGCTTGTGCGCCTGGAAGGGTCGATAGCACGGGCACGTGTCTGGCTTGTCATTCCATCGTAAAACGGTTTTTCGGCATGGTGGTATAGTGTAGTGCGACCTGCAACTCTTCCAGGTAATGATCGCGGCTCATAGATTCGGCCATCCCCATAACGCAGCTCCACAATTGTCCAGTTGGGCAAATATATGATGCCTCGTATATTCGCAAGAGGCTTCAAAGCCGTGAGGAGACGTACACTTTGTTCCCTTGTTGGGAATGACATTCGGGGCCACGCCAGATTTGGACATGGGTCTTTGATTCTTGGATTTGAATAGGTGATAGGCGCAAGAGCTTCGTAGGGGCGCTCGCCGATTCTAGTAAATCTAACCGGCATACATCCGAGAGTCAAGGGTATCGGGTGTGGTGGGCTGTCGGTCTCAATCCACATAAACCAATCAGACTGCCCAATGCGCGTATTTCCATATTTATTGCGAATCCACTGTTTTTCGTTGGCATCTGGGAAACGGAACTTGCGAGCATCTTCATCCCATAATGTGAATGGGGCTGTGTCGTTAACATGTCTTGCTCCCCACCCACCAGGATTTTGCCACCGGCTGATGTCAGGGTGAGCATGAGGAAGTGTCAGGTTGCGATGCTGTGTGTTTTCGCGTGAGCGCATGGAATTAACAGAGGCATTGGTGTAGATATCAGCATATGGCAAACTTTGCTGTATTCTCTGAACTTGTGGTGAAAGACGAACTGGACTCGCCATGATTTAGTGATGACTTGACTGACTGGATATGAATTTAAAGTGAAATTAATATGACGAGCTGCCTTAATGTATTTTGAGAATGATTTGAAAAGTAGTTTGAGAGTGATTTGAGAGTGATTTGAGAGTGATTTGAGAGTGATTTGAGAGTGATTTGAGAGTGATTTGAGAGTGATTTGAGAGTGGTTTGAGAGTGGTTTGAGAGTGGTTTGAGAGTGGTTTGAGAGTGGTTTGAGAGTGGTTTGAGAGTGACATGAATATGAAAAGCTGGCTGGATGTGATGTGAAAGTAAAATAAATCCGACGGACTGACTTGATGTGAGTTGAAAGTGAAACAAATATGACCGAAAAGGCTTGTCTTAGGCGATCAGAAAGCCAGCAGAGGATATGATTGATATTTCAATCTAGGGGGAAGATGTTGCAGAAGAGGATCGGATGACAAGAGTATCAGTGATGATAGTTTTATGACGAGCTTGGATGATCAGAAGATGATGAAGATTGATGATAATGTCCAAGTTCTTGAGGCGGAACTAAAATCTGTCAGGCCGGGTGATACCATTGCTCCGTCATAATATTTGCCTCTCCACACATCAGTCTGTATGCCCAGCGCTCTGGTGACTAGGCTTTCTTTTTTTTAATGGAATCAAGTCTGTATTTACTCTTGTTGACGCGATTTTCTACTTTGACCTGCCAAAAGTAGTTTTGTCGGCGAATCCTCGGCGCTTTAGATCAGATCGCAACATCTAAGACAGAAAGTAAACCAAACCTCCCAGTCCCTACAGACCAATGCTAAGCCTCTCGATTAATATTCTACGAGTATGTTCGAGAATAATCAACCGTGGCAATATCCAATGAATTATAATATCAAGCTCCGACCTTTGTTGGTTGCAGATTGGGTACTCGCGCAAGATGGTGCCATCTGCACTACTGCGAAGAAAAGGGTCTATTCACTGGGCCCGCGAGGACTCCGGAATGTCTCACTTTGCTTTTTTGGGAATGAATCTGGTCGGCGGGGGCTATCTTTTAGGGTCTTTTCCGCTCCTCACCTCGCCGACTAGTTTTTTCTGGCTTTTTTCAGGGTCTATTTTGGTTTTGCCTCCTTCGGCCTACGGGGTACTCCGTAGTGCCAGGGACAGTGTTAGTTGTTAGTCTTCTTCTGGCTGAGTGGGTTATTTATACCGAGGAGAGAAAAAAATTCTAACTCCTTATCAGCAAGGCTAAATAGCTACTAGATACTGATAGCGAGGGTCGATCACCCAAATCCTGACCTGGACTGACTCACCGGTCGCAACAACGCAGCCCCCACAACGACAAAACGAAGACCAATTTCCAGACGTCCTTTTTCTCCCAGCAACAGGTCCGAGGCCGTAACTCATTAATTGTCATTAAATGCGGTCGCACAGACAAGATAAGGAGACCTCCACCGGGGGACCACCGCCAATGACCAGGAGAGCCGCCCGAAGAGTTGGAAGTTGAACGGAAGGCTGTTGATTCTGGTCGGGTGGTTCGAAGGATCCACAATTCCCACATTTCTTCCCCCCAGCGCCAATCGCACTAATTCCCTGGACGGGGACGTGTTATTGGACGAGAGGCGAACCGCCGAAATTATTCTGGATAAGCGACGGTCGTAGAGAAAGCTTGGCGGGCAAATCTCGGCGATCATTCCAGTATGGAGATTGCAGATGGATATTGATCCATCTGTGGTTGGGTTGGTTTTAGAAGGCTTGATATTGTTTGGCCCCCCGTTTTGTCTGAGTATATCCATGAATGGGTATTGAGGATGTCTTTTAGCGTAGAGAGGATCGGAGTCGGGCGAGGGGTAGAATCCTTGGGTTTGGCGCTGAGGCTGAGGATGCTCGGCTGCGAGAATCACCGGTCGGAGAATTTCAATCTTTGCGATGGTAAGGCAGATTTTGACTAGTTGAAGGATCAGAGGTGGTGGAGTAATTATTGGTTCTGTATCAGGTGTCTTGCGCTCCTTTCATCCGAGTGGGATTCAAGTGATGCAATAAAGCAACCAACTTCTGACGAACAAGGACGAACAAGGACCCAAGGATCAAAGAGGAAAGAAAATAAAATATAGACAAATGAAATCATCGCTTCTGACATAGCATAGGTATAGAACAGGGTATGAAATATTAACATCGGCATGAACATAAACTCAAAAGACGGACAAGGTCAAATCAACCACGCCGGACCATGCAAAACACCACCCAAATAACAAAATTATCCTTTCAGGCTGACGGCGCCCTCTTTCCGCGAATGTCGCGTCTTGATGAAGATGATGGCGACTATTACGACGAAGACGGGGATGATGTATGCGGTGGAGAAGGGAGGTCTGTTTTCCCAGACCTGGAAGGATTTGTCGTCTCGCATGATGTAGATCTGAGGGTTGGAGAGGGGTGGTCTGCTCGGTCAGTTATTGTCCAGGGAAAGAGAGTAAAGGGGACATACTGGTATTCCAGAGCGGAATCCATCTCGGCGGCCTTTTGCACTTGGCCGTAGTCAGGTTCGGCGGCAAGCATGCGGTCGGGGTTGGAGTCACGGAGCCAGCGCTCGTAGTCGGTGTTGGGACGGAGGGGAGCCATTATGTGAGGGGCAAGAGGTTGGTAGGTAGACCGAGAGGAGAGGGATTGGGTGAGGTCTTAAGTCTTAAGTCTTAAGTCTGGAGGCAGTGGAAGAAGCAAAATGAGGTGACCGAAGCAGGCCAGTCACGTCGATATAAATAAGCAAACTGCATGACGGACTAACCAGATTGACGGCGAGAAAAAGTCAGAGGCGATAATTTAGGGACGTTAAGGCGCGCTAAACCGGCGTACCGCTGGCCCAGAAATTAAAAATAAAAGACGACAAAATCAACCCTGTTGCCTACACCCGATTGAGCTTGATGAAAATAAACTGAGACCAAGCTTTGTTCGTCGAGACGGAGTAACAGAGACGAGGGTCTGGCGCCAATGACGGTGGCGGACGGACGCCACTAGAGACCGGAGCTTGTCTCAGACTGAGCAAAGAACTTGTCACCCGCAGGCAGCGACGTTCATTCGCCTTACGCCCGGAGGGTCCAGGGGAAATTGTCCCATGCTGAGGCACCCGCCGGCTGCGAACGCCGTTAGTGCTGAGCTTTAGGCTTAGTCTCTCATCTTGACTTCGTAGAACTAAGAAAGTAGGCAGAACAATTCCCGGGGCTTCCTTGGGTCGTGCGCGGGTGAGCCCTAATTCACGCACCCCCGGGCACTTCGTTGGGTCTGGCAGTCCACTCCAGAGGGTCTGATGGTTCCGATCGTCGAGCGCCAGATGCTACTTCGTATTGCCTCATGGATTCCCAATCGGACTGTCCAGGCCAATGCTACCGATATGGCTGTCCGACCAGAATGACCACTCGCAGCCGGCCACATGCGCCCTGCATTGGTTCCTACCGATCGGGTTGCACGCAGTCCCCGGGGGCTTCTAGATGTGGCCATTTGCTGACCACTTCATGCCACTCGGAGAGACACTCTGCCAGAAACTCCCCGACGACTCATCTGTCAGGCACGCCCTTCTCCAGGTGTCCGCGGGGTTCGAATAGCGGACGGAGCTGCCAACCATGCGATGAATCGTGGTTAATCTGACGGCGGATTGGCCCCGGGGTAGTTATTGTGTCGCATTGGTCTGTCGTCACGGTTCTGATTCCTCATTCGACGCTGCGTACGGGACCCAGAGATCGTCGTCTCATTTAATCTATTCGGTCCAAGAGGTCGGCTCCGTACCATGCAGAGCCCTGTGGAGGGTGGAGCGATTGATAATTAGTAGATTAGGCGATGGGTTTATCTTGCTGCCTGCTTCACAGTCCATGGCATCTTCTGACTTCTTCTATACCAAGAATGCTTCGCCTCAACGTCGACTCTCCCCGCTTGATCAACGCAAGGAAGTATCGTCGCCCAGCATCAAATTCTATTCTAATGACACTGACACGCGGTCATGTCCTTGTCTTCCACCAGTAGGGCTAGGAACTTCGATGCCTGACTTGGGACCCGGTCGTGGGCAGTCTCAAAACGGTTCGGAATCGCTCATTCGGGTATACTAAAGTACTAGCTGCTCGATCGGCACTTTCCATGAGTAATGACCATGAGACATGTCGAAGCATCGGCTCATCCCGACAACTAAAAATAAGCAGACGGTACAACGCGTCATCTGGGTCATATATCAGTGAGTATATTGAACTGTTCGACCATTTATCAAATCAGCGCCCCTAATCGGAGACTTCAATCGAACTTTGTAGTCCCGTTTCACAGATACAAACCTATTGATGATGTTGCCTATGTCTTCCTTGCTGTCCTCATTCAAGCTTGGATGACGAAAGGCGGTCATCGCTTCCTCCTTGGCTGGCAAGGTTTTTGATAGCAGCATCCAATGACGGACTCACGGTGCACGACCACGGGAAGGCCACTGAGGTTGATCCAGGATCTCGCTAGTCGATGGAGGGCACGGCCACTCCGATCGGCACGTCTACGATTCCCGACGATTTGAACGAACCGGACAGGCGGATGTGTCGCGATTAGGACTATGACTGGGGAACCTATTCTTCTTGCAACCAGACAAAGGAAAGGATACCCAGAACACATCCAGTAATTGCATACTCTCCCAAAATCGATCCAGCTCTCCGTTCCTCACCAGACACGGACATCACCCATATAGCACATCGGCCAAATTGACCGTCTCCAGAACAGAGTCCCAGAGCCATCCGCGTCAGACGATCCGCTTAGTCAAAGAAACAACACATCCCAATCCCCGCCAGTTCCAAACGCAGTTCCCAGAAACATACCCAATTGCAAACCTTTCCCCTGCACGTGCCAGTCTACCGATGCTCTTGGCCCTGCATCCAGCAGTCAACAGCAGCAGCACTAAACCGTCTCAGCACCAGAACTACCGAAAGAAGCCAATTACCCATCCCACCGACGCAAAAGACCCTGGTGCAACCTGCTGTCATGAAAACTGCACGTAGCGTGGCTGTGTAGAGCGAGTCGCTGCCGACGTCGAGCGTGTCGCCTTAGCGCTGGTTTCAACTTGAGTCTAGACCCGACTCCCCTGTCCGCTAGGCCGGTTCGGGCCTAACGGATTTGCATTTGGCGCTGGACTGGGCGATTGCTCGGGGTCAGGGACAGGGGCTCACAGCCTCGATTGGATCTGGCTTGGCTTTCTGGGGAGGGAAGCGGGTTCTTTGTTCGTAGGCAGAGATAATTTATCGACCCACGCGTACGGCGCCTACAATGTTCGCCAGACGAACAAAGAAATGGAATCATGGCCAACGTGGACAGGAGGGATTCTTCCTCAATTGGCTTTGGGGATTCCTGCGGAAGTTAGTTGAGAGCCACCAACAGATCCCCTGTTGCTTTCCTTTGCCTTTACTTTTCTTTCTTTTTTCGTTTTTCTTTTTTCTTTTTTCTTCTTTACATGTTCCTGACCCTCCGCTCTTGGCATTTCTGCTGTCAAATCCCAATCGCTAATCAACCCTGTCAACTCTCAACCTCACGAGACCTGTCAGTCCATTTGCCGTGCAACCCGCAACTTCCCGCATGTCTTAGTCTTAGTGCTTATCTTGCTCTTGTATACATCTCTCCGCGGTATAGTGAGGTCGTACAAAGGCCGACGTGCGTCGGCGCGAGCAGCCCAATTCGCGACTCCTTTTCTACTCGATGGAAACTGCCGTCGGTGAGGGTGAGAGTAAAACACGGATGGGCTAATTGCTAATTGCTATTGCCCTCATTTTGAGATGCTACTCGGAGTGGCAATCTTAGTAGCTTGGTGTGAAGGGAACTAGGGTAGGTCCTAATTATAACTTTTTTTTGTGCCCGGGTGCTAAAAAATTTGCCTCGGCTGGGTTTTCGCGTGGTTTTTCGGCGCGGTCCGAAAGTAGGGAGCTGGTGGTAAGTAAGGGTTAGTGGGCTTGAAGAGCACCTAGGGCGAGATTTTCGGTACAGTAGGGTGATCGAGAGGGCTGGATGGTCCGTTGGGTTTATTCTCCGGTCGGGTTGATCGTGGGGTTGGCCATCTTGGAATTGGGTATTCGTGGGATTCCCGTCGCACAACGAAGAGAAAAAAAAAAAAAAAGCAGTTAACATTAATTCAACAAAAACTTCACCACTAATTTCCTGGCGTACACAGGAGCTGCCTCACAGGATCCTCCAAAATGGCTCCCCTCCCCAGCATCTTCCATCAGCTCAATACAACCGATCATCCTAAATAACATCCTAACCATCATTTCCAGCCTCACCACGACTCCCCATGTCCATGACCAGGCTGCTTTCACTTCCAATCTCCATGCTTCGGATCATATCCCCGCTGTTTCTCTCGGTCATCATGATCCGGAGCTTCGTGTCCACGATGAGTACCGCTAAAGGGGCTCCAGAATGCATGTTTCTCAGGAGTCTGGTTCTCGTCGTTCTCCTCAGACTTCTCTAAGTTGACATCATCGCTCGCGTCGGTGGCGGTTCCTTCGTCCTCGGCATCTTCCTTAGTCTCTGCGTCGACGTCGACTTCATCATCATCGACATGAGTGGCCTCTTCGACTTCAGGCTTGGACTCGGGCTCGGGCTCCTCGGGTTGTTCAACAGCCACTGGCAGTTTCTCGTCATCCTTCTCCTTGCCCTCGTGCTTGTCCTCACCCTTGTCATTATCCTCATGCTTACCCTTACCCTTATAGTGATCCTTATACAGATCCGGCTGATAAAACCCCCCATACCCATACGCATGGTACGGACGCGGCGGGGCCGGGTGCCTGAAGAACGGCGCAGGTGCCCAGCCCCATGGTCTCGGGGGGTTGTGCAGGGGGGTGCTCTGTGAAGAAGGCGTTAGCTTTGCTTTCTTGACGCAACGCAACGCACCGCAACGCAGGCGAGTCGATCCTTACCGTGTTCCCGGGCGTCGTGGAATTCCAGGACTGCGGGACGTGCGTCTCGACGGGAGCCCCTTGCACAGGGCTGGGGAGGAGGAGGGAGTTGGCGAGGAGGAAGACGCCCAGTAAGGGGCGAGGAAGGGGGCCCATGGCGATGGATGGGGTGGTTGATTGAAGGGAGGGAATTTATGAGGTGAGATAGGCAGGTAAGTATGTCTATGCCACTGCCACTGTTGCTGGGTAGATGGGGCTACTCTCTCGGGCTGGGAGGAGACTGGAGGGTGGATTATTCGTATTTATCCCCGATGGGGACGAAGCTCTACGACGCCGGTTCTGTCATGACTGCGAGAGAGCACGCCACAAACTGCAACACCAGCAGCTTTTGCGGTGCGAATCGAGTCGTGGTGGTCTGGTCGGGTTTGACCAGGAGCCGGATCCTGATGCTGCTACCACTGCGACTGAATATAGCACCTGTAGGTACAGTCACCCCTTGCCGTTAACGTCCACGGCCCGGAAGTCAATCATACCCGTGTGCCTGGAAGCTCGGATAGCCCCATAAACGGCCAGAGGATAGGGCTGGATGGGTCGGCGGGTCGGTTGCATTCATCCCTGCCTTCGCTCCTACATTCTGGATTTCTTTGTGAGGGATGGTGCATTCCTGCTTCTGTAGGTCTAGGCTAGTGGTTCCGTGGATGGGTCTGGGTTTTGATTCGCGGATAGATTTGTCCTGACGATGTTGCAGATCAGTGTTTCAGCAGAGTCGGGGTCTAGAAGCAATTGTGCGTCTTGGTGTTAGTTCTGCTGGGCTTCGAGGTGGTGTTGCTGTGTTGAGTGGAATGGGTCGAAGGATTCTGGGCCATGGCTTAAATCATACGGGTTGGTGTGATGATGCCAGGGATCGTGAGATGCCTCCTTCCTAAAGCGTGAGAAGTACAAAGTTATCTCATTTGCAAGGGTAAGGTTGTGGTTTTACGAAAGTGCGAACGCCAATCGGTGATGTGGATAATTCCATTTGAAGGGTTGAGCATACCATTAATAGGTTTTCGTTTCCAGCTCCTCGGAACAAATCTCTGGAGCCAAACAGCTTAGCCAAGTGCTTTCTCGCTATCCGCAGGTTGAGCAAATGGCTGCATTAAGCCCAAGGTGGCTTCTCCCGGGTTCGTTAGGATAGACTGAGCTCCAGGGTCGCACCGCTTTCGCGAGCCAATCTGTACGCATATGTATATGAGATTGGAAATTTCCTCCAATGCAAATACTACTGCAACGCAGACAGAACAGCCACCTCAGAATCATAGATACTTCCAAAGCCCCATTAACTTCGAGTTCTCATTCCAAAGGAATTGGTGGCTTGGATCCTGGCGAATTGCCGCAGAATATCGACGCCACATCCAGCCTAGATTCCTCAGCTGCAACCAGGCTGATCATACCCAGTTGGGCTGGTCTTTTACTGTGCTGCTCTCTGCTCCCATGCACTCTTCCGAGCCCGCTCAGTCCCCCAAAATCCTGCAAGGTCGGTTACATCTCCCACGACTTGAAGGATTCACCGTTCCTTGGTGGCTTCGTCTCATCTACTGGATGCATGCGAGTCTCCTACCTTCCAAACACTATCTGCATCGAGCGTACGTTCAGCCACATAAACCTACACACCGATAAATGTACCCAATTTGGAATCACGCCGGAAATGGAACCCACAGTCAATCCGCATTAGACTTGCTAACCATGCACTCATTCACTAACATTACAACCCCCTCAACTCAAGATCTACTGAACCATCTCAATCCGGACCTGCTCTGTATCATTTTTCCCATGATCCACCTCCCCGGCCTTCCCCACCACCGCCGCACTGGGATCCATAAACACCAGATCCATCTCCTCGAGCGTCTTCCCCTTCGTCTCGGGAAAGAAGAAAATATAACACAGACACGCAATGAGGTTAAAGATAAAAAACACATAGAAGTACTTAAACCCGATATCATCCAGCGCCTGGGGCGAGAACTGCGCAAAGACCAGATTAAACGTCCAGTTCGTGAACGTGGTGATCGAGTTACCCTGGTTGCGGATATCCACGGGGAAGATCTCCGCCGGGTACACCCAGGAGATGACGCCGAGGGGGGTGTAGAAGAGGCTAAAGACGAAGTTCATGGCGACCATGGCGCGGAGGAGGTTCGCGTTGGATGCGTCCCAGTGCTGCGAGAGGGCTGCGTTGACGACCAGTGCGAGGCCGCAGCCTGCCGCGGAGACGATGAGGGGTTTTACGCGGCCGATGCGGTCGAGGACGCCGAGGCAGATGGTTGCGTAAACGATGGAGAGAGCCCCCGAGATGCCGATGATCATGAGGGATGTCTGGTTAGGGATGCCTAGGGACTCGTAGATCATGGGGCCGTAGTAGTTGATGACGTTGATACCGGAGAGAGGGCCGAAGGCTTGCACGCCGCAGCCGAGAGCGAGACGACGGCGCCAGGAGGGGGTGGTCAGGATGGATGACCAGGTTACTTTGTGGGTGGCGCGCTCGGCGTCGATCGCGTCTTTGATTTCGGCGAACTCGACGGCTACGAGGTCTTCGGTGTTGGGGGCGCCGCTGCGGAGCTTGCGTAGGGTTTCGAGCGCTTCGTCGTGCCGGTCTTTTTCCATGAGCCAGCGGGGGGATTCGTGGAGGAGCCAGATGCCGAACATGAGGACGAGGCCGGGGACGCATTGGAAGGCGAGAGGGAAGCGCCCTAGGGGTGGTTAGTATGCGTTGGGATGGGTGGGATGGGGTGAGGCACGTACATTGGAAGGCTCCGTTCACGAACGACGATCCGTATCCGAGCCATTGGGCGACGAGGTATCCCCAACTTAACATCCACTGCAGCAGTCCTGAAAGCATGCCGCGGTATTTGGTTTCTGCTAGTTCACCGGCGTACATGGGGATAATGGAGGTCATGATTCCCACGGCGGTGCCGGCAATGAAGCGACCGATGATCAGCATGGTCATCGACACGGCACCAGCTTGCAGGGCACATCCGAACGTAGACACCACCGAGCCCAGGAATATGGAGCGTTTCCGACCCAGCCAGTCGCCAAGCATCATGTTGATTATTGTACCGAGGATGGCACCGCCTTGGAAGGAGGAGACCACGCCGCCTGTCACGGTGTTGCTGGGGTTGGAGAAGTAGTCGACGAAATGCGTCTGGGAGATCGTAGAGGTGATAATACCGCTGTCATAGCCGAAGAGGAAACCTATTTGGTCAGAAAACGACTAGAGTGAGACGAGGAATAGCAAGCTTACCTCCCGTGGCCAGGAAGATGGCGGACAGAAACGTCTTGTATTTGGCCATTTTGGCTGTCCCGTCCCTGCGGTGACTTGCTGAACTGAAATTATGGAGCAGGAATGTAGAGTGATCCCCAGATAGAGCTCACTCAGGCCGATCACACGGCCTCAGCAGGAATATATAGGCTCTGTCCCGACCCCGGAATCCCGCTACCCCGGATTCATCCACGCTAGGGCTAGAAACCACAACGGGGTGGCATCTCCGCCAGGGAGTGAGATACACCGAAGACCGAAATGGCCGAAGAAGAGCCATCAATCGGCAGTCCATGCGGCATCTGGACTTGGCTCTGTGGCGTCGACTAGTGAGACGGGGTCGCTTAACAGTTGGCGTGATTTAACTACTGGCTTTATTCAAATGGCATCTGTGTATAGCGTGATGACTTGATAGATATTGGCATTCTTCTTTAACTAGCAATAGATTTCTACGGAGAACCTCCTGTCAGAAGGGTTCAATGGCCAGAGTGCAAAAAAAGAGTCACGGTGGTTGTGGGTCTCAACCTGGACTAACGACCTGTCCCCGATTGCAACCGAGAAATGGTCCCTATCCAACCCACAATTCCACATGGCTTATGGTTAGCTAATGGAAATAATCCCTCGAACTGTTTCCGCGCATCAGATGACATGTCAGGGGCCTTCATCTCGGTCTAATTCAGCTCGATACCCCGGACTCCCCCACATCGGATATCCCGAGGTCAGCCCGGCCACATTCCGACTATCGGAAGATATTTCAATTACGGAGGAGCCAGCAGTGGTGGCAACCAACGAGAAGCTTGTCTATTTAAGGCATAGTCAAGTCGTATTCAATGAGATGTCGTAAATTATGTCACTTTCATCTATTGAACCATGGAATACAATTGATTGTGTCTATGTTCTATCTAGCCTCACTCCCGCACGATAATCGAATACACCCCATGCAACAAATCCACGTCCTGGTCAAAGACCTCGCCTCCAGATTCGCCCCTCCTGACAACTTTTGCCTTCCTTCCCCCAGGAACCCGAACCACACCCACCGTGCCAAACGGCACTTCAACATCCAACTTCACCTCGCCCTCTCCCCTCGTAAACTCCACCGCAATCAACCCATACGGACAATCCACACTCCCCTTGACATGTCCGAACTCCGCCTCATACGGCGGGTCAATCTCGAACCGCCGATACGCGTCCTCCAAGGGCCTCAACCCCAGCGCGGCACGATAGAACCACTCGTAAATAGTCCCCAGCATGTCATGACACTTGCTGCGGCACTCGTCCTGCCAGAACTCCAGCAGGGTTGTCTCCCCGCGGCGCAGGAACCGCATATACGACGGGTGCTCCTCTTGTCTTGCCATCTGCAGGACGAGATCCGGGCGTTTAGCGTCCGCCAGGGTACTGAACAAGAACGGAAGGCCGATTTCACCCGCCCGCATCCGTCCATCGCTCGTGTCTGCCAGGAACGCCTTCATGATGTCGTCGCGGTACTCATCCGGCACAAGCCCGAACTGGCGAGCCACGCCCTGCGTGACTGCCGTGCGGTCTCGCGCCGGATAGCTGTCCAGCGAGGTGTAGTGCGCGTAGCCGTATTCCGAGGTATCCGTGACCAGGAGGTGCTGATTATACACGGCGTGGATTCGGTCCGCCCAGCGCGCGTATTTCTCCGCGTCGTCGGCGAGTCCGAGTTCTCGTGCCATGGCCTCCGTGCACCGCAGACACCGGTAGTATACCGCTGTCTCGATGTTCGCCTGGTGGTTCCCGAACGCAATGTCGCGGCCCCAGTCGCCGAGCCCGTGCTCGATGAGCCCGCCCTTGCGCTCTTTTGTGCGCATGTACTCCATGTAGCGTGCTGCGGCGGGGTAGACGCGAGGAATAACGTGGGTGGACCCGTAGTACCGGCGCAGGATATCGGGGAGTAGACATACCGCGCACCCCCAGGTGATGGTGTCGTGGAGGGGGCCGCACATGTAGCGGATCTCCGGCGCCATCGTGGGCACCAGACCGCTTGGTTCCTGGGCGTCGAGGATATCGTCGAGGATCTTGGTGTAGAGGGATTCCATGTCTCGAACGTACTGCGTCGCCGGGGCAAGCAGGTGCGTGACTTCCAGCCATCCGAACTTCTCGATCTGCGGACAGTCGGTGTGGTAGCTGAAGAGGTTGCTGCTGAAGGTCCAATACAGCGCGTTCAGCAGCGCGTTGGCGTCCTCTTTGTCCGTCTTCATGGTCCCCAGGTTCCTCGCTGCCGAGGACACATGTCGGCCCACAGCAGAGTGTATCACAGGGAGCCCGTCGCCCTCGGAAAGCGACACCCCTTCGACCTGGATGTACCGCGCACTCGTGAAACTGAAGTCCGGCTCCCAGGTCTCGACGCCAGACCCGCCCAGGTAGAACTTCGAGTACACGTCCGTCTCGAACTGCTTGAACAGCGGATCCGGCATCAAGACGGTCCCATCGTCCCTGACCGTCTCCGCGTACCGAATCCTCACCTCCGCCCCCGCCGCCCCGCTCACCTCGATCTTCACCATCGTCGACGCGTTCTGCCCCAGGTCATAACACACCGTGCCCTTCCTTGGCGAATACACCTTCACCGGCTGGAACGTCTCATGCAGCACCACCGGCGGCTGCGATTGATAGTACAAGAAGCCTCTGGGCCCGGTTAAGGGCTTCGCAGGCGCCCATTCCCCATCCTCAAAGCCCACGCCATCCCATCCCACCGGATAATCCCGTCTATCATGCGTCTCAGACGCATAGATATTCGCCAACGAAGTCGCACTCTTCCTCACCTTCCAGCTCGGATCCGAGACCAAGACCTCATGTCTCCCATCCTCGTAGAAGGTATGCAACTCCCCAAAAAAGCACAACTCGTTCCCATACCGCACGTACGTGTTATCCTCATACATCGGCCAAAAGAACCGATCCCCCTGGTCTCCCGCATAGAACCCGTTCCCGACATGCGCGGCGAGCACGTTCTCACCCTCCCCCAGCAGCGCAGTGACATCGTAGGCTGTGAACTGCACCCGCCGATGATAGTTCGTCCAGCCGGGGTCCAGGACATGCGTGGACGCGGGGGCCCCGTTCACAGCCATATTGAAGTGGCCGAGGCCGGAGGCGAAGAGCACGGCGCGGACGGGGCGCGCGGGGAGCCTGAACCCCTTGCGCAGGTAGATCGGCTTGTCGCCGCCGTCGCCGATCCATACGGCTTTCCATTTGTCCTGGGGGTTTTCGAACCACGTGCGGAAGATGAGGCTGCTGTGTGGCATGTAGGTCTGGTTCATGCTGTAGGGGGGGAGGAGGCGAGAGCGAGGGTAGGAGGTGAAGAAGTGGTTGGTGCTGCTGTGGTGGGTGTGTCCGGCGGCGTCCCAGACGGTGACGCGCCAGTAGTAGCTGGTTGTGGCGGCGAAGCCATTTGGCGGGTTGCAGAGGATGTTGCGCTGGGCAGAGCTGGTGATCTTGCCGGTTGTCCAGAAGGGAGGGTTAGAGTCTGGTGCTGGGGGGTGCTGCGTGAGATATGCGGCGTCGGTGGAGAGAGTGAGTTGGTATGCAGTTTGGGCGTTGGGAGTCTCGCTGGTGATGGACCAGTAGAAGCGTAGCTCTTCGGCGTCGATGCCGAGGGCTTCGTGGAAGCCGTGGATGCCACAGCGGGTGATTTGCATTTTGGTATGCGGTTTCTTGGTTTCACTGCGCTCTGAGAGCGCGCTGGATGGTGTTGACATTTATTGGCTCGCGGGGCAGTCGTTCGGGGGGTTTTAGGCCGAGGTCGGGGGTGTGGAGAGAGCTCCCGGATTTTCCGAGGCCACTCGGTTCCTGCTATGACTGGTTGCAACTGAACTAAACTAACAGTCTGCCCATGGGGAGGGACCTCACGTTTAGTGTGCTGACCCTTTTTCTACGTTCGGAAGGTAAATAAACCACTCATCTTGGCGTGTTGGCTTGTTTCTGGCCATAGGTGGCGTTAGGACTGGACTATAGAGCGTACGTTGTTGGAACCTGCTAATCAATGCAGCATCTCTTCCTGTGAAGTGTCTTACATGTATGTGAAAGAACTTCTGTTCGAAATTAGCACTGAAAAGGGTTCAGTAAAATCGCACCCAACATGCAATTTGCTGCCGGGTAAGACTTTAACCGGCGGAAATTAGCCACGCTATGAAGCCATAGTGGATCATTGAATCTCTCGGGTATTGACCTAGTCTGGGCTTCATTGTGCCTCGGTCGAGATTCAGAGTATAGTTTTGCTTCTGTGGTTAGGTACGTTTCTAGTATATACTGTGTGAAATCTCCTCAAACCGATCAGACAGTCTCCCAGCGAACTGTATTAATACTACAGTACTCCCTTTCAGGCCGAGAAATACAGTAGCAGAGATTGCCGAGTTGGGAAAATCACACTATAACAATTGTGAAGCTAGATCTTAATGAATTACAGTGTCTCCTCCCTTCCTAAGTTAGCTAGCGGATAGGATGCTGATCAGGGCATTGCGGTATAAATTTGGGTAGTTCCGTGGCTTTTTGCCGGTGCTTTTCTTTCAAAGAGCAGCTCACTCTCTCGCGTGGTCAATCTTAATCCCGTCGCCAGTACTTTGGCAATGTCTTCCTTTAGAGAAATAGACCTTTTGGGCAATTCATGAACGTGCAGTTTATGTAGTGGCCGGACCAAATAGCCCCCGTATTGTGACTTTCGGTATTTCTGTCAGTCTTTCTCCGAAACAGATATAAAGACGCTGTTGTAACAGTCCGGGAAAGACATGACTCTAGTGTTAACTGTCCGAGAGCTTATCGGATATGGGTTGATATGAACGCCTTGGCTAGGGAATGCCATGATCAACAAGGGCAGGTTAGCATATCCCGGTGCTGCTAAACAAGGCTCCAAATAAACCCGTGAATAATTTCTCGTGAATGAGATGTAATCATGAATTCAACCATGGCCTAGGAATGAGAAGCCTGAATGCTGCTAGCAAAGCTCATGATTCCCAGCCCGCCAAGTATCAGCAAGATCATAGCCACAAAAAGTGCCGCCTCAATAGCAACAGCCTTAAGGATGGTCTTAACGAAGCGAACACGAGCCGCCCATTCAAAGCTCGTCCAGGCGTCTCGAATGCTGAGCTGGCCACCGCCAGCTAGGCTTTTGCCACCAAAACGGCGGCCGAAAGGCACGATCGGCTCATCTTCCTCGGGCAGCATAGAGGCCGCCACACGAATGAAGATCGCTCTCGCGGGGAAAGTAACCAATGGGAAGACCAGTAACGAGAGAATGCCGATGAGTAGGTCACCGAAAGACACTCCATGTCCCGCGTTGACTAAGACCACAATACTGTTGCCAACGATAAATTTAGCGGGACTTGAGAAAGTGCCAGGCACAGCGAGGAAGGCACAGAGGAGGCCATTGTACAGCGTTGCCGCGGGGGCAATTTTAGACCAATTCCGAAGGCCAGGCATTTGGCGGAGATTTCTCCTCGGGGGCTTATTCGCGATCATATGGTGAACCCAAGCCATGAGCCAAGTGGGTAGGAGCATGCTAGCGATGAAGTGTCCCAAAAGGACACCGAAGTGTGACTTGGTCACGAAACCAATGAGGGTTGAAATTCCTATTCCTATGCCGGTGGTGATCACTGTATACGCGAAGTACATGTCGAATCCACGTAGACATGACCGAAGGCTACCACCGCCACGAGCCCGAAGGTGCTTGATGGCCGAACCTAACCCCCGAGTGATCGGTCTGGCGTCTGAGGTACCTGCGACCTCCGGATCATTGGGCTCATTGAACTCGTTACACTCTTCGCCGTGAAGGCTAACATAGCTAGGCGGATTGCAGTCTTCAACCGCCGCGAGAGTCGCAATAACTTGGGCGCAGACATAGTCAACCTATCCTCGATGAGTATAAATGTAACTCCTGATGATGATGTGTACCCACCCAAAATATCGCCAATCCAAATACAATGACTGGAACAAAGACCACGGCTAGGAAAAGTAGGAGCCCAAGTCCCTGGGCCGCTTCCCCGGAAAGCCCTCGGGAAATCAACTCAGTGCCTCTTGGTATAAGAAAACTAGTAATAGATGGCATTGTGTTTGACTGAGAAGGGAGGGGGAAAGATCGGTCAAAAAGATCGGTCTCGAGAGCGCAAAGGGCTTTAGTGGCTTATTTAATGCATGTAGATGGTCCCTGTAGCCTAGGGGCGTTGTCTTCTATGCGCCGACGGCCCTGACTAGTCTCAACAAGATCTTTAGTACAATTTCTTAGCGTCAAATTCGAAAAAAAACTCTTCGCCAAGACCACATTGTCTCACTTGCGAAGATAAGCGAAAATCACAGAGCGTTTGGATTGCTGTGCACTCCCAGATCATGGCTTTTTTGACGTCGAAGATATATTATTCCAGAGTAGTCCCGAAAGAGCTCCTAATAAAGCACGGATCTCGAAAAACGGCAGATCGACAAAGCGATCGTGGATGGCTCCCGATAATATTAGCATGACTCCTACGGAAATTTTCAGTAGCGAACTAACTAACTAAATTAGCGTCGTTCGAACTAAATCAGTCAGGCTACAAATATAGCGGATTTCGACGTAGAATTTCGGAGTGGCATCGCATATTTAGAGGCAATTGTTACTATTTTACCTCTATCTTTAGCAAGTTAGTGAACCTGAGCTACTGCCCAATCAATGGAAACAATCAGTTTAGACCCAAGCTCTGCCAAGTATATCAAGCAATTTAGCCCGCAATTGAAACAAAGAAAAAGAAAAAGAAAAAGGCCCCGTCCGTGCTGTGACTCACCCCTGAGCATTCAACTTCGGAAATGCCAGAAAGATCCATCCACTAAGCCCCCATCTACCATCAATGCAAACGAGACTTCAGCTTACACATCAAGGCAGGTTTATCCCACAACGCGTACGACTTCTGTTCATTCCAGCGCCAACTCTCCTGGCAAAGCTCCAAATCGAAGTTCCAGAGAATCCGCGCCAGGATCAGGCGCATCTCATTATACGCCAGGTTCTTGCCAATGC
Source organism: Aspergillus steynii IBT 23096 (assembly GCF_002849105.1). NCBI lineage: Eukaryota > Fungi > Ascomycota > Eurotiomycetes > Eurotiales > Aspergillaceae > Aspergillus > Aspergillus steynii. Next base: position 2,820,850 of record NW_020194400.1, read on the forward strand.
AGTTCCGTGGACCGAACGAGAATGGCTGCAACACGTCTCTTTTATCGTTGTAGAAAGGCGACGACGGGTTGTTCATTTCTTCAGGAAGCCAGCGCTCGGGAACGAATCGGTCTAGGTCGTGGAAGTTAAGTGGAGATGTGTAGGCTGAGATCTGGTGCACTGAGAGTTTGGTCTTTTGGATGTTAGACACGATCGGATCATTCAAGGAGTGGATGAGTGGAGATACTGACATTAGGAGAGATCTTGTAGCCAGAAACCTCAACAGGAGTTGGCGGCGAGATGCGTCGCAATCCACTAGGAACAGGCGGATACATGCGAAGCCCTTCGTTGATGCAAGCCAGCATGTAGGGCAAGTTGGCCGTGACATTATTAAACGTGATATCCTTTTCGGTCTTCATGAGTGACCGGACCTCGTGGACCACCTTCTCCATAGCCTTCGGAGTCCGCAGTAACCAAAACGTCACGCCAGAAAGCAGCGTCGCAGTGGTCTCACTGCCCGCTATGATCAGAATATTGGCATTCGCCTCGAGCTCCTGATCCGTGAGACCTTCTTTTTCACCCCGATGCCGCAGCATCGATTGCATGAAATCGGCATGGCCTCGATCCGTGTTGCTTTTCAGTCTCTTCTCCACCAATTCTCTGCTGTGATCGAGATGCTTCTTTCTCGCCTCGGCCAATCGACCCGGCACGAATAGCGTGAACAATTTAGAAATCAACGGATACGCATCTTTCAGCGCGATCACGGCCAGCACACGCACCGAGTCAAAGATCGCCGCCACCCAATGATGATACTCCGAAGACTCGAGACCCCCGAAGGACTCACCGTACGCCAGGTCTCCAATCAAGTCGAACGTGGTGAGATTATACCACTTGACCATGTTCGCGGGGAGCTGAGACTCGGCGATCCCGTGGAGACGGGCGATGAGCTTGTCTACGTATTCGATGAGGATAGGCTCCTGGGCCTGCAGGCCTCTGGCGGAGAACGCGTGCGCCAGGGATCGGCGGTGCCGTGTGTGATCGGGCCCGTTGGCGCTGATTATGTCCAGGGGGTTACTGGCTGAGGACCTAACTTTGCGCATCTGGGGTTGCCCGTGACCGTATATGTCTTTCCAGGCCTGGGCGGTGATGAATGATACTTCGTCTGGGCCGATGCGGACGGCCTCTCCGTATTTAGTGTGGAAGGCTCGTGTGTCGATTTCGAGGTTCCCTGTGATGTGGGAAATGTGGCGGAGGATGGGGAAGGCGATCCATAGTTTGGGGCCGGGGATATGGCGGAGGGGGTGGAGATAGAGATCTGAGAATGTCACAGATGCCCTGTAGAGGACGTAGACGAGAATGGAAAGGGGGATCAGGTATAGCATGGCGAAAGGCTTTAGAGTTGAATGCTGTGTTTGTGTGTTCTTCAACGGTGGAATGGGGGAATATATAGCCCTCTGTTCAGACTGGTATAGAACCCCCACCATATGGTCAAACACAAAGCGGGGTTACTCACCAGATACAGCCCAATTGACGTAGATGAATTGCCTATTAGTCTAGTATCCTAAGGTACGAAGCAGGGGTAGAGAGGGGGCAGACGTGAGCCGTTCTGTTGGCAATCGCAATGTATATCGATCCGGTATCCTGCCACAATGAATTGGTTATTGTGCAGTGGCTTCATCGACACTCAACATCAGTGGCCAAACTTAGAGTCCTGTCAGATCAAGATGGTATTCAGTATATCATCAGTGAACTGCACGTTTGTCTCATCCAGACATAAGCATATCCTGCAATCCTCCCTAGAAAATTATTGTTTACACAACATGCCATATTCCTTCACTTCAAAACACGATTTTCCACACGGCAGCACCGTATTCGTCCCTTTATACAGATTAATCACGCATAAGGGAAGCATTAGTACAATATGAACGACGATCTACAAGGCCTGGGGGATTTATGAACGCCTATCCCCAAGTTTCTTGCATCCATCGCTCTAACACAGCGGGGTAACGTCAACAACTGGGAATATTCTTGCTTTCCCCTTGAAATCTCGGCAGGAGAGGTATTCCGCATGCTAGCCAAGGCCATCTAAAGTAGCATTCGTCACAATGTCTGATTTCGGCCGAAACCCACAACATGACCTTGAATAGTTGCACAGCGGGGAATGAGTGAGTACATGGAGAGCCTGGACCTCGATTGCAGATCGGCAGGTGGATCCTGAAGACCAGGACAGGCGCGCGAAAGTTGATCAATGCGACGACATCCGGCATCCGGCCTCGGGTGTTAATTGTCACGGCATCCGATTGGGATCTTAGCGGTCTGGTATCCACTACTGCGACAGGGGTGAAGTCATGAGTGGTGTTAATTTAGAAGTCAACATGCTCAACTGAATCGGCGCAATTATGCTTCCCCGCGGAAGGTCTTTCCCGTTAGGCAATGGCTTTATTCGGTGGTTATTTCTGTGCAATCAATATGGAACAGGTCGGAGGTTTAGGGCTGGTGGTGTTTTGGCTACTCGTGGATGTTTCGCTTTGATTTAAGCCAATAGGTAACAGGATAATAACAAGACCCTTTATCTGGAAGGTTATTCCCGTTTTCAATTATATTCAAAGAAAGGAGGCAAAATCTTTGTCCGCTCGAAAAATTTATATGTCCGTTCTAGCATCATTGTTGATCGTCATATAATCAAACGCGCCAATCTCTCCGGTGCTAGGAAATCCATTCAGCCCTTCAAATATATCATTATCCCACGTCGAATCTTCAAAGAATATCTGCAGCGTAGGATCAACTGCCAGCGGCACGGCATGCTCCTCTGGGTTATGAGACATGGGTTCCATTTGCACAGAATCGCTTTGATAATTCGGTTGAGACGGGGAGATCGTCTGCGACGACAGTGATCTATCCCTTATCCTATCCAGGACCTGCAGACACCGCATTGCAGCTTTGTTACGAGTGCTCAACGAAGCCAAACAGTCGCGAGATCTCGAGATGGATGAAAGCCACAGCTCTTGCGTGACTTCCACCAAACCAGTATCCAGCGGCTGCGTGGGTCGAAGATGGTAGATGCTGAGAACTACCGTTGCCTGGAAGAGAAAGTATGTCGCGTACCAGCTGAGACCGGTGTGGGTAGTCTGGGTATGGCTGGAGATGAAGCCGGTGATTTCTTGGATCGTTTCGACCGCCGTGAAGTGGCACATGTTTTGCGCTTCTTCTCTGTCCAAATTAGTGCATTTGCGTTGGCTTCCCCACCATAGCATCATTCGTAGGTTCTGCTCTTTCCATAGGACCATTGCTCGGGGTCCACGAAACCAGTTGGGGACATCGGATGCTGTGAAGTATGCGGGAAGGGATAGCTTCCAGGCTTTGAACTGGTAGTCGATAGTTCGGGAGGTTTTGAGGTCCCAGGAGCTTTTGTCGGTTGAGGAGATCAATTTGCTAAACACAGCATTTCCGATCGACGCTAGTCGTGCTTGCGCGATAATGGCTGAGTATATCGTAGGCTGTTCTATCGGGGGAGGGAGATTCGACGCCAAGGTGTAGGCCTGCATGATGTTAGCGATGCGATCGTGTGGGTAGGTCATCTGGCATACAGAATCGTCGATATTTCGTGGCAGACGTGTCTCAATAAATGAGTCAGAGATGCTTAATGGTCTCCCCGTCGTCAGGCTGAAGCCACTATCGAAGCAATATACAATCCACCATATAACCCTTCGTCGTTCGTTGTACAAAGTATCTCGTGTCGCTCCTCTGGGCGGTTCACGATGAAGGCCCAGGCCAATTGCCATCCTATATGCAATTCCAATAAAGTTGTATCCCGTGTTTGGTCGATCTCGTTTCTGGAGATAGTTTCCCTGGGTATGTCAGCCTATTGTAGAAGATAGCCATCCGACAAAATGAGTTACCATCAGTAAAAACGCCTGAACATTCAACAGCGTGCCCGACTCCAACATGCGCATGGACATACGCGATCGAGCGGCAGTGTAGTGTCCGGATCGCTCTGCCTCCGAACCATCTGTCAAGATCCAATCGCCGATTGCGAGCACGAGAAAGAATATCGTATGCCAGCTTGACCGAGGAGGGATTTGATGGCGCAGTTGGTACTTTTCCCTGAATGTCTTCTCGTGCAGCACAGGATATGAGGGATTATACCACATGAAGTATCCATCGACTAGGCTCTCTAACGTAGCTGTATTTGCAAGACAGCTTGATGTGACAGGACTCCCCGTTTGGTTGTTTGCTGGCGACGTGGTTTCCTGCCGGGTATCTCGCGAGCCTGTGTTTTCTGGGATCAAGTCGGAGATCGTCCGAAGAAGAGTTACGCCTGAGCTGTCCCCTGTAATAGGTCAATCGATGCATTTCTGTATTAATTCCAGGGACTCACCCAGATAGCCTGATTCCATATCTCCTGTTGGTAATGATGCCATTCCATCCAGTGGACTTTTCTGGTTCTGGACTTCGAGTGGCGTAGTCAATGATGTTTCCCGCCATTCATATCTATCCGATAAGGCCGTGTTCTCGACGTCTGAGTCCAAGACATTGGAGGTCTCGAGGGATGTGGTAGAATGTCTTTCTGAATTGCCTGTGAGGCCGTTTAGTGCAGCTGCAATGTCAATGTCGGGTTTAATGCTGGAGATGAGCGAAATCAAGGCTGAGCAGCGAGCCTCCGAGGCGTCCAGATTCCTACGAGCTGTCAGTACAGTGCAGCGATAGTTCAGACGACCACTTACTTTCTCGTCAGGGGTGTTCTCGATGGAGGCAAACCATATTGACAAATCTTGCGGGTACGAGAGCAGTAACTGCATGGAGAGGACCCCGAGCACTATGTCGGACGTCAGTGACCCTATATTATAGCAATCGATCAGCTGGTCTTACCTTGCTCTTGCGTTTCTATAAAGCCGACTATGTCAGTGGTCAAGTATGCATTCCTTGGGAATCTCGCATACCCTGCATTCCGTGCACTAATACTTGTCAGTGAATGCGCCAAAACAACAGGATCGGAGCATTAAATACCGCACGGATCTCATGAGGGCCTTTGCTTGGCCGGCCCACTTTAGGCATTTTGATGCTCACAAGTCAGATCAGCTGTGCTCCGACAGGAGCGAAGTGAACCGATTATACAGGAGTTTTATCAGACCTCAACGCAGCGAGTGATTTGCCAAAATCCGGTTCAACGATCCGGTCTCCACCGATTCGCGGGGATGACTTCATCGGACCGCAGACGTCCGATGCGTCGGAGGACTGGTTCCGTTGCGCCCGTAGAGGTGTGTCTCACAAGATGTTGAGAAATTATCTAGACTCTTGATGTTACAGGCAAAAGGATCAAACATCATATCACATTGGGACCTGTCTATTTGTAGTCCGCCCGTAGCGATGAGCTCAACATAGTAGATCCTCTAGAACACGATGGCACCGCCATCAACCACAATGTCTGAACCATTGATATAGGTGCCTGCAGTACTTGCCAGCAGTACAATTGCGCCCGTCAACTCCGACGGACTCCCCATTCTCCCACTGGGGTTTCGCTCTGCCCAAATTCTGCGATGCTCTGCGATTCCATCGCCCTCGTTGAGAATAGTATCCATGTATCCCGGGCTCACACTATTAGTGCGAATACCGTAACGAGCCCACTCAGCCGCCAGGCAGCTCTTCAGCATCAGAAGCGCAGACTTGCTAACATTATACGCCACCTGCGGCTGCGGATAGTTGACACGGTGGGCCGAAATCGACGCCACGAACGTAATAGACCCGGCATTTCCCTGCTTCACCATTTCCCGAGCCGCCGCCTGCGCGCAGATGAAGGACCCCGTCGTATTGATGTCCAGGATCTTGCGCCACTGAGAGACAGGCATCTGCAGTGTTTCCACGCAGCCAACGACTCCGACGAAGCAGACCAGGCAGTCGATCGAGCCCAGGATCTGGACCGTCTCTTCCATTGCCTTTTGCACGGCAACCTCGTCGGTGACGTCGACTTTTTGGGCGTGGACCTTGGCGTTGGGGAATTTGGCTTGCATCTGCGCGATGTCTTTTTGGCAGTTGTCGAGATTAATGTCGAAGATCATGAGGCCGTTGAGGCCGTGCTCGAGCAGAGCATCGCAGGCGTGGAGACCCAGTGTTCCGGTGCCGCCGGTGATGACGGCGTTTCCTTGCACGTTGAAACGCTTCTGGGCTCCGATAGTGGCGTCGGACTGAATGGTTGAAGACGGGGCTGGGGTCATGGACGAGGCACTGCCGTCGCTGAGAATCATGGAGGGCACGGCGCGAGAGGTAAGGGCATCGCGTCCGCAGACGTCGTCAACAGATCCCATATTGCTACTGGATAATGATGAAGAGGGAAAGATCGAAAAAAAAAATGACACAGATAACGGCGGTATATGATGATTCGATATGATATTTAATTGAGGAGTCGGTCTTCTGTCTTCCGACTAAGAGTATCTTAGATATCTCGATAAACACTATGGTTCTTCTTAAATGAGGTATCGTTATTCACGATGCAGAACAAAGGGTCTAAGCAGCTATTCCATGCGTTAGGTCAATGATTCTGGACATCAGATAGCGGAGAGGTTAGGCCGAGTACGACGCATGGCCTCAATGGAGCACAAAGCGCCGATAAAGCGGGTGAGGAAATTACCCCGCGGTATCCAAGCTTTATTCTGTGGTTATGAATGAGCCAAGGCATACCCCGCGAACTGAAGTCCTAATACTCTGGATCTAATCCAAAAGTGGCGTGCATATCCTCGGGTGACAGAATACCGACACTGAGCGGGTCACTCGATGCTGCTCCGACGTCGGGTTCACTATAAAGAGCCCATTATGCGTATACTGTGAAAGCATACTTATCACCCAATACAATTCATTTTGCTTTTGCCACTTTGACCACCAGCACATTCAATATGTCGATGACAATCCAAGATGCTGGACAGGTCCGCGAAGGATTCCCGCGCCCCTTCACCAACACCGCTACGAATGTTTTCGAGCAGCTTAGCATGACCGGTAAGGTCGTCGCGATCACTGGAGCTGCTGATGGTATCGGTCTCGCTGTCGTTGAGGCCATTTCTGAGGCAGGTGGAAATGTTGCCCTTTTGTATAACTCGTAGGTGGATGCAAAATCAACGATAGTGAAGGGAGCATAATTGACATGTTCTCGTTACAGAAACAAGGCTGCCATTGAGAGGTCGCAAGAGCTGGCGAAGAAACACAATGTTAAGACTCAAGCTTACCAGGTTGATGGTATGTTTCCATGCTTCTATGGCTCGAGTGGTGGTAACCGTTCTCATTGATGCTACAGTTTCCGAGTCAGTGCAGGTTGAAGAGACAGTCAAGAAGGTCGTGCAAGACTTTGGCAGAATCGATGTCTTCGTTGCGAATGCAGGTGAGAGAAACTTGACTCCAAGCTAAAATGAGATGTGCTAATACTAGCAAAGGCATGGCCATTTCCAAGCCCATCTTGGAGCAAACTCTACCCGAGTATGAGCAGCAGATGTCCGTGAACGGTACGCATCCCTATCTTTTCTTCCAATCTAACACCCAAACTAAACCCCACAGTAAACGGTATCGTCTATTGCGCCAAGTATGCCGGGGAGTTATTCAAGCGCCAGGGCTTCGGCAACCTCATCATCACCTCCAGCATAAGCGGCCACATCGTCAACGTTCCCGTCGACCAGCCCGTCTACAATGGCTCGAAAGCCTACGTAACCCACTTCGGCAAGTCACTAGCTCGGGAATGGCGTGAGTTTGCGCGCGTCAATATCGTCTCGCCAGGTTTCTTCGACACCAAGATGGGCGCTAGTCCGCTTTGCATTAATGAGGCATATCGCATGTCGCCTATGGGACGGCAGGGACATGTTAAAGAGATCAAGGGCTTGTACCTTTATCTTTCTAGCGATGCTTCTAGCTATATGACTGGTAGTGATGTTCTCATTGATGGGGGTTATGTTTTGCCTTGAGATGTGGCATTGGGCATTGCATAGTAATTAAGATACAATGAAAGATACGAATTTTCATGGCTCTTTATCTTATACTTGCAATTACCATATTTTGGATTTGTCCCATACCCTTGCTTCAAAGCTGTCATATAATTTGCGAGGACCCATTACCCTCATGAACCAGATTACTTTCAGAGGACAGATACTCTAAGGCAATTAATCTACTATACAGCAAGAACTCGTTCCGCATCAATCACATCGATATGATTGGGAATGTTGTAGACGAGTATTGATGGTTCTTGCATGTCAAAGTGTCATCTACTGTGGTTTCAATCTATTTCGTTTCTACTCACCGTCAAACTACAGTTGTTAGTCCATTTTAAACATTACGGTGACTTTCTGCCCATATCAATTTTTTTGGTTTAATGTCACATTTTACAATTATTCTTTGGCTGGAGATGATAGAAAGAGACGTGTATGCTCCCATACTTCAGAGTTGCCATCATGTACAGGCTTTAAGTGTCCGCTGGGATGCTGTCGTTACGACTAGAGGATAACCATGATTCGTGCGACGGAATTGGCGTGGATATATATCCAGTCATTCACTCTTAACTCTATTATATCCTCCAGCTTGCGCCGCGTAAACAGCGCATGGTATGCCTGGCAACGATTTTCTTAAAACAATCAAGCCCAGCAATTCCTCAATGCGCGCCTATATAACTAAAGCATGTCTTTTCAAATTCACAAAGAAAGCTCAGATAAATCAAGTTAAGTTGCCCTTTGTGGCTCGATTAGGAAGCAAACTTGAATCTTCTATGACACCTTTTCATTAATACTGGTGTATGAAACCGCAAACAACAAATCCTGACCTAGAACTGTTATAATAAATGCTTTTTGATGCGTTATCATTCAAAATTTGTTCATCTGTTCATCACATACTACGGGCTATCCAAATCAGGATAGGATGTTGAGGTTCTTGAGACAAATTGTCCATGAGATAAGGACGAGGCAGTTCACCCTAGCTACTCAACTCTATGAATAAATCAGAAAATCAGGAGTTACCATCTACAAGCTATCCAAATTTACAACAATGCATCTAGTCCTACTACTCATCATCAGGACAACATTATTCGAAGTTCCCTTTCCGGAACATGGACTGGTGCTTTGCTTAATCTGCTTTATATCAATTGAGGCGCGTCAGATTTCCATGTGCTGCCTTCTGGCACAGTCCGGTTTGTTGAGAATCCCTGGCGAAGTGTTAATATCTTGTCACGCACCAAATGAAATCGGCTCAATACTAGTAGTTGGGTTCCGCTCCGCCCATTGAAGTAATTTATTTATAAGGTACGTACATACGAAAACACACATGTTATTTTCAACATGTCACCACATGGAGGGAAGATTCCAATTTCATTTCGCCGTATCATAAAATACGCAGTTAAAATTACTAGTCTCGTATACACCGAAATGGCTTTTGATTTCGGCAAGGTCCCAAGCTAATGTACATTACTGCGTAGATCTGTGGTGTAATTGTATATGAGGGACGGCCACGAAGGAAGTGCCGATCCCCACCAAGTGCCGCCGACATGGAATCAAACCCTTGTTTGACCACTCCTTGTACTGTTTTGGGGGCCAAGCTGCCAGGTTTTGCCTCCACCGATTAGTAGCTTCGTGCATTCTCCCGGGACACTTTAGTTTCTCCTACTTCTCCCAGTTTCTCTAGTCCCCGCTACTCCTCATAGTGTAAGAATATAGTGGTTACGCTGGCGGATACACCCGCCTGGCAGCCGCCAAGATATTTATTACAGGTAATGTATCAGTATATCGTATAATGTATTACATATTTAGTGGTAAAGGATGTATATATTCCTGCACTTAATTTCTTGGGCAGTTTTCGAAAATACCTGCCCGTTTTGGTGGCCAGATGGGCTGTCTTGGCGGGCGGTGCCGACTGTTTCATACATCTCTTACTTCTCCTAGTTCTCCAATTTCTCCTACTTATCTTTCGTGCTTGTAGGTTATGCATAACTACATTGAGTTATCAAAGGTGGAATGTGTTGTTATGATGATTCAGGTCTTCAAAATACCGTGCTAAGAAAGTGTTGAGTAGCGCGTCAGAGTAGATAGGAGCACTCCAAGGCCCACACAGCTATCATACTAACAGGTAGAAGGGGAGTATCTCCTCGGTAGTAATTAGCTAATCTGTTCTAAACTTGTCCCTGTCTGTTGATGCTGCTAAATCTTTGAATAAAAATACGAACTTTCTACGTCAACCAACAGGTATGTCATACGTGTTAGAGGCCTTGTCTGAATAGCATGTTCTGATTACCTTCTGCTTCTGTCTCTGACTCGCTGAATCCAGTATACAGCTTTTTGCTTTTTGTCACAACCATGGTCGTCGGTACATACCGGCGTCTTCACTTTGAGGATACAGAAACTGGTGCCTCAAGCCCGCGATCATCTTCACCGACCACAAAACCTACTTTTCCGTGGATTCTGCACGCGCTTTTGTTTGGCATTTCAGTGGCCACGGGAGTTCTGGTTGCCTTGCTTCTGCCCCGTTACGGGCTCACTGATTCTTCCATCAATGCACAGGAAGGTACGATATAGATGTCTATTATATGTTTAGAATATTTTGATACTGACTAGGTCTCCATGGTAAAGGCCCCATCGGGCCCAGTCGTCGACTACTAGATGTGCGATTTACTGGGACCTTCAATGTTAACAATTCATTCAAGGGGCCCCCGAACTTAGAGACAGCTGCCGCCTGGGGGGGCATCTTGCGACGTTAGTATAACATCTATCCCTTTTTTCGCCAGTTCTATTTATGATCGGAACATCCCGTAATAACAGAAAAGCTGATGATTGTTTGTAGCTGGGGTCCTTGCCGTGGAGAAGGATACATGGGAGCGCTCCAAGCCCCAGTACCCTGATTCTAGTGTCCAGATTCCAAGCGTGATAGGAGATAGATCTGAAAGTAAATATATGGCAACGCTAGAGGTTACCCATCAGCTGAATTGTCTTGTAAGTCAGAACTATACCTGTCCCATTCTATGACTAGAGGTCATGACAATAATTAATTGTCTTGCCTTGTCTTGCCTTGTCTTGCCTAGTGCTAATGATGTTCTAGTATAATCTGGTAAAGCTGAACTATTTGAATCATTTTGAGGACCTTCAAAAGAGTCGTGAGCATAACCTTGCGCACGAACAGGAACGCGTCGGTATGTGAAGTCTCTTCCCCTGCCACTTAGATCCATATCCTAAGGGTCGACAGACCATTGCATTGACATCCTTCGCCAGAAAATCATGTGGTAAGTCAAGTCCGAATGATAAAATGTATCTGTCAGGCATATGCTAATATTCAAATGTATGCAGCGATGCAGACTCAAACCTTGTCACATACAACTGGGTTCAGCGTGTGCGATCGCCAGTGGCTAATTTTAATAGTCATCATCAGTGCCATGACTTCAAGGAAGTTATGGGCTGGGCTGAGGAACATTCTTTTGCATCTACTCTAGACTTTGAGAAACCTACGGAGATAGTGGGGTTACAAGAATATCCATAACCATCAAGTTATCGAGATTTAATTTGAGTGAAGCCACTTGTAAGACATTTGACTACAATACTTTTAATGCACCTAAGCTTTGATCAGCTTCTTAACAGGACACATTGCTCAGTCTCCTGTAGGGTATATATCATGATGGGTTAAACGCTGGCAGTCGCACAATTATTGTAATAGTGCCTCTTCCGATGCCTGGTTCTGCTCGGTGAATACATGTTGTTTTCTTGTGTCTGGTGACTTGGATTGGTAACCAATTTATATATATATATATAGAGCCTTACGAAGACCTATCTTATTGCAGGGCACACTAAAAACTAGACACTTGCTCTCAAGCATTATTTCGCTGTTTCACTTGTTCCTCCCAGTCCTTCTCCCATCTCTGCAGCGCTTCAAAGTCTCTACAGGTATGCACCAGTTGTGTGTTCGCGATGTACATATTCTTCTTTTCAAACCAGACGTGTGGCACAGGCGTCATGTCCATATTACATTGAATTGTCTCTCTCAGGGTCTCAATGCAGTGGTCTAGCCAGTTATTAGTGAGAATTTATTTGAAGAAGTAAAGGCAAATACAAGGGTGCTGGGAGGGAGGATAAGACATACCGATATGAGTCCAGTAATTCGGAACTGTTTCCTTAACTTCGTGGATAGTCGGGTAGAATTTGGGATATAGGGCTTTTCTCAAATAGTTCTGTTTCTATTGATTAGTGATCTATGTGCGATGCTGGATAAGACATAGATCTGATGTCAGGAAACTAACCACGCAATGAAGGCTGTGTTGGACATGAGGACTGGGAAGAATCAGTACCTCGACCCTATCATTCGGGGGTCCATCATTTACATACACAACGAAAAAGTGGCCATTTTCTTTCGAAATTTCACCGTTGATCCGGGCAGCTTCCTGATCATTCAAGGTAACGTAGTTCCCTATTATCCGAGTTTAAATATCAGATGTATTAGAAGCCTTAGGAATCATACTCACCTACAAGTTCGTCCCATGCAGCGTCCAACTCTCTAGTTGGATGGCCAGTATACCGGGGACCGTTGAGGTTCAGGTTAAGATCAAATTCTCCTGACTCATTAACGAGTATACCTCCGTAGAACTGTATCCTTTTCAAACTCATTGCTTTTCGAGAGGGTTCTGCGTTTCCATTAGCAAAGACCCCTATAAAGGCAAAATAAATGACATACCGAGTTCAGTTTCAAAGCCCGTCTCATATGTATCAGAGGCCGGGGTCATTGCTTGATACAAAACAGAAGCGCAGAACAGAAGTGCAAAGAGACACGTTGATATTATCCAAGGCCAGACACGCTGTTTGAAGACCGGTCTTCCAACGTCTGGACCCTCATGATCATAGGCTGCCTCCGAGCCTTCTGACGGAGCATCACTTGGGACCTGAGTAAATCCCCGACGACTTTCCACCATGCTTACACAGAATTAGGATAGAGGACTTGTCGAAATTGCTCCAAGAAACGACAGAGCAAAGATCAGATGAGGAAGCCTTGAGCTCTGTAATGGAAGGAAAATCGGCCACCCCGTTGGATTTCTAATGATTAGACCCCACCTTGACTGAATGAGAAAGAGCAGACTATATTCCGCTGCCGTGTTCCACCAGACCGAAAATATTAACATTGCATGGCCGTATCAACACCGTATGTATCAACAGGAATGGGTCTATTGAGATGACGTGCCAGGCCTAGATTTTTTGACTCTTTGCACCTGAGCTTTTTAACAGAATCCTTCGGAAAACTGCGCCTCATATCGCAAAGCGCAGGCGGTTCATCCCGAACAGACCATCCGCTAGCATGTTACGTCAAGACCTAGTTCAAGATAACCTGCAATTAGCTCGCAGGATTGAATAAAGGAATATCTAGTGCTTATTGACTGAAACTGAGGCATTTCTGTCTATCTTAACAATGAATCATAAGGCGTAGACAGCGTGGGTCTGTTACCTGCAACACGGCAGGTTTATGCGCGAATTAGAAATGAATAATATATGAATCAAAATGGCTCTATGAGAATGGTATTTTAATACATATCATCTAAAAAATGACGATTCAATTACTCTGGTGAAAGTTTCAAATCCTATCCTGTCACGGGCTCTCGAAGCAAAGATGGCCCCGGAGTTTGATATCACCAGTTCACAGTCAGAGAGGTATTGCATCTACTACCTTCTGTAAATTACATGGCTAGTTAGACCAATATGCACCTAGCAGACGTATCGTGTCTTCCTTGTATTCTAGATTGGCCTCAATAGCTCCTTACAAATCAGAGCATACGTAGAGCCAGCATCCTGGCCGCTGTGGATGAAGGCCGGACTGCCAGACCTGTATATATAAAGCCAGAACATCCTCCAAAGTTTCTCACTCGACCAAAGTCAAAATCCTCATTCATCTCCTCTCTCATCTCTATTCATCAACTACGACGAAACGCACCCGCAAACATGAAGTCCTTCTCTGTCTTGTCTTTGCTCGTCCTCACCAGTTCTGCTCTGGCCCTACCCACTCCCGATCAATCCGGAGTTGCCGTGGTCGACGAGGCCGTTAAGACCGGCGACTACAAACGATCCGACGATCTCAAAGCCCGTTGTGGTCTGGCCCTCTCCCCCGATCAAGCCGGGACCGAGGATGCTGCGAAGATCGCAGCCCGTTGTGCTATTCCCTGGACTCAGAACTACGGCGAATATGATGACGTCGAGAAGCGCGACGACAGCGAGAACTAGATCTATCTGGTCAACACGGACTTATCCGAACTTTCAGCGGTAGGTGATACAACCAGAATACCCCTGGGAGTTACCTTCTGTTCTAATCTTCGAGTAGGAAGGTCTGTCAAATTTAGTCGAGGACTAGACTTCCACAACGAGTTGTTTTTGGAGGGTTGAGAGAGATGGTCGTTTAACTTTTGTTGCTTTTGTTGCTTTCTGATCCACGATGTACACGAGCAACCGGATGGCCCGCTCATCCACTCATTAGGTTAAATCTAGTTACTCTAGGTTGCAGTATGTTGAATTGAAAGAAATCTTGCTTTGGACACATATTCATATTCATAGAGTCATGAAGAAGTCAAATAAACAGCAACCGGAAGATGCACGACAGTAATGATACCTATGTGAACTGGCTAACTAGCCATGGTGGGCTATCACATACGTTTCACACACCGTAGTAATCGTGGACATAGGTATGGTGGTTATCACACAGTGATGTTGTATGTTGGACCTGCCTCTATAGCCTCACCTACCTGCTCTAGTTAGTCTGCAAATGAGATCAACAGTAGACACAGCTAGTCAGCAGTCTTTGAGACATTCATCAATTCAAGCACGCTACGGAGGACAACTCCCCCATCTGATATTGCACACGTACTATCGCATCCTTCCTCCGGCCGAATCGCTCAATCCACCCCAGAACCGACGCTTGTCTGCTTGGCCCGCGCTCCGGACTCCGGCTATGCGTTTTAGCCCCCGCAGGGTCTCTGCGGGGAGATCGACAGCCAAAACCAATCAAGCACGACAGGGATCATATCATATTATGTCGGGCTTGCTATAAATCGCGTCATTTGGGGCCATTCTGCCCCGGCCGCATTGTAGCCTCATCTATGATTGCATGGCTAGTGGAACCGTGCTTATCTTGGAATTCCCCTTGGCGGATCCACCATAGTTAGTGCTTATCTCCCGCGGCGCCTTCCGGTGAGTGTTCCCGTCGTTGGATCCAACGGGGGTTCCGTAATGCCAAATTCCAGGTTGGTCCCGGTATTACCGTCGGTATCCGGGCTGTATTAGATCGTTTTTCAGTTCCGTGCATCCTTGCGTAATGTCATGTAACATATCCAAGTTCGCATCAAGTGTGGGTCTAGACAGTTGAATGCTTGTGTATGCCACGGGCAGTAGATTTGACATGTGTACCCAGTGGCGTTAACAGTTGCCAGAACAAAATTACGTGATTGACTCTACATTACATCTCTTGCATTACCTTGCGTCCTTCCGTCCAGTCCCCATTCATAGTGCACGGCTCTCTACCATGCACTCCCTTGAGCAGGAAAGGATTACTGAGGAGGCAGGCCTAATTGCAAAAAGCCAGACATTTGCTGATGATGAACGTGCTACAAAGGACCAACGCGCACCGTACGGTAGGAGCTTCGGTCATCGTATCCGAAGCTTGATATGGTTGGTACTTCCATGGGCGATAAGTGCGGTCTTGCTTGTGGTCCTGATTTGGGACCTGACGATTCGCACGACGAGCAAAGATCCGATGCAACGATTATACTGTGAGTGCGTCTGTGTGATTGTAACTCACTACTCAAAGTGACTGTTCATGACTGAGACTTGACCCCCATTAGCACCGGTTGAGCGTGAAATCGAATTCGAGACAAGGCGCTTTTATCGCAGCCGTGGTGACGACAAATCCCCGTATCAGGGATGGCCTTCGGATGAGATTGACCAGCTATGGAAAAATAGCTATGTCCGTAAGTCTCCATGTAACCTCTATGGTAACCGCTTCGGGTGTCTGATGTTACGCCTGGCATCATTAGGTGGATTGAACACCTATGTAACTGCGGAGGAGGCCAGTCTTCTTCCAGAGAAAACGCTAAGGGTTCCTGTTCCCGGGCGAGAAAACGAGTTTATGGTCGTGCTCGATGTATTTCATCAACTCCACTGTCTGGTATAGTAGAGCTCTTTACAATGCTATCCACCTGTCTTGGATCATTTAGAATGTGAAGCTAATAGAAACCAAAGGATGTCATCCGTCAATCATGGTATCCGAAAAGATACGGTCGAGGAATGTATCACCCCAACGGTACGTTGGACTATTGTCAATGGCTACATTACGGTAAGCTCAACTTTCTGGAGAATATGGTCGGGAATAGGAACCTTCGGCTTGTGTTAATATTGCTACACAGACCATTGCCTGGACCAAATTCGCCAAGCACTCATGTGTGCCGCAGACACAAGCGTGGTGTTTTTCGAGTGGAGCAAACAATCCAATGCATCTAGACCTCGAGTCGACAATCTGCACACATGCCGAAGTTTTGACAAGATTAAAGACTGGGCTTTCGATCGCGATATTGGTGAATACCATTCGCATCGGCATGTAGTGCCATCTGAGGACGGGCAATTCACAATACAACGAACAACGCATTCTGATCATGGGGACGCGTCGGAGTGTTTTGCGACATGATTCTCGGTAGATTTCAAATTTTGCTTTTATCTTAGGTTTGTCCTGGGTGCATCTGTCTTGAGGCTTAGAAGACAAAGGCTCGAATTTGACATTGATTGCTTCTATCATGCGGCGGAAGCTTGAAATACATATTATCTGATGTGTACAGTTGAATGCTATGGAGGTTTTATTATTACGCCAGCAGTTTGGATTCAACCCATTTTGAGAATCGCACACTCTCCTCGTCAATCCATCGACAGAAGAAATCAGAAACCCAAACTAGCAGAAGGAAAAACATCATCCATCCCGCGATAAAACCTAAGACATACCTCCACATTTCGTCTTTTCCTGTAATCTCCCACAAAGCTGGGAATAGTGGGTAGCCAACTAGGTGTAATAGAGGACCGTGCAATATATAGATACTGTAGCTGATGCGACCCAAGTATTGCACGAAAGGAGTCGTGAGAAGACGGAGCCTGAACGGAAGCTCAATCTTTGTGTGCACCAACACCCCAACTAGAAAAATAGCTCCCAGACCCGGAAAGAACCGATACGGCTGGCGGTCGAACGATGGGATAAGCTGGGCCAGCAATCGGTAGCCCGGAGTGTAATCGAAACAAAATGTGGGACTGGACAGCAGGAACAGCGAACACGTAATCAAGGCCAGCTGGAGGGCGAGTTTTGATCTCTCTTTCCAGGGTTTTTTGATTGCTTCGGACTGCCGTTCTGGGATACTCTCCGTATTTCTGGTATGTACCGTGTCTGCTAGAAGCGCACCGCTTAAGAACAGGCAAACATCCCATCGACCCCAGCAATAGGCATAAATGACAAATGATGCAAGCAGAAGATCTCGGACTACAGGCAAGAGGCGACCCGTTGATAATAAAACGAGATAAAGTAGCATCGAAGCCCGGAATTCAGAAGGAATGGTCCACAGATGGACATCGTACGGTGAGATGTATTCCTCCCAGGACCATATATTCGTCAGATGCGACCACGAGAGCAGCCAGTGTTTCAGTTGAGCACCAAACGAACTCATTCTGTCAGGTTGGCGTTCTGGCACCCCTGTCATGATCGCGCGATTATAAACGATTGAATGAGAAGATTCCCAAAGGCCAAGTTGTAAAGTAATCATGGTAAACGCCGTTGAAGCCAGCAAAGGCAGGAAGAGCCGGAGCCCTCTGCGGAAAGTGGATGAGCTTAGGGTACTCAACATCTTCTGCCAATTTTGGCGATGCGCCTCGCCCAATGCGCGAAATGAGAGCACGAACCCAGAGAGAACAAAGAAAACACAGACACCTGCGTCCCCGGCATGTGTAAGGCGAATAATTGGCAGTTGAAAAAACCCATGGGAGAATGGAATCTCCTCGTGCCGGTAAGAACATTGTGCTGATTCATGTGCGGAAAGCCCAAATCCATAATAGGTCGACTTCTCGAATGAACCGAAGATATGTTGGTTCACTACTGCAATGGCGAAGAGGCCGCGAAGCCCGTCCAAGAAGGCTGTATTGTTGCTGCTTCGGTCTCCGACTTTGGTCGTGCGGGATAGGAAGCTGGGAATAAGTCCTAACCAAACTTTCTCACAAAACTTGCAAGTTCGTCGAACCACGCGGTGCTTCAAGCCAGGGATAGTCTCGTCGAGGGGACGTCTCTGAGTATTGTGATATTCAAGAGGGAAGCTTTCTATCTCCCGCAAGAGGCTTTGGGATTCCATTGTATGAGACAGCAAACGAGTTGATAAAGTGGAAATTAACGGAGTGGTGGGTGCTTGAATGAAGAGAAGAAACAAGACGACAGTGAAAGCGACTCCCAGGTTGTCTCTTTTATATTTCGGTCCGAATGGCCCCGCGCCTGACGCTTCTAGTCCGAATTTACTCATTTATTACGCACAATTTCATTAGTGTATCTTCCATTTCTATCGGCTCTAGACAACGAATCCGAGTTTTACGCTAAGATACTAAATAGACCGAAAATATTGAAGCTAGATTATACACTGCTGGCAATACTAAACAATGTCTGCCCGGGTGATTTGATTAAGCCCGCACATCTCGCGAAATCCAGCATTCGTGTCGAACAAATCAAGCGGACTCCGGAAATCAACAATGCTGCCCTGGTCTATAATACAAATTCGGTCATAACGTATGACTGTTCGAAGCCTATGCGCAATGCAGATCACTGTTCGCTTGCGAAAGGCTTCTAGAAGCGACTGCTGCACTTTTCGGTCGGTGTCTTGGTCGATAGAAGATGTAGCTTCGTCACAGATGAGAATGGCAGGGTTTCGCACGAGAGACCGTGCCAACGCGAGCAGCTGCCTTTCCCCTAGAGAGAAATTACTACCATCTGAGTGTATCTCTCGGTCAAGAGCTAACTGTGGGTATAAGGATGCTTTGCGAAGTGCCTCGTACAGCACATGGTCCTCGTATTCTCCGGCCGGGTCTAGGTTTGATCGCACCGTGCCTCGGAGAAGGGTAGGATCCTGGGGGATGATGGAAAGTCTCGACCTCAAGCAATGAAGGTCCACCTCTGCGACATCCATATCGTCAATAAAGACAGATCCGTGTTCCAGGGGGAAAAGTCGGAACAGGACAGATATAATCGACGACTTGCCTGCCCCTGTGCGACCGATGATTCCAATCTTCTCTCCGCCATGTATTTTGAGACTCACATTACGCAATGCCTGAGGTAGGCCACTGCGATATCGTAGGCAAACGTTTCTCATGGTTATACTTCCCGTTGCTGGCCAAGTTGATGATGGCATGACAGCTGACTCGGATGTCTCGACTGGAGTCTCTGTGCCATAGAAAATCATTCTTTCGACCGTGACTAGAGAACTTTCCAATTCGGCGCCCTGTGATACCACGGCAGGAATTATTTGGACTACAGCCAGGGCGTAGGTCATTATCAACCCAGACACACTAGGTGAAATAGGGCTGCTAGAAATAACAATCAAGATCCCGACAATAACAATCAGGATATTGCCTAGTGTATCCAGCCGTAAATTCAACCATTGTTGGCTGGCTGACATCAGGTATGAAGCGTTATTCGCCTTGTCAATAGCAACGTTTAATCTCCTCTGGAACACCTCTTGGACGCCAAAGCTTCGGATTGTGTGTCGCCCAGCAATACATTCGGTAACCTTTGCTGCAATATTAGAGCGCGAGACAGTCTCTTGGCGTTTTAGCTCCTGCCTGGAAGCACAATAGTAGCGAGATGTGTAGTATAAAACTAGAGCAATCGCCGGAAACGAGGTAACAAACTGAACAAGAAAGCAATCAGTTCATGTCGCAGGAAACAGGAATATTAATCAATTTCCACTTACAGCTGGGAAATGGACCGAGATCAGTAAGAATGTTGAGAATGCAGTGCCAACCAGCATGATAAAGGCCCGAATTGTGTCGCTGACACCGTTATCCAGCTGGCTAACATCATGAGAGAACAAGTTCATCAAGCGTCCGGATGGGTTGGCAGTATGAAATGACATCGATGCATAAAGGACACGGCGAAGAACGGACTGAAAAAGGTTGCCACTGGCCCGTAAGCCGACTACTGCAGCCTGACTTAGGTATGCCCACAGAAGCGTGCTCTGAATGAACCCAAGGAGAACATAGATTCCTGCATAGCTGAGATGGCTAAGCCGAAAGATGCCATCCACCCACCATGATAACCAAACGCCAGTGAAGATCCCTGCCACTTGTGAGATGATCAAGAGGCAAAACAAGATCGGCCAGTGCAATATCGATCCGGAGGCGGATAGGTATGTTCTATAAACAGACCTCTGCACACTACCCGTTCTTTGAGACTCGGTGTCTATTACCTGGTCTTCAAGCAAGCTCTATTAGTACTCACGCGAATTTGGAGGAAGAACATTTCTTACTTTGATCCTCGGCATTCTTCAACGTTTCCTGGGGGCTGCTGGTGTGTCTGAAACCGGTTGCTGCGTCCGAGCTATTTGGTGCGTAACTCTCAGGCATGTGAACTGTCCGCAGGACCAGGTCACTGTTTGGCCGAGAATGATATGAACTCTTGGAAGAGATGATGTGGCCTTTTTCCAGCCACAGAACACGATCACATTGGCCGAGTACGCGTTCGCTGTGCGTCACCAGAATACACGTTTTCCCTCGCAACAGACCACGAATCGCCTTTTTGAAGATCTGTTGACCAACGTCTCCGTCCACAGCTGATAAAGGATCATCCAAGAGTATTAGATCCGTGTCTGCATAAATGGTCCGCGCCAGACTTATTCGCTGTTTCTGTCCACCCGACAACGTGATCCCCTTCTCCCCAATAGAAGTCACGTCGCCCTGCTTCCATGTTTCAAGATCCGGTTTCAAGGCGCATGCTTCAATCACTTGTTCATACCACTGTTGACGGAAATCTTTGCCAAAAATGATGTTCTCCCGGACTGTCCCACTTTCAATCCACGGTATCTGGGAACAAAATGATGGTCTTGAACTGAGCACTAAACGGCCTCGGATCTGGGTTATTTGGTCCGCAATTGCAGAAAGAAGAGCACTCTTCCCAGCGCCTACAGGTCCTGCGACTGCGACCAACTCTCCGGGCTTAATGTGCAGGTTAATTTCCGATAAGGTGAAAGGAGTATCGCTGTTGCTAGGCGTGTTAGGCTCTGTGCCCACGCAGAGTAAGTTGTCGCTCTCCATATTGTCCTCCTCCTCAGTTATAGGAAAGGAACAGTCTTCTGAAACCTCATTCCTGGCGGCAGAATCCCAAGAGAAACAACCGTCTGTTATTTCGACGGCATCAACGGCATCTAAGTCCCAGATGATTGTCTCTTCTTGGTCATTGAGGCTTAGAAAGGTTTCAATCCGCTTTACGGATATCCAAGCATCGATTAGCTGGCTAAGCACCATGGGCAAAATGTTGAGAGGCTTGCGAAGACAATTGAAAAGCGCTAGCGAAGAAAATGCTTGTGCAGCGGTCAGATTGCCATGAACTGTCATAAAAATGATGAAGGACGACATTGCCGCATACGAAGGAAGTGACATGGACAGGCTCATGATCATGCTCCTGATATTCAATAGCGTGTGTTGGTGGTGAACCTCGTTCGCCCTGGAATCGGAAATCCGAGAGAGAAAGTATGACTCCCAGGCATGAAGCTTGACGAATTTCATGTTTTGCAATGCCTCGCGAAGACTAGTTGTTCTCTTGTCTAGTTCAGCATTGACTGCAACACGTCCAGATATCAACCAGCCCATGCTGAGGTCAAGTCCTTTTGCGCCTGTCACAAGCAGGATGAGACCACCCAATGCACTCCATGTCAGGTTATAGAACAGTATCACCAAGGCCATAATCACAGCAACTGGTTCACTCCATATCATGTTCGCATAGAGTATGGCGCTCTCAATACGTTGCGAATCGACAGTGATCAGGTTTGATATTTTTCCATCGACCCATTCGCTACTTTCTGTAGTAGAGAGTCTCAATGTCTTTTCAAAGATCAATGCCGTGAGAACAGCTTTCACTTCACTACCAACTACCTGTCCTAGATAATGGTAGTGCACAAGAGCAAAGCTCATCCCCATCTGCGTGATAAAGAGCCATGATACATACATAAGGGATGTTCTTTTGGATGACGACTCGTCCGATAGGCTAATTAGAAGGCATCTCAGTATCAAAGGGGCTGTCACTTGGAGAACATTTGCGAGCAGCATCGCAAATCCCGCGAGGAAAAACTCATATCTGAACGTTTTTTGTAGAGCTCGGAGAAGAGGGAATTGTCTCTGACTATCCAGAGACCCTCGAAATGCTCGGGAAATGGCATTCTGATGCACGTTTACGGCGCGATTTGGATTCAGGTTCCGGGTATCGTCTGCAGTTAACGGTCTGAGGTATCCAATCTATGAATCAACATTAAAGTCAATTTTTACTACTACCTGAGCAAGAATATAATGGCAAGGGGTTTCTCCTAGAGCAAGACATACAGATAGTAATGGAAAGATCCACTGAAATGTCAATCGACTAAGCAGTCCGACGCGGTCTTCGTGGACAATATGGGCATGGCTGAGTCCCTGTCCGGTTGGGGTGCGGGAAAACATCATTTTGGCGCTAATTCGGCCGCATGTATCGGTGTGGGTTGACGGGTTGGAAGGATTGATTGATTTGAAGTAGGAACCGTCCACCAAGGGGGGAAGGGCATAATGGGTGGCGATCTCTATAATACGGAACTAATAATTCTCGTTTACTTGGGTTAACAAAACTACGCAGCTGTATGACGACTCATCCAAGGATGAGGTTGCATTCAGCCCGCGAGGCTTGTGGATCGGGCCTATTATTGGCTTCGGTCAAGCTATCAGCGCTAGGTTTCCTTTTCCTAATACTAGCCGAATATTGCGTGCACTTCCTAATCTGCTTAGTTCGCACCGCCCAGGGATAGTTCAGTAATTTGCTGTACAATTGAATGCGCGGAAATACCGGTCCCTTCAACTGCCAGTCTTTGTCGTGGGCCCTTACGCATGAGAAAAGGACTCTTTAGGGAAAGGTATTGGCGGTCTCTTACGTCTTACCGCTCGAATTAAATGACGAGCATGGCTAGGTATAAACGCCCTGCTTAGAGGAAAGGATCGAAGATGATACTATTTGTTCGATAGTTAAGCCTGTCTGAATCCCAAACCGGCGACCGTTGAGAGTGATTGTTCCTGACAACAATTGGCATCCAAGACGTTCCAAGGATGTGGGAGGGCGTGAAGTTTCTGTCCACATTTTACCGCACAGCAGCCAACAAGATTACTGATGGCCTGGAAGAGGGAGCAACTTCTGAAGTTCTCACTCCGTTTCTCTCGGGAAACAGTGAGGCATCGAAACCCGAGCGGAAATTATCCCATATAAGCATCAGGTCCTTATGCTTTGCAGTATCAGCTTTCTTTTTTGCGATCGGTGGGGTATTCTATATCTCAAGAATTCACCTACTGGGCTCCGACCACCAATGTACGAATTTAATGCATGCCTACAGTGAGTGAAACCTCACCTCATACCTTGGTCTTCGTCTGTCAGTTGCAGTATATTTATTCAATGGGATCCTCACCATTTCTGGTTGTCACAGCACCCTTATCGAATGTCATTGAGTATGAATGGACGCACAGCGAACACAATTTGAATCCAGAGTTGTACACTGGGAAACCAACCGCAGAGCTTGAAAGAGAATGGGATGTACTTTGGAATTGTGAGTGATCTCCCTGGGCACCTGTCCAGCTTCTGGCGTAATTCGCGAATTCTGTCGCAATATAGTACGATAAACAAGAACTCATGACATCCCTAACATCTATAGACGGCGCTTTCACTGTACCGATTGAAGCCCTCACATCGCTCAACAAATCATCCCTGGATGGACAATTCCGTACAGTGGATGGATCAGGAGTTGCTGCACTGCTTGAGGCGTTTCACCAAATTCATTGCGTAGTAAGTGCTCTTCACAAGAGGCCATTTCCCTCTATTGGGACCATGCTAATATCGAGGAACAGAATCTTGTTCGACAGTACATCTATCGTCATGACTGGGATTATTCGAAGGTTGCTTCATTTTCGGGTGGGAACAAGACCGTGAGACACCATGTCGACCATTGCATTGAAACCATTCGAATGAACATCATGTGTCTAAGTGACGTGACACCTTTTCTGATGGAACAGGATCCGCGCACACCAGGTCAATTGAGGGGAAATCATAATATTGTCAGGAAGTGTCGCAAATACGGAGCCATGGTCGACTGGGTCAAAGACAATACAGTTTTCATGACAGCTGGAAAATGAATGTTCTATCACGCTATTCTTAGGAGAGCAACAAGAGAATGATGAAGATCTGATCTGGAGAATTCATTGTACAACTCATGTCACGATATCAATTTGTACTAAATGAACCCCTCAGTATATATTTTCATAATACTGCCGCCTCTTCTATTAGCCGGCACCTAGATACTTCTAGCTCGGATAACCAATTAGCAACTTGTACATATTAACAGAAATTCCCACTATTATCAAGAGGGTCCCAGGAATCATCTCAATAGACCATTGTGTCACCCCTTATCAGCGACTTCAAGCCATTCTTCCTACTCCACTCTGTCACTTTCGAAAAGTCTCGACACTGGTGCAGCGTGTTGAAATCTGGTCCTTCACCAAGAGGACGATCAGGGGCCATTTTGATAAGGTATGGGGTTGCGTCCGCAGCACACATCAATGTCGTGCGCAGTACTTCGATGCACTGGTCAAGTCTTGTCATGATCTGGGCCTCAGTGCCTGCAAATGCTGGAAATCCCGTATAGTTGTAGGTTTGTCGGTACGTGTGCTGCCTTAGGGTATTCTGTTAACATTGGATATTAGCTAGGATTATTCCATGAACAGGCTCGCAATCAATATTATTACCAGACACTCCAACTGATGATACACTTCCAAGTTCGCAATGATCCGGGTAGAATCATCGGGCGACCTAGCCCACTCTCTATCCGCCGGCTGCTTTAGATCGACTAAATGAGAGTCTGGGACAGTAAAATAGTCGACTATTATTCATTTACTTGTTATTAAGGTATACTTCCTTCATGTCACTTAAAGAAGACTCACATTGGTAAAGACTTTCCCACATACTCTCCAGTTCCGGGGTTGGCGTTCCACGATACTCTGATTTAGTTGAAAAATCATTCTGATACGTGAGCCAGTTATATTGTATGGCCGTCAAAGCCGGTGCTACAGATGTCAGCAGGGCTTCAGGGGATTCGAAGCCATATGTAAATCAGGAGGAGAAGAGGGGCACCCACACCATGCTGACATTCGGACTGTGCAATCACGCTCAGTTGGTTGCATTGTTTCTGAATGGTAAAAAAGCACGAAGCCCGCTACGAACAGGAATGATGAGAGAATATCAACACCGATTGTTCTCAGCCTTTCATGGTTCCGGGATTTATGGTTCAGAGTTAGACCATCGTCCTGTCCCACAGCCTGCCTTGCCATCATATGGGAACAAGAAATTCCTGGCGCGAGGTGTTGGAGGGAACTCCGTATCTCTCAGGCACGGTCAATAGCGAGATTGCCAGGGGCTTGTTATTGGACAATCCAGGGAGACAATATAATGGCTAAGGTCTTGACGGAGATACAGAGTTTAGACTACCTACTCTATATATGGCGAGTTCATAATTATTCAGCTCAACAAGTTACGACTACGGCTACGCGTCACATTTTCTATGCTTTCTATGGGATATGGGAAAGAATAATCCCACCTACTCCGAAATCGCGCCCGCCCCAAGGCGCTAGCAAAAACTTGCCAAGATAGCCTACGTCTCCACATTGACGTTTCAAGCGCTAGATTTACCGCTAATTGCTTTTTGCAGTTGGTTTTATCTTGTCATGTATTGTATCATCCGGGCGTCGGGGCAAAGCTTCTAAGTATATACGTAACAAGGTCCAGGAAGAATGGACTCTGCGACCTCAGGCACAAATAGGGTTTTCATAATGTCAAACGACTCCACAAACGCAAGTCTAAGGCGGATTATCCCGTAGTGTGGCTTGCCACGATATACCTCCATTGTAACGCAGTCCGTTGTGTCAGAGAGGAGGTTTTCCTTTTCCCATGCTCGTAGATTGCTCTTTTCAATCGCAGCGCAGATGTCAGAGCAGAAAATCAAGGATATACCTTTAACAGAAGCTCCAATGATTGTGAAATGTGCATTGTCTGTGTGTGTTAATCGATTGTAATCCGTTTTGAAGCGGGGGTTCACTCACCGAACCATTCTGGCTGCGTAAATGCATGCGTATTAGACCAGTCATGGCTTACTGGCGGGTCTGCTTGGAGACTGGAAACTAGTTTTCGTCCTGCATGTGGGAACAAGGTATTGATAATGTCGTAATGTAATCCAACATTTAACATCAGGTAGGCATCTTGGAAGTTTTCCCGCGGAAACCTCATTCTCACACAGTCTGTGGTTGAAGGGACCCGCTCGCTGAGTCTTGCTGGAGAGAGCTCAATGGCGTGACATATCTGGTCGCCGAGAAACTTATAGGTGGCTTTCCAGCTAGCTGCCAGATATCCCCAATGGCTATGGCTGTCTGCTAGCGTGACAGGTCTCGGTTGCGGGAAAAGGTAATTCTCCAGTTTTTTGTAGTTTGGCTCCATGTAAATGTTATGTCTGGTGGCTATGCTTGCCAGAATCTCTTTAGCATCCATGTTGAGGCTAATACGGCTCCCTTGCTTGTGTTGTTGACAAAATTCCGTTACATCGAAGGATCTGCAGGCATACTCTGAAACATTGAGAATGAAAGGTATGAAGATGTCAGGATCTTCATGCAGAATGTCGACATATGTCTTTTTAGCCCGTCGTAGGGTGGACATGAGCCTAGATTCCTGCATTGTTCGCCTCTCTTTGCCACGCTGCAAACGATCTAGTGGCTTACAGGCAATTGCTAAGCGCTCTTCGAGAGTGGTAAGATATCTTCCTGGTATTGTCTGGCGTTTGTTGAGTTCTTGCTTTGTGCTGTAAATTCGCGACCAGATTGCGGATGCCATGCGGTCGCTGCATACGCAAATGGGCACTAGAGGGCCAATGAACGTAAGGAGTATGTAAGAAAAAAACAACGAGCCAATGATTGAAGAGATAGGAGAGATAGGAGAGATAGGAGAGCTAGGAGAGGTAGGAGAGGTAGGAGAGGTAGGAGAGCTAGGCGATGCAGGAGATGCAGGAGAATTAGGCAATGTATGCAAGGTAGGAGAGGTAGGCGATGCAGGTGTTGCAGGAAAGGCAGGAGAGGTAGGAGAGTTAGGAGAGGTAGGAGAAGTAGGAGAGGTACTTAGGAGATTTAGGGAGCAAGGTAGCCGGTGGAGAGAGATATATCGTGAGGCATACAGAAATACATACGTACACTCATTGAAGCCTGACTGCTAGCATAGAGCACGTCATGTCCCGGATCCTACTTTCCAGGTTGCCCGAGATCTAATCCCTGTAGATCCAGGTTGGTGAGACATGCAGGATTACACAATATTACCATGTACTGTTTTAGGGTGTATCTGTATGTATGTTGTATCTTTTACCGACAGTTATGAGACAGTAATTTTCAGTCTTTGCAATTTGTATCATTACACTTTTGAGAATCCTGTATTATGTCCCTGAATAATTTTTTGGGCTGTACTCACTGTATGCAAGCTCTAGGACCTTTCGTAAGAGATTTTTGAAGACTTTTCTCTTCCTAATTCCACGTTCCCTGCGCAAGAATACGTATTTTGGTCTAGTCAGATGTTTGCTTAGATTTTTGTCGCCCACAGCGCAACCCATTAAGGAGTGTGGTGCCCTAATAATAGCAATTAAATTTGTCAACCGTTGGTGGCTAGTTAACTAAAGCTCACCATATGAGCCTGTCTCCCCAAATCCCTCTCTTCTAAGAAAACAACCTTTCGTTTTAGCCTTCTATCATCAGACTAATTGATCCGATGATGGCGAGCTCTTATGCTTTTCTCCCCACGGACATTGACGGAAAAGACCTGTCTGCCAATGAACTCCATATTACTCGACCACGAAGTATATGGAGGGAATGGTCTTTTCTGGCGTGGCTTTCTCTTGCTTCGATATGGGTTTTTACCATACTGTTCAGCATTGCAGCATGGACAAACGGCACTACTGATGCCCGTTGTGCAAGGCATCTGTCAACATGGTGTATGTTGCAGTCAACCCTTCCCTCCGAGAGTATTTCCTGCACTGACTCTGTCTTCGTTTCAAAGCGCCAATGCTTGACGCAGTTGAGTATGTTGACGTGCAGTTTCAGAATGCCTTCCACCAGCCGTCTATATATCGCGGATCGCCAAACATGGAAAGAGAGCAAGCTTGGCTGGATCTATGGAACTGTGCGTATATCATTGTCTACTCAATATGAATGTTAACCCTCATCATCTCCATCTGGCTCAACATTTACCTTGCAGTTGGAGATGTCAATATTCCACTGAACAAGCTTCCCCTTCTGAATAAATCTACCGATGGAGAGTGGAAGCGAGTCGCCCCTGAGCATGGAGGGGGCGTCTATGCGTTGATCGAGACATTTCACCAGATCCACTGCCTGGTCAGTTTTTGGTCCCTACTATCCTCCCCACATCTTTACTACTCTACAAGCTCTCCGGCCGGAAGGTATGTAACCAACTGTTAACCAAATTTCTTCATAGGATGTCATCCGCCAATATACCTACCGCGACGAATGGGACTACAGCAAGACCCCTGCCTTCGACGCTGAGCCACATCTAGTGCGCGCACATGTTGATCACTGCATTGAAACCATCCGGTTGAATCTCATGTGTGTCGGAGATGTGACACCGTTTCTGACGATATCCTCGCCTTCAAGGCCTTTGGGAGAGCTGCCGGACTTCAACACGAAGCATAAATGTCGCAATTTCACGAAATTGCAAGAATGGATGAGGCAGAATTCAATTCCAGCCTAGGGGGAAGATGGAACGAGAGATCTCACCACGCTCTAAAAGCCATACCATGCAACTATCGTGAATGCTTATATGTATACCAAGATTATATTTGACACTTCCTATGGCTTCAATCTCCAATATGGTCAACATCGATTTGCTCGTAGAGCGAGACTCTCACTTCAGGCCTGAATCGTATTCATCTCTTGGTCATAATCTCTATCACTCTACATAGTTGTCAGAAAAATCCATGACCATTCAAGACTCGGTTTGACATACCATAGCATGGGCTCTTTCTCGTCGAACAAAGTAAAGTGTATAGCTGACTATAGTAGATATAGTGCACAGCAGAATGAGCAGACGAAGCACCTCATCAAACTGAAGCCACCTTGTAGTCCAGTACCTCGCAGCAAACGCTGAGCCGTTCTCTGCGGAGAGTACAGCTACCGCCGCTTCAACTGTCACCATTAGGCCTAGTATTGCGCCCGTGACTGAGATCCACAACATGGATGAATGAATCGAACCTTCCGCCGAGTCGCCATCTTGTTTCAGCGCAGGCCACGCTTCCCTGGAGGTACGTAGCGATGTCCAGGAGAGACCAGCAGCCATTGAACCGCCGAGAACGACTGTCAAGATTGGGAGGCTTTCGGCCGTTCTCTGAAGCTCATTTACCCCATAACATGTCGTAAGGACTGCTAGAGCTCCTGTTACTACCCAGGGTGTGGCAGGCGTCGAAGCAATGGCCCATGAATATGGATCCGTCCCCGATCGTGGCAGGACAAATAAAAGATACCCTAAAGTCACAATCTGAAAGGAGTCGAAAGCAGTGCTCACCCAGCCTAGGATATTCGTGGTATCCGGCAGCGTTCGAGACGCATAACTTGCCCAGCGTACGGCCACATTCGCGAATGAGAGGAAAACCAGAGAGTGCAGGAATACGCTTGCCATGCCTCTCTGCTTTATATGAAATGCCCAAATCGCGACATATAGCATGCTCCAACCAGCGACTGCGACCGAGAGGTATTTATACAGGTAGAGACACGGACGTTGGAACGCGGGCAGTAGTCCGTCGACGTCTCGGACTGTCATCAATCCAGAGTATCGGCGGGTCGAATAGCCGTACGTTGCGGCGCAGTAGAAACCCTGGTTCTGCACGGGATAGATTATGGTCTCATGTTCGCTCAGATTGACGGCTCGAGTAATGATCGGGCGATTCGCATTTTCAAATGCTTCCGGGGTAACAATGAATGAGCCAAGCTGTTCGGCAGGGCAAATGCCATTCTTCACATTTTGGGGCGTGCATATAATTTCTTTCTATGATAACCAAATGTTGAGTTAGATCAAGCTCTTGAAAATTAATGAGAGCGTTTAGAGCTGTCTGGAACACAGGTATAGGTTGGTTTGTCGGATACTGACCGTTTCGCTTCCCGCTGGTTTATGTCCACCCAGATGCTCGTCCCCCAACTCAAAAATGACAAGACTGACAATACTAGAACTTTCAATGCCTGAGATCGATGATACTGGTTCCATTTGAACGATGATGCTAGGTTGGAGGAGCCCCGAGAATTTCTGCGACTGGCGGATACCAGTGCAGCGTTGATGAAGCTTCGGGGATGGATCCTAGTTGAAGGTACCTCCAATGTCAACACCTGCCAAATCGCTTCCAGTTCGATACTCACCAGCTTCATTACTTCTGCAATTACAGTGGTGCCGAAAAATAGGAAAATGGGGCGATAAAGCTGCATAACTGCGGGTGCCTGAGGCGACGAGGAATGATAGACCAGAGTATAATGGACAAAATTGGAGAGGGAACGGACGGTCTCGGAGGGATTATTGATTGATAATTCCTGGTGATCGAGGTCATTTCTTATGTAGACTTCGCCCTGGCCCAATGCGCCCTAGCTAATAAACTAATGAGGCGGGACGGCCACGGGCGGGAGACCGGGATATGCTGCGGTGGAACCGCTGTGCCATGCAGGGATTCGTGACATCATCTAGGTACTGAACTTGACGTACGCACTAGTATGAGTTATTGTATCAAATCACCTAGGGAAAGATTATTTAGTAGGTAGACTGCTATCCGCTTCTACCCACTCGGAGATCACAATTCAATGCGACCTGGTCACCTGGAAGCCTACAGAAAATACATTTGGCAATTTAACAAAACATCACAGAGCGAAACCAAAGCAACAAGCCCATAATATCTCCCCAAAGCGTCTTGACTGCAGCTATAATGTTCAAGAGGAAGACCGCTACCGTGTTGCATAAAGTATTCAGAGGTGCCCGCTCGGTCGTGGGTGCCCACTCGGGTGTGAAATACGTTAATGTGCGTATGTTCCACGACTCAGGATATTCCAGGTCGAGTTATCTAGTTCAGGTACTCGTCAAGCAGAGGTTTTCCCTCTGCCAGCCTTTCATTCCTTCACTAGATGATGATTTTTCTCGTGTTTTCGAAGATAGCTAGGATTGTATTCTCGACTACACTATTCACATAAACGCTTTCTTCAGAACTATGATTAGCTTGAAGGCGGGGCTGGGTGCTGCATAGGGCTTGGTTGCAAAAGTCTCTGGGATTTCGCTGCTCTTTGTTGCTCCTGATAAGGCGTTGAGAACTGTGTTTCAACAAGTGTGCCCTCGGGCATCCTGCTCCGAGAGGACTATCAGCGCGCGATTTCTTTTGGGGATAATAATAAATACTCAAGTACAGACCATTTGCTGGTCTCATAAACATATTGTCTCTAGTTTTTAGTAAATGCATTTCTATCTTGCGTATGTATTTGACATATTTCAAACCTAGATGGGATCGCTCATAGTAAAGGGAAACTTGCTTAAGACTGAATTATTTTACACAATGAATAAGGAGTGACAACAACAACAATAACAACAACAATAGGGACGTTAACCCAGCCGGCGCTCACTCATGTCCTAAAGATGAATCTCCGAAGCACATAATGTACACCAGATCAAATCAATGTTCATTTACTCAGCCCAAGCTGAAGCTGAGTCTGCCTATCCCGCGTATAAAACCCCATGCGAGTTTCTATATGATCAAGAACACCCCACAGCCTAGTTTTCAACGCCAGTGAAGAGAGATATTTCGCCGCTACGAGAGGTTAGTTCGGCTCGTGTTTGGATAGGAAGTCAGTCACGCACAGTAGAATATAGGGTTCACCGCCACCACTAATGCACTATCTGCAAGATCGGAAGAGAGACAAATGGACGCGATGGCACGAGCATGGTGACGAATCGACCCCATCACGTCGGTCTGCCCTGTCGGTGGCGAGCCTGCGCTAGACTTCTCCAAAAGGCATTCATAGGCTAGAATCTTAGCCATATGGTAGTATAGGCACAAAGCGGCTATCATTGTTAGCCAGTGGGGATCTCAATGAGATTGTCGAGCTTACAGGCCGCTGGGACATGGAACCAAACTCTGAACAGCCTCTCGTCCTCGAATAGCGCATGCTTCATGTGAATTCCGCGAACGTGAGAAGGCAGAGAAGTCCATAGCAAATCGATATCGGATACAAGACCTTCAAAGTCTCGCAACTCGACACTCGACCAGTGTTCAATTTTGACTGTGAACTTAGCTTCGATCACCCTTGCCAGCAGCCAGAGAATCTTTTTCCCGAACCAGTCTTCCACGGGAACTGCGTTCGCTGGAATGGCTGGCCACTTGGCCGGCGGCGTCAGCGTTGGACGCTCATTGACCAGCGCCAGGGCGACGTCTTGTCGCGCGTAGATCCAGAAACTGGCCTGTTCAAAGGGGGTTCCTTCTTCCCCGATATTCCGAGATAATATCAGAGTATGTGCGCCGTAAAGATGCCTTTGGTAGTCGATTCCGGGTTGCGTTAGTAGCTCGTAGCTACCCAGCAAGATAGTACCAGCTAGTACAAGCTCGCTATCGGTGCTCTGCTCAGTAAGCTCCTTGATGAGTAGACTGAGGCTCTCGCCGTAGAAACGAGATGACACGGGTTCCCAGAGAAACTTGTTGTCGATCAGACTCATTTGTCTGGCGGAGAGGGCACAGACTGCGTGCATGAGAAGCGGAGAAGACAGCGAATACATCACAACCTCGTTCTGGTACGTATGGGAGCAATCGAAGATGTCCATCCAAGCCCCGATTCCATTTTGGTAGAGTCTCAAAAGTGCACCTGTCTCCTCGGTCAAGATGCTAACTGAGTCGATAGCTGGGTGAGAATAAGACGGGGCTGAGAGGCTATTGACGCTGAATACTTGTTGGAAGATCTCATACGTTGATTCTGGAATATGAGCATCCTGTGATGTCTGTTGCGGGGGCCTTGTAATAGCTGGCGTTGGGAATTGGGGACTTGGGTTTTCATCAGTTGTTGTTGGGTTGGGAGGACTCGGCAATCGCGCCTGAACGATGAATTCAGACGGGTTGCAATCGAGATGCTTGCGAATACAATAACCGCATGGTGTTTGTTCGTCGCACTTGATACGTCTGTTGCGGCAGTTTTTACTGCGCGGTCAGTACGAATGATCACACGGGATCTCAGATTCGTCTCACCAGCCTAGATTCCGTCTCGATTAGTACGCTACCACGGACCAGGTGGGGAATATGAACCTATTCTGCGACGTTTGTGCGCTCGACGAGGTTTCCCAGTTGGCATGACTGTGGGGATAGGATTGGAGCTGTTCCACTCAAACGCCCCAATCCGGCTTCCCAATGATATTTGTAGCCCCTAAAAACAGCGCAAAAGCCCATACGACGTAAAGAGCGAGTCTGCAGCTCAGAAATGACATATATGAGGAATCAATGGGGTAGTGTGTGGAGTTTTGAACAGCCGAAGTGCGGAGAACAAAAGCCCCAGTTCGAATGGTATGTGGGGTACGGCAGACGGCAGGGCTCACTCTGTCAAAAGCTGGGTTGCTGGGATTCGGTCGGAAGTAGCCTCTGCAAGACAACCCGATCTTAAAACCGAGTATACATCGACATGCATCTCCTGTGGACACTGCTAGGGGTGCTCTTAGCTTTCCTAAAGCGGATAGTTAAGCGCGCCCTCCCAAAACGGAATGCCAACCGACGGCAACGATATCCCACCGCCAGATATGCGTCGTCCAGTATTCGTTGTCACCAGATAAATATGACGTTGAGAGAGTCTTATAGGTATGCGGGATGGTCGTGGAGGGTATATAAGGGCGCAGGAGAACACTGGCTTCGCCAGCAGTTTCATTTTCCATTCTAAATCTCACTCTGTTCATTAAAAAATATCAAAAACACCGAAAATGGCACTACTTCTTGTGTCCTTCATCCTAGCCTGGCTCTTCATTACACCCTTTGCAACTTACCTATACGATCCCAAACGCTTACGAAAGTATCCCAACCAGAACTTCTTATCAGGGCTTACAAGTCTGGCATACGTCTACGAGCGACGCAAGTCTTTCCGAACGCGAGACCTCCGTATCCAGCACGAAAGACACCCCATCCTTCGAACTGGCCCCAGTGTCTTATCCTTTGGCAGCGTGAGCGCAATCAAAGATATCTATGGGCACGGGTCTCCTTGTCTCAAAGACGACGTGTATAAACTGATCACCGGAGACCATCCTCATATCCTCAACGTCGTGGACAAAGACGACCATGCTCGCAAACGCCGCATGCTGTCCAATGCATTCGCGACTCGAAATCTCGAGCAATGGGAATTCAAAATCACGGACAAGGTCGAGAAAATGGTCACGCAATTTGATAAACGATGCACCAATCCGCTCGTCGGCTCGGAAGTCTGCCCGGATGAATTGACAATTGATTTTCGGCGGTGGTCGAATCTTTTCACGTTTGATGCGATCGCTGATATTGCTATGACTGAGCGCCTGGGCTTGATTGAGTCCGGGACTGACCTGGTCAAATGCAATGTGGGAAATGGTGTGCAGAGTTTGAGCCTGATTGAGAGCTTGCATTGTGGAGGCCGCGTAGTCTCTCGATTTGTCGGAGCCGCTGATTGGTTTCACCTTCTGAAAGGCCTGGCTAAGATATTTTCCCCGCATTTCCGAGCGCACTCAGACGACTTTGGGCATATAGTCAATATGCTGACCGATGCGAGATTGGAGAAACATCAAAAGGGCGAAAAGCTGAGTGACTTCCTGGGTTGCCTTATTGAGGACCGGACGGGGAAGAACCGGGGTCTCGACCGTGCCGAGATAAAAGCTGAAACAAGCATTCTGTGTAAGGAATTTTATTCAATAACAAAGTTCGAAGCTAATATCTATTGCCTTGCACAGTGGATGCGGGATCTGATACCACTGCGATCGCTTTGACTAATGTCCTTTACTATTTGATCAAGCACCCGAATGCCCTTCGCAAGCTCCGGGAGGAAGTGGACGTCATACTAACTGGAGAAGAGATTGCCCCATATGCAAAAGTAAAAAGTCTTCCGTACCTGAGAGCCTGCCTCGACGAATCACTACGAATCTCTCCTCCCCTTCCTCGAGGACTCGAGCGAAAGACGCCCCCGCAAGGCATGGAGATTATAGGGGAGCAAATCACAGGCGGTGTCACTGTTTCAGTCCCGGCCTATGTCGCTCATCGTGACCCGATTTTGTTTCCCAAGCCGGACTCATACATGCCCGAACGATGGTTGGACGAGTCGGAGGCTACGAAGGATATGAGGGCCGCCTTCATCCCATTCACCACCGGGGCACGAGCATGTCTTGGACGAAATATTACGATGATGGAACAGCAGATTCTCGTTGCGACATTGGTCCATCGATATGACTTTGCGCTTCCGTCTAATGACTGGAACTTGGATTGGGAAGAAGCATTTAATTTGTGGCCGGCGAAAATGCCGTTGAAAATCTGGAGGCGTGAAACACAGGAGGCGTAGATTGTGTTCTTAGGTGGTAGACGGATCATTTTCTCGGTGCTGTTTTTTTCAATCTCAATTCTTGCCATTCGAATGCACCGTGGATATTTAATTCTGCATGATGAATGGCTCAGCTAGCTATATTATTTTTGGTTTTGCCTGAGTCTTAGTTTGAAGTAGATCACAGCGCGTATCAGCGTCTAAGCAATGCTTCAAATCCTGTCCATAGAATCCTCTTTCAAAGACGTACAGGTCGAAGATACAAGGAATCCATTCTTGGCTTGTCGTTGCGCAGTCGACGGACGTGACTCGCCGCGGTTGATAGCGCACCGAAAAGCAAGGCTCATATCTCCAAGAAAAACATTGCTGGAGGGCGGGTCTGCCCCGCAGCATAATACGCTAGCTGTAAGCTGCAGACTGCCCTAGTTGGACACTCATTTCTGGGGCGTAGTAACACAAAAGGTGGGCTGTCCTGGCGGCGAAGAGTGCTCCGAGGTGGGCAGCGGTTTCATTCGCTCGAAGCTGTGCATCGGCCAACATCACGCCGAGATCCTGGAGAGCAAGTAATCGTGTAAATGCCAGTCATGTATGGTTCTAATCCGCAATTAATCTATCACATCTTCGATGTTGGATCAATATTAAACTTCCAAGATCCAACAGATCTCGGTACGGAAAGTTGATTGTTGGATACTAGGGGGTTTGGCAATTCAAAATGACTGAAATCGTACGTCCCTCATCTTAGCGACATCCCAGGCATCTCCAGGACTGACCACGCAACAGAAAAACCTCTGCTGTCTTCTCTACGGGCCTGGGAAGGCACGATTTGAGAACCGTGAGGTTCCTCCGCTCGATGATCCCCACGACATTCTCGTTCGCATTGCATACGTGGGTGTTTGCGGCAGCGATGTCAGTCCTATCCCACTTACTCGATTCTCTGAAACCATTTTAATCGTATTCAAAGGCTCATTTCTGGACCCATGGCGGTGTGATGCGCATGGTATCTGACGAAAAACCACTCGTCATGGGCCACGAAGCGTCTGGAATCGTCCACTCCATCGGACCAGCAGTAACAAGCGTCGTCCCCGGGGATCGAGTCACCATCGAACCCGGCTTTTCCTGCCGAAGGTGTAAGCAGTGCAAAGTGGGGAAGTATAACCTCTGCGCAGACATGAAGTTTGCAGCCGATCCTCCCGATAACCACGGCACGCTGGCTCGCGTGTTCCGCACCCCTGAAGACTTTGTGTACAAGATCCCAGACTCCGTGTCCCTGGAAGAGGGTGTTCTCGTGGAACCGTTGAGTGTTGCGGTCCACGGTGCTCGGCTTGCTGGTCTTTCCGCTGGGCAGACTGTACTTGTGCAGGGATCGGGGACCATTGGCCTTCTTGCCGCTGCGACGGCGAAGGCATTCGGTGCGAAGGAGGTTTTTCTGTCGGACATTAACCAGGTCAAGCTTGATTTTGCGAGGGGTTTCGTTGGTTGTAAGACATTCATGCCGGATCTCAAGTCTACGCCTGACCGGGAAGCTGCGAGGATGAAGGAGGAGTTGGGTCTTGGAGAGGGAGTGGATGTCGTTCTAGAGTGCACAGGAGTTGAATCATCGGTCCAGACGGGTATCTATGCATCCGGACCGGATGGCGTGGTTGTTCAGATTGGACTTGGGAAGCCAGATCTGACTCTTCCGATTTTGCACATGTGTGAGAAAGAGACGGTTTTTAAAACGGCGTGGCGATATGCTCCGGGAGATTATGAGATCGCTCTTTCTTTACTCAGCTCTGGCAGGATCTCGGTGAAGGCCTTGATTAGCACCATTGTTCCCTTCGAAAAGGCGCCGGAGGCTTGGGAGATGACGAAGAATGGGCAGGGTATCAAAAATCTTATCCGAGGAGTTCAGGATGATTAATGTATTAGTTAGAAAGATGAAAATAAACAGACCCCTTTTCGGAACTACAGACAAGACACACTTATCCTCTGTATCCATTTGCCTAAAACCATAATGACCTATCTTCTAAAATGTACAGTTGACTATCATTTGGAAACCAAGTCGTTGCCTTTCTGCATTCAATCATTAGTCGGATCTCAGTTACTTGCATGATCACTCGTGACCTTTTACAGACCCTGCTACTTCGTAGTAACCAAATACTTAATAGGTATTTACTCAAGCACTTCTTTGGACATGTCAAACCCGTCCTTTCCTTTTTTGGAACGCTAGATCCACCGGTCGTTACATCATATATTCGAAGCTTAGCTTTGATATTCTCAGGGGTCAGAAGCTTGCCATAATATGGTCTGATAGGCGACATTCCCTGAATTACAGGATGCACCGCCCGGCTGACAGGAGGCTATGGTGCTGGGGCCGACTTTTTAGCTACTCGCTGCAGAATACGAGGACGTGGCCAATCACGGAACGAGAGTGGATATCATAGCCGTCTCCTCATCGGCAGTTGAATAGAGAATTTGAAGAAAGCGTCGCTCACCTCGTTCAACATAACCTCAAATATCGACTAGGATATATGCCAAGGGTCACCATAAACCGTAGGTATACAAAGGATTTCCCCGATCCAGTGACTGTACCATAACACCGGGTTCAAGATGTTCTTCCTTATTAAACCCCAGACCCGAAACATTGTGCAGACCCTGTTCAGCAAATTATAATTGGCCCCATCACCGCCCGGTGGAGCATCCAGCATGCCGATCCCCCTTCCCAGTAGTCCTCACGATTATCTGGTTTGAGTAAGCCACTGCGAGCCCGATTAGGGAAAAACATTACGGATCTACTCGCGTATAAAAGCGCCTGTTTCCGCCCATAGCACTTGTTGTTTTGATGGTATCATGCACCATTAAGATACAGAAAATGCCTATCCGAGCTGCTCTCGCTTTCTCCCTCCTGTCCAGCTACGCCTGGGCCGACTCGTGGCAAGTCATCGATAGCGACTTTCCCGACCCCAACGTGATCCAGACGGATGATGGATACTACGCCTTCGGAACGACAAGCGGTGGCATCAACGCGCAGATCGCGCACTCATCTGACTTCAACACCTGGGAGAAACTGGACACAGATGCCCTCCCCGGTCCATTCCCCGACTGGGTGAAGGATGATGCGCATCCAGGGATTTGGGCCCCGGATGTTATCCAGCGGGTATGTCGTTCTCTCTCCCCAAGAACCACATCATATAAACTAAACATACTCAGGACGACGGAACATTCGTGATGTACTACTCCGCGGCCGCCCGCGAAGACGACAGCAAGCACTGTCTGGGCGCCGCCACATCCGACTCGATCACGGGACCCTACGAGCCCTCATCCGACTCTCTCGCGTGTCCTCTTGATCAAGGCGGTGCCATCGACGCCGCCGGGTTCAAAGACTCAGACGGCACGTTCTACGTCGTGTACAAGATCGACGGCAACAGTTTGAACGGCGACGGGACGACCCATCCCACGCCGATCATGCTGCAAAAGCTGCAAGCGGACGCAGTGACTCCCGATGGCGACGCGGTGCAGATTCTCGACCGTGACGACAACGACGGCCCGCTTGTCGAGGCCCCCTCGCTGGTCAAGTCCGGCGATAAGTACTTTTTGTCGTTCTCGTCGAACATGTATAACACCAAGAAGTATGATGTTAGTTATGCAACTGCTGATGCGGTCGGCGGGCCGTATACCAAGGCGCAGGCGCCGGATGCCCCGTTGCTGGTGTCTGGGGATCCTAGCGATGTTGGGGGCTTGGGTGGTCCGGGTGGTGCTGATTTCCGGGAGGATGGGAAGGCGATTTTGTTCCATGCTTTTAATAACGGGGAGAATTTGGATGAGGGGAGAGGGGTTTGGGCTGCGAATATTAATTTCGATGGCGGAGTTATTCATGTTGAATAGACACGGAGCACATATATATAGTTTTGTGAGAACGCAGCAGATAATTAAGCAACCGGCACGAGTTTTTCCAAGAGGCTATAAGGTGAGACGAATATGAGAACCATTTACTTGGGCTGGACCTTTACTAGGTAGCTTATTTTCCTAGCTATATAATGTAGAGAAAGTCTTAGAATCGAGGTAAATTATAAAAAGACGATGTTTTTCTTCGTAGAAGGGAAGAGGGGGGACCTAGGTAGGTGTGGAGTTTCCGTGTTCAAGGGGCGCATTCCATCCATCCACCAATAAAAATAAGGACGAGACCCACCGTCAAATCAATGCCTTCCGGCGATTGGCCAAGGAAAAGATTGGACAATGGGGGCCGAGAAAAAAAAAGAATCGACAAC
Organism: Aspergillus steynii IBT 23096; assembly: GCF_002849105.1. Taxonomy (NCBI): domain Eukaryota; kingdom Fungi; phylum Ascomycota; class Eurotiomycetes; order Eurotiales; family Aspergillaceae; genus Aspergillus; species Aspergillus steynii. The sequence continues at coordinate 2,860,913 of NW_020194400.1, forward strand.
TGCAGGATTCGAACCTGCGACCCCGAAGGGATAAGATATCAATATTTGAGGAGGTTGGAAACCTCTCAATTCGAGTCTTACGCCTTAACCACTCGGCCAAATTGCCGGATTGTTGAAAAGCCGGGCGGGCTATCGCAACTTAATGTAAACTTTACTAACTTACCCCTGTTTCTAGCCAAATTAATTTAGAACAAGAACAATAAATCGCTTTGCTCAATGACTACTTCAACTCGGAACTCCGATTGATGGCAACCTCTTCCGAGTTTTAATCTACACCTTACTGCTTTGCATGTAGCTCAACCTCTCAATATGTTTGTTAAATAGCCCCTTGTTGCCGGCAGAATTCAATCACTCATCTCAGATCGTTCTAACCAACTACTATGTACGACATCGTCCTCCTCGGAGCAACGGGCTATACCGGCTCCCTTTGCGCCACATTCATCGTGGAAAACTTCCCATCCACCTTGAAATGGTGTATCGCTGGTAGATCAGCTACTCGTCTGGAGAAGCTAGTCAAGGACCTAACGGCTCAGAGCCCCGACAGACTACAGCCTGGTAAGTTTTCATTCCTCGCGGCCATTTAGTGGAAAAAGCTAAGATGTCATATAACTAGCAATTGAGACTGTTGAGATCAACACAACCAGCCTTGAGCCGCTTGTCAAAAGCGCTAAAGTGATCATCAATGGTATAGGGCCTTACCATAAGTTGTCGACGCCAGTTGTGGACGTGTGTGCCCGGGTAGGGACGCACTATGTTGATTTGTAAGTGTCTTGTTTCGGAATATATAAGAATTGATACTGAAAAAGACAGCACCACGGAGACACTATGGATCAGAGACATGATTGAAAAATATCACAAATTAGCACAGGACAGTGGAGCTATAGTATGTGCGTCTCATTGTTGGACATGGACGTCGTCTAATGCGAATCAGATAATCCCCGGCATATCTCCGTCTGGTGTCTCAGATATTCTTGCATGGCTACTTGTGAAGAAAATCCGAGAGACTTTTGGTCAGAATGTATCCGAGATCGTCTGCTCGGGTAAACTGGAGTAAGTTATTCATCTGCCTGGCCAAGGGTTGTTTTCATACTAAACCTTCTACAGCATCAAAGCCATGACGGGCGGTTCTCTCACGACTGTTCTAGATGTCTTTTCAACTTACGGAACCAGCTGGTTCCTCTGCCCCTCTCCTTCAATTTTGTCTCCAAAACCTCAGGTTTCCCCGAGAACTATTCCAAAGGAACCACTGGTCACTCGTCTGTTCGGGTATCGCCATTCACCGGAGCTTGGCCATTTGACGACTTCATTCAACGGCTCTGGAAACGAAGCCATCGTCTATCGCAGCGCCAGCCAAAATCCTAATCTCTATGGGGCAAGTTTTCAATTCAAGGAGTATTTGCCAGCTCCTGGAGTATTCGGTGCCATTCTTATCCATTTCCTAACGAAACTACTTGTTGTCTTCTTGTCAATCAGCCCTATCCGTGCTCTCATCAAAGCCCTGATTGCTGGGAAAATGGATCTCAATCCCGATATTACCCAACTACGCAGCAAAGAAAGCGTCGAATTCCACGCCGTCGGCAAAGTTCAGGATTCTTCGGACTTTCGCGCCTGGGCATCGTTTACGCGCAAGGGTGCGTTGTACGAGTTTGCGGCGCTGATGAGCTGCGTTGGAGCGGGTGTTTTACTGGAAAAACATTCTAAGAGTGGAAAGTCTGAGGAGAAGAACGATAGGTTGAAGGGTGTTGTTACTCCGTCTGCGTTGGGGATGAAGTTTGTTGAGAGAGTGAGGGATGCAGGCATTGAGGTCAATGTAGGTTTGTTGGATCGGTGAGAAGCTATCTCTCCAGTCTCTTATTGGTCTGGCATATCTTGATATGGTCCACACTGGGATTTTAGTGCGCCCCTCGCTCGGAGGGCTAGGTTGGCTAGATAGATCTAACTCGGAACTGCGGGTTCCAGTAAGGAATGGCCTAGGCTGCGCTGCGGAGGCTAGCATAAAGCAGATGTATTTATTAGAGCAACGTGATCGGTGAAAAGAATAATTAGACTTTGGCCTTTACAATTGCCATTTAAGTCAAACAAATTATTGTTTTATCTTGTGATACCCGGATCCTCAAACCTGGAAATTTAGTTTGACACCGACTTTGCTCACCCACAAGATGACAGACAACAAGGGAAATGTCAAATCCAAAAGGCTCCTGGTATGACGGGCCCTCTGATATACATGGAACAAAGATATCTAATCGATTGCAGATCACCGGGGTAACAGGGTATATTGGATTCAAAACCCTCACTACTGCTCTTGATCGAGGATATGAAGTGCGCGCGGTAGTCCGCAGCGAGAAGAGCATCTCCGAATTACAGCACAAAAATTATTTACTTAGCAAAAGCGTCAAACTAGGCAAGTTGGAGTTTGTGATCGTATCCGACTTTCTCAAAGAAGATGCTGTCTTGAATGTTCTTGCCGGGGTAACGGAGATAATTCATATTGCTTCCCCGCTGGCAATCGAGGTGAGTCTGTTTTATTGAATTTATATTATTGGTAAGGCTAACAAATACGCATTGTAGAGCAATGACTACGACTCTGATATCATAAAACCAGCCATTAAAATGGTTACTACTGTGCTGGAGGCAGCTACTCGTGTGCCTACGATTCGTCGAGTTGTGTTGACCTCGTCATGTACGGACAACTCTTTATACATAAAAAATGAGACTGACTCATTTCAAAGGCGTGACCCTGATACCATTTGAATGGAACATGACCCCCGATAGCGAGAGACTCTACACAGGTGAAAAAAGACCGCCCCCAAATACCACATAATTCTACCTAACAACTCTCTAGAAATCGACATAAACAGCAAAGTCACAGGCCCATTCTCCAGCGCAATGGAAGCCTACTGGGCATCCAAGGCTCTCGCACGGATCGAAACCAAACAGTTCATGGCTCTAAATAAGCCTCATTTTGATTTCGTGAATCTCCTGCCCTCTGTCGTCCTTGGACCAGATGATCGCCTCAGCAAAGATACCCATTCAATCGATTCTTTGCTCCAGGGTACTCGGGCGGCTGTCCTGGCGCCTGCACTCTCCTCTTCCCTCAATTCGCCTTTTCCCTATGTCGGAGCTCCAGTCCATGTGGCTGATGTAGCGCGCGCTCATGTTGACGCGGTGGACATTGACCGGATACCGGGCAACACTGAGTATATTCTTTCTTCGGACACGCCGGAGGGGGTTGTGTGGGATCGTCATGTTCGGGATATTGCTCGGAAATACTTTCCCACTGAGATTGAGAGCGGAAGTCTACCGTTGCAGGGATCTTTGAGCAGCATTAAGTGGCGATTGGATGCTAGTAAGACTAAAGAGGATTTTGGATGGGAGTTTACTAGTTTCGAGGAGACGATGAAAGGGTTGATTGGGCAGTATTTGCAGCTGCGAGAGGAAAAATGACAGAAGGGACTTTCTTGAATGGACAGACTACTATTAAGCTATGGTGTAATTTGTATTGTTGTCATTAATTGCCATGGCCTGCTGGTCAATGACAAAAATTAGACACAGTATTTACTGCGTATAGCGCCGGACCATGATCCGCATTCTGATTGGTCGGATCGATTCCGGGGCCAACTCGGAATTCCGAGTTTCGATTAATAATGCGATATCGATCAACATCTATCATTCACCTACTCATTCGACCTGATCCATATGTTCATGTGGGATAACCAGTAGTTCAAAATTTGTTGTCCTACAGATAGCCGCTTCAGACAGACTCAATGAATTCTTCAGCAGCACAAAGGTCTGAGTGTCCGCGCTGCGGTACAAAGTTTGGGCATCGTAAGCTTCTGACGCCTCAACTCAACGTACGAGAGCATGATTAGTTAACAAAACAGGGTCCTCTCTCGTTCGCCATCTGAGAAGAAACTGTAACGAGCCACAAGCGAACACGATTCGGCGCAAATCATGTAGTCAATGTGCGTCAGACAAGACACGATGCAGCCTGCAACGGCCCAATTGCTCGCGATGCACATCGCGTGGACTGGCCTGTCAATATCCAACCCCGAGTTCCGACGCCGCGCCGGCCAGTAATGAGATCCCGCAGGCTCCGGTATTGGATGGCCACTTTGATGGCTTGCATATGTTATCGCATGCTCCATTGGCGCAGGTGGGGGAGGTGGAGCCTTTGTCGGACTCCATTTTCTCCAACCTAGATGACATTGACTTTAACAACTTAGGGAGTCTCCCATGGTCATTGCGTCGAGTTGAGGATGCTGGAACCGGCATAGTAATCAGCGACGATCAAATGAACCAGAACCTGGCAACGCCTGAGCTCATATCTGCCCCGCTAACCCCGGGGCTAGAAGCAGCTCAGACGCCGGAAACTGCGTCCGAGGCACTAGTTAACCACAGCATGGAGATCATCTTCCGCGTTGTCCGCACATGGCCCAAGATGCTGGCCGAAGAATTCCAACTTCCTCCACTTGTGCATCCCACTCAAGTGTCGCCTAATAAAACGGCCCAGCCCTTGGCGCATTGCATCACGTTATCGAAGATGTGGCACGGGCAATGCAAGGGAGCAGAGCAAATGGTTTACAGCACCATTCTCCGAGAACTCACCAATCTGCTAGATGATGTAAATTCAGCTTCTCCTTGAACTTTATCTCGTGTCTAAATATCCACAGTTTCGCGACTACGACGAGGAAACCCTCCTCGCAGCGCTTCAAGCTGTAGTAATATACACCATCATCCTCCTGTTCCCGTCCAAAGACGCCCTCTGGAAACTCCCTGAAGACAGCACCATCTTCTTCCAAACACAGCGTCTTGTTTATCACGTTGTCAGCACAGGGCTATTTCTACAAGAAGAGCGAGAACAAAAACAACCGTCCTTCTACGCCTGGCTACATGTCACGTCTAAACGCCGGGCCGTGCTTTCTCTCTACCTACTACAATGGGCATATTCGGTCTTCCACGGCACTTCGTCGTTCGATTGCAAAGAGCTGGGGTTTATGCCCGCCCCTGCGGCGAAGATCCTCTGGGAGGCGCACGATGAGCACGCGTGGAACACGCGGTATATTCGGTGGCTGGCGAGATGGGGTGGTCAGGGGTATCTGCAGGGAGAGTTTGATAAGATCAAGCGGGGGATTGTGATGGAGGCGAGGGCGGAGAAGTGGCTGGAGGAGACGGACGAGTTTGGGTTTATTATGATTTCTATTGGTGAGTTGCTTGGTCTTTGAGTTTGGATTGGTATGCTGACGGAGGTAGTTAATGCGACGGATTATCATCCGCCTTTGTTTGGGGCTTTGGTGTGCTAAGCTCTGATTTCTGCAGAAGCACAAATCTAGTCAGGTTTACTGGGATGCTTAGGAATTTGGGATCATCATAGCAGTATCCCAAAAGTAGACAACAACTCGAGTCATGTCGTGACTCCCATTGCACATTTATTAGCATTCTATCTTTCCGCAATTCCCTTCAATTAGACATTGACAAGACTAAGGGACTGCGCCGAAGCGAGTGATTACTGCAATAAATGCGGGTATAGTTCTAGGAAGGCCAATCTTCGAGAACACAGATGATGTAACTCGGAGGGATTTCAAGTTATTTGTGATATTAGGAACCGTGGAATGTGGGCTGTGGCTGAGGGCCGAGCCATGATCCCCAGAACACTCGGCTCGATTTCAGCTAACAATTCCAGCATTTTTCTTGTCACAACACACAGCAGAGAGCCCAAGTAATTCATAAATTCTATGATCGCTATATCGCTGTACGCATCAATATTCTGATTTATGATGATTAGCAATAAAGGGCCTATGAAATACCAGACTCTAAGATAAAGAAGAAGGGTTGCACAAGTGATAAGAGCGAACCAAAGACAATGTTATGGCAAAAAAAGCCAGAACTACCAGCCGAATGAAAAGTAGAATTGCTCAATACATTCATGAGAAAATTGCGACAGTCATTCATGGAGTCCGCAAGGACAAAGAATGGAAGCCAATTAGGTGATCCCGGAATTCATAGCCCCCTTTATTGGCAAACACCCACGATAAATCAGAAGCTTTGGTGGGCCAAAATCTGTGCCAAGCCTTATTGCTGATCTGAAAGTGTTGCTTTTGATTAATGTTTCTGATCCAAGCGGCCCCCTGCAAGGAGCTTGTGTAACATTCCATAAAGTCGCCTCAACCTATTGGCTGCATCGCGCTCTACGCAATGCGCCTTTTTCTAAGCTATGAAACCTTCTATGTGCTAATAAAATGCCATTTTAACCCTTTTGTCCCTAAATGCTCAGTGATTGACGCTCAGATTGGACAGCAATAAGTGGGAGACCCCGAGGTTACATGGGATATGACCTTCTGACTCATGGCGTGATGTTGTTCAATGTGCAAGTGCTCTGGCTTGAGGCAGGAAGGTTTAGTGATCAGCACACTAAAGGCTTATAAGTTGAGTTGTATTATAAATAAAATTGCATTTTTGAACGTTTGCTTCATTTCTCGGGATTTACTTTCCCAGAAAAGTCTGTATCTGACTCGATAACAGCCCCGTAGATTGATTTCGTTACATAGAGCATGCTTCATCTTTGTCGCCCAAGTTGGGCAGCTGTTATATATAGTAGATTCCCCCATGGGCTTCAAGCAAAACGTTCGTTTACTCCTAGATGGTTGACCCTTTTATTTGTTTGATTCACATTTAATGTAAATTCTCCGATTGGGTCCGTAAATAGTACCCGCTCCGAAGGCACGGAACGGCAATTAAACCGGTGGACCAACTCCGAGAACGAGATGTGAGACTGTTTTATCAATTCGAAGGGAAATGGGGGTGAATTTCGTCCCGAGAGAACAAGGGGTTTTGATTTGCGAGGAATGTAACCGGGGTCTTTTTCCGCATCTCGAATGGGCCAAGAATTCCTGGCTCTGGAGGTATGGGACGGCCCGCGCTCTAGTCGCCACTGTCCGATCAAGTACTTGTAGTCCCAGACTGAACAGCTATCGTCGATTTCGTTCGTGTCTAGGTTCGACGAGGATGATTTTCATGGAACAAAACAACTACTGCTTTTTGCGATATTTATCCGAGTTCACGCTTCCCGCAAGACAAGGATACCCCAATTCTCGCGGACCTCCCCAGCTTCGCGAGTACGGGGAATCTCAGCCTACAGCAAATGCATAAATTACTACCCATCGTCGAGGATATAGTCATCCCAGAGTCTCTCTTGCCTGCGGCGTCAACAATCCCTCAACGGAGTTCAGACTATCCGCGCTATTATTCCGAGGAGCCGACCAGGGAGATCCATGTACAGAAGAAACGACAACCGATCACAGGCAGACAAGTCCATGAACAACAGCCAGGGATCGAAAGGAGGAACTGGAGCCATACGTCGGCGCTTGAGTCTGGCGGAAGCTGGCCTTTACCGACAGTCGTCGAGGATCCCGTGATCAGCGAAGCCCCAGAAGGTCAACGAATTTCATTCCATCGACCAGTCTCCCCTAGTCGTCCGGGGCTTGAAAGAAAAGCGACGAATAGCAGGATATCTCGAGTTCCCTTCGATTTACCGCGACCATCCAGCTCTACTTTTCCCGAGAGACCTCGGGTCGGTAGTCTGTGGGAGCTTTACGACCGGGCAAAGATTGCTAGTCTAAATCTCCAGCGGACAACTTGGGTTCAGTTTCTCTTCGAATATGGCGTATACGCATTGTTCGTCTCGTTTGTTTACTTCGTACTCATCGGAGTACCGCTCTGGAAAGGCTCAGTATACTGGCTGTACTGGGCAATGAAGAACAAATTTGTCTTCCAGGGTGGATGGTCAATCGCCATCGGGTTTATGGTCATGTAAGCTTTCTTTCCTGCTGCTTAATCTTACCAGGAGAGATAATTGACTGAGTTAATTTATGCTGACATGCGTACTCCCTCAGCTACACTTTTGTTCCTTTATTTTCCCTTTTTGAGAGAGATGCCCCCGACAATGAATACTACCAACAGCGCCGGATTGGTCGCAGTTCATCAGACACCGCACTTCTTATCCCCTGCTTCAAATCCGCCTCAGTGATCGCGACCACACTTGAGGCCGCACTTAAGCTCTTCCCGGCGGGTGATGTGTTCGTCATCGCGAACGGAGATTCACCAGTTCCTGTCGACAACACCGAGGAGGTCTGTCGATCATACGGGGTTAACCACATCTGGTCTCCAATCGGCTCGAAAGTCATAGCCTTATTCATTGGTTGCTACGCTGCAAAAGCATTCAAGAACGTTCTTTGCATTGATGACGACTGCACGCTCCCTTCGAACTTTCCCGTCGTAGCCTCTCGACTCACCAAGCGAGTCCGATGTATCGGGTACACGATTAAATCGGCCGGCTGTGACTCGCCAGAAACCACCTTCTGCCAGCAGGCTCAGGATATGGAGTACAAAATGTCCGGTCTACAGCGTGCTTTTGCCGGGAAAATCGGCAGCTCTACATTCTCCCACGGTGCGATATCGTTATGGGATCGAGAGTTCCTGAAAGAATGCTTTCAGGACCATCCGGGTTTTTCGATCAGCGAGGACTGGTTTCTCGGGAATAGCTGTCGTCGCATGGGTGGCCGCATCAAGATGTGTAGCTCCGTGTTCGTGGAGACTGCCACGCCATCGGCTGTCTTCTATGTCGGTGGAGAACGTGGACGTGGACGCAGTGGGTTCGGGGAAACGACAGTCTTCAAGCAGCGGTTTTTGCGATGGAACTTCTTCTTCGCGAATGGATTATACCACAACCTCGCATATATCTTTGGGTCTTGGAAACTGGGTTGGTGGGAGATCGGTGCGAAAGTGTTTGTTTTCCAAGAGGTATGGATCACCGTCGATGTCGGGCCTCCATATTATTTTTGCTCACGCATCAATAGGTCTACGAAACAATCATCTACGTCCTCGCACCCTTCGTCCTTCCTGTGTCTCTTCTTGTCCGTCCCGCCTTCTGCGTCACCTTGTTAGGAGGCACAGTAGGCTTGTATCTCATCCACGTCCTCATTTTCAACGAGATACATCTCCGACTAAAGAAGGAGCGCATAAAATGGACAGTTCTATTATTTTACTACGTATGTGAACTTTCCATCCAGCAGCCACAATTGACCCTAACACAGCCAATGAATGTTACCAGATGCCCTACAAACTCATAATTACGCTGATCAACATCACAAGCTGTTACTGGTCTTTATACAAATACGCTCGATACTTTGCTCGCCGACATCCAAAGGTTGTGGAGGATCAGGCAGCGGTCGAGATCCTGCTCAAGATGGAAATGTCGGTGGATGATCGCCCTGGAACCCCTGGGCTGGGCAGGAGTATGACAGTCAGGACTTTAGGGACGAGGAGCAAGACTGGGAGTGTGAAATCTTAAGTCATGGCTCGAGAAAAAACCCCTTTATGATTCTATTAAAAAAGCATAGTGGCTTTAGCCTTTGGTTTGAGGGCACGCATAGTATACGATTCCCTGCGGTGTTCCTAAGAGCGTCTGATATATGCTATCTTATGTTATTCTCCATAGATATGTAAATGATTCAACATATGATTTTCAATTTCCCTTTTCTCACAGAGGCAACTATCTTAGCTTGTGTGAACACGTTCTTGTCTGGGGTTGATTTGGGGGACAATTAGTTCCAGTTTAAGCAGTTACATTAAGCCGGCTTCTGACATTTGATATCATTTTGACCTCTGCCATAATTTTCAATTCTCCACTCCCGGGAAGATAGGCCAATGGTGAAACCCAGATCTTGCTCCCTGCTGACAGTTTAAGTTGGAGTAAGATATTGATTCGCCTTCAGGCTCTTCAGAAAGTCTTTCTCAATTTTCTGGGCCCGCCAAATTAACTGGGTTCTATAACTTAGATGAAAGGTTTGGTGACCATCAAAAAGATGTCGCACCCTCAAGCTGAGAAATTGCCAGTCAATCAACTGTTTGGATTCGATAAGACCCTCGTACTCGAATACAAGCGTTCTGGCGCAGTAACCTTGCCAATAGGTGTCACACAATATCCATTGAAAGGTGCACATGGCGTTGATTATGTCTTTGAATCCGCTATCAATTATCCATGGCCAAACCCGAAGCTTTTCAATTATGATCAAAATCAGGTCAGCGGGAATCTGGACCAAAGGCTGCTTCCACCGTTTCCTTATGGCATCGGTTCGAGGCCGCATTTCTCGGGCCTCATCAATCACGCATTGAATTCTTGGGACAAATGCTGGGCTTTGATAAGACTGGTTGAGGCACCGTCGCTTTCCGTCTTCGCCTCGGGCGTAGAGAATATCAAATCCAAGAGCGAGGGTTTCATCTACCATACCGCGCTGGTCTCTGTCGAGCTTCTGTGCAGACTTCAAGAGGATGTTGAGGTTGCTTTCAAGGAGCTCCTTTCCAATGATCCATGTTAAAATAATCCAGCAATGCATATGGACTGGGTATCCAACGATGCGTTTCTCCTCCTCTCGGCTTTTGGGAAAATTATCGAAGTCCTCCAGGGAGTATTCTTGACACAGACCTTGACACGGACCACGGTCGCTAACATAATAGCCTATCTTGACTTTTTGGGGGTCGTTTGGGAGCGCACATGGCCCACGTGCCGAGTAAAAGAGCTGTGTGATGCCTGAGATACGCGGACGACTGGTATTAGGATCGTCGAGGACTGGATGCGTTAAGTGTAGACGAATAGGTGTCAATTAGATAGCCATAGTGTGCAGAAACAGCCCCCCATTTCCAAAGAAAAAGCAGGGCAACGAACCTGCACGGATCAATGTGCCCATGTCGGTAAGATCTACAGAACTCATATCCATTTTTTCCACTGTCTGGGCGTCAAGGATCATGGATTTGTACTTTGAGCGACGGATAATTTCTGCTCGGTCTTGTATAAGGTCGCCGATAGTGCTAGAATACCCATCTGTCCTGATGTCGTGATAGCACAAAAAACACAATATCCTGCTACGGAATCGTGGATTTTGTGAAGAGCTGCCCTCTCCTTTTCTTTTCGGCATATTGGAAAATTCTGTATGGGTTTTGTGTCCCGTGAAGTCTTCGTCTCAGCATTACAAGGGCTTTTATAGCCTGCTTCGAGCTGGTTAGGCTTTCAGCATGATATCAGGATGAGGACATACAAATGTCATTTAAATCTCGCTATAGAGTTTCCCGTAGGAGCATATACTTAGAGTTACCTAGTCCCTTAGGTCACAAAGACTATCTTCAATGCTTGACCAACTTGTTCTCTCCTGTCCCTAGCATTGCTCATTGCTTCTCACGCCCCTCTATTCCTCCTTCCTCTCGACATTCTTTATCTTGCGGTCGCCGATTATTACCGCAAAAATAGAGATGTTTTGAAAGAGGATTCGTGTCCCCAGTTGAGGAACGAAAAACGCGACTTGTTTGTTCCAGTTCCACATTCCGTCCGGCCCGAACCATGGACGCACATTCCACATCTTTTGAACGCGATTCCGGGTCTTCCTTCCTGCGCCCCTGAACAGGATCGTCATCATTGACGGACCTCGGCCATGGTGGATTCCGATTACTCAGACGGAGATAGCGATAAGGACAAACCCCACTTTGCGCCCTGCGCCAGACTCGCTCTTTATTGCGACATTTCCTCTCATATATGGATTGATAATCCCACAATCGCTGCTCCTCTTCTCCCCGATCACCTTTGACTCAAGCTATACATCATGGGCGACGCACTCGTACACAAGGAGCATCTGCTCGTGGTCTTCTTCCAGCCCATCTCCCCGCAATTGCTCGAGACTATCCAGTCCAAGTTTCCGGAGGCTGAGGTCTCGACGCTGTCATTGCCTCGAGGAGAGACGATTCCTAGTGGTAAGTGTTGGCTCAGTATCATGATCCACTTGATCCGTGGTCATCCTAACCCCAATATCCAGAACATGCGCGAAAAGCCACATTGCTAGTGACCTTCACCAATCTCCCGAACCCCGAGGATGCGCAAAAGTAAACCACCCCTCACCCCCCCATATTTTCCCAAGCAATTGCGCTAATCAACAAATTCATCCAGTATCAAAGTCATCCACTTCCTCTCCGCCGGCCTAGACCACTCCCTGCACCATCCAATCCTCCGAGAAACCGCCATTCCGGTAACCACCAGCTCCGGCGTCCACGGACCCCCGATCGCCGAATGGACCGTCATGAATTGGCTCGTCGCCTCGCGCAAATACGCATACAGCTATGAGAATCAAAAGAAGCATCACTGGAGTGGCATCAGCGAGTACGTGCAGGATATTCATGATCATGTCGGCAAGAAAGTCGGGATTCTGGGGTATGGGAGTATTGGGCGACAGAGTACGTATTCACCGTATCTACCTTGCAAATTCTTCCCTCTATCTTCCCATTCTCCTATGAAATACTAATGAAAATGCTTCGTGAAAAGTCGGACGAGTCGCCTCTGCCCTCGGCGCCAGCGTATATGCCTACACCGCGTCTCCGCGCCCCACGCCGTCCTCGCGGATCGACAACGGCTTCATCGTCCCCGGCACGGGCGACAAGGACGGCACGATCCCTGTCTCATGGCACCACGGGACGGACAAGGCGTCTCTGCACGACTTCCTCTCTCTCGGCCTCGACCACCTCGTCATCTCGCTCCCTCTCACCCCGCAAACCACGCACTTCCTCGGCGCCGAGGAGTTCGCGCTGCTCAGTGCGCGCGCCACACAGGGCCATCCGAAGCCCTACCTGACGAACATCTCGCGCGGCAAGGTCATTGACCAGGATGCGTTGATCAATGCGCTGAAGGCGGGTGAGTTGGGTGGTGCTGCGCTGGACGTGACGGATCCGGAGCCTTTGCCGGAGAACCATTCGTTGTGGGACACGCCGAATGTGCAGATCAGTCCGCATGTGAGCTCTCTGGGGGTAGAGTATTTCCCGAGGTCATTTGATGTGTTGAGGGAGAATGTGGGTCGGTTGGAGAGGGGAGAGGATTTGGTGAATGAGTATAAGAGGGGGAAGGGGTATTGAGGTGATTTTTGGTGGTGTTTGAACATAGACAGGCGAATGTAAGATTCGGTTGAAAGTACATACTATCAGTTAGAAAGGTGGCTATATTATTCCATTAAATCCATATCCTCAGGCTAATTACGTATATCATAACACAGCAGACATCAACATGTCCATCAGGAAGTCTTACTGCAACACCCATCCCCTAACACCCTCTTCGACAGCAACACCGACCACTGCACTGCCCACAACAGCCCAGGTCCACGGGTTCACCAACTCGCTCAGACTCGGCCAGAAGCTGTTCTTTTCCTGGCGCCAAGCCTGCAGCTGCACGTACTTATGCGGGTCCTGATCCTTGTACCGAGCTTCCTGGCTTTCTTCGTTCTGCTTGTCGCCGCCGACGAATCGCAGGTAGGCGTAGTTCGCCACAGGGCCCAGCAGAACCAGAGGATTGAATGAACTAGCAGCGTTCAGGACAACGAAAGAGAAGTGTACGAGGGCGTCGCCGAGGTAGCTACACATGAATTAATCAACTGCAATCCAATACCTGCGCAACTCATAACACCAAAACAAGAAAGGGAGAGGACTCACTTCGGATGTCTCACAATACTCCACACACCCTGACGACACAAATCCGTCCGTTCCTGACGATGCGACTCCAACTGCTTATCAGCCATGGCCTCGAGGGCAAAACCCGCCGAGAACAGCGCCACGCCAACAGTCCTCAGCACCCCAGCCGTCTGGGGCGTGATATCCAACGAAGTCTCACTCAGTCGGAACGGCAACGTGAACGGCAACGAGATGAAAGTCAAAAACACCGCCTCAGGCAAGAACATCTTCAGGAATGCGGACTTCCAGAATCCAGGGTCCTTAGCCTTCAGCTCGTCGTATCGCGGATCGTCCTTGCCGCGGGTAATCGTCCTTGTCGCAATCCGATAGAATAGCCTTGTCCCCCAGAGTGTCACGGAGCTGAGCAGCACTTTCTCGGTCCAGGGAAGCATGCGCCAGGCGGCGGAGAAGGAGATATCGTCAAGCGCCATGGGTCGACCGATGGCGCTCCACCAGGCGTTCAGGACCTGGCTGGACGGCCAGCACCAGTCTTTGATCTCGCCGCGGTCGGTGGATTTAGCGGCGATGAAGGACGCAATGGAGAGGCCGGAATGGATTGTGAAGGAGGGGAGGATGGTCGATTTGAAAATGCCGACGTCGCCGGCGTTGAGCGCGCGGCTTTGCTTCTGCCCGACATAGCGGTCTATGTCGACTAATGGAGGGGGGTTGAATGTCGCCATGGTCGCGGATAGGACGGGAGTCCAGTATCTGGGCGATTGAGTGAGGTGGTAGAGAGGAATGTTTTATAGATGGCTAGGGCTGGTGTTGATGTCAGAATTATGTAACCCCGGGTGACGTCGATTCCCGGATTCAGACAGCTCTCCCCACGGCTGATCAACTATCAAACCGGCTCTTCGGGATCTCAGCCTGCCACCTGAGCGGTTCCACTGGGTCTGATTTGTTGCTTCATCTGTGTCAGGAGTTGTGGCGTTCGAATGACACGGCAGCTGTGGTTATTAATCCAAAAATAGCTACGCAACTAGTAAAGAATCACTAATTCCACTCGAGGAACAAATCTCATACCTGGAGATTGCAGTCAACACCGGTCGTTTAAATTTATCTCTTGCTCTAATCAATTTTTGCGCTCCATGATATATACCTACTTCATTGAAAATACGGTTGAAATATCCTGCTTCTTACTAGGAGCGCAAACCAGATAATGAATTATTTATTTACATCGCCCGAGCTGCGCCTTCAACCTCCACACCCCGGTCTATCATTCCCCATCCAGGCCGTATAAACCTCCAATCCCCAACAAACCCAAGCCCATAGAAGAACCCATTAAATCTCAACCGCCAGATCAAACCACCCCCCACCTGCAAACTGACACGCACTTGGCCCAGACTCCACAAACCCCACACTTTCATAAAACCGAATCAAATAATCATGCGCGAGCAAAATGATGCGCTCCGCCTGTATACTCTCCTTAGATCTTCGAATGTACTCGATGTACTCCTTCACTAGCGCCCGTCCAACTCCCCCGCCCTGATATTCAGGGACCATCGCGACCGAGTGGATGGCGATATTGGTACCTTGGGGATCATTGCCGATGATTTCCCCGTTGACCGTAGCGGCGGTATTCGGGGGCAGGGATGCCCAGGAATCAGGCATTAGCATTGATTCGTGTGTTACAAGGGACGCTCGGGTTCTGTTGGCGATTATGTGCCCGATTAGCTGCTCTCTAGCGGTGTTGGGGGGCTGGATGAAGAGGCCGAGGCAGAGTTCAGGGGTTTGGCTCAGACGGTAGGTGAACTGTTGATGTTAGATCTTGTTGCGGAACGGAACGGAATTTTGTCGCCGTAAAGAACTTTACCTTGGCTTCGGAGCATCGCTCGTGCTTGGGGAATGCACTTTCTACTGTCGCGCACGATTGGACGTCGTTTGGGGATAGAGGACGGGTGAAAGCGTTTAGACCGATTAGGCTGGGACATTGTGCGAGAAAGTCGGACGGCATTGTGAATGTATAGATGGATTAATTTGTTGGGAGTAGTGAAATTTCAAGGTCAATTAATTGATATAGGATCCTTACTACCCTTTGAACAGTACCGGTTTAAATGGTGGATGTCAAGACGTGACTCATCGGGGGTGACTCCGTTGGGAAGCGATGAACACGCCCTGTCGCATACCACCCTGCCCCAGTGGGATGATACTTTGCCCTTATGAAGTCTCTAAAATACTGAACATTCTTGGAATTACTTATATAATTTTGCGGGTATTTCTAACCATTAATTAGTTGGGTCCAGTGCGATAGCTAATGGTCGGCTCCGGGACATCACAAGCATGTCACGAGCAGCGCGAACCCTAATTCCTCAAGTCAATTGTTCATACATGATTATGAGAATGATCAATCATCATCTTGGACTTCCCTGTGCCGTTGAAATGTTCATTTGAACTAATTCCGGATTGAGGACCAAATAACATCGAAATTTCAGTAAACCAGCCGGCGCTAGCTATCCAATTGCATGTAGCAGTAAGCCAGTTTGTAGTTTGACGTACACTCCTGCTATCTCTACTATATCTATCTAATTAAGCTTAAACCCCTGTTTATACAACGTCTCTTTCAAATTCTCCCGCCCATCCTGCTCAACAGACGCCATATTCCCCGCCACAAACTTGCTCCAACCGTCACGCCCCAGCTTCATCACCCCGGCATAAAAAGCCCCCAGTGCCTCATCAAACACCTGAATATTCTCCTCCTGATCCTCCTCACTCCAAACCTCCCGATGACAGACCTCTCTCATCGGCAGTCGAGGCTTAATCCCCCCTGTAGGCTCCTCCTCGCCATACCCCACCGCCATACCAAACACCCCAACCACGTTGTGCGGAAGACCCAGCAACTCGCACATCTGTTGCGCATTGTTCCTCACAGCGCCCACATAGCAGATCTTCAGACCCAGCGACTCCGCCGCGATGGCGGTGTTTTGGCCTGCAATCGCAGCGTCAAGAGATGCCATCAGGAACATATCGGTGTTCGCAAGAGCCCGTCCGGGCTGGTCGTATCTGCGCGAGATATTCGCGAGACGATGCAAGTTCGCGCAGAAGACGAGGAAGAGCGGCGCCTGACGGATGAACTCCTGGTCTCCGGCGAGAGTGGCGACCGCGCTCTTGTGCGAGGGGTCTTGGATGGCGATCACGTCCCAGGTTTGGAGCATGGAGGATGTTGAACCGCTCTGTGCGGCTGCCATAAGAGCCTCCAGGGTGCCGGTGGGTAGTGGGGTGGGTAGAAATGAGCGGCATGAGGCGTGGTTTAGAATGGTCTGGAGGGTGGGAGGGAAGTCGTTTGGAAGAGGGCGTTGGATCGATTGGCCGTCTCGATATCGGGCTTCGACGAGGGAGGAAAATGTGGTGTTTGGGACGCTGGACATCGTGGGTTGGTAACAGTGAAGAAGAACGGAGAAATGTAGATAAAAAGAGGGGAAATAAAGTAGAAGCAGGAAGACACCTTAGGGTAGGCAGAGAAGTGTCCGGGTTTTAAGTCTCAGTTAAAGATCTCGAATCCTTTGCATTTCTCGTCTTTATAGATCCTGGGGTTGGAGATACTCACAAATTGACCTGACCCACCCCCACTGTGATCCATCATATCATTGGCTTACTTGCCTATATCCACCCCCACCCCCAACTCGGTTCTGGCTATAGAGACCACTGTAAAATCAACGTCGACGAAATCTGTCCCATCCTGAATCGAGCTGTCCGGCAGTGGAGCCTCCAGAGACAGTACCCGACACTTCGGTCCATATGGAGCCGTTCTGCATCATCGACGCCAGCAACTCCAGACTCTCTCCCAGGATATTTACCAACCTCCAGCTCGTATTACCTTTGAAAATCTTCGCCCAGATTTGAATAACGCATAGTCCTAAGCGGAAGGGCTCGAGTTCTTCCCCTGAACCGGAGGAGCCCCTTGCTGTTCGAGCTTGAATTGGGTGTACCGGCGCCTCGGCCACAATGCGACTAGTCCACAACAAGAGGCGCTGTTCACTTTCTAGCAGGTCGATGATGATTAGCAAAAACGGGGCTGAGCGAAGCATGTATGGGCTACGGGAAGTTAACGCACCGCTTAAAGGATGACGGTCCTTAGACTGCCCGATCTGATGGAGCCATCGACTGAGGAACACAGCGCATTCCAAACTGCAAACAGATTGCTGAACACTCCAGAAGAAATGCTGACTCTTTGCGACAAAGTCCACGCCCAGCTTGACCGGGATACTGAGAGCATGGGCTGAATGAAGTAGTGCCGGGATGACGCGGGGATTGCGATCCACGGGGGGAAGTTGAGCAAGCGCCATCGCAATGCGAGTCGGATCACGAGAGCTAAGCGCTCGGTGAGGACCAAGATCACAGACCAAGCGGACGTACGCTAACGCCAGGAATCCCGTCGACGTGAAGGGAATAGGACCACTCGGGTTGTGGGGGTCGAGGCTAGATTCTGGAGCGCGCTGCCAGCCAAGCTTCCACCGATGAAGAGCAGATCTATCGGAGGTGTTGAATATTAGTACTGGAGACTTTCAGAGATGGGATAACTTACTCTAGCTGGCCTCGTAGGCTATCGATGCAGGTCGAAGGCGCCGCTCCAGCTATCTGTTGAATCGTGAACAACCGCTGCAGAAGCGCGTGGATGAGGACGAAGTTGCCCAGTGGCGACGCGAAGTACGTTTGGGAGTCCGGAGATGGAGATGGGTTCATTAACAAAGATGTCAAGGCGTCTTGGAAAAGCGGCTGGCAGTCTTCGGTTGAGCGTCTGGTTCGCGACCACTCGCTTGCGGATTTAGCATTCCACTGAACAGAAGAGCAGGGGAGGCGCAGGTGAATTTCATCGTTAAGAATGGTGGGTGGAATGTTGAAGACGATCGCCTGCAGAGTCATATAGCAGAACACCACAAGTGTGACCCGTCGGGCTCCTTCTACCTTCACCCAGTCGTGCCAGTTTCCAGCAGTATCGATGGTGTCATCCTCACTGAATGTGCCTACACGGAGACACCCAGCAAGAATTGTCTGGAACCCGATGGCTTCGCGTAGCAACTCGGGGTCGTCATCCCAGGTGGCGAAGACGATCAGGAGCAAAAGGGCCTGACATGTCTGCAAACGGTCCCATTTCCCCTTTTCGCTGATGTTGTATGAGGGTCTTGGGTGCGTGGGGTTTGTCACTCTCGAGCCAACCACTACCTCGGAGTAATTGCGGGTTCGGCGACGTGCTTGCTCCATGGATATGGCCTTCGCAGCATCAAACAGAAACAAACCTACATGGCTCTCAAACCTATACTGAGCCCCAACTGCGGCAACCGCCAGGAAGAATTCGGGAGCGCACTCAACGGGGCTGAAAGTAGGCAGATGTATAAATGGAAGGTGATTGTGAAAACCATCAAAATAGCCCAAGATGAATCTTGTGAGCGCATGACGGGAGGGTAGCACGAAGTCTGGTATCACCGCATGAAATTGTTCGATGTTATTGAGAAGTAGTGCATATTGAGACTGCGTGATGTTACAATGTGGGAGGAAATCCCCCATGCCACTGTAAGCAGCTTCGAGAAATTAGCACCGGCCTCATCAGTCGATGTAGCCTAGAATAAAGGCAGACATACTGGGTTCCTCTTCTGCAGCTCCAAGAGCCTCGTCATCCTGAGGATGGGACGTGGCTAACGACTGATGGGGTGCTCTAAGTAATTGTTGATTTGAGTGTAGGATTTCTGAATTAATCGCTTCCACAGAAGGCATGGACAATTCCTCCATCGTCAACGGTGTCAGCTGTTGATCGTTCTCAAGTTGCGGTATTGCAAACATGCTCCAGTCTGAACTGAGACCCATTGTATCTACGAAATCCGTGAAATCCTGGACTGGATCTAGGAGTGTATGCTCAGTCATTTGGTCTGCGAAGGAATCACCATCTCTGGTGGTGCTGGGTAACGAGCTTGACGGAGTGGGCATTGGCTCGGTCCCTTGAAGGGTTGGAATATCCTGCCCTGCACCCGACATATTCCCACTACGAGTTTGGCGCGAAGATGGTTCTGCATTTGGAGATCTGCTACCCACTCATCGTGCATTAGATCAAAGTCGATGATTTCGCAGCACGGGGTATCTTACCTGTTGGTATGCCTGAGACGCTGGTGACGCGTGAGGAGATCACGTCTGGTGAACGAATGACCGCATCCGCACTTGAAGGGTCTTTCGCCAGTATCTTTCGACAATCAGTTTCAGTAACGAAGAGTTCTTTCGCTATTTGACGCGAAGGGGGGCATGGAGTAGGGATGAGTCGTACGAGTCCGCGCGTGCCGGTGGAGATGCTCAGCGCGTGAAAATGTGCGAGAGCAGACTGGACACTGCATTGATTGGGGTTGCCCCGTCAACATTATACTGGACTTCCTGTAGCCTTTCCATTGGATTGAACACCCCCAAAGAGAGAAGAATGAAGTGACGAAATGAGAAGGCGACTGAGGGGGTGGGGGTGGGGGTGGATCTGCTTAGTCACCAGTCCGATACTTCTGATTTTTTGCAACATTATGAAAGAATTATCTCAGCAATAGGAAGCTTAGGAACCAGCTGACTCAAGATGAGGATTTTTGCATATTTCAACTAGCCAATTTGTTTGCTGGGAATGATTACGTTCAATCAGCGATGGCGGGCGCTGTGCTTTTCGCACGGCCCCTTTTCGATAATCTTGCGGTGGGCAAGGGGGTGTATTTTCCGGGGGGAATTACTGCCGGACTTTATGCCGGGAGTTCCTTTTTTTTTTTTTTAGGCCACCGACTCAGAGAGCGAAGTATGTTTGCCAATGGGTGATCTTATTCTCGCTTGTAGAGTGAACGTGAGAATTCTGCGCCTATCAAATCGAAGATGTTGTGTTTTCATAACTTTCCTATTCATGGTACGCAAGAATGGAGAGGAAGATATACATGAGAATATGAGAATGGAGTGCCTTCACATGTTTCATGAGAAGGGTAATTCATTGGTCGTAAATCAAGAACACGTGAAATTAACGGCATTAAGTAGGAAATATCCTAAAACATCTCACAGTAAAACGCACAAGATGGTATCGAGTAAGACAGAGAAAGCATGTACAACACCCCCATGCACGGAATTTCAAATAAGAGCCGAATATATGCAAGTTGAACCAAAGCCGAACCCAGGAATCAATGTTTCTCCATCGAGAAACTCGGCTCCGGCATAGACACCGAGCTTGCCCCCGAGGGCTCACGCATCGGCGGCATCGGCGGCCTTGGGTGACCTTGGGGTTGACCCTGTGGGTGCGGTGGCATCTGCTGCGGGGGCATCTGCATCGGATACGGCGACGGCTGTTGATGCTGCTGCTGTTGTGGTTGTGGGAACGGACGACCCGGTAAAAACGACCTCCTATGGCCGGGCTGCTGCGCGGAGCGATTCTCGCCGCCACTTTTCGTGGCCTCCAGCTCCCGCTTGACGCCTTCGTACATATACTCGATGATCTGGATCTCCTCCTGAATATCAAGTTGGCATCCATCAAGACACAGCTCGCGCTCACGCTGCTCGATATACTCGCGAATATTGCGCCACTCGTTCTGGTAATGCTTCAAACGGTCCGGGAGCCCGGAACCCTTGAGGTAGGTCAGGATACCGGCCATGATGGTGTTGATTGCGCCGAAGGCAGTGACGGCGGAGTGGGGGCCCGAGGCGGCACCGATAGCGGTCAGAGCGGCAGCGACGACGATCTGGATGCTTAGACAGGTGTTTATGAGGATGCTGAAGAAACGATAGCGTTGCGCGGAGGCTTGTTCGGCGCGGATGACTCGTATGTAGATGCCGACGTTGGGAGCTGGGCGGACGAATTGGTTGAGTGCGGTTAGAGCGGGGACGCTGTCGATGCCGGTTAGAGCGCGGAAGATGAGCAGTTTATCGTATGGAGGAATCAGGGAGCCCGCTTCAGTGGTCGTCAGGGTGAGTCGTTTCGGTGGGAAGCCGGGACCTGGTCCAGTTCCGGGCATGCCGGGGCTCATGGGCCCTGGCACTGGATGTTGTTGGCCTTCTCCCATCGTGTGGTTGGGTGGAAAGCCCTGCCCGTGCATTGGAGGGAAGCCTTGCTCTTCACGATCAAACGCAGAGAGAACGAAACGGCGAAGAAGGCCACCTATCTTGCTGGGCTGTTGGCCGGCCATGATGGAGGGGCTTGCGAATATGGCAAAGCCAACGCAAGTATAGAATGGAGACTTGATCTGGATGTGAGATAACAGAAGAGAAGCAAGAAGGGCGACAGCTCTGCTTTAGTATTGAAGTGGCGTCGTCTGACGGCAGCGACTATTCCTGTTCCATCGAATTTGGGCTTATTTACGTGCACGTTTTTATCCTGCTTAACTCGGATGAGCCCGCGCTAAAGGTCTCTGAAAGGCACAGACATCGGCACGTCAATCGAAGATGTCCATGAATGATTGGATCCTTGGATGAACCTTCACGATACATCGGCTGTCGATCCTCATCTTCAGAGCAAACCATCAAGGAAAGAGAGAAATCGAGGAGAACCAGCCCAAACCCAAGCCGGAAGGAGAAACCCTGATTTGGCTCTCCAGGTGTGATCGCTCATAGCGCAGGCTCCACCCCACGGGG
Organism: Aspergillus steynii IBT 23096; assembly: GCF_002849105.1. Lineage (NCBI taxonomy): Eukaryota > Fungi > Ascomycota > Eurotiomycetes > Eurotiales > Aspergillaceae > Aspergillus > Aspergillus steynii. The sequence goes on from NW_020194400.1 coordinate 2,883,011, forward strand.
CTATCATGACTCCTTGCAGAACCAATCATCAAAACAAACAGCCAGTTCAGACACAGACACAGCCTCCTCAGAGCAGCCAGGTGATTTGAAATCCTTGGGTGCCGAACCCCAAGACTAAGCTCAATTCAGGGTTGATAGCAGAGCAGATAGGAGTAGCGATGAGTTGGGTCGGGCCAGCCTGCCGGGCTGCAAGTGACAGGGAAGTCGGCTTGGGCATCGTGCAGAAAAGTGGCTCCGGCCTCGAGTCATGATTAGCTGGTGGAGACCGGTGGCTCTAAAAGTTGGGAATTTTAAGCGATGCTTGGGTCTGTTTCTCTTCCTTGATTTTCTTGTCGTAAGTCGCTAAACAATATGGATTGTTGTGTGACACACCCATATGTCGTCTGACATGGGATAAACTTGTAGGTCCACGAGGTCTCACCTCACACAGCCTGAACCCAGAATCAAACTTTGCGGGTGTTCTCCGGACCCCAAGCGGAACCCTCGATCTTGTGTCTTGGGATCAGCGCCCCTAGACTGGTGAGGGCGGGCTGAACCCAACGCTAAAGAAGACTAAATGTCCGAGGTCCATCCTCGCGCTTGCGACCCATGGTTCGCCGGTCTGTCAGTGCGGGAGTCCCGTTGTATTTAGTGCGTTGTGTCGGACACTTCATTGGCGTCTGTGAACCGAGCTAATGCACGCTGCTGTATGAAGATGGAGCTCAGCTCGCTTTTTGGCTTTTGTTGCTCTCATTGTTGGGCTTGGTTAATCGAAATGTCTCCTTAATTCTCACGGTGGACCTTTGCAGCCGAGTCGGAGATTTTGAAGAGCATTGATTTGCATCTTAATTGTCATTGTTGCCCGATGAAAGGAAGGTGCCCCGAATATTATCATATTATCATATTATCATATTCACCATTATGATAAGCAGGGCGGCCCCAAGTTCAGCCCGGAGGAGGATTATCGTGCCGAATTTCCGTCTGCACTTGGGCAATATTTATCTGCATTTATGTAAATTAGTATTAATTATCGGACATTTCTCCAGCCATTGTCCCTCAGATGCTTATATTAACTTGGATCACCCGCAGCATATAACACTTGCAAGGCAAAAACCTCGTGATTGCCTTCACTCACAAATAATCAGGGGCTGATTGATCGGACAATGAACTGTTTTAGGCAGCAGTCTCACTGATTATGGGTGATACACTATCTTAGGTTAAGTTTCTACTGGTTATCCCTTGTGACCCGATAAGCAAGGGCATCGAGGCCATCCTTTCTGTCTAGAACCCTCAAAGGCCACCGAACTCACAATGTGAGATTCAATGACTGAAGCAAGGAGCTCAGATTGTGATGGTCTAGCCGGTTGGTGTATCATCAATATAAGTCAAGCTTCGATCTCGCAAAGTGGTACATACCAACTGACAACTAGAGCCGGTCGCTTCATGTTGAGTTTAACGTCACTGGCCACCGATTTCATCGGGCGATTCGACCTCAATGACGCAGTGAAGTTCAAGATGGTTTATGAGATTGAATCGACTTAGGGCATTAGGGTAGGGTTTGTTCTGCCCGTGACATGCTCGTGGTGTAACCAGTCGACCACTGGTTATTCCACAGAGGCACCTAATTAGTGACATTTAAAGATAATCCGAAGAAGCCATCAGTATTTACTGAACACTAATACGGATCTATGGACCTCATAAGGCCAAAAGAACCCCGATGAGCTAGCTATGTGCGACTGGTCATGCTCAATCATTCCTCCGCGATTTCAATCCCAATGTGTCATGTTTTTGGATCTACCATATCACCTGGCGAGCCATGGCATTTCCTCAATCCTCCAGTAAATCAGTCCAACCATCCACCGTAGCTGCGCTATCGGAATTTCTCGCGCAATGTGACGGCTTAGCAAGTCTAAACACCCTCATTCGTCTATCCTTGAACGAGGTCAAATCGAGCGTCACAGTAGAGAGCGTATTCCCCGAACAGAAGAGATACTCAGGAGACAAGGTTCTTCACTCTGCTCAAAATGCCCAGGCTAGCTCTGAAATGACCAGTTCACCCGCCGTACTCCCGAGCCGTCTCGGCCTCCTGTTCAAAGCTGACAATAGCGCAAGAGCCCAATCAACCGGGCATTTCATCGTGAGCAGGCCCACATCCCAAATTCTGACAGGCAGGTCAGGGCAGATCACCGGTTCCTCGGATAATAATGCCTTAGTTGGTCTAACATTCGAGAACCAGCTCTCAACATTGTCTCAATCACTTGGATTAGACCTTTGTGGCGCATCGGTTTTACAAAAGCCAGAGCAAAGAAGTCGATGTAGCGTCTCGAAAGATTTTGCTCCTTTCACCGGGAGACCTCCACAGGTTACCGTAATTGGGCTACTTGGGGAGGAGTGCGTTGGATTGTCGAATTTATCGAGAAACTCCACGGGAATGATAGCAGTGTAGACGTAGACAGACGTTGTCACGAATCCAGTAATAGCGAGAATGTTGACCTTGTTGCAGGCTGAAAAAACGACGGAGCACCGAGCGTTATGGGGAATGGACGTACCTTGAGAGTCTGTGATGCACTTGGAACCGTCTGTTCCATACTTTCACGGGGCGATTCTGTACCTGATGAAACAGGATCTGTCGTTGTCTTTGCATGCTGTCTTCCCCGTTGTTGCTGCCGTCTTTGATCTTGGACAAGCGCAATGAGTAAAGCAACGATATATGGATCTTCGACTGGATTGGGGGGCTCGAGAACCCGTAGACTATGGCGCCTTATGTGAACAGTGGCTACGGATTTCGCTTTGAAAACCCGGGTGTATTTCTCACGAAGCGACTTGATTGTATCAAAGGTAATGTAAGCCAGGCTTGACGGAGTGACATAGGACGAGAAAACACCATCTGTCGGGAGCTTTGCTGCAGCCCGGCGCTCATAATCAAAAGGCAGGGATCCACATCTGCGCTTGCGTCAGAAGCCGAACTAAGAGCGCGGGTAGAGGGTGCTTACTGTTGGGGACGTATATTGTAGGCATCTAGTATTCCCTTGACCACGTTCTTCTTCGCCTCCAATGTGCTCACCTGTGCGAGCCGATTCGTGAAAAGGGTTGCATGTTCGGATAGCTGGAGTCCGGCCGGGCAGACGCTCTCTTTCCTCGGTCGTTTGCAAGAAGTTGCAGATGCTCCGACGTCCACGCTATGGGTGCCACATAGAGGCGCTTTCGGGGGTTGTTGCAAATAATTGAACGGATTGAACCTTCTTCCGGTAACCTCCCAGCTGCAGGCCGTGAATGTGCAGCCGATTCACATTCGGGTACGTAGCAACGAGACGGTCGAGACCTCTTCTGAAGCAGTGCCTCGGAAACCGAAGCCTTGCGCTTAGATCGGGGTGAAGATGAGGTCTCCATCGAGTCAATACTGCTGAGGTGCCCCCTTTGAAGGGAAGAACGAAAGGGGATTTTATTTTGTTTTGGCAGGGATTCTTCTCACCGCCCAAAGCGACCGATTTATTGTGGTTTTTAATCACTTGCCTTGCCCCCTTGTCGGGGACATCCGTGTGTGAAGATGAACATTCCAGGGTCAAGTTATGGAGGCCTACAAGCTCTCGGGCGCCTGACGAAGGCCGAATTAACGAGATATGCTAGTACGCAGTAGATGGTAAACAGACTGTGGCCGAGAAATAGCCTTACAGGAGAAAACCGTGAGATGGCCAGCCAACAACCTTTTTATGTGCTAAACTGAACAGGCTTCCTTATAGTGCACGTCACAATGCCACTGCCTTGTAGCGTAAAAGAAAGGTTGAGGTCTATAGCCTGAGTAAAATAGCAGTTTTATTACTATTTATCCCTCCCACTAAACACCTCATCCAATAACAAACATACTAATTTTCGACCCCCCTGATCAAAGTCTTAATCCCCTCCCCCCTCATTGTCGTCTCCCATGCCTCTACAGCTTTATCAAACGGCACCACCTTTGTAATAAACTTCTTGACCGGAATCTTCCCCTTGCTCGCCATCCTCACCCCCAGCTGAAAGTCCCCCGGCCCATATCGAAAGCACCCTCGCACGACAATCTCCTTCTCTCCCACCGTCGAAATCGGAAACTCAACACTCCCCTTTCCATTCCCAGTTTGGATATACGCGCCCCCGGGCCGCAAGACATGAATACCCATTTGAACGCAGGGTTCTGCGCCAGTAGCTTCAATGGCGATATCGAATCCAGGAATCGCGTCCCCAGCAACATGAGAAGGTGTATCAAACTGCTCGAGGATCTTGCTGGCATTTTCCTCCGCCGAGAGCGTCGAAGACGGGATATACGTGCCAAACGAGACAGACACATTTGGCACCACCGACTGCGCAAACTCCAACTTCGACGCATTCACATCAACCATGACGACCTGCTTCGCCGCAAACTCCCTCGCCACACTCGCACACAGCAACCCCACCGTCCCAGACCCAAACACCACCACCCGATCGCCGGGCTTCACACCCACCGAGCGAACAGAGTGAATCGCAACAGCCAATGGCTCCATGAGCACGGCCTCGTCGAGACCCAGCACTGTCCCACCCCCTTCACCTACCAATGAATGACAATAGTCCCCCGGGATCTTAAAGAATCTCGCCAGCGTCCCATCAGCACTTCTCGGGACCGCAGCGAACTTCATCCGCGGACAAAGATTGTACCGTCCCGCTTTACACAGTTCGCAGCGTCGACACGCATATCCGGGCTCGATGGCCACAGGATCTCCGATACGTAGGTGTGTGATTGCAGACCCGACAGCGTGGACGGTCCCGGATGCCTCGTGGCCCATTACCACGGGGTTGGAGGTCGTGATAAGACGTTTGAAGCCGCCTTTTGTCCAGAATGCGACCTTTTGGCTTGCGCGTTAGATTGTTTTAGAGGGGAGGAGAGGGGAGGGAGTACATCGCTACCGCAGACGCCTGTGTATGCGATGCGGATTATCACGTCGTGGGAGTCTTGGATGCTGGGGATAGGGCGGTCTTCGTAGCGGCAGTCGCCGGCGCCGTAGAGGAGGCAGGAGGGGTTTTGCATGGCAGATAGAGAGGTGGACATTTTGGTTGGAGAGGGTTGGGTTAGGAGGGAGGGAATGGGGGTTGAAGATGGAGGGATTGTTCAGAAATGAAATGGGGTCTTTTTGTCTCTACCCCGCGCATTCGGGAGATTCTCCGAGATATTCTCCGCACTTTTATTATGGTATATCATTGGAGTCAGTACATGATACTCTAGGACTTACTGAGTATGGATGAAGAAATAAACCTCATATTACTAAGTCATCAACTATACCGAAACTCATTTCCCATCAGATTAACATTAACATAAACCCTACCCTCTCACATCAAACCTTCCCCCATGCCTCCCTAAATCAAATTCCCCAGCAATCCCAGTCCCCCAAGAACAATCGCCGCTCCACCAACCACTTCCCTAGCATTGGCGCCACCCGTGAATAGTGGATTGGACGGCGACGCAGTCGGGATCGTCGGGTGCGCAGTACTCGACGGCACGGACGGCACCGTCGAGGTCGGCGGCTTAGGAATCACCGGGTTCGAGGTCGTCGTTGGGGGAACAGACTCAGTTGGCTCAGGGACAACAGTATCTGTAGGTTGAGGGGCCGTCTCCGTGGGCTCAGGGTCCGTCGGCTTGGAGACAGTAGGCTCGACGGTCTCAGTAGGCTCTACTGGCTCGGTGGTCTTCGTGGGCTCAGGGACAGGCTCCTCGGTTGAGCTGGGGGACAAGGTGATGCCGTATCTTTGGGCGCAGGTTTCGGGGTCGAGGCCCTGATCGTTTATCAGCTTGAACTTATGCACCAAAGAGCGCAGAAACATACATCAGGACAGCAGTACGGGTCCTGCAGGCAGAAGGAGTTGGACGGGCAGGCATCTACAAATCAAGCATTAGCAATCATGCTTCTCGGGAGAAAAGCAAGTCCAGAGACACATACACTTCCCACCCGGACAGCACGTCTGTCCTTGCTTCGGATTGTAGCAGATACCGCTTGTCCCGCACATGGGCCAGTCGTCGGGACAGCCGGGGGTGGTGCCAGGGACGAAGGCCTCGCTCTGACGCTTGAAGATGTCCATGCCGACGAGGTGGGAGCCGTAGTGGGCGGCGAGACCATGGCCGGCGAGGAGGGGAGTGAGGAGGACGAGTTTGGACAGCATAGTGACTAGAGCGAGTGTCGATCACGATAGATAGCGAATGTATAGGGAGCAAACAGTAAACGAGTGACTGTCTATCTTTTCACCGGACTTGAGCAATTAGCGCAAAGAGGGAAGACTCACCCATCTGATAGCAGCCATATTTATACCCCAAGTCGCCTCGCCCGCCCAGAGCCCCAAGGATCGACATGATTGGTCTCCGCATATTGATCCTGTAGTGCCTGGAGGCGATTGGGGCTAATTTCCGGAATACGAAGTGCCTCCAGCCATACGTGCAGGCCAAGACTCGTCGTGGACCACTCGCGGCGTCAGGATAGCGTACGATGCGGCTAACATCCCGTCTTGGTCCTGAATATAGACCTGCACCCCTGATTAGCCTTTGCCTAATGAGTCGCTGCGAGGTGGTTGGGCGGGGAATACGAGAGGGGACGGGGAGGGAATAGAGTGATAGAGGCGCTCAGGACCATGCCATGGATCTTGGAGAGGGCGCTGATGACTCGTCGAACGAGAGAAAAGGTTGGTAGAAAGTCAATTCATTATTGGGGTTGGTAACGCGCAGTAGCACTGAACACTGGACTCTGAAAACAGAGTAAACATGCAACTGATCATGCAATAAATCAAACGCAGAAAATGCAAGGGGATATGCACAAGAATCACACCAAAACGACCATTGCAATGAATCGAAACAGTAAGATCATAACATCGTAAAAGACCCGGAGACCGTCGACTAAGACGGTGGCCCCAGCATTCGCAACCGCTCCTTCAGCATCCCCATCTCCTGCTCGTGGGTTGCCTCGACCTTCTTGTCCTTCTCCCTGAGCGTGATGGATCGGTACTCGCCGTCTCCCCCAGGCGCCCCCACTGTGACCCAGACAAATTTACACCCGTGTGCCCTCTCTTGGGCTCCCTCCCAGAACATGTCAAGCGATCGGAGCCCTCCTTCCGCTCCTAGAGATTTGTCGAACGGGCGGCCGCCGATTCGCCCGTGTTTAATCCATCCTTTGAGGACATCTTTTAAGAAACCGATCTTTTGAAGGAAAGAGTTGGCGTCTAGAATGTCTCGAATGCGCTCATCCATCGGGCTCGCTGTCGCGCCGTACGCAATGCTTAAGAAGGTTCCTATCTCGTCCGACGCTACCGCCCGCGTGTCGAATCCAGCCGGATGCATCTTTCCTTTGGCGCTCAAGTAGCGAGCTGCCGAAGGCGACAGGTGGTAGAAGTCGATCCAGGGGGAAGAGCTCCTGGTGCGACCCGGTGAGATAACAAGTTTCGTGTGGTCAGGGAAGTTAAACTATCACAAACAAATTAGCATGCTATAATGAAACCTGAGTGGTGAAACGAACCTGCAGAGCACCATCCCCAAATCCCCACACACCTACGTTACCCAGGCGCTGGTAGTACTTGATGAACTGCCCTTGGTCCCGGGTTGGCGCCTGATCTTCAAGGAATGCCTCGTCGCCATGGCGGCCCAGAGATCCGATCATGTACTTTCCAAACTGATCAACCAATTTGACTCGCTTGATTTTCTCGGCGTCGGCTCGTGCACACTCAATCCCAGAATTGGTGCGGACCTTTACACCCGAACTGGAGGAGCCATTGGACGATGGCTTGACTTCAAATAGCGAAGGGGAGACTGCTGCGCGTCGTACACCCCCGTGGAAGCCGGATGCATCGTTATCACAGTTCTCGTAAAACTCGACCGGTCTCCCGTAACGAGGCACGAGCTGGTCCGCCTCGGCATAGGAGAATGTGTCTCCCTCGCGTTTCTCGTGGCTGCGCGCCTTGCGACGGATGTGCTTCTCCCCTTCACGCACCACAACGCCGGTAGCTGGATTGCCGTTTCCGGCTCTAAAAACGCACCCTACACTCCCGTCGTCCAGGACATAGCCAATGCCATATCGGTTGGTGTAATCGACCCATTTGATGACGTATGCGTGCGGTTCCCTCCTGGCGACTGCGCGGCGTCGGGAGGATGAATTCGGCACTAGGTTTGAAAGCATGTGTCGTAGGTCCGCATTGATATCCGCGATCGACGTCCCCGGGAGGGATTCACACGGATCATCGCGATGGAAAAGGGGGTTCGTTCCGAGGGATGACCGAGGTTTACTACCGGAAGACACTGACGTCTTACTACCGGTTCGAGGTAAACCTTGAGGTTGTGGCTCCGGCCGTGGACGGTGGCTCTCTTCAGCTGGGACAGGTCGCGGTTCGGGCTTATATGTCTCGACCGGTTTCACGATCTCCGGCTTCACGGTCTCCGGCTTCTCCACCTTGGGGGCAAGACGAATTGACGCAGGTCGTGGTCGTATGGGAACACTATCTAACGTTGTGGTTGTGGTTGTGGTTCGGTCTTTGGGCAAGGGAAGCTCGGGACCGTCCTTGGTCGCAGCTTCTAGCCGTCGAGACTGCGAACGAGTCTTTCCAACCGTCAGCATCGCAGCATCACTGGCAATTCGGGATACCTGTGGTACCAGGTTTCTTTCCGAGCCCCGGGTTGAACCCGAGTAGGACGCAGCCACGCCCCGGCGCGTGCGAATTGGACGGTCCGCGAGGCCACCCGTTGGCACACCCGGCACCGACAGCGCATCATCATCCACACGCAAATGTTCCAAAGCTCGTGGTACTGGGCCCGGCGCGTCGCTGAGAGTTGGCACTTTCCTGACAGATCCTCGACCTGTCGCCTGCTGTCGGAGAGTAGCCGCATGGCTCTGCGACTCTTGTCGACGTTGCTGGGCCGCAGCTAATGCTGCTTGCGTCCGTGATTGTGACACTGTGGTGCTGCGCGCCGATGCGGTACTCTTCGAGGATAAGACGGTACTCTCTAGCGAGGAGCAGTCTCTACGTTTGGTTAGCATTAGCTCTGGCACACTCCAATCTCCATCGGGATCATGGGGGTAGCTGTAAACAATATCCTCCGGCAAGGGAATAATTGGTTGAAGACCCTTCTCCTCTTCAGCCAAGCATTCAGCAAAGGCCGACTTAGAGCCATGCTTGCCAGCGGCTTTGCGAGCAGTCCCATCCGGCTTCCTCCCAACACCGCAGAACGTGTAAAATGCGGCTTTGCAAATGTGGTATCGCTGGCTGGGGTCATCGATGGTATCTATATAACCCGACAGTTTGTCATCGTACTCCAGGCTGTGGCCGATCACCATATTGTCGCCGCGAGGCTCATCCGATGTAAGCCAGAAAGGTTTGGCAAGACGGCACTCGGGCTCCAGTCTCCGGGGGATGCATCCGTCGTACATGCTGAAGAATGGATGCTCAACAATATCGTCGGGGTCGGGTCGGTCCTCCTCCGCCAAGTTCAAACAAGAACTGACTAGCGATTTCGCCTCCTCCGGGATGTCGTTGGCACAATCTGGGCCTTTCGGCCACACGTATGTGAGGTTTCTGACTTTCTTGTATATTTCTTCCTGTGTTTTCGATTGGAACGGAGGGTAGCCCGTGAGCATCGCGAAACTAAAGAGCATCGTCAGTCGTGTAGGGGAGCCAGTGTCCAATGCCATTCTCACCATATAACACCGAGGGACCAGATGTCGACTTTCTGCGTATGTCCACCCTTTGTTTTATCCAGAACCTCCGGTGCGATATAATTGGGCGTTCCGCATAGCGTCCGTCTCCGTTTCTCGTCTCGCTCTGACACAATCATGGCCGCTAATCCGAAATCCCCCACTTTGATGTCCATGTTCTGATCCAGGAATAGGTTGCCCATTTTCAGATCACGATGCGCCACATTTCGCTTGTGCAAATATTTCACCGCACCGCAAAGTTGAATCATCAATCGTCGGACCTCCGGCAAACTCAGACACTTCCTTTTCCTAACCATGTCCATAACCGACCCATTGGGGCAAAGTTCGAGGATCACGTATGTGCTCAGGTCGAAGGCGAACGCGCGATGGAAGCCGACGATATGAGGGTGCCGCATTTTCGAGTGGATTTGAAGTTCGGTGCGAAACTAAGACACGAGCACCATTAGTAGCCTGTTTGCGCTTGCTCCAGAAACCTAGGATTCGCAGCGCAAAATACCTTCTCCTGCATCTTCTTTTGTGACATTTCCGACCTCACAACCTTCATCGCGAAGACCCGACCATTGCGCGCCAATGTTCCTTCGTAGCAGATAGCAAATCCTCCTTTTCCCAGGAACGCGCCGGTTGAGTACCGCTCTCCATATTCCGTGGGTTCTGTGACGAGAGCCGGCGGTGGTGGCGCATGGTTCTTCGAAGATGCAGATTTCTGTGCAGCTGCAGCGTTCCGATCGAGCACCTTCCGTTCCATAGGAACCTTGGGTTTAATCATTTGATTTGTTGACCGCGGTGACAGTGCCTCCATCTTGGCGATTCCTCCTGCGTTGAAATCCTTCGGTGCTTTCGCTATACACGAGTATTAATTGTCGCTGGCGGACCGGATGCGCAAGCTGACAGTTTTTGGGTAAATTAAGGCGGTCGTAACAATCATGAGTTTTCGCAATATACAATCTGAAAATACTAGACGGTGAAGACGGGGTATAATGGATGAGCCTGTGCTAGCCTAGAATAGGAGGTCAGCGCGTCAATGGAGGGGAAGGCATATGCTGGCTATGCACAAGACATGTAACGAGATATGACCGACTCGAGGTGGTGTGGCAAATGAAGCATAAGATGCAACATCAGTGCGGCATGAACACCACGAGGACCACGGAGGGGCGAAAACTCGGATGTAGGAAGACTCACCAGAAGAAATCAAAACAGATATAACAATGACGCTCAAAAACAATGACATGCATCCAACGCCAACCAGACTGTCAAGCAGTCTTGTGTCCCGGAAATAGCCAGCAGGTGGGGAGCAAGGGAAGAGGAGTCAAAGTGAAGTCAAACACAATACTCCGTACGGCAACGCAAAAGGGATGGCCCCGGCAACGCAGAGATCACGGGGCTCCCCCCAACGGTTTACCCGATCGGGCAATCGATAAACACCGCGCCGAATGCCGTAACAACCGTGTATTGCTGACTCAGCCTGCATTAGTCCCGCTGTGCATACATGGATGACGCAGAGCGGTGCCTGACAATTCAGTCATCACTATCACTTGGCTCAGCCTCGAGTCCCTCCAAAGACCTTCATGAGTCGATCCTCAATACTTCCTCCACATCCAATAAACCCGTCGCAGGACAGGACTATGAAGCCATTCTCTGGCCTTCCATGATTATTCCTTCATCATTATCAACGAACATTACTTTTAATTCTTCCCCTCCCTCCCCTCTCCGTTAATTCGCCATGTCCCTCACTCTCAAGCTCTCCTCCTTGGCCATCCGCACCCTCTCGAAGCCGATCGCCGTATGCTCAACCCACTCGATTCTGGTGTCAAACCCGGCCAAATCATGCTGACCACTGGAAGAACCAAATCAAAGCGCAAGCTCGCGAGCATGAACGCTTCCGACGAGTCTGCGTCGGAGTCGCGCAATCTCTTCACCGACTTGACATGCGCCTTCGTCTAGGTACACTCCGTGACAACGCCGCCTCTCAAAAACAAGCCATGGCCGAAGCCGAATTGCGAAAACACAAACCTGTCTCTCCGACGGCGAAAACTCACGCCGAGGCCAGAGCCGAAGAAGAAGCCGCCGCGAAGGCCAAAGCCGCTGCCGAAGAGGCCGCGAACCCTCGCAAACCCCACATACGACCACTGTCGGAGTCCAAAGCCATCGAATCTGGGGCGACATTCATCAGCGAATCGTTCTTGTTTCTGGTGGCGGGTGGATTGATCGTCTTTGAGTCGTGGCGGTCGCGGAGGAAGGAGACCACGCGCAGAGAGGACGTCGAGTCGCGGTTGGCTGAGCTGGAACAGTCGGAGAAAGCTGCCCGACAGGCCTTAGTGGCTTTGGAGAAGGAGCTTCTGCAACAAAAGGCCAAGCAAGGGGTGCTGCCAAAGTCGTCGCCTAGGATTCTCCCGCGCGAAGTGTGGGAGGTGGAAAAGCAAGAGGAAGTGGAGGCTGAAGAGCCCAGCTGGTGGTCGCGAGTGACGTCTTATTTCACATTTGGCCAAAGCCCAGAACAATCAGCTGAAGCTGTTGTCAACGACGATCAGGCCAATAATTTGCATGGCAAGAATCCGGCCCCGACAAAACCAACAAATCAGGACTCGTCAAAATCGACAGGCGTTTAATCGGTGATTGACATCTCGCTTCGTATATAATTTTGTTTCGTCATAGAGGTTGTTTGGACACAGGTGATGTTATACCTGTTCTTCTGTTTGGGATACCCTTCTCTGTTACCGGATGACGTTGAGCGGGGTGCACAATCTCCTCTTTCCACTGTACATATTTTTCTTCTCCTCTCTACGGCCGCACATTATAGAGCATCAAGAATATCATAATCCATGAGCAATCAAACTGATTCTGACCCCATTCGTGGACAATTTTCCTCGTCCCTTCGAAAGCGCCCCATATGGAAAGTCATGGGGCCAGTCCTCGCGACTCAGACATCTACTCTCCACGGTAGTGATCTTTGCTCTCATTCTCAGACAGGTTCTCATCAACGTCTTAATAGAATCCCAGTTGCCTGGATATGACTTCAACTTCTACTCGAGGAATGACTCGCAGCATCTACGCGTCCTTTTTCTGACCCCATCCTCCCTGGACTCTGATAACAAGGAGCAAACAATCTCTCGACTGATCCAGTTCTCAACATCCGTATCATCTCTTGAAAGATGTATCATCGCTTTCCTCCTCTCCGAAAACCCATTCAACAGCGCAACTGGAAAATATAGCTTGGACGGGCTATTGACTCTTCAAAAACTGTACGCATTCACCATTGGTTCCTTGCCCTCCATTAACAGTCATAGAACTATGGAAGCTCTCTCCATACCTATGCCCATTCTGCCCATTCCTGACTCATCTTGCTTCCTTGAGATTATAAAAGAGTACATGGGCGGCCTTGTGGACATTCCGGCGCAGGATCCTTCGACGGCGGATTCAATTAATCTACTATCTCATGCTAACTCCGGTGCTGCCGGTGTGTTGTCGGAGCACGAGACTAATGTCCTAAGCGATTTGTTCCCATCTCTAGGGGTTATGAGTCGGGCTCTTCGGACGCAAAATGGGCAAGATATCCTGTGTGATTATCTTGAAGAAGGTAATGCGAGGGGGTTAATAGATTTCTGGGGAGAAGATAGGGTGTTTGAGTGAACTTGCATGTTTTAAGTGGTTTGAACCCAAATATGCGCATCAAGTGATATTTCTATATTTATTTCGGCATCAGGTCTTGACATATATATCCGAGACTGCGCCAGACAAACTTATCTGATACCCAACATTTTTACGCTAGTTGATCCCTGAAATACTTTACTGCTATCAATGACAATTAAATTTAATCAATAATAAAGCCGAATATTGTTTCTCTGTACTTCTTTCGTCGCCTACTTGGCGCCTGTTCAAAGTAAACAGGCAGTGTGACGTCATAAGAAGTTCCTGTCCCAGGCCATTCAGGGGCCGGAGTCATACGAATACGACTCAACACTACGGAGTGTGGAGCAACCAATCTGCGGAATATAAATTCTAAGACACGCCAGACCTTTTGGATATCATGGATGCCATTGTCGGGGCTCTCAGCGACCTGAATATTTACACTCTGGACGATGTCGCGATTACTGGAATACTTCAACAATCCCCTGGAGAATACCTAAGACAGATTTCCGCTAATTTCATTGAATTGAATTGATATCTTGCGACTTCATCGTCTTCCTGCGGTTGTGGAGGATGAGAGAATGTATTAACAAGTCATGCACAACTTGGGGAAGGGCTCTCTGTGGAGAAAGATATGAGTATGAGTTGCAGGAGGAAATGCACATGAAAATGAACATGAAAAAGTGACGAGGAGAGCGTATTAAATAATAAGATCGAGTAACTATTCATAGACATGTTGTAAGCAAGGCATTGTCAAACAAAGATGTGGCACGTGCTCCGAGAGCATCGTCAGGCACCAGGAAAACCATTCAGGCTGGGCCGGTGGAACAGGGACGAGAACCCAAGGGCGATTTGCCGCCCAACCCCGGCGGCGAAATTGCATCGTAATCGGAGCCAAAGAACGGCGGTGATTGCGCGTTGCCGCTGACTCGGGCGCGGCCACACGTGCGCCGGCGGTGTGGCGCAGAAGGGGCGCGGCGGCCTTAGGCAGGAATCCCGTCCTTAGGCCGGCTGTCCTCCACAAGCAACCGTCGTCATTCTGGTCCCTCTCTCTCCTCTCTCTCCCTCTCCCTCTTCCCCCTCTGCCACTTCCCCCTCCATTCGTTCCCTGTGCTCCTGGAATCGGAGTTCCTCTTGACAACTCACGACGACTGCCCTGGAATGAGCACCCGGTCTTTTACGCTCATTCCCCTCCTTACCCTGTAATCGCTGATCGACTATCCCGCAACTGATACGTCGGATATCTTGACGCCTGCGCCAGATCCGGGGGCGATCGGTAGCAACAACCATGGTGAGTCGACTCATCCAGCGGCTTTTCTGGATTGAGAGACATGCAATCTTTAGAAACACCCGAAAGAAAATATACTAACCTATCTTCCAACTCAGGGACACTCACGACGTCCTGCCGGCGGGGAGAAGAAGAGTCGAGGTTTCGGTCGCTCCAAGGTCGCTGATGTCGGCGATGGGCGCCAAGCGGGGGGCAAGCCCCAGGTCCAAAAGGCCGTGTTCGAGACCTCGAAAAAGAAGGAGATTGGTGTTTCCGATTTGACATTGCTGAGCAAGATCTCGAACGAAGCCATCAACGATAACTTGAAACTACGTTTTGAACATGACGAAATCTACGTAAGCTCGGATCGCGCGGTCGATGGCGGAAAAATGACGGCTAACCGGGGTTGCTCTAGACGTATATTGGACATGTGCTGGTGTCCGTCAACCCTTTTCGAGACTGTAAGTGCGCTTGTGGCGATAGGGGATGTCGGGTGTCCGAGGATGGTTTGGCTGACTCCTTTTCTTGACCCCTAGTGGGCATCTACACTGACAGCGTCCTCGAATCTTACCGGGGGAAGAACCGACTGGAAACCCCGCCCCATGTCTTCGCGGTCGCCGAATCCTCTTACTATAACATGAAATCCTATAAAGACAACCAGTGTGTGATTATTTCCGGAGAGTCCGGTGCCGGAAAGACCGAGGCTGCGAAGCGGATCATGCAGTATATCGCGAGTGTATCCGGGGGCACCGATTCGTCCATTCAACAAACGAAGGACATGGTTCTCGCAACGAACCCGCTGCTGGAATCGTTCGGTAACGCGAAGACGCTACGTAACAACAACTCGTCCCGTTTCGGAAAATACTTGGAGTTGGAATTCAACGCCAATGGAGAGCCGGTCGGTGCCAACATCACCAACTATCTGCTGGAGAAGTCGCGAGTTGTGGGGCAGATTACGAACGAGCGTAACTTCCACATCTTCTATCAGTTCACGAAAGCTGCGCCGCAGAAGTATCGAGGTACGGATCGATTCGTTCTTTTGGTGACGTTCACAGCTAACCTTGCGATCTAGACATGTTCGGTGTGCAACAACCCCAGTCCTACGTCTACACTAGCCGATCCAAATGTTTCGATGTGCCCGGTGTCGACGACAATGCCGAGTTCCGCGATACGCTCAACGCAATGGGAGTTATTGGTATGAGCGAGGCCGAGCAGGATGATGTCTTCCGGATGTTGGCAGTGATTCTGTGGATTGGAAACCTCCAATTTACGGAGGATGACTCAGGCAACGCCGCCATCGCGGACCAATCGGTTGTCAACTTCGTCGCGTATCTTTTGGAGGTGGATGCGGCCGAGGTGAACAAGGCGATGACCATCCGCATCATGGAGACCGCTCGAGGAGGTCGCAGGGGCTCTGTTTACGAGGTTCCTCTGAACACCACCCAGGCCTTGGCTGTGCGTGATGCCCTGTCGAAGGCGATCTATTTCAACCTTTTCGACTGGATTGTGGAGCGTGTCAATGCTTCTTTGACTGCGCGGGATCCTGTGACGAACTCCATCGGTATTCTGGATATTTACGGATTCGAGATCTTCGAGAAGAACTCTTTCGAGCAGCTGTGTATCAACTACGTCAACGAGAAGCTCCAGCAGATTTTCATTCAGTTGACGTTGAAGGCGGAGCAGGATGAGTATGCTCGCGAGCAAATCCAGTGGACTCCGATCAAATATTTCGACAATAAGGTGGTGTGTTCGCTGATCGAGGACAAGCGCCCGCCCGGTGTCTTTGCCGCCCTGAACGACGCTTGCGCAACGGCGCATGCCGATTCTGGTGCTGCGGACAACACCTTCGTCGGCAGACTGAACTTCCTTGGCCAGAACCCCAACTTCGAAAGCCGCCAGGGCCAGTTTATCGTGAAGCACTACGCCGGTGATGTCAGCTACGCGGTCGAGGGAATGACGGATAAAAACAAAGACCAGCTGCTCAAGGATCTGCTGAACCTCGTTGGCCACTCGACCAACAACTTCGTTCATACTCTTTTCCCCAACCAGGTAAACCAGGATGACAAGAGACGCCCTCCCACCGCAAGCGACAAGATCAAGGCTTCCGCCAACGACTTGGTGGCGACGTTGATGAAGGCCCAGCCGTCCTATATTCGAACCATCAAACCCAACGATAACAAGGCCCCCAGGGAGTACAATGTGGGTAACGTGCTGCACCAAATCAAGTACCTCGGTCTTCAGGAGAACGTGCGTATCCGACGTGCTGGTTTCGCCTACCGTCAAACTTTCGACAAATTTGTGGAACGTTTCTATCTGCTCTCGCCCAAGACGTCATATGCTGGTGACTACACATGGACGGGCGACTCCGAATCCGGTGCGCGCCAGATCTTGAAGGATACCAGTATTCCGGCCGAAGAATTCCAGATGGGTCTCACGAAGGTCTTCGTCAAAACCCCGGAGACGCTGTTCGCGCTGGAGGCCATGCGTGATCGGTACTGGCACAACATGGCTATCAGAATTCAACGCGCTTGGCGCAACTACCTCCGCTACCGCATTGAGTGTGCGATCCGTATCCAACGTTTCTGGCGCCGCACTACTGGTGGTCTTGAGTTGATCAAGGTGCGTGATAAGGGTCACCAGATTCTCCAGGGCCAGAAGGAACGTCGGCGGATGAGTTTGCTCGGATCCCGACGATTCCTCGGCGATTACCTGGGGGTGGACAGCAAGGGTGGCCCTGGTGAGATGATCCGCGACGGTGCAGGCATTAGCGGTAAGTTTTTATCCCGATTCAATATGCTTCTCCTACTGATTCGGCGGGAATGTAGGAGGTGAAAACGTGCTCTTCTCTTGCCGTGGTGAAGTTCTGGTGTCCAAGTTCGGCCGCTCGAGCAAGCCCTCTCCGCGAATCTTGATTTTGGTGAGTCGAATTCCTAGCCACAAGAGGATTATGCTCTAACGTCTACAGACGAGTCGACATGTATATATTGTAGCGCAAACTATTGTCAACAATCAGTTGACCATCTCGTCCGAACGAACGGTACCAATTGGGGCCATCAAATCCGTCAGCACATCAAACCTGAAGGACGATTGGTTCTCTCTTGTCATTGGTGCCCAGGAGCCCGACCCTCTCGTGAATTGTGTCTTCAAGACAGAGTTCTTCACCCATCTTTCCACCGCTCTGCGTGGACAATTGAACTTGAAGATCGCCGACCAGTAAGTTTGGCTATATCAGAAATGCGAACTGATCTAACAACGCAATAGCATCGAGTACAACAAGAAACCCGGAAAGCTGGCCACTGTGAAGGTTGTCAAGGACCCGGCTGCTTCGAATGTGGACAGCTACAAGAGCAGCACGATTCACACCAGTGCTGGAGAACCTGCCAGCTCAGTTTCCAAACCGACTCCCCGAGCTAAGCAAGTTGCCGCGCGACCCGTCACTACCGGCAAATTGCTTCGTCCAGGAGGTCCTGGTGGGGGTCCTTCGAAGTTGGCTTCTCGACCTGTACCTCCGCGTCAGCCCCTGCCTCAAGCCAGCCCACAGCCGGCCGCTGTGCAACCACCGCCACCGGCTCCCCAACCGGCTGCCGCTCAACCTGCGCCCCCACCAGCGCCTAGACCTGTTCCGCAGCCTGTCGCATCCGTTGCCGCTTCTCATACACGAAACGCGTCTTCTGGATCCATGAGAGCTCCACCCCCACCTCCGCCTTCGAGTCCTCCGGCGCAAAGGAAACCGACTGCCAAGGTTCTGTATGACTTTAGCAGCGCCCAGACCAACGAGCTCTCTATCAAGGCTGGTGAGATCGTGCAGATTGTGTCTAAGGAGGGCAATGGTAAGTTTTGCTGTTACAGTTACATTCCTGTATCCTAGTCACGCTAATAGGTATTTAGGTTGGTGGCTGTGTATGAACACGGCGACATCCGTGCAGGGCTGGACTCCTGAAGCCTACCTGGAAGAGCAAGCTGCTCCGGCACCCAAGCCTACTCCTCCACCTCCCCCACCTGTGGCACCTCGAGCTAGCCCCGTCCCCTCGACCAACGGAGCTGTTGCCGCTGCCAAGGCTAAGCCGGCGCCTCCAGCACCTCCTGCCAAGCGGCCCAACATGGCGGGCAAGAGGACGGCGCCTGCTCCGCCACCGGCACCTCGCGACAGTGCCGTGAGCATGCAATCCCAGGACTCGTCCGGTGGCAGTGGACGTGCCACACCTAACAGCGCGTCCAACGCCAGTCTGGCCGGTGGTCTTGCCGAGGCACTGAGGGCAAGACAGAACGCGATGCAAGGGAAGCACCAGCAAGATGATGATGATGACTGGTGATTGCCTTTTTTACTCTTTCTCTTCTCTTTTCTTTTCTCCTTTTCTTCCTTTCTGATTTAGCACATTTCCCTTGACTTTACTCATTCCATTGGCTTTATGTTTGCTCAGCTTAGAGTGTCTTCCGTTTATTGAGTGTTTCCGGTCTACCTGATACCAACCCCCAAAAAGTGGACCTACATTGCTTGGCGCTGGCATACCCTCGGTGGATGTTAACATTGTTGAATTTGTAGGTAGAGATGTTTGGTATAAATAGAGTTTGATATACTATACGATATGCTTGAGCTGTTGGCTGTTGTAAGACATGGCCCGCATGCGAGGATACAAACATGTATAAATCAATGAACTATCTCAAGTCCAATCTAGATGCGCTTATTTCAGGAACTTGCTGGCCAAGCTCATCAAGCCGCCGGGGCCTCCAGTGCCGCTAGATCCACTGCCCTGGCCCTTCATGTACATCTTCAGCGCCATCTCAGCGGCCTTGTTCACAGCCGACTGCTTGTCCTCGGACTGCACAAACAATATTAGCATCACCCATACGAAACCACTCAAAATCACGAAACAAAAGGGCAGGAAAAAAAAAAGGGAAAAGGAGGAACTTACAGCACCACCATTCGAGTTCTTCTCCTCCCACAGCTTGCCCGCCTGCGCCATCGCAATCCCAATCAACTTGTTCTTATCCATACCCCCACCACTGCTCTCGGAGCTCGACCCGCCACCAGACGTGAACATCTTCAACGCCTGCATGGCGGCCCCCGCACCCAGGGAGTTCGAGTCATGAGCGCGCTCGTCGCCGCCGCCGCCGTACAACGCCTGATGCGACTGCACCATATGCGACTCGTCGATGTCGTAGTTATCCTTCTGCGCGTACTGGCTCTTCCGGTCCTTGATGAACGACAGGGCGGTGTTGAAGAGCGAGCTGTCTTCGCCGTGCTCGGCCTGCGCGTGCGAGACTGCGGGGTTGAAGTCGTCGTCGGAGCCGTAGCCGCCGGATCCGCCGTAGTGAGGGTTCGGGTTTGCCGCGTTGGGCGTGTTGTAGTGGCTGCTGCCGCCGGCGGAGTAGGGGCCTTCGTTGCCGTAGGAGGGGGAGGAGGAGGAGTTGTTGTCGCCGCCGCCGGTGTGCTTGTTGATGGTGTTTTGGATGAGGTCGGAGAAGGACATTTTGGTGGTTGGGTTTCTCGATGGGGTTTCGTTGATGATATGGGAGAAGGTAGATAGGAGGGAGATGAGGAAGGAGGAAAAGGAAGGAGAAGTCAGTCAGAAGAGGAAGAGATATTTAAGAGCAAACAACCTCAGCCAAGAGAGCTGCAGCTCAGGTGGATGCGTGCCTCAGGTGTGAAGGAGGGGCTGTGGCGGTGCCGTCGTCATGGGTCTGGTGGGGCGGTGGGGTGCCCAGCCACATTTGGTCGGCTGACTCAGCGCCCGTGGACTTTGCCTGTTTGGGCATGGTGGGGATTGATACTCCGTAGATCTACATCGTGCAATTGTTGTTAGGGGTAGTGTTTGGTACAGAATATAGAACAATGACTCTTTGTATGAGAATGATAAACCTTTGACTATTCCCGGATTTCAGAGGATGGATCTATAGTTGAATAGTATGCATTTCTATTTTCAACCGAAGTTGCCGATTCTCGTGGCTCGAACCGAATCAATCTGAAATGTTCCTTTCTCGAAGCTTGCTGATATCGAATCTCATCATGTAAATGTGACCAGACTTAGTTCCGATGGCCAAGAGATCGCCGTCGATAATCCATTCCCATGGTCGGTAGTCAGACGGCAGCCAAAGAAGCCTCTCCTGGTCATAGACAACCCATGGATTTTGCACTGCAATTTGACCCGGGGCTCTGTGAGCGCGGCCAGCACCATCCTCGCTTTTCGCGGAAATCATAAACAACCCGTGGCCAGACCTCAGACATCTGCCACCAAATAAAAGGTTTGGTGACACCTTCCCACCATCCGCTCGAATACGGTACATATCTCCTGTAGTTAGGTCAAGAATCCTAGAAAAGCCACCCCTTGCGCACCATAGCAACTGCTGATTATCTGGGGAGAACACCAAATCTACTTTCCGGTAGAAGCCGTACCATACTTCCCAGTCATCCGGAATGAGAAAATCTCGCTTGACCTTCTGCGTAGCTCTATCCCACAAAGAAACCACCCCCTTCTCCGAACAGAAGGCTAGCCACTGCCCGTCCATTGAAAAAGCAATGTGATTGACATCAAAGAACCGATTATAGGTTAGTGTCTCCATGGACTCAATGTCCCAAAGAATGATCAATCCATCGGAGCTGAGAGCTAGCTGTCGACTATCATGCGAAAAGGCAAAACTGTCAACCGAGTCTATGTCCTCTGGTATCTGCACGAATACGTCTTGCGACATATCGCGGACTTTGAAACCCTCATTCCATAGATTAACTGCTAACCACCTGCCATCTGGGGAAGCAGCGACTTTCAGACTTTCATTCGAGAATGGGCCAAGCCTTTCCACCAGTGCGCCAGTGGTCATGTCCCAAATCATGAGATCACCCCACCCCACTGAAAATAATTTTCGGGTGTTTGGTATAATCTCGATAGTACTTACAGTAGACTGAATGTGATGTTCTAACGTTGTTGTCCGCATATCACCAGCCAAGTCCCAGAGTCTGATGACATTAGATATGGAACCTGCTAGTCGCGTACTATCCGGGGAGATTGCAACGCTAGAGACCCCCAACCCATCTGTGAACTTTCTGACTTGCTGACCCGTCGTAACGTCCCAGACCACTGTGGTTTTATCCACTGAGCCAGAGCACAACCACCGGCCATCTTGTGAGAACGCAAGACTACAGATATCATTCGCATGTCCTGTAAGGGTATGTAGCAATTCCCCTGTTACTGCGTCCCAGACCTTTATTGTGCCAGGTCCACCAGAAGCCAGCTTCTGGTGGTCTTGTGAGAAGATAGCCAGAAAGACACAGTCAGTATGCCCATGAAGCCTCAGTGGTGGTTTGTCTGTGCATTTATCGAAGACTTTAATCGTTTGAAGGTCGTCGCGTGAAAAGGCTGCTTCTATAATCGAAGATGGTTGCTCTTGATCGGCACTGAAAGCAACACACATAGGCGTATAGTTGCTTTCATATGTGTTCGACAGTTCTCCTGTAGCTGTAACCCAGCATTTGATTTCGGAACTTCCAGTAGAGAGTATAAATTTGTTGTCTTGTGAGAAAGCGACACTTTCCACAAATCCGGTGTGACCCTCGAGCCTCCGCAACATGGTGCCTGTGGTTGTATCGTAGAGTCTGATCTTCACATCATGTGCGCCGAATGCCAGCATATGACCGTCCGACGAAAATGAGGCGCATGAAACCCGCGGAATCTTGCAATCGGAACGAAAGTACAGATCTCTATCCTCATCAAGAATTGCAATGGTCTGCAGTAGTGCTCCCGTTTCGGTATCCCAAAGTTTGACTGTACCGTCATCTGACGCTGAAGCTAATTGTTGGCCGTCAAGCGAGAATTCTATGGCATTGATGGTTTTAGTATGACCCTCAATCGTTCGTAGCATGGCACTCCAGCTCTCCTCTACATTCGGTAATTGCTTTAAATATGCGGGGATTTGGTCCTTGAACATCCTCCGCACGTTGGATGCTTCCGGGGCAAATATTAGCGACGAAGAGTAAAGCTGGAGAGGTGCAGTATCGGCAATCTCGCTATTGTTCAGTACAAAACGGTATGCATCGTAGAGAAACTTGGAAATCGCACTATCCTTGGCCTAGACGAGAAGAGTTAGTTAAAAAAAAAGAACACTCCACCTACTTGAAAAAAAGAAATGCTCACCTTAACTGACGACGAAAGTCTCGAAATAGATCTCACAGCCTCCGATATCAACCCCAGAACACCCATAGCCTCTAACCAATGCAAAAGATGGCTTTCAAGAAATATATGTACTTCTTCACCATTCGCAAGTATCTTTTAGCTTTGCTGTAGGTGATGAGCCCAGTATCGGCATGCGTATCGGAGCTCTGAAGGAATACAAGCTTGGATTGTGTCGTGGACAATCTCAGATCTCAGTGTTCCGTCGGATGGGAGGTCACAAATATTTCGTCTGAGATTTTGACTCATTGTCTCAAGACATCTTGATAGCAGCAGCTGGTGCTTGGCCTGCTGGTCCACACAAAGTAGGGTTGCAGATGTCACACGTTCATGCGTGATACGGCACCTGCTCTGGTCAATCAGGAAGTCACGAAAGGACTCGTGAAAGATTTTTATGGAAGATTCCATGTCGCCAGGAACATCGAGTACTGAATAAAGTGGGCTCAAGGTTGAGTTCACTTTATGTTTGGGAACGCCAAGGATAGCTGCCAATGCACGAGGCGACAACGGCTCGGAAAGAGTGATGATTGCGCCAACGATTATCTGAAAAAGCTGTATTCGGCCACCTATCTCATCCCCATTACCATCGGACAGATAATGCATTAGAATCTGCGTATATATCTCGTCTAGATATTTTGTGGACGAGTCTGAGACGGTGGTGTCAAGTATGCGTTCCAAGCTCTCTTCAGGATCGGCGGCTAGTTGAAGATATCGACAAACTGTTGCGGCATAGATGAAAAGTCGGCCTGCTCTTTGCGAGAGCTCGGAGACTTGATCCCGGGTTGGCCAATGATTCCCCAACTCACTTGAAGCCCGAATCTGATCCATGGAATAGTCAACATAGAGAAAAATATCACGCTTGATCACTGCGTCAGGGACTTGATCAAGCGCCAAATCAAAAAATATGGCGCTCTTGGCTTGTCGAAAGCTCATGCGAATTGCAGTTTTTGGCCTGCTGGTGATGAAAATGCGATATGTTTGGCCAGGCGTGCTTTTTCGCTCCTGTGTGAAGATACTGATGATTTTCGTAATTTCAGATTCAGCACATTCATCCAGAGCATCGATGATTAAAATTACACGCTTGATGCTTTCGCCTGCTTTCCTGATTGGCTTTTGAATTAACTCGCTCCATTGGAAGCTGGATGCCTTGTCAGTGAGTCCTCGCTGATATACATCGCATATCGACTGAAGCGCTTGTGGGTCCTGTTCCGCTAACTGTTTAGCAATTGAAGTGAACAAAAGCTTTCCAGTCCCGCGATCTCCTCGACCCCTGGCAAAGTAAAAGCTTCTAACTAAGTGACCTCTTTTGTGAAGCCTTTCAGCGACGGTTCGCGCAATAGTTGATTTTCCGGTGCCAGCGGCGCCCTTGAGCCAAAATATCTCATTGTTGTCGTTGTTGTGAGCCCAACTCAGGATTTGCTCCAACAGGTCCGTTCTGGTATTTTCGAGGCATGTTGAATGCTGGTTCTCTTTCGAGTCGAAAGCCGCGCCTTCTGCGAATGGTAACGAATTAAATATTTCACGAAGACGATGGTGGGCGGCGAGCTTCCGTTCTTTTTCATTTTTCTAATAGCACGTGTTAGCATCTTTAGCCCATTGAGTATATATATCGCAGACACCCACTTTCATCTCAACTCTCATCTCAGCCCGTAGAGAGTCCGCAGTTTCCTGCCATGGTTTCATCGCTGTCTATTACCGCAAGATCACTTTCCATGACATCTCGTTTGGCGTCGATATCCTTCAAGATCTGATTCCAGTCATCTGATGCAGCTAGGTCTCTGAAGAAGCGCATAAACGATTTCTTCCCCAGATACAAAGCCAGTCGGATTTCGTATTCCAATATACGTGCATAAAGTTGAGCGATGTTTTTTCTGGTTGAGAGGTCAAACTCTGCAATGCTGTAATACTCAACAAGAATAATAAAATTAGCAACATGACTCTGTCACTCTTTCTCCCGAAGGACTTTGTGTGGCAGAATAATACCTTTTGTGCTCTCTAGGTCCTACTTCTTTGGCAAAGTGGGCCTCCTCAATCACTCGGCATCTAACCAGAATTTGCAAGACGCGGCTGAATCCATCAATTGCGTCTAGCTTTTCTGTGATGGTTCTAGTGATTATCTAGCGAGCAGTTAGCACGCTTCACAATCACTAGATAAGGCGGCCGAAATATGGACACTCACAGGCAAAATCACCAATACGCCAGCCCATGCCAACGATGCATGTGGATCGGCAGAAACAGCGGCTGTGATAAGATTTTCTGTTGCCTGAATCAAAGAAACACATTTTATGATCTTGTCCTTGATATTGAGATGATACTCTCCCTTGGATGCTTCGCTATCATTGGAAATCTGCTCTAACTTTCTTTTGATGGTGTTCTGAAGCTGTCGCGTAATTTCGTCTTCACTTAGGGAACTGTCGGATGATTGCACTTCTTTGTCCCCTTCCGCGGACTCTTCTGTGCCATCTGCTGTACAGATTGAGGTTAGTAGCCCACAAGGGCAAAGGTGCCTTATGTTTGTGAGAATCGAGCTACCTACCTAATAAAGCCCGCCGGAATTCGATGAGAAGTTTCTCTGTCTTCGCGTTGTTACGCAGCTCCTCAAGGGCCTGCTTCCACAGCGCAGAAGTGAACTTTGAAGACGGATCCTGTTTCGCATCGTCCGCGGGCGGAAGCACGTCAAGATTAATGGCCTGGTCTACAGAGCTCGGTTGATTCTGTGCGAGGCTTTTTAGTTGAAGCTCTCTCTCCTTCCAATAGGAAACGCGTTAGGCGATCACAAACCGTTTGATTGACAGAAGGAGATTTTTGGCTTTCAAGTTGAGCTGCGGTCACATTATTCGCTTTCTGGGTGGAATCAGATCGCTCGGGGCTTTCGGTAACAAAACCCGTCGCGTTTGACGGCTTTCGCGGAGGAGGCTCTAGAGACCTTGTGGATCTCTGGGGTGCAGCAGCTTTCCCGCTAGACGAGGGCTTTCTTCGAAAGCGTCTTACAACGCGTTTGAAAATACCACATGCCATATTCAGGCAGAAGTTCTCAGATGTCTTGCTTTTGGCAGGCGTGTCAAAACTTTCGATTCAAATCAGGTGTTGGTTGTCGGAAAGAAGGAAGATCGGGAGGGGTGCAGGACAAATTGGAAAGATCTCTCTCTCATTTTGTCCACGTATGCTGGTTGCAGTGTAATCCTTGCCCAGTTCCCCAAACTCCGGTTGGTTTTGTTTTTGCTTTTTTCGGACAAGAAATGAGCTGAGATCTCCTGTTATTATTGTTTGGGATAGTCTTGCAGGATGCATCATCTGTTAGTGTCACATAGGTAATGCAAATTTATCCCATAAGTGCATTATCTAGAGAAATCAAATGGTTAGACTGTTAGTTTCGGCATTCCCGCCGTGTTTCATCACTCACGAGAAGCTTTGAATCCACATGATGAATCTTGGCGAGCCTGACACAGCTAACATTAAACTCTAGATGTTTGTCAAGAATGCGACGGGTTTGATATTTCTAGTTGTCAGAGCATGGTTCCTATCTAGCTAGACGGCTGGTTTTGTAGAATCTGTAGGGGAGTCTTCATGATCTAAGAATTGGTTCAAGTATTTCAAGGTTTGTCGTAATGGCACCCTTGTGTTGTGTCTTGCTAGCTTCCTTATCACTGAGTAACAAGGAGAGGGGGCTTCAAAAATAATTCTTGAACTTCGGTATGGGAGACCTCGAATTAGGACAAATCGGGCGTCTGCTCAATTCATAAAGTCTTGGCCCACGACCATGAATCACGATCTAATTACTGGCTTTTCCGGGGTCGTGAGTTGAGCTCAGTTGGTAGGAGATTCTGGAGTCCTTTCAGATCGAACACGCCGGCTCGGGGAAGAAAGTACCCAAAAAGTTTGAGCCTTGTCCTAGTCATCAATGAGCTCGTCGCGGTTGATCTTCAGAGCCGGGATAAAGCCCCAGGCCTCTTGAAATTTCACGTGAGTCGCAACTTGCTACAGTTTCCTCCCTCGGCCACGTGACAAAATTTTGTGCAGTGTCGCGGTAAATCTGTGTTGATGGTCAAACTTCATGCCCTCGAACGCTTGACACGTCTTTTCGGTCAGAGTCTGCCTGTTCTTTGGGGATACGAAACAAAAGCCAGAGAGCAAACGGTTCGAGGGCTTGCTTCGTCTTGGCAAAGGAAGAAGAAAGAAGTATTAACACAGCAACCTTGGTCATTGATCACAGCCCGTCTCGGTGGACCCTCACCTAAGCCAAGGTGGCCGTACCATAAACAGGCCAGGGTTTAACATGCCAGGGGTGAGACAGCGCAAGGAATAAATGTTTTGTATCTCAGTCACCTAGGGTAGGAACCCTAATGCGATTCATGACTGGTTACTTCATCTGGCACGTTTGACCTGGGGAAAAAGTAGAAACAACAGTGTCATGTTGGGGCATTCCACAATAATGGTAAGTTCACTTCCCATAGGCCATGTCTACCTTGCGTTTTACTGTGCGTGTCTCGTCATCTTGTTGGTGCGGTCGTTTCGTTGTGCATCTCACAACAAAATCAGCACAATCTTTGTTACCCGAGGTAGCGTAGCAGTTTTGATTTTTCGTGAGTAATAACTCGGCCACAAGGCGTGACCGAAAAGTGTCATAGGGCTTGTAAGGGATTATTTTACGTGTGATTGTTGGCCAGGTCGTATAGGTCGTAGCAGCTTTTGGATTTTCAATCGCTTTCAGAAGCTCGGAGGTGAATTGAGCCTCGTAGAGATAGATGAACTCACAGTCTGGCCACTTCGCCACGAGAAGACGCGACTATGATATATGTTAGGCTGTAAGATTTCAATATGAAGCATGAGACGTACCGTATGCGTTGTTTGCTTTTGAGTTGGGAGGGAACGCTGCTGCAGTTGAGCAATGGCCAGCAAAAGACAAACGAAGTATGGGTCCTCCTCCCAATTAGCTGGGGTTATTCGTGCCAGCTGTTTTGTATGGAGACGCCCGACCGGCGCGTTGTTACCATTGCCAGGATGACTTTTCGCCTGGAATTTATCTTTGCGGCCGTACGTGGCGAAGGTGTAGTCAAAGTAGCCGATCAAAGTATCGTCAAGAGGTTCGTTGGCTTGTTTGCGACGACCGAACACGACGTATTTTGGTCGATGAATCGCTTTGCCCGCAAAGTAGAATTTAGGCCCTCTGCTGCTGTTCACGAATATCAATAGCCATATTCGAGTTGAGCTAGTTACGGGAGACATTGACTACCATCGCTCTTCAAAAGCGCTTCCCTCATACTCCAGAATGTGGTATAGGGCGGACAGCTTCACAAGGGGGGCGCAACTCTTCGCAAGTCGCTCAGGGGCCGATGGAGGCGGCGGTGGTACACGGTCTCGCGGCTCGTCGTTGTTTTGAGCTTCACGCGCATCCTCAATGTCTTGAGGGATCTCCCTTGATTCAAGCGGGGTGAAGTGACATCCTACCAGATTCAAATGACGGAAAGTCCAGAACAACGGGTCCACAAACAGATCACGGTGGTAGCGCATGAGATAGGCAAGTGGTTGGGGCTTCAAACCTGGCTGCATTTTGCAGCGCGAAAGATGGAGAATGGAGGAGGATGGAGATGGAGCAATCGGAGTTGACCGCCCGGGATCCCGGCAGTCGGGGTCACCTGACCGCAGGATCCATGCGGGGTGAGTCATCCGGCTGCCCCGCAGGCCCGACCCATAAAAGACGGCGTTGTGCGGAGTAGACGGGCAGCCCTCCTTTGGCTCACAGCATGGCGAATAGTCCCTACTTCAACTCTGTCACTTCAAAATCATCCTTCAGGGCTCGCTTTGATGCCGAAGACAGGACAACCTTCTCCCAACTTCATGATGCTGGGGCCAGTGACTGGGGACGTGATCACTTGTTTGCTTGTCGTGTTATCCGGCGGGATACCCAGCACAGTATTCTCCCAATTCTAGTACCCTATCAATATCCCTCGGACCTTCAATCATCCCCCGAGATCGTGAAATTCCTGAATGGCCCAGACCGTGGTCAGATGAGCCTGAGTGAACACCGCCTTGTGCGGGATCCTACTTGCGGCATCTCTCTCGGCCAAGTGTGGGGGGCATTGGCAATGTTCAAAGGCAGCGAGGAGCGCCGTGGAAAGAATCACCTCGAAGATTCTCCTGGAGATTCCCCACAGGAAAGTGACAATGAAGCCGAACCATCCCCCAAGCGTCCCCGAATACGCACCGAACGCATCGCGCAAAGAGGTTATGTCGACTCAAGGGAAATACAGATTGGATCTAGTAGCCCAGCTGCTGATGGCTCCCAGGGGACATCTTCGGTGGAATTTATTGATGCCGAATCGCATAGAATTCTAGCGTCCCAGGAGGATGAGACCTTACGACTTCTATCTTGTGTTATTCGGCATGTTTTATATTTTGCATCCCCTCAAGATTCTGCAAATATGAACGCCGTCGTCGAATTCCGAGATGCAAAAATAAGACTTTCTGCTCGTACTCCTAAGCTGAAACGGAAGGTTATAGCTATCGACGATGGGGGCTTATATCTACGCCAAGAGTCGAGAGGTATATTTAAAGCCCTAAAAAGCCGGGTGGCTATTTTAAGAAGCCAAAAGACAATTCCAGTGCCTAGAAAATGGCCAGCCGATCATTTCGGACAGCTGCTTCGCGCAAATGACATGCGAGGCTCTGGTGGCGAGATTAGCTGATCCGTTTAAAGAGCTGCAATTCGAAAGGTACTGCTATGAGTTTTCACATTTTTCTTTTCACTGCATTCAAAAATACCCCCAATTTTGCCGTCATCCTGATAGATATGCTGATACATAACGTATAACAGAGTACTGCTTATAAATGCTACACAGCACTATATATGCTTCCTTGATTTTGAGATTAGCGCGGAATATCTGCATGATTTTGAGTCAGATTCCCCAACTTGCCTTCTGCATGTTAACTCAACACCATGGTTTGACCTCAGCTCTAAAAGCGGCAGAGAGCAGGTTGTTATGAACTTGTGTGGTATCATGCGCTGGTCCCAGAGCTAATTTGGCAAGTACAGAATTTTGATTGAAACTATTAATTTACACACCCGTGTTCTGCCAGAATTGACGATCTCGTTTACTCTTGGGATTGATAACCTTTGGAGCTATTTGAAGACGAGTGCTGTGTCTTAGAGCAAGTGTAGCTGCTGCTATAGGGACATACTGAATAGGTGTAAAATGAAAGTAGGAGTATCGAGAAACCACATGTCAGATAGAAAGACGCCAATTAACTGGCGTCAAAATATCTGCTGGTAGTCGAAATTTCTACTGAAAGTACCCCTGAGCTTTCTCTCAAATCTCATGGATCAATCCTAAGACTCATTCCTGCTATCTAACTTTAACAAAAGAGACGGTTTCTTGGTCCCCGGAGACGTGACACTGTTCTTTTCAGTTCACTCCCACCATTATAGAGACCATGCTATGAAATATGAGTGCAGTAACAGATTTCACTTTTCCCTTTCTAGCCAAGCAACAGTATAGCGGGCTTGTCGATGCCTCCATTCATTCAATTGTTTTCTTGACGTACTGGTGGCGAAATAATCTCTAGCTCACTGAGCGATACTCTCATTGTTCCCAGACATCCAGAACTGAAGTGGAGATGGTTCGCGTCTGGGGTTTCGCGTGTATCTGAAATCTTCCATCAACGATCTCGCACCCTCCTGGTTAATAAGATGCTCCCAAGGGCGAAGCTTATCAGGGAACTCGACTTGCTCGAGATCAACAACCATCACCTTAATATGCCCACGTTGTTCATCATGGCACAACAAAAAGTTATCCAGTTTCTGGTCATGATATAAGGCCCCATGCTTCGAAAGCTCAGTGAAAACCTCCTCCAGATAGGCTTTCAAGGAATCCTCTGGAATCTTGCAGTCGCTGCTGCGCGCTACAGCATTTAGAGGAATCCCATCGATCTTTGATAAGATGAGTGCAGGCTGCCCATCGAAATAGCCCCGACCGTAAAAGTTTGGAATTACTTTTCCTTGAAGGTCCTTCAATTTGTTGTAGGCCGTCTCCTCATCATCGAACTCTTCCTCCCATTCCTCTTTCTGTTGTTTGACAATAACGGAGGCGTCTGTTTTTGGAATTGTGTGCCGATATGAGTCTGCTGAAAGTTTGAAACGGTAAACCGTTCGACGTTGATCTAAGAGCTCGACCTCAGTTGCAGTAATCTCATGATCGTCCAGCTTGATAGTCTGATAAAGTCAGCTTGATCCGGTCCTCAGTGAGATCTACAGAGCACCTTACCTGGGAAGGTTGACGGGATGGAAAGAAAGAAGGCATGGTTGAATACAAAGGCCACAAGAATTTGGGGAAAGAGTGGAAGCCTAAGTTTCAGCAAGTTGGCAGAAAGACCGGTAGCTCTGATCTGTGAGACGCAAGGGGTAGATTACTGTTAACCTTCTTACCGCTGATCCCCGGATTTTGCAGTTTCGGGCCTATTCTATTCGATAGCTACCCTAATCTAATATCCTGGTGTAGATCTGAGGGGCTTGGGAAATATATTCTGAATATTAATAGACTAAGTGGTTGTAGATGGGCTCTATTAAGTAGTCTAAAACAATGATAGATACCTAAACCCGGAACAGTCATACAGCATGTAATCAATCTAGAGAGTCTTGAACGCAAAGGTGATCGTGAACCTTTCTAACGAAAAGACCACGGCTAGGGACACGACAAGATTTCAAGGCCAAATTTAAACCTTGGAAAGCAAAAACCCATCGTTCTGCAACTCCTGAAACACCTCCGAGGGATCATACTTGGCTGCGATGGCCTTCAACTTCGCCAGGTTCTGTGCGCCATATGACGATAGGGGATACTGGTCCCTGGATGCATCATTCATATAAATGAACGGGTCGTGTAGGCCTCGCGCTGTGGCCAATTCCTTCCACTTGTCCGTGGTCGCGATGGAAGCCGATCGAACGACGTCGTCATCGGAAGCATTCTCCCAGTCGACGAGGGTTGTCCACCCTATGAGACATCTTTCTTAGTTCCTAGTCTGGGAAAACTGGGGTATGTAAGAAGGATTATACATACATTGTCTGCTTTCCTGTGCCAGGCCCAGAGGATTCCCGCCCTTAGTATTTCCGTACTCAACCATGGCAGCGGAAATAGGCTGTATCACGAAGGTCTGGTTCGCACCAGTAGACTCATGCACAGCAGTGGCTTCCTCTTTCCAGAAAGCATATGCGTCTTTGTAAAGCGGCGCGTCGACCTTCGAGCTAGCGGCGCGATAGTCATGGCGGTTGGCACTTTGAACGAGCCCAAACTTTAGTAACGATATGAAATGAGAGAGTAGTTAAGGTAATCTCACCTGGCAGGAGTCCTGGCGCTAGAAGCGCCTAGAATCTGCGTCAATTGAAGAACGGTGCCATTAGTAGGTGGCACCGCATAGGCAATGGCAGGGATGTCATTGAATGGAGCAAAGGAGGTCGGGACTTCAGCACTAGGCTCGGAGTAGATGAAGCCCAGCGTGACAATATCCAAGGTAACGATCACAGCGACGATAGCTTTAACGTCAGAGGACTCCTTTTGCCAGTCGGCCAGGGCATCGAAAATGGCAGGGACTTGGTCAGTGGAGTAGACGCCAATCTGGTACCAAATGTTGTTTACTGGAATGGTGTAAAGGTCAAATTTGGTAACGATACCTGGATGTTGATTGTTTTAGAGTTGGACATGATTTTAATAGAACCGGCGATCTTACCAAAATTAGCGCCTCCTCCTTTCAGGGCCCAGAAAAGATCGGATTTCTCCTGAACATTGGCGATGGTCACGGTGCCGCCTGCGAGGACGATCTGTAGGTTTGTCAATATAGAGAGCGTGATTAGGAGAGAAATATCCTACCTCGAAGTTTTTCACATTGTCCGCAGCAAGTCCAAATTGACCGGAGAAGTGATGGAACCCACCTGACGCACAAGGATTAGAGGACATTAGTGTGGAATGTGGTTGGGATGCGACATACCTCCGAGCATCAGGCCTCCGACTCCGACGGACGGAATCCGACCACCAATGACGCTGACACCGTGAGGGTCTAAGGCTGTATATACATCACCCCATGTTGCGCCAGGTCCGACGGATACAAAGCTCTTGTCCTGATTGACAGTAATCTGATTAAAGCTATGCAGATCAATTACGATACCCGGTTTGGCTGTACTTGACCAGCCTGGATTGGGAGAGTGACCGCCGCTGCGAACAGAAAATGTAATTCCAAGGACCTTTATAACCCTGAGAATAATAGAAACCTCATTTGCACATTTCGGGAGAGCAATAAAAGATGGCAACTTAGAAGCCGCTGCAGACCTGTAAATGGTGATTAGTCTACTTGGCGAGGATGTCGGAATCAGAAGAAAAGCATACCAATGTGCATCCAACGCAGGTATTTCAGCCGGATCGCCAACCAGCAGGATCCCAAAGAACCCCGATAAGACGAGAAAGGCGATTTCAATCACTGCCGACCGGGCGGTTTTGGGACTAAAGAGAACTGTAGTCACAGCGGTTTCCCCTCCTAGCCATATCTGTAGCTCCTGGGCCACCGAAGAAGTGAGGTTTAGACTGTCCACAAATGCGGTAATGCTTTCAGCCATGGTTGGTGTTGGATAGTTGACCGCGTAAGCAAGGGGGAGTGCCATGAAATTAAATAAGATCGTAAGTGCCGAGCATTTCGTTGGAGAATGCCAGCGCACCCTGAGGTCACGAGGGCTACTGCAACCCTAGGTTTTGGTATGGAAGCAAATAAAGAACATCATCTGCTTCCTCGGGGCCATTGGGAATCCATCCGTCCCCCCGAATCTCTCTCTCTTTATTATATCCTATGATGTTAATGCAGGGATCGTTGCGACCGTGAAAGCTGAATCCTCCCTGCATGCCGGACATGGGAAAATTCGACGAGATTGGTCGCAGTGCCTCCGCAGTCATGGCTTCATATGTGCAGTTGAAATTATTGCGTATAGTTTAAACCGGATTTTGCTTGTTATGGGATGTGGTGCAGAAAGAATACTGATGGCACTCGTGGAGGTGATCTCTGGAGTTGACATGAGGGAGTTATAGTTTGATATTATTGGAGGGAATAGAGAATGTGATGTGGCGCAACCTTAGTGATTTGGTCCCAGTCTACTAAGCAGAAGGATCACAGTTACATTACACTGCCCTCTGCTCTTTGTTGTGAGAACATAGGAGAAACAACGTTCTGGCCAAAAATAAAATATTTGAAATGGTTGCGTAGCATCACCTCCGTTACACATTAATTTTAACTGCTTTTCAGAAAATAGAAAGAAAAGGCAAAGCTGGAATTATCGTGTAGGAGTCGTCGACGTTGATTTTAAAGCTATTCTTGAGTGTTCAGACGAACATATTGGGATTGAACCTAATAAGACTATGACGTAGAGTTCCGCGAGGCCTGCCATAATCTTGAACTCTTCTATGATGCTATACTTGCGCTTGTAGTCTACGAATGAGGCTAGAGTGCAGCTACACGACCATGCAGGACATAGCAGAGCGATCATAGAAAGTATAAACCCGCATTCCAGCACATTAAACTTTTTCTGGCTATTCAGAAGTCTACAATCAATGTGCAAGTATTATTGTTGGACGTTAGTTTCAATTACCCCTCGATGGATCCGGGGTAAGGACGTCCAGAAAGGGAAGCCAAGAAGACGCTATACCAAATCGACGGTTTTCGACAACAAAGAACATGGTTGCTTAACACCCCCATTACCTAGTGGCAACAAAGAAGTGATCACAGCTGACCTCTGATTTCTACGTGCTTTTCCAGGCCGTTCTCTCTAGCTAGTGCTTACGGTGGCTATCAATCCTAGCAAGTGAACTGGTGATTGTCCCGGTCCAGAACCAATGTATATCAACACTCTGCAGTTGATCTCTCGCTGGTACCACCATCCACCAGAGTTGAGGAGGTAGAAAAATGGAAAGATCCGGACGTAGGTTGAACTGGCTCTTGGAAGGGACAACTTTCCTGAGCTTTCGTCTTGTATGAATCTAAGTGCCCAAGCTTCGAGATCAATTGCTGCATAGCAATATGGCGTCCACCAATTCATCGGTACCTCTGATTCCACCTCCTGAAACTATAAATGATGCACACAAAGTCTACTCGATTGCTGTGGCATGTATCGTCCTCGGAGTCGTCTCTAGCCTTTGCGTGTTGGTGAGGCTAGGGCAGCGGATCCATGCGCATGCGTTCGGATCGGATGATTGCGCCATTATTCCTGGCCTGGTGAGCTGTGACAGACCACCCGAGTAGTCCAATTCCTTCATCTGCAAGTCTAATCAATCAATCGCACTACCTAGCTTTTCTACATCGGCTGGACCGCGATGGCCGCCTATGTCAACCTCCACGCCGGAGTCGGCAAGCCTCTGTGGGAGAACACACTGGGCGAGTTCTCCGTCTGGTTCAAGGGAATCATCGGATCAGGGTGGTTATATCCCGCGATGAGCATGTCCATTCGAACCTCTATCCTCTTACTCTACAACCGTATGTTTAGCAAAGCCATGCCCAGACTACGATACTTCATATGGGCACTGCTCGTCCTGCAGGTCGTCTATTTGATAGTCTTCTCTATCCTACCGGCCTTCATCTCTCGCCCGTTGTATAAGGCGTGGAACCCGCTCGAACGCCAGAAATATGTGAATGATTGGTACTATTACTATACGCAGGTGGCGCTGTATAGCACTAGTATGGCGTTCGACTATATTCTCCTCGTTCTGCCGCTCTACCCGATTGCCAAGGCGCAGATGAGTTTGAGAAAGAGACTGGGAGTTAGTGTAATCTTCATTCTGGGGGCATCGTACGTTTTCCTTCTAGTTCAGTGGGCTTCGCGTTCCCCTTTACTGACAGAAAGAGCTAGAGCCGGAATAGCAGCGACGTATAAACTGGCAATATTTGTGCAGCAAATGACTCGCTATACTAAAATTGACCCGCGGTGTAAGTCTCACGTAATGGTTTATCCAACCATGAAGTCTTGTTCCCATCTACTTTACATCAATCAGCGAACTAAATAAAACTAGGGATGCAATATGAAATGAGCCTGCGCATTCCACCCCAATTCGACGAGTACGGTACCACCTTCTGGATTCCCTCGCAGGTCGAACCCTCCGTCGCATTGATTGGCACGTCTCTGCCCGCGATCCGACAGCTCATAATGAGTCTGTTGAAAAAGGACTGGCAGACTCTGCTGAGCTTGAGTGGATCAACCTTATACGGTGTGCGAAAACTAAATTCATCAAAAGTGGGATTGCGAAGTGGTGAGACGGGGGAGAGTTCTCGTGTGTAAGTTGTCTTGCTGGGGTTGGATTTGAGGTCGTTTTGAAGCTTGACTGGCGTTGGGCATGGGATGGATCGTGCAAAGACAGCTTGGGCTATGTTGGATGCATGAGAGTTGAATGACTTTAGTGGTTCGTTTGTAGTTGATTCGGTTTGATCTTATCGCAGACTGTCATGTCTTAGGGGAAGGTAATGCGTGCCCAGATTTTCCGAGAATTCGACTGACTGATTAACGTACAAGGAATAAGAATCGAATCGTTTCAATTCCTAGTGGGAGATTTAGTTTTAAGTTCAAACTGTTTGTTTTTATTTCTTTGCCCAAGCCTTTGCCCCCGTGCCATTCTCTCGACTGTGATGAGCGAGCTTTCAATCTCGGCGGGTTGAGGGACAGCACCAGGAATAGTCTACACGACAGCCAGGGCGTATGTTATTAATATGCTAGCCATACTGACTGGAATAGAGTCACCGTTAAAAGTAACCAAGGTTCCGACAAATGATACTAGGATACTGCCCAAGGTGTCCAGTGGGAGACTCAGTGACTGTTGGCTAGCTGACATTCAGTATGTGAAGTTACTAGCTTCATCAACTGCGACATCGAGTCGACTTTGGAAACGATCCAGGGAGTCAAAATTTCGGATTGTCTGGCGGCCGGCCATGCATCCAGTGGTCTTTGTTGTAGCGGTAGATCGTGAGACGATCTCAAACGGCTGTAACTCTTGCTTTGATGCGCGATAGTACCTTGGGGTGTAATAGATGACAAGAAAGACCACTGGGAATGACATGATAAACTAAGATTGATGAATAATCTAACCCGAATGATACACTGGCAACAGGGACCACCTACAAGAGGAAACTGAACCGATATCAACAAACCAAACTGGCTGCATCAAAACGGTGCAATATCCGGAATAGAATGTTGGGGAACGGCATGCAGCCTGGCTACTCCTAGGTGCACTAGCCGTAGGACCCGGCCTCTTTGACTCTGATAGAAGGAAATACGATTGGCCCGTCTTTTGGCAATCCAGGCAACAGGATTGCGATGCGAGTGCGTTAATTTGACTTACATAACTTGAAGCTCAACCGATGACTGCTCCTACAAGTTTCGGCGCAACTGTCCACATATTCGTCTTCACCATCGAATAGCCCAGTCGCTGTACGATCAGAAGTTCATCACTATAGCGTAGACGACCGGGTACGTGAAGATGACGATGCACCACCCGGGCAGACTTACCCGCGTTCTGTAAGTGTTAAAACCTAGGAGGTTCCCCTAATACTATATTCGAATAAGACCTTTATCTCCGCAGTCAGGATGACACTACTATTCAACGGTTCGACCTTCTTAAGACTATCGAATCATCTGTACTTGGCTGTATGACCCCCAAAGCAAGGGGGAAAAACAGGTATCGGTTTGGGGGCAGCGCCGCTGGTGGGTTAACTAGTTAATAGGTAATCGGCCTACCGAATAGCTTGCACAAGGTATATTCCCTCTACAATCAGGATTGTCCCTTATATTATGCGTTGGGGTCTGTCCGAGGATACCACGCAATTTCGTCAGATCTCCACCTGCCACAGTGGGGGCCAATCCTCCACAGAAGCTACCCTAAGTAGAACCTCCTCTACTATGGAGCCACCTTCAAAGCCAGGGTATAAATATGTTTTCTGGTCCTGGCAACCTGAACCTTGAGAATCATCGCAACTCGTCCTATCTCTTTGGATTGGCTCAAAGTTGAGCAAGGGTAACCATCAGAAACCATACTGCAACAATGCGCTTTCACCTCCCACCAACCCTCCTCCTCACCGCAGCACTAAGCGCAACCCCCGCGCTCGCCGGTCAAAAAGTCGCAGCAGTCTGGAGCGGATCCACCTTCAGCACAGTTGGGAAAACCGGAACAAATAACTTCGGCAGTGGCTTTACGCTGCTAAACTCCGACCGCGACGGCATCTACAACGATGGCACGCCAGACGGGCACATCCCGTGTACGTTCGCGGGCAAGGAGTTCCAGCTCGAGAAGGGATGTCTTGGCGGTGCATGGTACTCGTTCCGATGGGTGGCGAGTCAGATTGGGATCCCGCAGAGCTGTGAGGTTATTGGGCCTGATGGGGAGAGTGTAGGGAAGGGGGATGGGAATGGTGACACGGAGTTCTTTGGGGTGGGGATTGCGCTCACGGGGGCATGTAGTGTTGAGTTTGAGCTTGTTGATGGACTTGGTTGCGGTGCGGATGTCGATGGTTTCGTGGCGCATCATACCGGCTGGAATCGTTGGTAAGCTGGGGGCTAATTCCAAGTGTGAGGCCTAGACACTTCGGGCACTTATCCCCGATCGACAATAGGTGATAGCAGTTTAAGGATACCGAAGAAGAGAAAGGACATAACCGAAAACCAGAAGAAAAGGGACAAGGGAACTGCGAGAAATAGCAATAAAAGGTACCCCCAGTAATAAGAGTAAAAGCAAGAGAAACATAAGATATTTCATTAGGCTCTCGACCGGCAAGAACAGTAGTATAATCATCAACAACATTCCCAATCTGGAAGCAAATCATAATGTTGTGACACAAATCGAAACGGTCTGTCGACCGTATAAACGGTTTCCGGATCACGGCCAATACCGACGAAAACCTCAAATCTGTCGACCTGTCTTATGCGATGGAGTGACTGGAGGATTTCATGAAGCTCAAAGCTTAAGTGGTGGCCCCCAAGGTGAATATGTAATTCTCTCAGCCCTGTCATGTTTCCAATGATCTCACAGACCCTTTCCCATGTATTTGCATCGTAG
Organism: Aspergillus steynii IBT 23096; assembly: GCF_002849105.1. NCBI lineage: Eukaryota > Fungi > Ascomycota > Eurotiomycetes > Eurotiales > Aspergillaceae > Aspergillus > Aspergillus steynii. Next base: position 2,921,793 of record NW_020194400.1, read on the forward strand.
GGTAAAATCCCTTGGTCACGGTCTGCATACATGGCCAATGGAAATGAATGTGCGAGGTGAAGAGTACGAATAAGGTTGAGCCTTGAAGGTAAAAAGGTGTGCGACAGGCTGATAATTGTGTCGATATGGTTGACGCGGAATGAATTTTCTCTGTAGAGCAGATTGATAGCCTCGGAATATCTATTATTTTGTAAGTGTAAAAGTTGTAACAGGAGGGAATACACAGACTCACATCATACGGCAACTTTGAAGCAGCGGAATGGGATCTGGTAAGTGAAAGCAACCGTTCGAGCCAATATAGTAGCCCGGACATACTCCATAGTATCCCCACAGTGCTTTGGTTGAGCTGCCCCAACATTTATGTTGGCAAGGTGGAAGTCGAGCCTGCTCTTTCCTGCCAATGCAGGGAATGGCGACAAGTTTATTCCTGCCTCGCACAATATGTATGTCAAATAATGCCACACAGTACCTCCAGATTTGTAACCGCACCTCGACCGGGAGCTTCTGTAAGAGATTGCTTTGGCTCTGGTCGCAGACGTATTGTTGTTCTTTCGAGCCTTCTTTCTCATTCTCGGTCGTGATCTGGACGAACGAGGCGGATAGTTTCCCATCTCCCCCAGCTGGAGGGGTCAATGTTCGCGGCCGCAGACTAGGCAGAGGCTTGGGTGAATTCTTCTCTCGCTCCTTGGGGACATCTTTTGAAATGTCTGACTTTGGCCCAAAATACAATTTCTGGGTAAATCGGGACACAATATGCTTTATGAAGGCCATTGTTTGAAGGATGAATTCAGTATGAGCAGATGGATTAACATACCAAACCTCCAAATTATGGATGAAAGTTATGGATGGGAAGAGCCTACACCACCTAGATCATAAAGCAGGACAAATAAAACAAGAGCGAAACACAGACACACACCAGGGCTAACGGGCTGACCAGAAGAGGCGCTTAGAAAGTCAACGGCGTCGAATCAACTGAGAATCGCACTAAACGACTCGACAACAAAGCCCAACCGGACTAATCACTTCGTTCCCGCATCCAAAATTGCACTTTCTAGACTGCGATCGTAAATCAGCCTCAGAAGGCTATTAATAACCTGGCAAATCCGTGCGGGGGAGTGGTGAGTCTGACCACAACTTGATCATCTCAACTCGGCGCTTAGCAGCCCATTAGCCTCCGCTTGAAGTGAAAGAGCTTCTACTATTCGACAAACCCGACCACCATGAGCGCGTTTACTGGTATGGTTGGTTACTCAGGATATTTAAGCAGATTTAGTTAAAGTTTAAATGCAATTCTCAGGTATATGGTATATGGTGCCATCGAGGTCCAGGCCATGAGGCGGATTTATTGAACAACACATTGCTTCAGCCTCATGGCTACACTGAAACTTCTCATGATAAGGGACTTGTCAGCATTGAAATATCTCTACGTCAAACCTTTCGCGATCGCTTGGGCAACGCTCGATACCATTTGCTCATTTTGTATTGATTCGTTAGCTGCGATGCGCTTTCCTCTCAACTCAAAGCGAGAATATGGTCGATCTAGAAGGCCTTAGTCCCCCCCTTTATTTTTTTTCGAAAGAATACAATAGTATTTACGCATCGCATTGACCCCTCTATTAATGACACTATCAACCGCCTCTGCGTTGTCACCTCCTCGTGGCACCGACAGTTTGGAACCGATAGCCCCATATAATCTCAAGCGTATCAGCAATTAAGAGCGGTTACAGCTCTCTAATGAAAGGCTACCAAAGGCACCCTTAGCTGCATAGCACAATTTAAATGGGTCTATTAATCCAATGAATGGATAGGATAGAATCCCTTAGTTATTGTTCGAGGAAGTATAAAAGTACCACCATGGTGAGCCATTTCGCAGAGCAACAAAAGCTTTACAAGGCTTGCTGTTGTTGGTTTTCACTTTTACTCCAAGTCAATATGCTATATATCTCATTTATCATACCGATAATCTTTCTGCTGTCCCCTGTCAAAGCCTGGAACCTAGACAGGCGTTGTGTGGAGTTAGGTACGCCGTCTTCCGTCTTCAAGCCACGACCATCATATTAACCTGACCAAAAGGCTACGAAAGTGTAGTCAAGAACGGTATGACTGGGGCACTCGACCTTGCAGCAGCAGCGGTAGACACTCTTGATGCTCTCAGCAGCCACACGAATAACGCAGCTCAGTTGGACCTGTTTCAATACATCTTCGGATTTGCAGTCAAAACCACGAATGGGCATAGAGAAGTCATCCCAGAGGAAGTTAACTATATAAAGGGTATCTATAACAATGTTCTTAAGTTTGCAGTCTTAACAGGCGATGAAAGATCCAACGACGTTGTCATATACTGTGACTACTCCCGCTACATAGAGGGCATGGATTGCAATGGAGTTGAGAACAGCTCGGTGGCGTGTGACAAGGATACAAGCAGAAAGGTTGACATGGACTTCTCATATAAGTCGTGCAAATCAAAGTCCGGGTACATCCCACTTATGGTAAGTTATAACAACAAGTCCATGTTTATAGTCAGGTTTCTGAACGGCATCAGGCGCTCACCGGGTCAAATGGCTTATCCAACTTTGGTCAAGTTGATATTTGTGGTTGGTATTTGGAATTTCGCTCAAAGTCCAAGATTAAATACTGGGTACGCTTTTCAAACATGAGGTTAAAGAGGGGGTTGCTAATTTAACAACATAGTGGCATCTTGGTGCTAAAATGCTCTTGGCGTGGCCCATACACGCCGGCTACAATGCTCTCTATCAACGGACTCGGATGGATGGTTATGCATTGTTGGACCATACGCTCATCCATGAGCTGACACATGCCATATCGGTTCGTCCGACAGACGACATTAGTGGTAAAAGAAGTTATGGCAATTGCTAGAGCAAAAGTTCGATTTAATTGAATTAAGCGTATTCTGACTGCCTGGTTAGGTTGGAAGCGCTGTGTAGAATTCGAAAAGAAACGTGAATTGGGTCGATTCAACGCTGATAACTATGCATACTTTGCGCTTGGTAAGTCTTCAACGGTTTCCATATTTATTTCCCATTGATAAGCGACCTTCATCAAAAGATCAGGATATTCACAATTTCAGGAGCGAGAATGATCAGCCCAACCGACAACAAGCCGCCTCAACGGCCTAACAGAGATGGGTCTGTTTCTCGCCTTTCCAGTCAACAGTCTCAATCACTTCGAGCTCGGTACGCTGGGCGTATAACCCACCGCGCCGAGGTGGGGCTAAATATGTCTTTCTTCGGCGTTGAGAAGGCTGGCAAAATGAATCCTTAAAACCAAAGGCAAAACGTGAAACTTTTGGGCATAGCAAAGAAGGACCTCGTGCGACAATGAGTGTCTAAAAATAAGTCTGAACACAAAGGATCGCACGAAGTATGCTGCTTATACTTTCGTTAGCTGCGAGCCCACAATGACAAATAGTTTATTGTTTTCACGAATTAATATCGTTTGCAAGTTTGCGTAAACCAACTTTCAGGGGCAGTTCAGGAGGTCATAGCAAGCCTCTTACCGGGCCCAGGAGTTTTCGACTATGCCATGATGGGACCCTTTGTTCTGAGTTGTGAATTCACTTTGACGATGGTCCTTTCTAGACAAGCTCCCAACGTGGCTCATTTAATTGAACGATTAACAGACACATGGTTATACCTGGAGTGAGGATAGAATGTAATCAAGAAAAACAACAATCAAGGGAAGATCAAGAGATAAAACGAAAGCCAAATTAGCTTAATACTATTAACACTAAGATTCATATTGAAACCTTGCCCAGCAACAAGTAGATACATGAAAATACATATAATATTCGTTCAACGAGAAAGCAGAAATGAAACCAATAATACGCAGCCAAAAATGAAAGCTTCATCTGACCTGAAAAATCCCAAGCCAGGCACCCAAGTTTCAACAGCACATCCACTCCTCCCATTGGTCAGCCATCCCCCATTCCTGCTGACCAACTAATCGGAAAGGTCTGTCTTTCACTGTGCAAAGCTTCTCAGGATCACTGCGGAGTCCAATAAACAGCTCGAATATTTTCGTTTGTCGAATTTGATGTAGCGGAGCTAGCACCTCATGGATCTCGGTCGTATCGAACTCCCCAAGATGCATATACAGTTCTTCGAGGCCAGACATCTTAGCCAAAACTTGGCATACTTCCTCCCATGTTTTTGCGTCGTATGGCGCGACCACCTTTCGAGATTTGCGACCATACATGGAGAAAGGGAATGAATGCGCCAGGTGAAGAACACGGATGAGATTGAATCGGCTGGGGAGAGTAGTGTGAGATAGACTTATCACGGTGTCGACGTGGTTGAACCGGAATATGTTGTCACAGTATAGAATGGAGACTGCTTCGGTGTATCTAGTTTTGATTAGTCTGCAAGATGTATTAATGAGGATGCAGGGCAGAGAACTTACATCAATCGACATGTCTGGAGAAGAGGAATTGCGCCAGTATACCATTCACACCCTCGGGATCCGACGCAGTACCCCGGAGAGACTCCACGATACCAAACGAAGGGCTTCATAGCACTACCCCAACATTTGTGCTGACAAGGGGATACAGATGTTTCGCTTCGTCCCCCAAGCACTTGATAGTCAGAATTCTGCTCTCGCCTCTCACAATGTGGCGATCGGCAGGTACAAGCACATATCTCCATATTTGGATGCGAATTTCAACTGGAAGAGTCGCGAGTAGCCGGGATTGATGCTGGTCACAGAAATATTGTTTGTCGTTTGACCCTCGGTCACTTTCATTGTGAATGTGAACAAGAGTCTTACTGTTGTCTTTATCGGGCGCAAAGCTAAGGGAGCGAGGACGAACTTCGGGCAAAGGTTTCGGGGTGTATCTTTTCCTCTTTGCGGTGATGGACTTAGGGACGTTGGCATCTTTGCCGAAAGCCCCTCTTTCGAGAATCTTGGCTAATAAAGATATGCAAATATCCATTATTCCAGGGCAGCAGAACCAACCTAGAGCCCGGTTTGTGGTTTTCTTCAACTTAAAAGACTGTCATTACCTTCGACGTCTTTCGAGGTGGGATTAACAGATATACAACGAAATGGCAAGCCGTTGGCACTTTGAAGGAAGGGATTACGGGTGCAAATAGAAAAAAGAAAGAAAAAAAGAAAACTGGAGAGACATTGTACAGCTCGTTCAGAACATCAGAAGTGGTAGAGGGGTAGTTGGTGGGCGCTTAAACCTGCATCGCGGCATGGACTATCATTGGAGAACACATAACAACAAAGAAGCCCAATCACTCAGCTAGCGATCCATCTTCTAGCTCGCAGCCTTGCCCCTGGAGTCAGCCGCAATTCCCATGACAATGGAACACGGGCCCAAGATGAGTCTGACCGCAAGAAACCCCCCAGCGCGGCGCTTAAATCAACAGGGTTAAACCGCGATTCAATAACATGGCTACGTCTGGCATAGGTCGCGACCAGACTTGTCAGTCGAGGCTCCGTAAATTATTATTAGGTGCCGTTTCGAACCTTAAATTCCTACGCCGCGGTCAAAAACACGGTATAGTCCGAGGGGCCAGAACATGGACCGGACAACACATTGTTTCACAGCACCACACGCTAAACCAATCAGCCGCTGAACTTAAGATGCCTGATAGCACGGACCCTATCGAATATCTACTTTCAGATAGTACAGTACAGGTTCTCCGGCGGGGACGAGACACGTTTTTAGCTTTTTGGTATGCTGTCTGTCATGTGTTATGAATTATTCACCAGCATACAACTCTTCCTTGTCGAACCTTCACACAAGTGCAGCCCAGGCAGAGACAAATTGATTTTTCATCGACCATTCTAACAGCCTTAGCGGAAAATTTTCTCGTCTATTTCCACGTCACAGCGGTACCGACACTATGGAACCGAGCTATACGAGCCCACTATATCAGTGGGCTTCCAACAGCGTTTATTGCATCGCTGTGAAACGGTACCGGTGCGGTGGTAAGTGATATATGTGTCTATGCATCGATCCTATACCACTACTTCGGTAGATCGGACATCCCGCGTTGTTGATCTGGGTCGATATAAAGAGTATTCGCTCTCTATCCATAGCTTTAGATAGAATCCATAGAATTGGAACTTCCCTTTGTTATTTTGTTGACATTGCCTGAAATTCTTAAAGATGACACCCCTTCTCCTGAAGATCCTGACATTCGCAATTTTATCGTTTCCCTATGTCACTGCTTGGCATCTAGACCAGAGCTGCGATAAACTAGGTCCGCTCCTCTCGTACCCCTTGCCGATTTGAGCCTGACAGTCCTGATATCCACAATAGGCTATGGCTCCACGGTTCGCGATGGTATGGCCAGTGCAATTGATCTTGCTCAAGCCGGTGTGGATACAATGCAGGCCCTGAAAGATCAAACCCACACAGAAGCCCAGATGGATCTTTTTGAATACATGTTTTCATTTGCTGTCAAGACCGTTGACGGTAGACGGCAAATTGGCCCATCGGATTGGGATTGGATCAATCGTATATTCGATAAGGTGTTGAAGCTCAAGTCTTTCAAAGAGGAGAAGATGGCAGAAGATGTTGTTATTTATTGCGACCACTCTCGTTACATCGAAGGTACTGAATGCAACGGTAATAAAAACAAGAAAATGGCGTGCGACAAAGACATCAGCGGTGATGTGGAAATCAATTCTGTCTTTAAGTGGTGCAAGTCGAAGTCCGGCTATTTTCCAGTAATGGTAGGATTGACAATCTTTCAAACAGGGCTTTCTGCTGACCATATGTTCAAGGGCCTGACGTCCTCGAATGGTCTCTCTAACTTTGCCCAGATGGACTTGTGTGCTTGGTACTTGAAGTTCCTGACAAACTCAAAGAAGCAGTATTGGGCGAGTTAACCCATCACCTTCCGAGGATGTATAGCTAACAACGGCCTAGGCTGATCTCGGGTCAAAATCACTTCTGGCATGGCCCATCCATAAGATCTATAATGTCACCCTCCTCAGAACCAACATGGATGCCGCTGCTTTGCTGGATCGCACCATCTTGCATGAGCTTACGCATGCAATTCCCCTGCTTGCTACTACAGACACATCTTGCTTCTTAAGCTACGGTACGTCCTCTGAGATTTCAACTGCGATGGCCTTTTTTAACGTGTTATTGGTAGGCTGGAAAAGGTGTGTCACTCTTGGAAAAAGTCGTGATTCCGGCATCAACAACGCCGACAATTACGCGTATTTCGCTCTTGGTATGTGTGGTAAAACCTTGGAATTCCGCAAATTCGCTAATTGAAACAAAGGAGCGAGAATGATCAGTCCAACCGACAACAAACCACCTCAACGACCTAACCGGGATGGTTCTGTTTCTCTTCTCCCCCCTGATCTGTGGCGCAGTCAGCAATCCCACTCGCTTCGAGCTCGGTATTTTGGGCGCACAGCTAACAGCTCTGCTCTGGGAGAAAATGCATCTTTTAATGAGGCCAAAAAGTCTCTCATAATGAGTCCTTAGGATGAACACAAATTTGGTACCTTTAGAAACACTTGATAAAATACCTCCCTGAACCTGCCATGTAACAAAGCAAACAGACGACATAAGCCTAACGAATGAAGGAAACTATATTTTCAAGACTCCGAGTGTCATTAAAACCCAACAAGAGTTTATGGGATTGAAAAAGTCTAAAGAATGAAGACAGAAAGACCAGTACAAACATAGTTCATGAAACCCCAACCAAGTGACTATCTAAAGGGCCCGCCCTTCACTAGACACCTTAACCTTCGGTCGTACACAATACCAGCCAGATACGCCTTATAAAGCCGAAGGATTAACAGCAAATTCCGTCTTCAAGCCCTTCATATCTATCAGGAACAAAATGGAACGGTTTGTCTTTAACTTGATACTTTCCCTCGGGGTCTGGCGTCATGCTGACCCGTACATTGAAAACATCTGTCTGCCGGATTTGGTGAAGGGGCTCGAGGACGTTATGAATTTCATGTACCAGGCTCCATCCTCCGAGGTGGATGTACTGCTCTTTTAGGCCCGAAATGCTCGCCAGCAATTGGCAGGTCTCGTTCCATGTATTCGCATGATTGAAGAGAAATGTATTTTCTTGGTACAGAATGTTGGCTGTTTCCGAGTAAATGGTGTTTCACACGTCAGTACATTGAAAATCTATATTCACAGAATAGTTCTCATACACTAAGCGACATGTCTGCAGCAAGGAAATTCCATCGCGAAACTTAGCATATCCACGAGTACTATAGCAGTAGCCCGGGGTAGTGCCGTGATATCCGGCAAAGGGCCTGTCAGATACACCCCAGCAATCGTGGAAGCATAATGGACGTTGGGCCATGCCTTCCCCGGCGCATTCAATGGCCCACAACGTCTTTGCTGCCCGAACAATATGTAAGTCGAAAGAAGCAATGACATAGCGCCAAATTTGGACACGGATTTCGGGTGGGAGGAACGCAAGCAGGCCAGATTGTGTCTGAAGAGAGAAATATTGCTGCTTTTTGAAGATCTTTTTGTCTTGAGTCTGAATCTTGATGAGCAATGGTCCTTGCTTATTGTCATCTGATATGCTCAAACTGCGGGCTCGTTTGTGGGGAAGCGACTTGGGCGCATTTTCTTTTCGGCGGCGAGTTATGGATTTTGGAATATTGGCATCAGGTCCATAGACTATCCTGACACACAGTTTCCCTAAGGCTTCGGCGATGGAGTCCATCCTCTGGGGTTAAGGCGCTGGAAAGATGAATGTGTAGTGGAATCTCGAGAAAGAAAGACCCGCACTTTGTCGTGAGAGAAACCACCAAAACCCGACAGTTAAATTGCAAATAACAAATAAAGATGGTTGTCAAGCTAATCAGCGCCTAAACCTATCCCCGGCTGAGTTGAATGTCGGGCACGCGAAGGTCTGAGCGACGGCGCTTACACGCACAACGACATCCAATGAATGGCAAGGACAAATGATGGTACGACAACTGAAACAGAGTTCTTTGTCTAAAGATCCAGGACCCACCCTTCCAATCTTCGAAGCACAGAGCTATCAGCCTCATATTCTATTATTGTGCTCCCGGACCCTGGAGAGTCCGACCGCAGTCGGTCCCCTCATGCCGGCGCTTAATAGCTTGGGAACATCCCCACTATTCGATCATCCCAGGTTCGTGCAGCGCGTTTGATCTGATAATTGGTCTATCGAATATTACGTCCCTTGGCTGATCTAAATAATGATTAAACTTTAATAAACGAGAATGGAAGAACACGGGAGTTATGAAAGTCTAGGCCAGGGCATTCAACCAGCATTCGAGAAATTACTCGCATGTTGTTTTTTACGAAAGGGACATAGCTTTTATCTTTTTTTTTCAAGTCGTAACTGTACCAAAGCTTCTGTACTCGAAGGAATCAATTGGTATGCCGTTTTAGAAATCCTGTAGCCCACTTTACAGTATGTCTAGAGTCCCATCAATTAGTAAACTAAAACCCTTACATTTACCAAAAAAGGCTACCTAGCCCCACACCATACGTCTCTAAACCATCCCTCGTTATGATTCGCTCTTGATATACATCGCCTTAAGCCGTTTGTACCTGAAGCGGTGCTCTCGACCGCCTCTCCTGGGACTCCACGTTGTCAACGTACCGACACAATGGAACCGGGAGAATAGATAAGACCTCTGGTTCTAACAGCGGTTAATCAAGAGCTGTCGAAGGGTACCAATTCTTCTACTAGCTGCATGAGGCTGGAGACAGACTGTGCTATCAGCCTCGTACATTTGGGCAGTATGCGGTCCCGTCCTACAATGAGGTGTATAAAACCTCGTTCATTCTGCGAAGATTGGGGAAAGCAATCATCGACTCAATCGATGAGTCTTCTCTAGAGTACATCTCTTTCCCTTTCTCTCTTTCTTTAGCTTCTCTATTCTTTTTATTTTTCTTCTTTCTTTTTCTTTTTCTTTTTCCAAACCGATATGAGTGTCCGGTTGCTGCTACTCTTCATTTGTTTTTGCTATTCACCATGTGCTTGGCATTTAGATCAGGCTTGCGAAAGATTAGGTTCGACTCCCTAAGAACCATTCATCGAAGTACGCAATGACTAATGTGAAGAACGAACAGGCTATGGAGACATGGTTCGAGAGGGGATGGCACGAGCTTTCGACCTTAACCAGGCTGCACTCGATACCATGCGGGCATTTAGAGAGAACACGCATTCTGAAGCCCAAATGGATTTGTTCGAGTACATGTACGGGTTTGCTGTCAAGAAAGCTAATGGCCAACGTCATGTGGACGAGGAATTCTGGGGACAAATCAACCGCATCTTCGAGAGAGTAGAAGCGTTTTCAACCGAAAAAGAGAAGAACTATCTTACCACTCATGATGTAGTCATATATTGTGACTACTCTCGATACATCGAGGGCAAGCACTGTGACGGCTCCAGGGGCTGGTTCACTGCCTGCGATAAAGACACCAGCTTGGATGCTTCAATGGATATGGGCTGGCGATTCTGCAGGTCTTTATCTGGTTACGTCCCAAACATGGTAAGAGGCCAAGGTCACTTTGCGGATACATGGTTTAACTTTACTTTGAAACACAGGCTCTCACATCTTCCAACGGGATTTCGAACTTCGCACAAGTTGACTTGTGTGCATGGTATTTGAAGTTCATGTCTACATCACACAAGAAGTACTGGGTAAGCCTGTGCCAGCTGAATAAATACCACAGACACAGCTAATATTTACAGACTGACCTTGGGCCCAAAACCCTCCTAGCATGGCCAGTGCACAAGACATTCAACATGACTTCCTTGCGAGCGAAAATAGATGCGTTAGCTTTGCTCGATCATACCATACTACATGAGCTTACGCACGCCATTGCTGTCTTTCCGACCTCCGATACATCGGGTTATTTCAGCTATGGTATACTATCACCTATTCAAGCTTGAAATTATACATACTAACACATGGCATAGGCTGGAAGCGGTGCGTTAAAATGGGACAGAGAGAAGAAAGGGGACTTCGAAACGGAGATACCTATGCATACTTTGCTCTGGGTAGGTAAACCCCTATGAGTATTTCGCAGAAACTATTAACGAGATTAGAGGCAAGAATGATTAGCCCGAATGGCGGTAGAGATCCGGCTCGCCCGAACAAAGATGGCTCCATCTCTCCCCTTCCATTCACGCACCAAAATAGCCAGCAGATTCAGCATATTAAGGCTCGGTATATTGATCCTGCGATGAATGGGTCTATACTAGAGTCGAATGTATCTAGCTTCGACAGAAGCAATGCACCACAATCTTCATTCAGTCGACCGACCCACCACCTGCCCTCGAACCAAACGAGGGTTTCTAATTCATTGCCCTCACAGCAAACAGACTCGGTCACTGCTGAACTCCTTCCACCCGAGGCTCGAACCAGAAATTCAGTCCACAACACTTTGAAAAAGACATCTGAACATCTGCCTCCGACGTCGTCTAATAAATCGGCAGAACCGACTAATAGAATCCTCATGACTTCAGAGTCTGGTTCTAATCAAATGATTCCTTCGTCGACTAAAAGCTCGAACGTTCAGTTTACATCAAATAGCCTAGGTCCTATTCCTACAAACCACAATGGTACACAGGACAATGGCACACAGGAACCTGCTCCAGGGTCTGTTCGGCCGACCTCCATACCTGATACCCAGTCTTCTTTAACTTCAATTGGCTCTTCGAATCAGACGCACCCTACCAGCTTGTCAGCTCCGAATGTGACTTCGCCAATACTTTCCCCAATACAGACCTCTAAGTCCAACTTGCCATCTCCCATAACCTCGAGCCAATCAAACTTCACCACCGATCTCTCTACACCTATCACAGTATGTCTCCCATCTCCTTCTTCCCGCCAAACCCAGTCTAACAAAGCAGATCTTCCCCATCAGCAAATAAGACACATCCACCAGCATAACATACATAGCAACCAGCACCGTCGACTCCAACAATCAGCCAACCGATGTCTGGAAATGCCAGGGCGACCTTTGCGATACCACCAGCAGCAAAAGCTGTATCATTCCCGCCTTCTGTGCCGACGAGCCGGATCTCGGTCCTTCCTGGGGTCTATGCTGTGGCTTCATCCCGCTTCCCCTACCTGGTGGCGGGAGTCTACTTCCTGGAGGCCCTCCTGTGCCGCCTATAATCGGCCCTCCTGCTCCTCCTGGGCCACCTGGGCCACCTGCGGGTGGTTCGTCTGGTGGTGGGGGTGGGAGTGGAGGCAATTCGAACGATTCGAATGATAATAAAGATGATAGGGAGAGCGACCGTGATGAGAAGAATACGCACACAGCTTCTACTGCTCAGCAATCTACTTCGCTGTCTACGACCGAGTCAAGTGCAACTACCTCTGAGCGAACGTCCTCAGATGCACAAACGAGCTCTGCGGATCCAACTTCAACGAGTGAAGCGTCCTGTACGCAGACGGCAACATCGTCAACCTGCACTATGACTGTCAGTATCTTTACGCCTACGCGGACGGGGACAGACATACCGACTCCTGAGACGAAGACAATCAAGGTAATACCCAGCATTCCATAGCCAGCTCGACTCAACTAATAGCTCATTAGACCTGCGAGTCCCTCTCACCGGTTGACGCGTGCTCTCTCACCGTCACAACCACAGTAACAACCATCACCCCCTCGGCCACCGACGCCACCGCATCTCCAATCGAGCACTACTGGGACTGGGACGGCCAACACAACTGGCTCGAAGTGCAGCAGTCGATTCTCGAAGGGCTGGAGACCGTCTCACCGTCAACAACAACAACCACCACGAGCGAGAGCACAACATCTGTCCCTGCCACGATAACAGCCGTCCCGTCCATGCCCACGACATCTCAAGAACCCGTAAGACTGACTCAAGCACCACCAACAACGACCGTTCCAACGGTCACAACAACTGATCCGGCACCAATCATCACGGTGATCACTCTTCCTACAACGCTGATTACATTGAGGAAGTATCCCTGTACACCATCGTATGTTTCCTACCCTGGTCTTTTGAGATAAAGGTAATGAATGGCTAATAATATTTCAGATTCAACATATGGCGCGACCCGCAATGGCTCTGCTACTGTCCGAAAACAACATCTTCATCGTCAACGACCCTCTTTGTACCAGGTATCACGAACAATCTATGTCGGTATACGACCATCCCGGACCCAGCTCCTAGCATGTCAATTTCTTATATACCAAAGAATTTCAGCAACGATGATTAACGGATTGGATTTATCTTGTTTTCTTTTTCTTCATTGTTTAGACTACGTTTTACTGGTGAGGCTATTTGATTTCTATTTCACCCAGAGGTTTAGTCCAAAACAAGTCAGTTCCTGTCAATACCAATGTAAATCTTCATTCATTTCCTCTTTAAAACCACGCTCGATCTTAGCTGTACTCAATTAACGTAACCATATCGTGAAAGCAGCAGCTCTATGCTCAGAAAAGTAACTAGATTAAAGATTACTCGCGATTCTGTCATAACCATTCATCTTCTTTCTCCCCTCCTCCGGCTTTTTATCAACGTCAACATCAATCCCATTTATCCCACCCATTAATAGCACCGTCTAAATTCCCTCCCCGGAACAAGATCTCACCAACACCCCACCAACACATCCTGGACATCCCCCCTCCTCAACGCCGCATAAACCTCTCCAATCCGCGACCCAATCGTCTTCTTATCCGCCTCCCCCGTCTCATATGTCGGATGGTCCACAATGCCCCGGAAAAGCGGCACTCCCAGGGTCTCCCGCACAAACGAATAGAACTTCAGGCTCGCGTGGCACAGGTACTCCTTGGTCGTGGGGGCCGTCAAGAACTGTTCTCTAGCCTGCGCATAGCTGACAACCAGCGCCTCGGACACCTGGTTCTGCCATTCGGGGACGGCCTGCGCCTGCAGCGTGCAGGAGGTAGAGGAGTTGGTGAGGTGCACGAGGCTGCCGAGGGTGTAGGTGGTTGCGACGCGGGCGCGGTCGGTCAGGTCGTGCGTCGAGTTGCGCGACCAGTGCTGCATGAGCATTTCCCAGATGGAGTCCTGGACGGACGTGTCGGTGGCGCCGACGGCGTCCGAGATAGCGGCGACCTTGGGCTTCGCGGACTTGACGAACTCGACGTGCAGGGCGCGGAGGTCCAGCGCTTGACACAGCACGTAGAGGTAGGTGGCGGCCATGAGGGAGAGGATTTCGACGGAGTCGGAGGCGTAGCGGGCGGCGATGAAGGCGAGGGAGTTGAGGGCCTGGTTGTGCATCTCGGCGGACTGGACGTGGTTGGAGACCGGGTGGTTGAGGAAGCCCAGCTCGGAGATGTACGAGGCCATGTTGATGTCGACGCCCTTGAAGGCGAAGGAGAGGGAGGGGTCGTCGATGGCGAGGTTGGGAGGGAGGCCGTTCGAGAGCATCGGGTTGATGATCTCGGAACATTGTGCGAAGAACATCTTGCCTAGCATTTGCATGGCGCTGGAGGTCTTTTCCATGGCGGTGGTGACGGAGGCCGCTTGGAAGTTGCCGCCGTGATGGATGCGCGCCTCCACCGGGTCCAGGAGGGGGTTGTCGGTGGTGGAGTTCAGCTCGACTTCGACTTGCTTGAGCGAGAGGGCCATGTTTTCGATCTGAGGGCCGATCCATTGGCTGGAGGTGCGCAGGGCGTAGCGGTCCTGCGCGAGGCCTTCGTTGCCGCCTTCGTCGCCGGGGTGGGCGGTGGTGGCGAGCTTGGAGTCGGTGAGGAAGCCGAAGATGTTGGCGGCGGCTTCACGCTGGCCTTCGTGGGGACGGGCCTCGGCGATGAAGGGGTGGTAGTTGAAGCGTGTGCCCAGGAGGGCTTCGGTGCCCATGGCTGTGAGGACTTGGGAGAGGAGCACGAGTTGGTTGGCTTCGAAGAGGACGAGACTGGCGGCACCAGCGCTGAATGCGGTGCCGTTCAGCAGGCCCAGGCCTTCTTTGGGTCCGAACTCCAGCGGGGACAGGCCGAGTTCCTTGAGGGCGAGGTTCGAGGGGAGGGTCTCGCCCGTGGCGTCCTTGTAGATGGCGATATCCGGGTTACCTTCCAGGGCGCCGGCGATGTAGGCCAGCGGCGTCAGGTCGCCCGAGGCGGAGATGCTGCCGCGCAGAGGCACGACGGGGGTCATGCCGTTGGCCAGTAGAGCCAGGATATGCTGGACAACTTCAGGTCGCACGGCGGAGTGGCCGCGCAGCAGCGAGTTGCAGCGGGTCAGCATGGCGGCCTTGACGACGGGGACGGGCATGCTGTGGCTCTTGAGTCCCGGGATGGGCTTGCCACCGCGATCGCTGGGCAGCACGACGGCGGCATTGTGATGCTGGATCAGCGCCTTCTGCAGCGCCGGATAGTCGTTGGTGCGAGTGTCGGCGCTGCCGCCAAAGCCGGTGTTGACGCCGTAGATGATTTCCCCGGCGGACAGTTTCTGGCTGAGCAGATTCACGCTGCGGGTCATCACGTCCAGCACGCGCTGGTTGCCCGTGATGGTGGCAGGTACATCGTGGCTAGAAATGGGTCTCGTTAGTTCGCGTTCACTTTCCAGGTTTCTGCAGTCGCATGAACCGGTTCAGAGGCGGGTCCAGTTGGGTCTGGACGATCACTCGTCCCGATCACGATGACGACAAGGAAAAGCCACATACCGAGCCACGGCGTAGACCGAGCTGAGGTCCAACGAGCTGCCATCCAGCAAGAAGCCCTCGGTGGCCTTAAGGTCGCGCAATCGTTGGCAGGCGGCCAGCACTGACGCCGTGTAACCGGAGCCCGCGTGGGAGGCCGGATCGCGACACAGAGAGACGGCGGTCGGTTCACCCATGGTGGATGGGAGATAAATGTACAGGAGGAGAATTAGGATAAGGACGAAGACGATGACGGACAACATGATAGAGAAAAAGAAGCCGAGCTGACGGTCTGGGGTCCAGGGTTTATAAGGTTACGCGGCCAGGATGACCCGGCAATCCATCGTGCGATAAGTAAGGCAGTAAATTCCACAGGCATTGACTAACGATACACACTATCTAGTGGTTCTGCAGGGCCCGGAGCCAATTCGCAACTCAATCGCAGCTCGACGGTGTATGGCCTTCGGTCCTGGATCGAGTCCACCGATCGACACGTCGCATTTGGATCGCCTCCATACCGACCGGCGGATTGACCCGCCCATAGAACAGCCCAGGCGCCAGCGATCAGGCCAGTCCTCGACGCCGGAAAGCCGCATGCCACATCCCAAAAGAGCTCGAATATACAGAGACGACTGCGAGAATCGAATGGCTCGACTGAAGCCGCGGAAAATCGACTGTTGACCGCCAGAGGGGCAGCGCGAGTCGCCGTGCATTAGGGCTTCTTGGCTGCCCGTGACTGGCCACGGCTTATCCACGGCTGACGCACATGGCAAGGGGTTTGTCCTTGCGCCTGGCAGAACTGGCCCGGTCGCATCGACTCGTCGCTCTCCCTTGCATGATCGCTGAGATCCGGCATTGGCTGAACATGGGCTTGGTTTAGCAGCATCGGTTCACATTGGCGCTGGCAGCGACCGTTCAACGTCCCGGGGACAGCCGGTGTTTTGGGTCTGGTAATCCAGACAGGCACAGGCACAGGGACAAACACTCCAGGAATGTGGCTCGAGGAATGTGAACCGCTCACATGGCCGCGTTGCAGACTGAGTCAAGGGCCAATAGACTCCAGGGGGCGCATTCCAGACAAAGGCCATGTCGCACCGTCCACCGCGACGAACTCGTCCGGTCACACGGCTCTCGCTCACGAGGGAACTCACCGATCGGATGGTACCGATGCAGGACCATGGATCGGACTCATCTTTCTGATTTCCAATTGCGCTGCGTCAAACACGAGTTGCCGCGCTTGTCCCAGTCATCCGTGTAACCTGCCTTTGTTGGCCGTCGTGTCGGCGAATATCAGACCCAGACATGCGCTGCGATCGCGACCAGACACTTGGAGCTATTGACTGCGCTGCAGACTTCAGCGACAGCCACGGCTGACGGTCTGTATTTGCCCATGCAAGTCATGTCCGACCGTGCGACCGCGTGGCGGGTCTGCGTCCGTCTTCCCTCTTCCGGACCGTGACTTCAATATATTGTCGATCGACGTGATGCACTGCAGCGACGTCGAGATTCAACCATCACCGCACCCTGTCGGCTGTTTGTGTTGACGGAGCACAACGCAGAGATTCGGACGAGTCAAGTCAATCTGGCGCCATGTCTGAGTCTAGAATCAATCGACCTATTTTAAGAAAAGCGGCGGTCAGTCAGTCCATGGGCAATAGTCGGAAAACTAAGGGAAGCGAGCCTACTCCCGAGTAGAGCAGGACCGGAAGGGAATGGAAGAGAAATCCATCTGCCTTTCGAGACGGTGGATCGAAGAGCGACCGAAAGTCCCTTCCATCGTCTTCCATCCGGGGAGTCCGCCAGGAATAGGGGTTCCCAGGGGATTATAGAGGACCCTTGGGAGGCGCCGTAATATCGCCAATGGTCAGACCGGTCAGCCCATCAGACCATCCGATATTACTTTCAGCCTGTATATTGCCTTGGCATCAGCCATGGACCGGTGCAATAACATGCCGCTTATGGCCAAAAGTCCCGCGAAGACGGCGTCTACACTCGACAGAGTAGGCAGTCCAGGAGCTCTGATCGTCCGAGGGGCCAACCCTGGATAATTTCTGGCCAGTGATCGACGGGCACCAACGCGCCCCCGGTCAATATCATTGATTGAGTATAATCAATGCCTTCATCTCTTTTAATATACGAACCGCCGGCGGGCCGACTATTGTTTGCCGCCGACGACGACCACCAACGAGTGGGCGGCGAGCAAGTGGAGGCGTCATTTATCAGTCGGCTAATAGAACTGAATCATATGGATTGCACCGGAGCAGCGTACGAGTACGGAGTAGGCCCTCGACGGAGCATCCGTGCTCCTGTCTTACTCGGACTGGGGCCGAATCCACTCCAGCGGCCAGCAGTCGGAGTCAAGCATTCGCAATCCGACTCCAGTTCGTCGGATGCGAAACCCTCAAACCCTGAATCAAGCCTGAGACGGCAGTCCCTGGCCGACCCTGAACGGCGCAGGAGGCAAATGAAAAGAGGAACCGCCAGTCTGAAATCGGAGTTTTCCCACCAAACAGGCGGCCGAGAAAATCTGTGACGGCAGATCGACCCACGCGATCTGATCGGCGCCTTTTTGCCAGGCCACAACGGGCGAGTCGCGGCGAAATGAAGCTGAAACACGGTCCCTCGCCAAGCACGCCGGCGCAACACCATCACAGGAACTCTCGGAGCAGCTGGCGGACAATCAGGTCTAATCCCCTTGTCCAGCCCTCTCCGTGCGGGCAGGTCTGGCCCTCGACGTCCCCGCCGGTGGAAAAAGCCAAGACGTCGAAATGAAGCTAAATTATTTAGATGAAACGTCTTTCTTGGCACGAGGCTTGGCAGGGCTTCGCTATCTTACGAGACTCCACTGGGGAGTCGTTGGACGTCTGGATGTTCGTTGTATAAAAACCCCCGCTGACTGCCCGGCCTCAGTCTGACTTTCTTCTTGTTTCTCAAGCCTGGACAGCTGCATTCTTTGTGTTCATTCTCTCTCTTTCTTTTTTTAACCCTTACTTTCTTTTACCGTCCTACGGACACTTCCATTCTTTACTATCAAAATGAAGACCACCGCTGGATTGCTCGCTCTGGCAGCGGCTGCTAAGATGGCCAACGCCCACGCCACCGTCTTCGCCGTCTGGATCAACGGCGAGGATCAGGGCCTGGGTAACACCGACTCTGGCTACATCCGTTCTCCCCCCAGCAACTCGCCCGTCACCGACGTCACCTCGACCGACATGACCTGCAACGTCAACGGCGACAAGGCCGCCGCTAAGACCCTCTCCGTCAAGGCCGGCGACAAGGTCACCTTCGAGTGGCACCACGACAGCCGTGACGCCGGCGACGACATCATCGCCTCGTCCCACGAGGGTCCCGTCATGACCTACATGGCCCCCACCGAGAAGGGCTCCTCCGGCAAGGGCTGGGTCAAGCTCGCCGAGCAGGGCTACGACAAGTCCAGCGACAAGTGGGCCGTCGACGACCTGATCGCCAACAAGGGCAAGCACTCCGTCACCATCCCCGACGTCGAGGCCGGCAACTACCTGCTGCGCCCTGAGATCATCGCCCTGCACGAGGGTAGCCGCGAGGGCGGTGCTCAGTTCTACATGGAGTGTGTCCAAGTCAAGGTCACCTCCGACGGCTCCAAGACCCTCCCCGCCGGTGTCTCCATCCCCGGCGAGTACAAGGCCGACGACAAGGGTATCCTGTTCGACATGTACGGCGACTTCGACTCCTACCCCATCCCCGGCCCCGCCGTCTGGGACGGTGCCTCCTCCGGCTCCTCCGGCTCGGGCTCCTCGTCCGCTGCCGCCGCTCCCTCCACCACCGCCGCTGCTGTCTCGACCTCCGAGGCTGCTGCCCCTGCCACCTCCGAGGCTGCTGCCACCACTGAGGCCGCCGTCTCCTCCGCTGCCCCCGTCGTCACCGCTGCCCCTACTACCCAGGAGGCCGTTGTGACTGCTGCCCCCGCCCCCGTCGAGTCTGAGGCCCCTGCCCCTGCTCCCAGCAGCTTCACCACCTCCGTCCGCGCCGCTACCTCCTCCGCTGCCCCCGTCAGCTCCGGCGTCGCCGGCTCCGGCTCCAACAAGATCTACCAGCGCTGCGGTGGCATCAACTTCACCGGCGCCACCGGCTGCGAGAGCGGCCTGGTCTGCAAGAAGTGGAACCCCTACTACCACCAGTGCGTTCAGGCTTAAATGTCTGACCTGGTGTTTTGAAGGGTGAGGGGGAGAACATAGACTAGAAACCGTTTCTAGCGGTTGTAGTTTAGATTTCGTCCGGCTTTTCACTAGTTGAGAGCCTATATATTCATCTTTTTGCTGTCCATATATGTATCCTTCTACTATGTATTGATTAATTTATTAGTAATCTTCTACATTCCCTCTGGTCTTTCAGCGTAGTGCTGTAGCATGCCCATGAATTGACATGGATTCCGATACATCAAACTTTTTAACACGCCTTTCCCCCACCCTCGTTAGACTACTCAACCCGTGATTCCCTCATTCGTAAACATGACCCTCCGCGATATTTCTTACCACTTATCATGTCCTCCATGTCCGGTCCCTGCAGTAACATCAACCAGAAGTGTATTCTCTTTTTTTTTTTTTTTTCTTCTTCCAACTTTTGTGTACCAGTGACTTGTTAGGGTACTACTATCTATATTTATTATCATACTGGTGGCTGTGGTGGTGCTGCTCGCAACTATATATCCTGACATAGGTTCAACTTAGCATATAATGCGAACACGATTTTTAGTCACTCCAGCTACTTGCGTTTTCTGTTTCGTTATTAACTTCCCATTTTTTTTCCTGAATTAAATATCTAAGTACACTTGAAGCTCACATCGATAATTATTGAATAAGAATTATGACGAAAAAGTAGATTGCGCCCACCCCATTGAGCGGTGCAGCTGAACCTCGGTCCAGAATCCAAACCAGATTCCCAAAATAGCAACGCGAACATCAAATCCCATACACAGACATCCTAAGACGCCATCCGCTCAGTCCGAAGCGACAACTCTTTCACCAACTCAATCCCCGCCCGAGTCGCCTCGTCCAGACTCTCCCTCGGCAACCCCAGCAGCTCATTCTGCGCCTTCGCCTCCAACCCACCAGACCCACCCGGATAAAACACCCTCGCGTACAACAACTTGCTGAAACCCGCCATATTCCCGGTCTTCACCTGCGCAAGACCCTCCTCGTACCGCGCCTTCGTGTCCTGCTGCGTAATGGTCCAATCGGCGTCCACGGTGCCGGTCACGCGCTTGACGCTCTCGAACATATCTCTCTGGCTGAGGGCGAAGCTCTTGACGTACACGGCGTTGTTCAGGAAGTTCGACAGCGTCAAGCTGGTATCATTTTCGTCATCAGGAAACTCAGGCAAACTGAGAACCGTGGCCACAGCCCGCCCGACCTGCACCAACGTTGAAGTCGAAGTCATGGTATTCCCATCATCATAAAAAGTCAGGGCACGGTTATCGAAATCGAATCCAAACCGCGCAGCCCCGCCCGCAAGACTATACTCGTACCAGAAGCCACAGCAGACGCTGACCCACTGCATGCCCAGACTCTGGATCTCGTCGCGGCTGGCCTTTGCCACGGGGCCCAGCAGCGTGTCCTCGCCGAGCGCGACGTCCTCGATGTCGCTGCCGTAGCTGTTCGGCATGATGTAGGGGACGCCGGCGCGGGCGGCCGCTTGCACGAGCTTGCTGTGGGTGTCGCGGGGCGCGGTGGGGGACATGGTGATGATGAGGATTTGTTGGCCGGTGAGCGCGGCGGTCAGGGTCGAGGGGTCGGAGTAGTCGACGGGGGCGATGCGGATGCCGGGGGGCAGTTTGTTGGTGCTGTTGGCCCGGGAGAGCGCCGTTATGGTGTGTTTGCCGGTTTGGAGGAGGGCGTGGGTGATGTGCGAGCCGATGGTGCCGCCGGCCTGGGTGGGTTAGTTGGGTAGGTGGTTTGGGAGGGGGGGTGCTTACGCCGACGATGGCGACGCGTTCGATGGTGTTTCTGAAGCCAGAGGGCTGGGTTTGGGCGTATTGAGGCATTGTAGGTGGTTAGTTGGTGGGGGTGTAAATTGGTGTTTGGTATTATGGTTGAGGTGTTGAAGCTGGTGAGGGTGATGAGTGTTTGGCTATCCTTCTGAAGCAGGGTACACCTGTCTATTTATGCATTTCAGGCCCTGTCTCAAGCGCTGTGGTTCTCCGAGATCCTCTCGGTCTCAGCCTCGTCATACCTGGTTGTAGTCGTCAATCTCGGACAAAGTATATCCACATTGTAGAGGCTATCCGAGTTGGGTTGGTTGAAGCCTGAAACGTGATTCGATCGGAGATAGTACGATCGCCGGAGGTTGATAAGCCCGCGCTTCTCCGCCGCAGCAACCGCAGGGTGGGTCCATTCACGCTGTCTGATTGACTGGTGCGGTTGGAAAGGATCAAGTCCGCAATGGCCGCAGATAAAACCGCACAAGATGGCATTGACGATGCCGACAGACAGATGGAGCTCCGATTACGTCTCCGACCTTTAGAAAATTACACCAGAGTTGAATAATCAGGAGTGAATCAACTTCCACCGATACACGCACTAGAACTGGACATCAGGACCGAGCATGAACGAAAACGGCTCGATGAAGAATTGATCCCAGTCCACCGCCCAATCCATGTCTGACGCAGCAGCATTAGCTTCAGAAACCGGCGGTGTCTGGAAGAATTCATAACCCGCCTCGACAGCTTCTAGCTGGGCAAGTTCTCTTCGCTTTTTCGCCACATTAAGGCTGAGGAGGTGTCGCGCCATGGACAACGCCTCCCGTGTTAGCACCGTATCGGCAGCCTTGACAAGGTTCTCCAGGCCCTTAAATGCGGCACCAATGTGGGCGGAGGCCGGCGGCGCGTCAATGGCCAACAGGATGCACGTATACTGGAAGACGCTGCCGATGACGTTCCAGAACAGACGACCCTCGCTGGCTTGCTGCTGGGCTGCCTCTATCGCGGAGTTACCGTTAGCAATTACCAGAGTAACGGCATCGTCCGGTATGCGGACTTTGAGCTGGTAAAGACGTCGGTAGAAGCAAAACGCAATCTCCGCCTTGGTCACCACGAAAAACGGATGGCTAACTTGGAACTCATCGAGCGCCTTGAGATGTGCCAAGAGCTTCTCACTCGGAGTTACATGCGGCAACTCGATCTGGAAGGGAGAATTGGGCGATGGAATGATCTGGATCAGTTGGACGAACTGGTCGGCGACGGACCCTGGGATCGAGATGATAGGCTGACAGGTGACGGTCCGGAATGCGACGGGCGAACGATCGTACTCATACGACAGCATATTATGCGCGGCCCACGAGATCCAGAAGATCCTCCGCAGTCGGTCTGCATCATGTCCGAGGGCAGCGGCGCCGGCGAGGGACGCCATCTTCTTGACGTTCTCTTCCTCATGCAGCCCGATTGCTTCGCAGAGGTGCATTTGCGTGCACGAGGCGATCCAAGCATTGCTGGGTCGAGTCGTTGCCCGGAGATAAAACACCCGCAAACCCCATGCGACGATGTGGTCAATTCCATGCCAGCGCATGGAGGCCGGATCATCGAGGATGGCCTTGGCGTACTGCACGAGGTCCGACTCCCGTGGATGTCTGCTGGGAGAGAGGAACGATCCGACAGCAGCGACGCCCGCAGCCACAGCGGCAAAGGCGACGGAATTGCTGCCCGAGTTCTGGTAATAATCGCGGCATCGCTGGGCGTAGATTCTCGGGTCTATCATGTCGCCGATGGGACCGAATACCGAGAAAAAGGCGGCCGAGAATTCCCCGAGGTCTTCCTCCGAGATGAAAGTGCCCAGAAAGCAGTGCGCATGGGATGCCTCCTCGGGGCGAATGCCGAAGTTGTACGCGAACGAGCGCATCTTTGGAGGGCTGTCGGAACCGAGAGCCACGCCCAGGATGTGCGGGAATGCCATGGCCGCCGAGGCCCCGGAGTATCTGAGCTTCTGCGCGTCGAAGATGCCCGGGGACGCGCTGGCCGCCACGACGGGACTATTATTCGACGAGCCTTCGCCTTCGCGGCGGTCTTGCTCCGCATGGGGCCGGCTGCTCGGATTGTGGTCTGTGGTAGCTCGGCTCGTCAGACGACTTTCACCGTCGAGGCTGACGCGCTTGTTTTCGTCGGTGTATCTGCAGTTGTAGCCGTAGGTGGTGCACATGCCACAAGGATAGACGGTGTCGCATTTTCGCTTGCGCTGATGGCAGGGGATGCATGCCTTCATGGCACGCTTGCGCTTGGCGATTGTTGTCGACATGACTGGCAAGTGATGAGTTCAAATGTCGCTGCTGTGGAAATAGAACTGCAGATTTGATCTTTGGGCCAGCATTTCGAGGTCAGATGGAGGCGATTATTGTATGGATTATTTCCCACCAGCCAGCGACGGTGTTCGTAGATCGGTAAACATGGTGTGGTGTATCAGAATAGCGAATTCTTAGAGGAAGTTGATCAACGCATCCTGACATGTCCCACGTGACCCAAAGCGCGTAGTGCTAAAGTGGTCAGATCTCGAGAATGATTCGGGTTTTCTTCGACATTATGGGAGGACTTGGAGTCCTTGATGACCGCTTCTTCGGTAATATTCTTTTCCTCTCGATTCTCCTCGATTTCTCAAGCATTTTTGTGTTTTGCAAAGTATACATTCTTTTGAAGGCGGTAAGCAAGTCAACTTCCCCGAATACTGCTGTCATAGAACATACCGCCTTCCACACTGGGCGAGTCTTGTCACGTGAAGTGATTGCGATGTGTCAGCACAGCCTTAATGCCTCATTTCCCAGGCACTGATTTGCTATTCAAGGAAGTGGCTGTAGAATTGGACGAATGGATGCTTATATTCGGCAGGGAGATCGGTCAAAAATCCGATGGCATATTCCCAGTTCTCGGCCAGCCATCAGCCGACTATCCCGACCATGCGATTAGTCAATTGGAAGCAGTTAAATAGTTGATTAACTGATGATCCCATGGTTCGTTGGTTCCTGGTCTGCCCGGTTCGGATCATGACATCATCGCAGATCCGACCAGAAGAAAATCACCATCACATCCTCCACTTTGCTGATCACCCGTTGCTTGTAAATTAAAGATTTGCTATACCCCAGGATGTCGGCGCAGGGCATCCAGTCCGACGACTGGCCAGAGAATGTCGCCCACAGCCAGTCGGCTCACGAACATGGCGACCGTGGCCAACACGGCCACACCGTGCGCGAACGGGGGTTGAACACCGGAGTCAGGGTGATGGGTATATCACTCACATCCCAATTGAAGCCGAATTGGTAGCTAATATTTGCATGGAATGAACAGACGACGGTCGCCTCGACATCAAATTCCGGTCGCACAAACCCTGGCTCGCCAAACTCCTGCATCACATCGAACACCGCCGCCCGAAAGAGCCGCTGCGACAGCCCTCCGTCGTATCAACCACCGACGCGCCCTTCCCTCTGCGATTGAACATCGTCATTCAAGTCGTTGGCTCCCGAGGCGATATACAACCCTTCCTGGCGCTGGGCAAACGACTACACTCATGCGGTCACCGCGTCCGCCTCGCCACGCACCTCGCCTTCCGCGATGACATCCTCGCCCAGGGGCTCGAGTTCTTCGACATCGGCGGCGACCCGGCCGAGCTGATGGCGTTCATGGTCAAGAACCCGGGTCTGATGCCCGACATGCGGACCATCCGCAGCGGCGCGATCCAGCAGCGACGTCGCGAAATGAAAGCCATCTTCTCCGGCTGCTGGCGCTCCTGCTACGAGACCGGCGACGGAACAGGCCTGCACCATGTCCCGGACGATCCGTGGAGCGGGACCGTGGATGCTGAGAATCGGCCGTTCGTCGCGGACGCGATCATTGCGAATCCGCCGAGTTTTGCGCACATGAGCTGCGCGGAGAAGTTGGGCGTGCCGCTTAATATGATGTTCACGATGCCGTGGAGTGCGACCCAGGCGTTTCCGCATCCGCTGGCGAACGTACGGACCCAGTCGACGAAGCCCTCGGCGGCGAATTTTGCATCGTACGCCATCGTCGAGGTTATGCTGTGGGAAGGGCTGGGGGATTTGATTAATCGGTTCAGAAAGAGGGAGTTGGGATTGGATCCGTTGGATGCGCTTCGTGCGCCGAGTATCGCGTCGAGGCTAAGGATCCCGTATACCTATCTTTGGTATCTCTCCGCTCTTACTCCCCTCTATTCATCTAGTCATCAAGCTAATGTGAAAGGTCTCCGTCCCTCCTGCCCAAACCTTCCGACTGGCCCGACACCACCGACGTCGTCGGCTTCAGCACCCTCCCTCACGAATCGACCTACCAGCCACCGGACGACCTGGCCAACTTTCTCAAAGCAGGCCCTCCCCCGATCTACATCGGCTTCGGCTCGATCGTCGTCGACAACCCCAGCAAGCTCACGGAGATCGTCTTCGACGCGGTGCGCCAGACCGGCCAACGCGCCCTCATCTCCAAGGGATGGGGCAACATCGGCGGCGACAATCCACCCGACAACGTGCTCCTGCTAGGAAAATGTCCCCACGATTGGCTCTTCAAGCACGTCTCGGCCGTCGTGCATCACGGTGGCGCAGGCACTACGGCCACGGGCCTTCTCCTCGGCCGGCCCACCGTCATCGTGCCCTTCTTCGGCGACCAGCCATTCTGGGGATCGATTGTGTCGCGCGCGGGTGCTGGGCCGGCACCTGTGCCGTATAAACAGCTAACGGTGGAGAAGCTGGCCGAGGCCATTCAGGTCGCGCTGAAGCCTGAGACGCGGGAGAAGGCGGAGGAGATCGGGGGTGATATGCGCAAGGAAGATGGCGTGCGGGACGCGGTGGCGAGTTTCCATAGTCATCTCGACGTGGAGAGTCTAAGGTGCTCGATTTGTCCGGACCGCGTGGCTGTGTGGTTCATTCGACATTCCAATATCAAGTTGAGTCCGTTTGCTGCGGCCGTCTTGGTCGAGACGGGGCTGGTGAAGACGAGTGATGTAGTTCTGTACGACCTCCCCCCTCTTCTGGTTCATGTAAGACATCACTACTAATACCTACCACGCACAGATACCGCTCCAAAGAATACGACACAAACCGCGACCCTCGAGGCCCATTGACAGCCGGCGCCGAGGTTCTTTACGGCATCGTCACCGACCTGATCGCAGGCGTTGCCGGACTGCCAGCGAACATGGCCGAGATGTTCAGCCACGAGCCGCACGACCACCACGACGAGTTCCGGTCAGACTGTAAGGCGTGTGGGAAGTCCGCTCGGAAAAGCACCCAGAGCGATAGTCGGTCTGGGACTCGTTCGAAAGGGCATTCTCGAGGTCGGTCGCGAGCGCAATCGGCGCCAGAACGACATTCTCAGACTGCATCAAAGACGCAATCGCCTACCCACTCACACTCACACTCACGCTCTGACTCGAGGTCTTCATCTACATCTAATTCCCCTGCCTCCACGGAATACAACACCGCCGACGAATCGAACTCGAACGAAGAAACCACGCGAACAAGTCAATCGACACCGGAGCCACCGTCTCCTTCAACCCGCAATAACACAACAACAACCACAAACACAAACAACACATCAGAAACCCCCAACACCACCCCCGAAGACCAAGACCAAGAACAAGAAGACTCCAACACCGACTCCGACTCCGACACAATAACCCTCGGCTCCGAACTCGACCTCGAAAAGACCCTCACCCGGCACCAAACCACGCAAGAAAACCGATCCTCGACGCACGAAATGCTCCTCGAAACAAGCTACCACATGACGAAAGTAGCCAAACACGCGCTCGACTTCGCCATTCTCCTTCCGCACGATCTGACCCTGTCGCTGTCCAAGGGGTTCCATAACGCCCCGAAGCTGTACCATGATCGTACGGTGACCGAGACGCCGAGGGTGATGGGCGTGAGGAGCGGGTTTAGGGCTGCGGGGACGGTATGTTCCTATTTTCCTTTCATCAACTGTCGTACCGTGGAAGTAGCTAATAGGACATCCGGTGTAGGAATTCACACAAGGCCTCTACAACGGGGTAACAGGGCTCCTGACGCAGCCCATCAACGGGGCCAAAAAGACCGGGCCACGTGGATTCATCAAAGGAATTGGAAAAGGAATGGGCGGGGTGGTATTCAAGCCTGTTGCTGGTGCGTTTTCCTCCCTCTTAACCTGGAACCTCCCCTCCCTGAGCCTCCTTGCCTTCACCGAAAAGACATGACAAGGCTAACGCAAGACAGGATTCTGGGGCCTTGCCGGCTACCCACTCGACGGCATGCACAAGAGCCTACGAAAATCGCTTTCGAAGTCCAAAACGAAAGAGATCCTGAAGTCGCGGATCGCGCAGGGCATGGAGGACATGTGTCTTGCGTCGACGGAGGAGCGGGCGATGGTGATACGGCGGTGGGAGGAGTTAGTGAAGGCCGAGAAGGAGATGGAGAGGGAGGGTGAGAATGAGAATGGCAACGCGACGCAGAATGGGAATGGGAATGGGGTGAAGAAATATAAATATAGAAAGAACGGGATGCATGGGGATGATCATGCAGATGTGAGCGATGGGTTGAGGGGGTTGCATTGATTGGGACCCACTTGGGGGTATAACTATACTATACTTACACGGGGGTATGGTGTTTAGATTGATAAACGTACATATAGGGGATATAATTGGGATAATACGGAATAATACATCAGGCATATACTAAGGCAAGAAGGCGTCGAAGACCATTCCATTCAACAAAAGCTAGTGGACCACAAATACGTCCTGAAAATGTACCTAAACATCACGCCCAAGCAAATACATGACCCCAGAACCAAGCACAAAGATTTGAATCGCATCATATACATAACACCGAGACAATCACTCAAATCCGGAGAAACCAGGGTATGAAACGCCAATCCAACGACAATATCCACCCAAGCAAATACCAATACTCCGGTAAACCGACCAGACGCCATCACCAATGCGAACACCATCCGATGTAGTGCTGACAGAGATTCTCGAGATTAGTGGCCTCCTCAATCAGCTTCCTGACCTGGTCTTCAACTTCCAATTGGCCTTTTCTGAAATCCCGCCCGGTCAGCTTGTCCCGAACCCTCGTGAGGACTTCAATGGCGTAAGCATTGAGGCCCCCTTCGCCGGCTGCAGTATTGTTGTTCACTCCTTGTTGCGGCTGCGGATCAAGAACGCCGGCGCCGATGACAGACGACATATGAGAGGAGGGCACTGGTGTGGATTGGGCAAGATCTGCCAAATGATCGACCTCGCCGGGTTGTTGCGTAGGGTAGTGTGATCCCATTTGCCAATTCAAAAGCGGGTCGTGGAGGAACTGTGAAGATAAAATATTAGCAAGTCATTCGTACTAGATGCCAGAAATAAAAGACTATGCCGGGGAAGGCAAACATACCGCTGCAAGAATGGTCATAATTGAATCCTTATGCGTTCTCAGAACTCGCATGACAATTTCACACGCTGCGCGAAAGTTTCCTTCCAGATTCCCAACCCCCATGGCGACAACCAGCATGCGCGTAAGACGGAAAGGAACCCTTTCAGGATAGTTATCACGCTGCGACGCGACATCAAAGCAGTCGCCAAAATCAACATGCACGATGTTCCCGGTGTGGCGATGCAAGAGCAAGTTCGACGGATGTCGATCGCCCAGGCCCAGGATATACCCGACGATGGACATCACGGCCAAGGAGCGTGTGTAGTGAGTTCGATGGCTCAGCCAGGCTTCTGAACTGGTGTTTCTCAACCACAGTACTTGGTAGAGGTCTTTGCCTTTTGTGTTGGCCAGAGCATTTTGGAAAACCTCAACTTTGGCGAGTAGGGGTAGCTTATCGTAGTCGGAACTCATCCGCAGCATGAGCTGGTACTCGAGGTTCACGGGTATCTGGCGGGTTTCGCGATACTCTTTGACCAGGCCGTGGAAGGTATCGCTATTTGAAACCCACCCTAGAAGACCCGAGCTTTGAGATAGCGGAATAGCTGGGAAAGGTTGGACCACTAGCTGCCGCTGAACACTGTCCGAATCACCTGCGAAGAGGGTGTTGACAAGACCGAAGAGTTGCATGACACGCTCGTCCTGGCGGATATCCTCTTGGCCCTTCAGAAGGTACAAATAAACGTTTCCATCATCGCCAACAATCTTTAGCTTGCGTGGCCGCTTTTTGCTCTGGAAAACCTGTAAATTGGGATCGAAGCGCACAACCTTGACTACCGAGCTGGGCTGGTTGCGATAGGTGCCGGGAACTACAATATCAAGATTCTCACAGGTTTTAAGCTTCGGCGAGATTGTTCCCAGATCAAGCTGAAGCATCAAAGGCCGTTGATCGCGAATGCGGCGATAGACAGAACTGTACAGGCTCCATGCGTGGTTGAGGTGCCCGATTTCGTCGGTTTCCAAATACGCCAGGCAGTAGTGATTCGCCTCTGTGAGACTGCGGCCAAAGGAGTGAACGAAGGCGACTTCGTTTAGCGTCACTGGGCCTGCCTCCATCATTGCATGCAAAGGCTGAAGTATTCGGAACATCCCGTGGATATTCTTATGGCTGAAATACATCCTGGAAGCATCCTCAAGCCCCTCGAACCAGAGTTCATACCACAACGCGGCAACGCGAATTAGCTCGTGGCTGACTACGTCAGCCTGCAGAACGAGCGTTGGGCTATGTCGCCGCATGCTTCCAATAATATCGCAAGCAGATCCTGAACGCCGAGCAACCCGAGACTTCATCGCGACCGTCAATGGATATATTAAGGCCTGCGGATGGGACTTGGCCACCTCCGTGAGCAATCGCTGCACACTGGCTCTCACAAGTTGAGTAGGGCTGGTGATACGAGCGACCAACTGAGGACTAACTCCAAGCCAGGCATCTAGACCGATAAGTGAGAAACCTTCAATGATTGCGTTGATCACCTCTCGGTCGTTGCCATGCTTAAACCAAAGATTCAGGATTCTGAGAACATCCTGCAAAGGTGAGGTGGAGGACAAGGAAATGGACTTATAAAGTGCCTCTATGGCCGTAATAATGAAGCCACGAAGTGTACTCTCAGGGATTTGTTGGCTTGGGGAGGCGTCTCTGGCAGTCAATCGTGCTGTCTTGTAGGCGGCCAGGGCCCAAACATGGCATGCCTTGTAGGAATTGCGATCGTTTGTCATTGATGCGTGGTAAGCGCCCAGGATTGCGTCGATCTTTTTTTCAGTCCAGTCTCCCTGGTTCAAAGCTGTCTGCCAGATTGCGAGAGTGCGATAACACTTCGAAACAACTTTCCTGGGGTTTGCGAAGCTATTCACACAGCCCGACTCTTTGGCTGGAGACATCGAACCTTTGGCATGAGAGAGCTGCTGTTCTAATTCTTTTGTGAGCAATTTCAATCCATCAAGTGCTTCCCGTTGACACCCAAGCTGCCAGTCAATCTTGAGACGAGCAAGCTTGATCTCAGGTCGCGATAACCGCGGAGCATCGGATGTGGCCTCCTCAATGGATCGTATCGTACTTTCGGCCAATTTCAGATGATTTTCCTTCCGACACATGTTGGCAAACTTGATCCAAACCGCAAGGTCCTCAAGAACCGAGCACCCAGAAAGAGCCCGCAAGTTCAAAATACGCTGCCAGACTTCCACACTTCGTTGGCACCCCAGGAGGCGCTGGTTCCACATCTCATGGATCTGCCGTCGCTTCTCCGAGTCGCGAGACTTCTTGTAGATGATGATTTCATCCAGTTCAGCTAGCATTTGCAGGCGTACCAAGACATCATACGAGCGACCATACGATTCATCAAGCATAACCGTAAGCTCGGGGTCCAACCTCTTTTGCGCTTCCGAGATGTGCACAGCAGCGATATCAAATTCATCATGATGTACTGCGAGCACAGCACCGAAAAAACTCCGATCTGCAGTCCCAGGTTTGATGCCATGCAGCAGAGTCTGTATGAGGTCCCAATTCTTGAGTCGCCATGCCGCAGTAACAGCCAAGGGTGCAATGGCTCGCTGGTGCTCAAGAGATGCGTGGCTCCATTTCTCTTCCGAAATGCCGGAGAGAGCCTGCCAATCCTGAAGCGCATGCAAGCAACGAATCTTTCCAAGAGTGATGGACCAGTCTTCCTCGTCTTCAGTACTCGGTCGAGCTTTCTCCCGTTGCTCATATGAAGTCAATGCGGTTTTCCAGTAATGCAAGTTCTCGAGCCAGTTTTCCTGAGTGCCACTGTTCCCAAGTTCGTGGGAAGTGCGAAGAATACCATGGGCGGAATCGGGTTGTTGAAGATTGTTGTTAATTGCCATCAGTGTCTCGAGCGTTTGCATGTTTTGCTCCTCGTCAAAGTGCAATTCCTCGTACCGGAGAGCCTTGGCGTATGCGTGGGACTTCATTGCGTGATATGACAGTTCCTGCGTTCTGATGGGAAGAACCTTGTCAGTTCTATCCATAAACTCCGCTAAATTCAGAAGCGTGGAAACAATCTCGTGGGGTGCAGTAGGTGATATGAAGGCATTATTCAGAGCTTCAGAAAGGCTTTGTTGGTATTCCTGGGGAAGGGCGGTCCAGCACGAGGCAAAGGCTGTGTTAAATAGACTCTTCCCCAAAGGGTAGTACAACTCCGCAAGATTCGCACAAGCCCGGACAGTCGGACAGGAAGATTCCTCCAGTAGATGCATTGTCAACTCCTGCATCCACTGCTGCCAGTCTCGAGTGGTGGAGACGCGCGAAGTATCCCAAGCATTTTTGAGACGCTTTAGGTTGATATTCAATTCTTTTTGCCGAGTGTGAGGCCGTGCACAGCCAGCTTCGCTGCGTTCGAACAGGCTCCGCGAGCCTGAGCGTGAAGGTAGGCTTTCTCCATTCTGAAGCTTCGGTACCAGCGTTGAGTACCCGTCGTGAACGATATTGTGACGTGTGAGTGTTCTGTTGATAGCGCGAGTATAGCATATAAAGTCAGGTCCCATAATATGCACAAGGGCGCAGAGACATTCCATACTGGCATGCACTAAAACATGGTCTTTACCCGCAAGAACACCAGTCAGAGTGTGAATTATAGATGACGCATGGTCGGAGAAATCGACTTCATCTGACAGATCCGTGACGCAATCGATAGCTGACTTGCGGAGTTCTGTCGAGTGGCTTGAGCTGGAAATAAGCTGTAGCAAGGCAGGGATAATGCAATGCATATATTCCTCCACCGTACCACCAAGTGAAGCAATTAAATGGAGGACGCGCTGCGCTGCAGACGATGCCCCTATTTCAAGAGTAGCAATCATCAAAGGGAGCAGCGCGCTGAGGTGCCCCTTCATTTCATTCCCCATATGTATTGATAAGGTTTCTATCAATGAGGCAAGAGGCGCTTGATTCATCTTGTCCCAGAAGCTCTGAATCGTTTTGATAACATCAGATAGGTAAGGACGAATATGGGCCCCGATCACATCCACGAGAGCACTTAGCCGGCTGAAGTAATATCCCAACGTTTCGTGAGAGGACGCTTGGATCACAGAGATGAAGCATGGTATGACTCTATCGAGGAAGGATACGCATGCCATTCCCGTGACTTTGCAAACCATGACCATGGCGTCTATGGCAGATGGGTGAAACCGTTTCAAGGAGGTTTGAGCCAAGACATTGTTCAAAAGGGCATCAAAGACGTCTATTCGATAATGTTCTGTGTCGTTCAGGTCGAGTGGGCGCATGGTGTAATCACTGTTTGGCTTTTTGGGAGCCTGGTTGACGCGATGCATTTCTAGCGTGGACTCATTGGATTCAAAACATTTGACTGGGTCTAGAGCGCCCAGAGTCCCAAGGAGCCTTATTGTGGACAATCGAATAGACTCTACTTCTTCGACCTTAACCATCTTGGTGAGAGCAGGCAGGAGCTCGGGATACTCGACGTAAGGGTGGATAGTGGAACCCGAACTTTGCACAATTTGACTAATAGCTTCCAGGGCCGCTTCACGTCGAGTATTGGAGGTCAGACTTGCGAGAGAACACAACACATTGGGCATCAATCTTGACCCGTACTCGCGCATCGATGGTCCCGCAACTTTGAAAAGGTTCCCAATGGCCTCCAAGGTTGCAGTTGCGACAGCCTCGCTATCATCTATGGCCCTAGGTAGTAGGACATCCAAAATTGGAGGGACGTATGCCTCTAACAGCGATGTGCTATTGGCGGCAAAAGCATTGATCATCTTAAGTATCTCTAGCCTCTGGGAAACAGACTTGGTCAACATCAGACCCGTGAGTAAATTAAGAAGAACCTTTCGGAGAGACGGCAGGACATAGGCAGGATTAATGCTCGATAAGCGCCCAAGTATACACATCGCTGCGGTTCTCACAGGGAAAGACTCGTCATTGATCCCCAGAAAAAGGGAGCGGATGTGTTCCGGTTGTGCAAGCCATCTGTCAAAATCGCTGGAAAATGCCAATAGCACGGCTTCTCGAATGTTTGGATCGGGGTCTCCCATAGCGAGTGAGATGAGTCTCCTGATAACGTCGGAAGGAATGCGATGAATGTGTGGACGCTTGAGCAAGAGCTCGCTCAAGAGATATCGACAGCAAGTCAATGCGGCAGTTTTCCGAACCTCCGAGTTGTCGTGCTCCACGTACATGAACATGGCCCTACAGACAAGATCATGGGTTGAAAGACACCCAAAGTCAAAGTCTCCTAACACTTTGAGAGCAAAAACGATCGTTTCCTCCGACTGGTGAGTCAGGGTGCAGTTGTCCTTGGTTCCAGCTTTCCCGGGCCAATTTGTCTTCGAGTCACTCCGTGGGCCGTTGTCGCGGGCGAGAAGTATCTTATCCAGAAGGGCAAGGGTATCTTCCTGGATGGAAGGCTTTAGGGAAGGAATGTGCTCTGCTGTTGTTTCTAGGGAATCTCGAAGCTCCTGGGTTAAAGGGCGAGTCAACATTGGCCCAATAAGTCCCTGGGCGTAGATTGAGAAGGTAGGACCTAGCGCTAGAGATGAACTGCGGATGCAGCTCAGGATTGATGTGTCATTGGCATGTGTGTGATGTTTTCCCTTCACCCGAAGTCCTTCTCGAAGGTAATTAGAGATATCACTCAAATATGGGGTCATCGCATCACCCAGAGCAATCACCATCTCTCCAATTGTATAGAAGACGGCGTCCCGTTCCTTACTGCTCTTCAATTGCGCCTTTAGGACAGCCATGGACGGTTGTAGGTAATTATGCGCAAATACGGCTGGATATTGAATGGCGAGGGCGGGTAGAGTCTTGATCAACTGCTCCTGAATCTGGGAGTTTCGGTGGCTGCTAAGCAGCAGTATGAGGTGACAGGTAATCTTGTATCGCTCGTTGGTGAGTATACCACGGTGGATGGATAATTTCTTCCAGAGCAACAGCGATCCAATGATCCATTGAACATCGCTCGATTGGAGCCCGAGGAGTATGTCTTCGTGAAAACGGTTGTACCATTGCCGACCGAGGCATTTGTCTCGCGCGCTGGCTAAACTCAGACACTCCCCGGTGGCCTCACTAGCTGTCACCCGTACGAGCGGGTCAGAATCGCGAAGTCCAATCCATACAAATTCGAATACTTCAACAGCATGGGTGAGCATCAAGCCAGGGGCATTGTCCGCCAGCGCCTTGATAATAAGGAATGCAGCCAGCAGCCGGTTGCTGGTCTTTCCTTCGGACTGCAACCACTCCAAAGCCGACCGTACCTCACTTCTCACCAGCTCCTTCGCCAGGAATTCGCTTTGGGGAACGAGGCGCCCTAATGATTTTGAGGCCGAAATTAGAATCCGGGGATCGTCATTTTGTAAGGCCCTGTTAAGAAAGCTGGCAAATCGGGGGACAACTTGGGCTGCGTTGCCTGGGATGACATCTGTCAGGCTATCTAGTGCCAGGAGCCCAGCAAGAGTTTCATTCGGGTCACCATGCAGGATCAGCTGCCCAATAGACCTGCACACGGTGTCACAAAATTCTCTAAGCTGTTCTGTCGGTTTATCTGCGTGGTTTGGATTAGTACCAGTGCCAGATCTTGCTTCCCCGTGCTTTCTGCCAGGGCCTTACCTCTAATAACCAGAGTTACTTGATCACGCAATTGCTTGCACGCTTCTCCTTGGACTGTCTTGTTCTTTGATTTCAGTCCTTCGCAGATCCCCGTCAAAAGCGGGTCAATTCCAGTTCCCCCCATGTCTGCGGCCAATGCTTGTCATACACTGGATATAGGTGTGAATGTGAGTTGTGAGTTGAAGTAAAGCGAACAAGCGATCTGGCCGCCGAGGTGAAGGCCGACCGTGGAGATCGCCCTCTTTGTAGAGGATCACATCAACAAGAGATTTTGAAAGTGAAAGCTGTCTATGTCGTAGATCAAAAGCCTTGGACACGAAGAGCAGAGAAGACAATATGAAAGAAACGGACTTGAGCAACGATCGGATAGGATCGGGAATGGTGGAAGCTGAGGAGTGCTCTCTACACCGTCCCCTCAGCAGTGGAGACCCGGTATTTGAGCCAAGCAGCGAAGAAAAGCCTCACCCCCACTGACCAGAAGGAAGGAAGAACGACGGAAGAAGGATGGAAGAAGTCGAGGGACTTTCCAGACGCGTGGAATGCAGGCACTCTTCTCAACAGGGTAACACGCTAACGCGATTGGGAAGCTCGTTCCTGTTAGTGCCTGACAACGTGAGATTTTGCGGCATTTTTCGGTCGCGCCACAGACAAAGAACTGAATCATGTAGCAGTGCTAATGGTAATCGCCGCAATCTCCAGCATTAGTGAATGTAACCACGGCTGGTCAAAAATGGGTGCAAATCAACTCCTGCCTGCTTCAGGAAGATATCCCGGAGGCACGTGATCCGAACCATGTGGATGATGCACAACAGATGAGACATGCTTCTTAGGTTCTGGATGGTTCATGGAGTAATCCCTGCGTCATATGCCCAGGATCTCCATTAATAGTATGGGCTGGAGCTTGTCTAACCTCCCTGTATCATGTTCACTGCATTATCTGCTGCGATCTATATATTTTCTTACCAATAGTGCACATTGGATAAAGATCACCGTTAGCAATGGTCGAGAATCATATGGATAGCAAATTTTCCGTCAGGCTTAAAGTTCCAAGGAGGTGTCCATCTACGCAGTAGTTTAGGGATACTGAAATACTACCTAGCAACGGTCGCAATATGTTCGTCACTCTCGCTGCCTGAGATATCAGGCACCAGTATCTGTTTTCCTTTTCCTTTTGCTAGTCCTTCGAAGAAAGGCAGCTACTCGATAGAATCAGTTGTATAAACATGGAATACCACACGCAATCGGTTTACGCAGCTCTTTTGACCCCTACGGTGGTACTCGATATCCCCAGATTCAGATGGGAGCCTAAGGCCCCAGGCTGCACGGAACTGACTCCCGACCGGGAATGCTTTATTTTGTCCTTTATTTACGGCCAATCGAAACTCTTCAAGCCCGGGAGAAAAAGCCTTCTCTTGCCGCTTCTACTCCGGAGTATGTTGTGTAAACAAACTAGTTTAACCAGGATCCACAACATCGTTCAAGCTTCATACCCACACGCCACAGATCGGAGCTGAGGTTCGAGGTATACGGAGGACTGTTAAGGTGGGATTGTGTTACAACTGCCCACTTTCCGAAGCTCGAACGAGGTCTATGCGTACATCCAAGTGCGAGAAAGACTATCCGAAGACAGTAATTCATATATTTCCGAGGAAATTGCTTGTCACAGTTCGTCCTGATTGGCGATGTTAGATGCCTTAGGCAGCATGCCAAGCCGCTTACTGACCCCTTTCTTTCAGCTCCGAAGATCTGACCTTCGATCTTCATCATCTCAACTAGTCGAAGTCAAGCGATCTAATCATCAATACTTTCACACTTATCGGTACTAGCGTATTCGCTTCGATCTACCAATCATGCTTCCGCTACGTAACTCTTCACTCTCCAGAGACAGGAGAAAAAGTACGGCTGACGGCTACGCGCTCGCTCATGCAAGATTGCGGGGCCACTCGACGTGGTCGTCCATAGATCCCGAACCAGTGCTTGGACCCCGACGAACGAGCCCGGAAAAAGAAATATGCTCTCGCTGCGGGGCTGCGATTATTCACCGAGTCTCAGCTGCCTCGACTTGCAGTTCACGTCCCACAAAAAAGCACGACTGAAGTTGTTACCCCCAGCTTATGGGAAGCGCATATGAGCCATGGGTATTCTAACATGGTTGAAGTGTTGCGGCTCAAATGAGTCGGTCAATCCGGTTGAGAAAGATTTGACTCCGCCTATGCCGACCGAGCTAAGTCGAAAGCCGCCTTCGACGGACTCGAGAGTTATAGATGGGAGCAAATGTCTGGACGCGCATGTATCGCAAGTGCCTCTATCGGATAATGTCAGGGTGGATAAGGATCACAGAGACCATGAACCAGAGGTAGCTAAGTCCCTGTGGGACCGGGCCTATGATTCCCTGGATCCGGCCCTGGTTGAAAAATATGAGAAACTGCTTTCCGCGAGGCTGCAGACCCCCAGTGAGTAACTCATATAAAGCTGGTGACACCAAATGTCAAAAATGCTGACCTGAAAAGGTGCTACATTGGATGCGGATATAGATTTCGACAGTGTTGAGAATAAAATCGACTCTCAGAACACCAAAAGCCGCCATGATCAGATGGCAAAGGTGACCGACATCTGCCTCGAACGACTTGACGAAAAAGGCTTGAAATACCACATCGGCGGTCGCGAATATAGCCTGGAAGACCAGGTGGCCCAGACAGTCCAGCTGGTGCAGGGCATGAAAAGCTTCATCAGTGAAGCAGTCAGAGCGTCTCCTGAGGCATCACTGGCCTGGACTGGTGTTTGCATCATCCTGCCGATATTCACTAACCCCAGCGAGGCAAAGCAAGCAAATCAAGAAGGTTTCACATACGTCACATCTCGAATGAAGTACT
Source organism: Aspergillus steynii IBT 23096 (assembly GCF_002849105.1). Taxonomy (NCBI): domain Eukaryota; kingdom Fungi; phylum Ascomycota; class Eurotiomycetes; order Eurotiales; family Aspergillaceae; genus Aspergillus; species Aspergillus steynii. The sequence continues at coordinate 2,960,235 of NW_020194400.1, forward strand.
ACGTCGCTTTGGAGAAGTTACTATGGCCGGATAACCGTAAGGACGATGCAGCAGGAGTAGAGCAGGTTCGAACTGAGCTCGAGAAAACCATCGTCAATCTTTATAAGCTTATTCTCAATTTCCAAATAAGAACCGTCCTACGGTGCTATGGAAGACGGAGTTTGACCTTTGTTCGCGACCTGGTGCAATGGGATGGTTGGAACGGGATGATAGGTGAAATCAAGAAGCTTGAAGACAGCATTCACAGGGATTCCAAGCAGCTCAACCAGTACACATCTAGAAAGATGCTTGAGAATATGGAGGGCTCCATGAGCAAATACGTTACCCTCATGACGAATCTGGAAAGCGTATCTGAGCAACAACTGGAAGTCAACAAGCAGCAACTCGCATTGCATGAGCGGAGGGAGAAGAGGGACGAATCTGACCAGGAATCGAAATGCCACCAGCTATTCCGACTATCCCGTGATGATAAGGATAACTCATACGAGTGGTACAAGAAAATGGTCGAAAATCCAATAGACGGGACGTGCAATTGGTTCTTGACAAGGGAAGAGTTTCAGTCCTGGGAGCAGCAACAGACGGGACTTTTGATAGTTTCTGCCGACCCTGGATGCGGAAAGTCTGTTCTTTCTAAATACCTCATCGACAAAAGGCTACCTGGGTCATCGACAGTCTGTTATTTCTTCTTCAAAGAACAGCTGCAGAACACAGAAAAGCAGGCGTTATGCGCATTACTGCACCAGCTCTTTTCGCAAAAGCCTGAGCTCATCCGACATGCAATGCCAGAATATCGCCGGAATGGCAGCCAGCTTGTGAATGTAACGTCAGCTCTATGGGATATTCTATGGAACGCAACAAACGACCCCGACGCAGGTTCACTGGTATTTGTTCTCGACGCCTTGGACGAGTGCAATGACGAGGAGAGAGCCGACCTGATTGAAAGCCTGAACCGCACTTTCAGCAACAATTCTCAGTCTCCTGGGAAGTCGAAATTTCTTTTAACTACGCGCCCATATTCTGAGATAATCTCCAGATTTGACGGACTCCTAGACAAGTTCCCCCACATTCACATACCGGGAGAAAGTCAGTCATCGATGATCAGTGAGGAGGTAAATCGTGCTATAGGCCACAAGGTTGAACAGTTGACAAAGCTAAGCACGAAGAATAAACAATATCTCAAAGAGAGATTACTTGCCGTCGAAAACCGGACGTACCTCTGGGTCAGTCTGGTGATCGAATTCATCAGAACTCGACGGATTCGGAACACCAAGGACGGAGTCTCTAATGCTCTCAATAACCTTCCAATGAGCGTATATGAAGCATATGAGAGTATCCTCAGCAAGTCTGACCGCGGCGACGATGTCTTCGTTGTCAAAGCCCTGAACTTGGTCCTGGCAGCCGTCAACCCACTTAGTCTGACCGAAATGAATGTTGCGATGGGTATGAATGCTTCAACAAAGTCGATGGATGAGCTCGATCTCGAAGATGACAAAGACTTCAAAGCTTCGCTGAGGGACATGTGCGGGCTCTTCATTTCTATTTGCGACGACAAAGTCTACTTTATCCACCAAACGGCGCGAGACTTTCTTCTGAAGAAACAGCCGGAGCCATTGAAGTCCGGTCGCTCTTATTGGAATGGCACTCTGAGCTTGCAACGGGCCCATCTTGATCTCGCAGAGAGTTGTATCTTCTACCTTGATTCCGACGCGGCGCTGAAGAATCGCGAATTCTCTCAGTACGCGACGCGCAACTGGATTCATCATCTACGCGAGTCCCAGAAGGAACCTCAAGGAGAGTTCATGTCTTCCGTGTTGAACATCTGCGATCCAAACTCCAATGTTCATGCACGCTGGCCGGCCTTGATGGGAGATCTGACCCCAATTTGCAATAAGAATGCATTATGGACAGCCGTGTGCCTCCAATTGGGTAACGTTGTTAAATGTCTTGCCAAAAGGAAAGACGTAGACTTCGAAGCGAAGCACTTTGGGGAGTGCACACCGTTGGCGTATGCTGCACAAGAAGGTTATGAGGACATCGTTCGAATTCTGCTTGAATCTGGGAGGGTCCGAGTGAATGTGAGAGCTGCGCATCGACAGACACCCCTTATACTCGCACTCAAGAAGGAAAAAGCAGGAGTCGCGACTCAATTGCTGAACACACGCGGTGTTGACCTTAACGCGAGAGATGAAAGCGGCCGGTCTGCCTTGTCATGGGCTGCCATGAGGGGCTATGTTGATGTCGTGCAATTTCTCTTGACTTCCGAGAATGTGGATACGAACACGACGGATCGGAATGGGAAGACTCCACTTTTCTGGGCCGTTCTCCAAGACGAGGTCCTTGTCGTCAAATTCTTGCTGCAGTCACCTGAAGTCGATCCCAACATCAAGGATAGAAGGGGAAGAACTCCTTTATCATGGGCGACCGAGAACGGACAAGGAGCCATAATCGAATTGTTGTTGGACTCTGAAAAGACCGATCCCGACTTGGCTGATCTAGAGTGATCATTCTATGAGGCAACATTGTTCGGAGTGCTTCCGAAGGATTCATGGGCTAGGCTGTTAGATCGTATGATCTGGACTAGTGGATTCCCCCAGCCGTTATGAGATTTTCACAAACCACCATTATTTGCTCTGCCCGTAGCCGGGCCTCTGCGCCAGCACATATATAATTTTTGGAAAGCCAGTATTAATTTTTAGTTTATGAACATTGTGATTACCTGCTTTATTTAACAGACCTGTTGAATCGGATGATCTTCAAGCAAAACAGTCGACCTCTCTCAGTCCTTGAAGTCATAGGACGAGAATGTGGGGGAAGCGGGATGCGGAGGGCGGGGTAACTGCCGATCAAGCCGGCCGACTCCCGAAAGTATTCGGCTATATTAGCCGTAGACCTATATAACCGAGTAAATAGCAAACGGAAGTGATCTATACTGGCCGGCTAAATGAATCGACATGGTGGTATGACGTCTGTTCTAGGCGGAAAATGACTATTTCATGCGGCCTTCTATAACGTCGCCCCGCAGCACCGCCTAGAATTCCACAGGATTCTGCGGAGTACAGTACGCTTTCAGGCCGAAAAGGCAAACAGCACGTCATTACGCAGTGCTAGGAATGTTTGACTTGAGTACCGGGATTTGCTTGATATGGGGTTATACGGCACTATTTAATCCTGGTGGCATCCCCGATACTGAGGACGAGGTCAACGTTCGAATTTCCCATTCTCTTCTGCAACGATGCTTCTGCGCAGATTAGTGGCTTGCGCCACACTTTTTGTCGGTGAATTTGCCAATGCTTCACCGCACCCTCGAGCGTCTGGGTCATCAGATCAAGGGCAGTCGGTTGCGCCCTCCCTTGATCGGTGGTCATCCGGGACTCACTTCGCCGTCGACTACTACCCGTCACACTGGCCGGAGGAAATGTGGGAGTCGGACATTGCTCAAATGCGAGCTGCCAATCTATCCTATGTACGGATAAATGAGTTCGACTGGTCCATATTAGAACCCGTTGAGGGGCAATACGACTTCACCGTTCTCGATAAGACTCTGGAGCTGCTTAGTCGATACAACCTGAAGGCAATCATTGGAACGCCAACGGCTACTCCACCCAATTGGCTTAGTGAGAAGTACGACATCGACTTCGTGGACAAGTCCAACACCACCTTGATCTTCGGGTCGCGTCGTGGGTACAGCACGTCCTCGACTGACTATCGTCGACTGAGCCAAAAGATTACGCGAAAGCTGGCAGAACGGTACGGCAACCACTCTGCCGTAGCGGGATGGCAGCTGGACAATGAATTCGGATGTCATGGTACCGTGCAGAGCTACGACCAAAATGCAATCAGACGATTTCGATCATGGCTGAAGAACAAGTACGGAACGATCGAAAATCTCAACGCTGCTCAGGGGCGCGTCTTTTGGTCGAATCAATACGTCAGCTTTGATGTGATCCAACCGCCGTTCCTGGAAGTCTACACCCCACAGCCAATCCACGTTCTTGACTGGTATCTATTCAGCTCGGATATGACGATCGAATTTGCGCGAGGACAGTCAGAAATTCTGAGACAGCTCGCGCCGAAACATTTCATCACCCATAATTTCATGATGGGCTTCACCGACTTCGACCACTACAAGTTCTCACGTGAGGTGGGACTTGACCTTTCAACATTCGACCAATATGCTCTTGCTGGCCCTGACTCGTTCTCATGGCTCTCTGAAGCCGAGCAGGCGAGATATCTGCGGACGGGGCTCCCGGATTGGCAGGCCCTCCACCACGCTCTCTACCGTGGCGTCGCAGGCTCCGCATACAACAAAACAGCCGGTCCGTTCGGCGTCATGGAGATGCAAACTGGGGTTCTGAACTGGAGCCCCTATCGGGTGTCTCCGCTCAAAGGCATGGTGCGACTCTGGACGCACGAGACCTTCGCTGATCTAGGCGACCTGGTCTCATATTTCCGCTGGCGTCAGGTTCCGTTTGGACAGGAGCAGACTCTTTCCGGCCTGTTTACTTCAGACGATTCCGCTGATGAAGGATTCCTGGAACTTCAGGCCGTGGTAGACGAAGACCTACCAAAGCTGGAAGACGCACTGCGCAGCGATAAAGACCAGGAGCAACAAGCAGACGTGGCGCTTGTATTCGACTACGTTTCCTCCCGAGTGTGGGCCATCGAGCCATACAGCGGAACCTGGAGCCCCAAGGACTCGAGCTACTCGGACCCAGCCGTCCAGTACATGGATCTTGTTTACAACTTCTATTCCTCTCTCCGTCGTCTTGGCCTTTCGGTTGATGTGATTGGTCCTGATCAGGCGATTGACGGCTACAAACTCGTCGTTGTGCCCAGCTTACCTATCATTCCTGACGCTTTCAACAAGGCACTGGCTAGCTACCGTGGACCCGTCGTTTTCGGACCAAACACTGGTTCAAGAACGCCTGAATTCAGCTACACTCCCGGTCTGAACCCCTCGGAAGGTCCGCTCCGTCGCCGCTTGCCGATGAGAGTCACTCGCGTAGAGACACCGCCGGATTACGCGGGTAGCGGCGTTGTTTACGGCGGAAAAACGTTCAATATCTCAGGCTGGGAGGAGTGGGTGTTCTGCGAGCGAGAGAACCGCACAAGTACCGCGACACTGAAGTATAGCTCGCCACATCGCCCAGGGAAACCAGCCGCCTGCTCCAGAAACGGATTGCACTATCTTGGCTTCAATCCCTCCGTGGACCTCCTGATTTCGTACCTGGGTGATGTCGCCAAGGAAGCGAATATTACTGATTTTGCGGGGAGGAAAGCCAGCAACAAGAATGACCTCGGGGATTCCTTGCGGTTTGCCAGAAGGGGTTCCTTGCTCTGGGGGTTCAACTACGGATTGGAAGCCGTGAAGCTTCCTGATATCGAAGGTGCTGAATTGTTAATCGGTGGAAAGGACTTGGAGATTCAGCCAGCTGATATTGCTGTTTGGAAGCTTGGCAGTGGAAATGTGTAATTAAATAGTTTATATTATTGATCATTCAAGAGCGATACGTCTCGCGATACTCAGTTCTTCGTCTCGACAGGTGCTAGAGTTAAATAATCGTAATTTGGTCCTAGTGTGACCTATGTAGGTTTGTTTGTCCCTTTGGATATTTACTAACTGACTTGTGATTTGTAAGGGGTCTTGAAACCTTATTACTAGCACCAACCTCAAACCTTTGTACTTGCTCTCTGTCATTTCGTCTTTTTTCTCTTCAATCATATTTCGGGTTCTATCTGATGCCTTGGAGCCATTTGAGACACATGATCAAGTAGCTTATTCTGGACTTCCTGTGACCGGGACTGCTTGACTCCTACCAAATTGATTCTTGTCTTAAAGAAGTACGACATGTTATTCTATCGCAATCATTGTAACTATCCACCTATAAAACATCGATAGTACAATGTCAGTTATTCCTTACTAGACAAAGTGAGACACCGAATTCTTTGATCAAAAACAGTGCCCACCAGCTTCTCCAATAATCCTCAGATTATTGTGCTGCTGAAATCAGAAGTTTACCCGTTAGATAAAAAGATAGTCGAACTAGTCAATGACCAAAACTCTCGTCCGGTAGAAACAACCCGCATTATTCCAAGGCAGCGAAATACTAAGTAGTAGCAACTAGTCCATTAGATTAAAGGGCGAGAAGTCACGAAGGATTCGTCGCCAAGTAGCAAAGGGGAAACCAAGGATTGTTAGTTTCCCAAGGAAGCGAGCATTCTGTCACTATAAAAAACTTTCGCATTTCGCCGAGATTTGCGCGAGGATTAATCTATGCTTATTTTTCTTTGCGTTTGGCACTATGGGCCACCGATTACCTGGTCGTGATTGGGCCATATTGTGGGTCTCTTATTCTAGCTCCAGAATGAACGTGCTGGGGATCAGAGGTTTCCCGGAGCATGGACTCTTACTATCAGAAAGCTCGTCCCGAACTCGGCTACGGAACGCTAGTTACAGCCGATAGAAGATCTCCATTGGCATCCAGTATGGTGCCATTTCACATGTCTGGAGTTCTTCAGAGGAAGAGGGGCTTGCAAGTGAAGTGGAGAGAGTGAAACTAGCTGAGACGCGGACGAGGGCTGAGCGCCGATCACTAAGTCTAATAAATTATTTGAATTGCATGAATATACCTCGGTTTTCCTTTCCGATCTGTTAGGCTTTGGCACTAGGTGCATTCACTCTAAGCAGGACAGCTTGTAACTACTGTTCTTGACCAGGGAAAAGATATGCAACTTCAATATTTGCTAAATCAGTAGAACCTATTCCTCGCGGTACCCACAACAGGCTTAATGTCCTGTAACTCGACCTTCACCTCCTCCAGAACTCGAATTCCACTCTCTCCTGCCTCTCTCTCCGAGCTCACGGTCCTAGTCATGGTCCCACTAGTAGCTGTAACATCACTATTATGCTGATGGCACCCTCCATCACGAATCATCCACGGGCCCTGAATCTCGTCGTAGTTCATTGATCGAATCCATGGTCGTCGACCTGTACTCTGTCGATGAGGCGTCAAGCTCGAAAACCCAAGCATTCGACCTAGCTTGCCGTTGAATGCCGATCGCAAGATAATCCGCATTGTAGGCAGACAGGTACATATGATCCCAACCGATACTTCAATAATCGACCACATGAAGCCGCGCGCGTAGTCGTATGTTACGTCCCAGTTGCCGAGGACTAGCATAGAGGCAATTAGGCGGATGATAGCAGCGATGAAGTCACTAAATCGGGTGTCAATGGATCAGTGCCAGCTCCATTGGGCTTGGTAAGAGGCGAGGAGAATACTGAAAGGGAGGCGTACAAAATTCCCAACGCAAAAATGAAGGTCAAGGCAACCTTCTGCGCGAGTGGTAGTTGTAATCTCCACATATTTGGGATCGGCATCAACCAAACGGCCACGTCAGTAGCGATATTTACAACGGCGTATCCGATTGCAAATTCTCGCAAGGGAATGCATTTCCCTTCTCCCGTCCAGAAAGCGCTGATCGGCTTGCAGTTGAAGATGCCGAGGAACACCATGATAATTGCCCAAATCGAAATAATGGCGCCCACGATGTAGACTATGATGAGGAAGCGCGACGAAACGAAGATTCGTTTGTATAGGAATAGAAGCGATAGCTTGACAGTTGGTGGCGCGAGGATATAGAAAATTTGGAAGTAATACAGGAGTTTCAGCATTCGTAGCACGTCTGCGTCGGAGATGATACCGCGATGTCTTCCGAGACCATAATTTCGGCCTATCTCATGACAAGCACGGATTAGCCCGATAAAAAGTATCTCAACGAGAACGGGTGTACCTACATCCAACAAATAGGCCGTATAAGGCCCAGTCGAGAAGCTGGGATTGTTAGCTTATACACAAGCAGACAGGGAAGTAATTTTACCAAAGCGAAAAGGATTGCCCAGTCATCCACGCCCAGAGATAACTTTCGTAGCTTTCTCGCGTAGAATCTTGCGATGACAGCCATGGTAGCTAGCGCAATAAAGACACTATTCACGATCCATAGGGTCATACCCCAGTCTTCATGAAGCGCGGCATTGTGGGATGTCATGTACACGTCGAGTGTTGAGGTATCGACCAGGCAGACTTAATCAGTCTACCCTACCAATACGCTCATACCTTCAACGGTCGGAAGTTCGTGAGGCATGCTTCGGGAAAAAAGTCTATCATATAAACTGCGCGATAGGTCGGGTACACGTTGGCTAGCCTAGAAAAACGTCTATCGAACCAGATCCTCCAGTCAATCGATCCACTATCTGCGACTCTTCCTTCTCCGTACTCCGTACTCAAACTGATCGAAAAAGCCTCTTAACCAGGTCGTCAGACTTGCTAAATCCAGCCACGATCGCGTCTCTGTGGGGGGAAGGAACAGGTGTGGAGTTTTCCCGAGACACCCGAGTGGATGAACTCCACCCAATGGCGCCTTTAAGGTTCATTATTGAAGAAGATCCCCAGTAAAGGACATGGATCATGATCCTTTTCATGCACGATGTCTGGATATAACGACTGTTTGGGCATCGGACCGAGTAGAAGATTGCTGATGTCGGCCCCGGGTCCACTCCGCGGGCCACAGCAATGTCACCTTTAGTCAAGGCAATTTGCACATCGCGTTCCCCCTCAATATATCATGAGACACTGGTATGAACTATAAGTCCAGTACATATATAGTGGCCAGTGCTGCTGGTCCAATCCTGCAAACAGGTCAGGATTAGCTGCGACCAAACTGTTGTGCACACTGTGACTCAAACATTCGGACCAAGATCGGCAATACAAAGACCCCTGAAAGAATGACGATCAAAAATCGGAATACGTCGTGGCAGGAGACCGCAAAAGGAGTGCAGGCTGTGCGAGATGATTCCATTGCGCAAGTTCAGCCTGCCGTTCCTGAATTACCACAGCAACTCTCAAGCAGGGTGATTGACATACCTCGACAACTTCTGTCACCATCCGAAGTGGAAATCACAGAAACTTCTGCCGAGGGGTTGGTAACCTCATTGGCCGAGGGCAAAATAACAGCAACCGCAGTAACTCAGGCCTTTCTTCGGCGTGCTGCAATTGCTCAGAAGTTGGTAAGATAGAGCGCCAATAGACGAGCGTGCTTTACAACATGCTGACATTTGATATCCATGACGCAGACCAATTGTATCTACGAACTGCTCCCCGAACGAGCTCTGGCTCGAGCGAAAGAACTGGATGAGTACTTCGCAAAGCATGGTAAACCGTCTGGGTCCCTTCACGGTCTGCCAATCAGTGTGAAAGGGCATGTTGGCATTGCTGGACGAGACAATACCGCTGGATTTGTTGGTTGGGTGGGACGGAAGAGTCCTGACGATGCCAATGTCCTGAAGATTCTCTTGAAGGCGGGTGCTGTTATTTACGCCAGAACGACTGAGCCCCAGGGTCTTGTAAGAATCTTCCAAGTGGTCAATTGCGACCGACTCTGATCTTAACACATTTCCTTATAGATGGCTCTGGAAACGTGCAGCAACATCACAGGAAACACGGTCAACCCGCACAACACAGCTCTATCCGCGGGTGGCTCATCGGGAGGAGAGTCAGCATTGCAGGCTTTACATGGAAGTCCGTTGGGAATTGGATCGGATATTGGTATGGCTTCCGTCCACTTTCTACCTGTCAGTTCGTCGGGCTAACAGGGCGCAGGGGGCAGCATCCGCTCACCAGCTGCTAACTGCGGGTTGTATGGTCTGAAGCCTACCGCAGGCCGACTACCCATTATCGGCGTGTCAGCCTATGTGATAGGATGCGAGACTATACTCGGGACTATTGGACCGCTATCTCCTACTCTGGAAGGAATCAGTCTTTTCATGAAGACGGTTCTTGATGCCAAGCCCTGGCTAAGCGACCCAACACTGCATCAAATCCCATGGCGGGGGCAAGAGCCTTTGATTTACCAAAACAAGAAGAGAAAATTGACCGTCGGAGTAATGTGGGAGGATGGTGTTGTGAAGCCAACGCCTCCTGTAACGAGAGCACTGCAGGAGACAGTGGATAGGTTGAAGTCAATTCCTGGCATTGAAGTGATCGAATGGAAACCATATCAGCAAACAGAAGCACTAGAGATCTTGGTAGGACTTAGCTTCTCCATACTAATTTCTGAGGACAAACTAATGTCGAAAATGATAGACGAGACTCTACGCCCCAGATGGGGGTAAGGCCTTTGCTCAAAACCTGGCCCTTTCTGGAGAGCCTTACCTCCCCCTTCTCGAGTGGACGCTTCGTGACACTCCAGGTATTGAAGAGCTCGATCTCCATGGTGTTTGGGGCTGGACTCTGAAGCGAGAGGTATTTCGCTATAAATATCTGCAAGGTATCTTTTTCCCCCTCATATTAATCCCCATGGACAGACGCATTGACCCAAGACAGCATGGAACTCGATCGCCCCCGAAATGGACGTTATTCTGTGTCCTGCCCATCCCTCCCCAGCACCAGTTATTGATACATCACGATATTGGGGGTACACATCTATTTGGAACTTGCTTGATTATCCCGCCATTGTGTTCCCTGTGACGCGGGTTGACCCCGGAAAGGACGAAAAAGACACAACTTATACCCCTAGAAATGAACATGATAGTTGGTGCCATGAGCATTATGACGCTCGGAAGCAAATCAATGCACCGGTTTCATTGCAGCTTGTTGGAAAGAAGTTCGAGGATGAGAAGGTCGTGCAGGCGTTGACGGACATCAAGGAGAAGACCGGGCTACCTTTTGTCGATTGTTTTGCTTAATCAACTACCTGGGGAATAAGCACAGGGCTAATATTTTAACATCAACTGAACCGAAGCTAGTCTGCTTTGTTGGATATCAGAAAACTAGGGATAGCGGTTGGCCTAGTACCTCCAGAATCTATTGCATATCTGATTAAGAGATTGTTTTACGACCCATTTCGTCATGTCCATTTCACCTTCTCGAGATCGACCCATCGCCTGACTTACTTGTATATCTATTTTTAACATTGCCATTTTGACTAGGCTATAGCAGCTGCTCACTTGCCACGGTAAGAGCGGATGTTGAACCATCTTTATTTGGGCGAGCTGCAGAAGTTCCATCACGGGGACTAATCATTCTGGCGGCTGCATTGCCAATTAGCAGATAGTTCTCTGTAATGAATGACTTGCTCCTACCTAGACCAAAGTAGGCATAGTTGTCGGCATTTCTCCAAAACTTGGAAGTCTTTCCTATCTCTACAGAGCGTCTCCAACCTACGAATGTTAGCACACTTGCTTGAATCTTGCACTTATAAGCTAGAAATTTACCATAGCTTCGCATGCCGCCGACGTCGTCCGTATCGTCTTGAGATAACGCATGTGTCAATTCATGTAGAATTGTATGATCAAGCAGAGCACTTGCATCCATTTCGCTGCGGAGATATCTAGCATTGAAAACTTCATGTAGCGGTTTTGCCAGGATTGACTTGGCGCTGATGTCACTCTGTTCTCGTCAGATATGCTCCTGATCGGGTCGAAGGAAATACAAACCCAGAATTGTTTCTTCGATGTCGAAACAAACCTCAGGTACCAACCACACAAGTCCATCTGAGCAAACCTGCGACTTCCATTCGACGATGTTAGAGCCTGGTTTTATAAAAGTTTGTCTTAGCAAAACAGTCCGAATATGCAGGATGACTCCATACCATCGCAGGAACCATGGCCACGGTGCTCTTGCACTGTCTCCAAACAAAGTTAATTTTGTTGGTGAGACTGGTGTCTTTGTCGCAGGCAAGGTTTCTCTTCTTCTTGCCGCTGCAGCTTTGGCCTTCAATATAGCGCGAATAGTCACAATAAATAACGACCTCGGTCGTCGGTATGTCTTCATCTGGTTGTCGAACTGGTGCAAATTTCAAAACCTCAGTGTACGTATTCACGATCCTTTCCCACTCGTCCATTTTAAGGCGTCGGTTATTACCGTTGCCCTCAACGGCAAACGAAAACATGTACTCGAAAAGATCCATTTGGGCCTCGTTATGAGTACCATCTTTAAGGGCCTGTAATGTGTCTTGGGCCGCTTGTGCCATGTCAAGGGCCTTGGCCATGCCTCGTCGTACAAGATCTCCATACCCTAATAGAACTTGTCAGCATTTTTCCTAAGACTTCAAGCCAGTTAAAGGCAGACCTAGGTCGTCGCAGCGTTTATCCAACACCCAGGCACTGGCATGTTGCAGAACAATGAAATTAGAGATCAGGAGGGTTAAGATTTGCTTGGAAGTGAGGTTCATGTTTGATATGAGCTTTTCAATAAACCAAATACTTTGAATAGAAAGAATTATCCCTTGATCGAAGAATTTCTCCAAAAGCACTAGCTATTTATTATGTGTTCTCTTAAGCTTGATTATCTTTCTTCTCTGCTGTATTCCTGACACTATGTCAAAGCCCAAGGGCCTATGCAGCTTGAAAGCATCTCGGTAACGATTCAGATTCTAGATATTAGCGCCGTTGGAGGCTGACAGCTATCTCTGTACTAAGCCTCTCTAGTAGCGCCATTCTGTCGGTACCGCTGCAACGTGTAACGAGTAGACTAGCTGGACCAAATTACCGCACTCTGGGCAAATAGATTGTTCAGTTGATTTCATAGGTCCCTGCGGTTCGGAACACTAGGCGACAGGCTGGCGCTATCCTTTCGTGGCCAGGTTTATCAAATCGTCTCCAACTACCCCGTAACCTAAGCGCCCGCATAGGCGATTTTCTTTGTTAGCGAGTCAATTCCCAAGCCATGGATATTCATAGTCACTCGATAAGGGGTCTGGCCATTACTTAGATTGGCCGGTGCGCAAAAATCTGAAACTGGAGGTTCTTTTCTAGCCATTCGTCGGGTTCGACTCTATACACTTGTTTATCCACGGCTATCTGGACACAAGCTGTTGATTCGACCTGATCGATTCTCCAAGCGCCCGCTCTATTTTCTCCACTCGATACGCAACCATCAGACCTTTATGACCTCATGGCACTCTTTATCGGCGTTTAGATTTGTTTTTACTCTTGCCTTTTTGTCTTGAGTTGTCTTTTTTAAATTTTTTATTCTTTTCCCTCAAGTCTCGTTGCGTCTCCGTCTACCCTCGTTGATGCTTTTGAAATTTGAATTCGCGTTGTGCACTTATCCCACTATCCCACTATCATCGTAAGCTTGTCATATAAAAGCAGCCTCTCTTCGAAGGGCACAAAAAAGCGGGGATCATCTTCTCATAATCACCTCTGCTAGACTTATCAGAGAAACCTCGACAAAATGCACCTCATGGAAATTGTCTTTAAATTGGCATTCTTCTTCGTGCCGGACGCCAACGTTCCAAGAGCCATAAGAAAGAAACGAAAGGCAAATGCCCCGAAGCCTCTTCCCTTGGGGCGCAAGCGAGCTTTGAGCATTTCGAGCGACATCGACAAGGTTTCCTTCGTGGAGATTCAGCTGGAAGAACAAAAGGGATCAACAAGGAAACAATACATGTGCTCTCAGCAGCAATCAAACTTCCTCACTTTACTCCCACTGGAGATACGTCGAAAGATCTGGTCGTTTTGCGTTGGAAATATGGACTTACATCTAGTACGAGAGGCAAAGAAGCTCGTGGCTATCCAGTGTCTCGGGGAAGAGGAGGAATCCCGGTGGCCACCCTGTGCACATCTGTGCTGGGGTCAGCCTTCAAGAGCCTTTCCGGGATACCATGGCATTTGTCCGGGCTATTTGCTAGACACAAATGGCTGTCCCTTGTTCCCTGACCCAATTCCGTTGCTTCAAACTTGTCGCATGATGTAAGTTCAGTCCTATTTCATTCTGTCATCAACCAACGACACAAGGTTGCTCCGGGTTGCTAACATCGAAGGCAGATATTCAGAGGCCATCCCGATGCTTTATCATGAGAACACTTTCCGCTTCAACCACATCGATACTATTCTCAGCCTATCGCAGACTATTCTCCCATCACGGCTCAATCTCATCCGGACCGTTCACCTGGCGTACGCTTTCCCTGTACTTATGTACGGAGAAGACAAGAGTGAAAATGCCGTCCCGCCGTATGACGCTGCTACATGGGAGGAAACCTGCCGGATACTCGCGAATATGGCTGGTCTTCGAGAGCTATACATGCACCTTGGTGGTTCACTGCTTTATCATGAGATCCACGAAGTGCTCGGGCCCTTGCATCACATACAGCAGACAGATGTCTTTGAACTTTTTGTCGGGATCCGGCAAGATCCCACGAAGGTGTATCAAATGGATAACAAGCCTTTCAAGTTTGTTTCGCTCAATGTTGATACTGGTCGAGGGTGGTTTTGCTGTCGATAAAGCCTAACCACCTTTCCCGCTCGATGATGAGACCTCTTTGTGCCAACATACATGTCACGGTCGGATTGTGTGTATAATACCATGGCGGTTGAATAGGCATGTTTTGCGATCCGCCCTTGAAACCTCGGTCTTCTTTTTTGTCTTCGGGTCTCTACCTGGAGCTCAACCATGAGTTAGCAGATGTCTATATATTTCCCGGTTCATATGGGGAAGTAGATGATGAGGGAAAATACTGACCAGAATGATCCGCAAGACGATTGGAACTCTGCTGTTAGTTAGCAGAATTTGTATTGTTTTACCCAACTTAACTTATAGTGCCGTGTTACTCGCAAGAGATATTTTCCATCAAGACAAATTTCTACGATACTGCAAAGACGAGAGGTTGTGAAGAAAAACTCTTCTATAATATTCAAATCACAAAGCAACAACTAGGTACACGATCCTCCACTGTACACTTTCAAGCAACTCCTCCGCCTCTCTGAACATCGTCCGCCTATTGTTGCTGAATTAAGGTCCGGTGACCAAGAATCGAAGTGTCGACAAGGTGTCGGGCGAGCTGCTTAGCACATAGCCCAGCCGGAGCCCTCCTCGCAGCACTTTCCGGTGTCCTCGGAGACATCCACCTATAGTAGTCGTTAGTATCATGTTTTCACAGGCACCATTCGGCGGCCTATCCCGAGAAAGGGGAGTAGACAAACCTTGCAGTAGTAGCCTTCGTCACAGTAGCCGAGGGATCCGTCGGAGGCGCACTCGTCCTTGTATCCGAGGACGGTGTTCTCGTCGCGAGTCTGGAGGGTGGGAGAGGCGATGACGCCGGTGATGAGGGCAACAACAGAGAAGATGGTAGAGAACTGCATTTTGAATGATTGACTGTTTGGGGTTTTCCGCCTGGGAATTCCGATCAAAGAATGTAGTGAAAGAGTGGATAGAGAAGCTGGAGGCTGTTGATGAGAGTGATTGTGAGTGATGATATTCTGATTTGAGGCGGGAATCAAGGGCCTATTTATGTGTTTTTCGAGCCTCCATTCTTCCCCTTCCATGGTCAGTCTTGACTCTCGATTCTGTTAGTCTGTATGATCTGATGCATGGCTCGACTAGTCTAGCCCAGTCAAACAATGCTTCTGTAACATCGTTGCCGTCGACCCGGGGCCAAAACAAAGGGCTGTGCTTGAAAAAATGCGCTCATTAGTTTGAATGGATGGACAGTGTAACACGCTAGCTCGATTTTCGCTCTAGAACGGCCCCAGAATGTGAATGTTGAGAGATGGTGCTTCTAGAAACAAGCTCCAGTCCTGCTTGGTTGAGTCTAGTCTTCCACGCATGTCAGATAGACAACGTAAATCGATCTAAAAACGGCCCCAGGGCGAGCCCCGGAGAATGCAATAAGCCTCCTCTACAGATCCCTGCACGGCAACATGGACCCCATGCTTCAGGCTGCAGGGGTATGCGAGCAAGCCAATCCCGCCAAACAATGTTGTTGGACGACAAGGGCAGTACGGAGGTCTCAGTCCTTTTCTCTGATTGTTCTCCTTTGAGTATTCATCTTGAGACTGGGTTAAAACAAACAAAAACCATACGTGTTCATATTATTTGCCGACGTTTCCTTTTCCCTCGCTATAGACATATCCCGGGTTCCATGTATCGCAAGCAACTACTTCTCTAATGAAAAAGCCCTGACCAGGGCAATGCAAGGC
Organism: Aspergillus steynii IBT 23096; assembly: GCF_002849105.1. Lineage (NCBI taxonomy): Eukaryota > Fungi > Ascomycota > Eurotiomycetes > Eurotiales > Aspergillaceae > Aspergillus > Aspergillus steynii. The sequence goes on from NW_020194400.1 coordinate 2,976,214, forward strand.
GTCCCATCCCAGACAAAGGCATTCGATCCGCTGAGATCTTTAACAGACTTACAGACGTCTTGGCTGACAGATTCTGGGGCCGGGCGGAAGCGTGGTCTAGCGCTCGTGCACATGCCTATTTGGGGTTGCTGAGCCCTAATTTGGCCCCGGCCCCAAACACGGCCTTCAAATCTGCAGCGAAGTGGAGTCCACTCTTCCACCAATGTAACTCTGCAGGGGTTGAGAGCATCTAGTTTCTTTTCCTATTGGCCAGGACTGAGATCGAACACCGGGCAACTACGCAGTATTCACTATCATGCCATTTCCCCATATTATGGCCCCTTTGTTTTTAAATCCTTCTGCCCGTGCGGCTCACCGTCGCACCACGCGCAAACACTGCCTCCCTAGACGTTCCACGCTGTCAGCAAGCATGGAGTATCTGCAATGAACGCTTAGCTAGTTCGACCACGTTCATGACACTAGCTACCCGGTAGCGACACTATTCGGTCGATCTGAAATTCTGTTCTCTTGAGCCGCCTCCCGGAAAACTGCGCCTGGACTCCTATCGGAAACCACTCGCTGCGCAAGAGATCGCAGCGATCAGAATTAAACCATGAACACATGAACACATCAAATGCAACCTCATAGATATTTCTTTTGACAACGCCAATCCTATCCAACAAGCGGGATGCCCGTAGTTGGATCGCAGGTTGACGGCCGCGTGGCCTTGGACCCCAGGCAGGGATCATGGACGAGCCCCCAGCCACCCTGCAGTGAGACGGAGCAAAATAAAAGCAGTTCTCCCTTCCAAGCATTTCCCTGAACGGTCTTACTAAGATGCCAATCCCTCGTTTAACTCTAGTCATTCCAAATTACCATCCACTTAACTTAATCAGTCGATATGAGTGATTATCACTCATTTCTGTCCACGCTTCATGAAACTAAAGATGTCCTTTTGAAGCGCCTATGGCATATTATCGGTTTGGTAACAAACATTCTTTGATTTGAATGGCTAGCAAGTTTTGTTGAGCTCCCATCGACTCGAATGAGAAGTTCGGAGTTGGTACGGAGTACTAGGTATCACTAAATTTCTTTGGAGGGACAAGAGAATCAGCCCCTTCATCTTGAGATCCTCCACACTCCGATACTAAGGACTACGCCGTATGGGCTCTCTTCACCGAGGCATAATTCAAATACTGGCAAGGCAAATCAGCCTTGAACACCACTCAGGAGTATGTCTCTTTGTCAGGGCAATGGACTGGATCGTATCTTCTTGTGTTTGCGGCCTACCCGCTTTTCTCTCGGTGATGTCTGGGGTCTGGGCAATATGTTCTGATTCCAATATCTACATATAATGGCTTCGGATTATAGATGGCGCTGTCCCCTTTACTGTCCAACCGAACACCAAGACCTTTCGTGAGGTAATTCGGGGACAGGTTGAAGTGAGGGGTCTTCGAGGATAGATTCTGTACCATTTTTTAGATTATGTCTCTGTACATATCCGAAGGTCTAAATTGCTTTCTTCCCCTCCGCCGCTTGAGTATAGTCAATCTACGGCAGTCGGGCTACAAGAGTATCGTGAATCTTCGGGAGAGTTTGGGACTCTTTGTTATTCAGATCATTTTTTTAGGAGACTACAATCAAGCCGCTGCATTTTATTCTATGAATTTACTTCCTCCACATAATTCAAGGCATTAGTCAGAAGATCACATTGTTATTGTTATCGGGTCGGGGCTTTCATGGCAATATCCTCGTACTGGCACATTTGCGACAACTTATTTTCAGCATTTGCTACTTAAAGTAAAAGTTTCATTCTAGAGTCATCTATAGTAGGAGTCTTCAATTGTTCTTTGGAATATATTCTTTCTGTTGTTGCAATGTTACCTGGAAGAGAGTTCCCAATTGCTGTTCAGGACTTATATATATTGCTAGTCGGGTGGCATACTTCGGGAGTACAGAGTTGTTTAAACATGGTACAACGAGAAAAGGAGTCTCTGAAGGATCTATACTATACATTGTAGTTTTATTAAATAACTGAAGTGAAAGAAAAGTGATATAAAGAGGTTTTACATTTTTGACATTGTTGAACTAGATAGCAATCTAGTGATGGAAGAGGTTCAACTCATGCGGATTGCAAGCGGATTCTGCGGGCTGGGTTGAACCCCTGAACCGAGTTGAACCCAAGTTGAACCCCCCTTCATTCCACAGGCAGTTTACCCCGCCGTTGATCTTCTATATTCGTGGAGAAAATCGTCCAATTCTTCGTTCCACCTCTGCCTCCTTGCCACAAAGCCGGCTTGGGATACTAGAGCGCGCCGCGCCTCGGGTGGATATACCATGGAAGAAGTAGACGGTCGCATCTTATCATCTTCATTGTCGACTGTGCCTTCAGCGTTGTCATCATCAACGCCCAAAAGGAGCTTGAGCACATCCAGTCTACCCTGATTCGTTGCCGTGAACAATGCCGCACCTCGACAAGAGCGAAATTCCGGAAGCTCAGGAAAAAGGTCCTCCAGGACTCTCAAGGTGCGAAATTGCTCTAGGGATGACTTTCCTCCGTTTTTGGCATTAGTGTCCATTTCGTCGCCTAGCTCGCATACCAATGCCATTCGCAATGTCGAGAGAAGAGACGCCTGGGAATCCATCTCGAACCGCAAGCTAATGTCTGGGCCAAAGCGGTGATGGGCCCAGATAGTCTCTTGCAAGATTTCGCGAAGATCTCTCTTATCCACTGGCGTTGGAAAATGATAGGCATAGATGTCAAGCAGGCTCTGTACGGGAGGAGGCTGCGACCCACAGTAGTTTACCCAGAGAATCGACACGATCTCGCGAGATGCAGAGAGAAGATTGAATGTACCAATAAGGAGGATGAGGATTTGTCCTGCCGACTCTGAGATAGGACTGGTTCTTATGGAGTTGACTAGTATCATCCTCTCCACTGAGACAACTGCAATTATGGGGGCGGCGATATTCAGGATAATCCACCAAAAGAGGAGGAGGATCGCTCCCAATACGCGGAGCGTGGACATTTTGGTATCGAATAGATCACGTATGACGTATAACACGACACTGGCGTCTATTGCGAACACTGCTCTGAGATCGTCGCTTGTTGGGAGAGGGAAAATATATAACGAGCATTTTTGGCTAAATTTGATCTGTGGTTCCGACGAAACGGGCCGGCGGAGGAGCCATGAGGTGGTCCACCACCGATGGTTTTTCCCATGAATGTAAAGCAGGAAACAATAAACCAGGGCACTGAAGATCGAAAAGGTGATAGCAAATCTGCGCCAGCGAGTCTGATTCATATCAAATACCCCGACCACGGCAGCCTTGGTGGTGCAGGCCGTTGGTGAGACTTGGTCCAGCCCAGCTATCCAGAACCACACCCCGATGGTACTCGCTGCAAGGCACACCGTATTCTGTAGAAGAAGAACATCGTCCGGTTCCAAGACGTATATAAAACCACCCTTCGTCATGTTGAACTTCCTTCGGGCATTGTAAGAATCACGAAAAAAGAGCATCACAATCAGATAAAACATTATCAGGAAATCGGGCGCGACCAATTTAGATTGCACGGCATTTATGACAAATTGTGTAAGCATGGTGCAGGAAATCAACGCATTGCTGGCTTGAACAGTCGATCGTAGCGCCCATGATCCACAGTTGGAAAGACTTAGAAGGAGCAGCGTGAGGCAATTCAAATAGAGCCCAAGGCGGGCCCCAAGCCCGTAGACCTCGCCAGATGGGTGAATAGAGCAATCAGTTAAGTCCATAGTGAATTACAGAAGATAAAAAACATCAAGGAAGCGGTGATGCTGTTTTATGTGTGCGTTTCTGCTTACTTGTCAGCCTTGTACAGAGGTCCCGTGATCCGCTAATAAATCCTTGGCCAACAGTAAGTTTCATCCCCTGTAGCTGCTTTAATTTGATATTCCATCGCAAGGGATGTAATCATTTATCAAACCGCATAAGTGATGTTGAATGAGTCATTGTTCTACGACGTAAGTCCAAGAGTCGACTGCATTGTTCCGGGACAACGGAATCGAGGAACTTTGCTTAAGAATAAAAACCACAAACTGAGCAGTGGCAACGCCACTATACATATGTGACTCGGGGCCAAAAGACATCTTTCAAGTTAGACGAGAAATGGCCGTGCCGAGGGGTTGCACGACTTATTAAGAATTCCTACCAAGGGATAGCAGCAGTACGGGCGGAGCTCGTGAAACCCCTTCGGTTTAATTGACTCTGGAGGGGTTGGTTGCATTGGATACGTCATAGACTCACTCCGAACATGAGCTCGTCATAGAGGAAGCACCCACATAACCAGGGTACATTATCGCAGTCGCGTGGTGCTTCGCTATTGGCTGCAAGTTCTTCGTCTGCCTGGAGGCACTTTTGCTTCCAATGACAGGTCTAGGCCGGCGAAAGAATGCTAGAAACATCATGTAAAAGGGATAGCAGAGGGGTTACCCTAATCCAGTTTAGTAGCATACAGTGTAGATCCCTTGTCTGGATGCATCTGCATGCAGGTGTTGTCTGAGCTGCGGGGACCGAGTTATATCAGGCCAGCAGGTCCTAGAAGTGAACTCCCTCTCTATCTCTCTTACTTTTGAACAATATCGCGCATATAAGCTTTGAGTTTCTAGAATCGCTAGACATTCAAAATTGCCTTGTTTGACTCCGACGATCACCCAAAATATCACCACCATGCCGTCAAACAGCGAGGACCTCTACAACCAGCTGGGAGAGTCGTACGAGAAGAGCTACGGCGACAATCCCGGTCAAGCCAAGATCCTCGACATCGTCTTACAGAAAATACCCCCGAAAAGCAAAATCCTCGATGTCGGATGCGGCACCGGGAAACCCATGGCCGAGGGCTTCGCACAGGCCGGCCATGAAGTTCACGGAATCGATAGCTCGCAGACCATGATCGACATCGCAAGAAGCCAAGTCAAGGGCCATTTCGAGAGATGTAACATGACTGAGTACAAAGCCCAGACTACCTTCGACGTTGTGCTCGGTAGCTTTTCCCTGTTCCACATCACGCGCGATGAAACGTACTCGATGATCTTCCGGTTTGCAGAATGGCTGAAGCCGGGCGGCCTGTGTGTGATGAACACGGTTCTGGCTGATTATCTCGTCAAAGATCCGAAACTGTTTGATGACTCGGGGGAATGCGTGCGCCACTACCCGCACCCGTGGATGGGCAACACGTACGACATCACGCTATTTACACGCACGGGCTGGATAGAGATGTTCGAGAAGGCGGGATTGACGTTCGAGACTGAGGTTTATGCTCCCTGGCCTGCGACCGATCAGCATGGGGAGGAGGAGCTTTACCTGTTAGTTCTCCGCAAGACACAAAAGGAACCGTTGTTTGGCCCCTATCCTCTTCCGCCTAGTTATGGAGGCCCTCGAAAGTTCAATGCAGCTGGTGTATTGGCCCTCGCTCAGCGAATGGGTGGTAATGAGACTTCACGTATTGAGGAGCTTCTGAAAAATTCCAAGAAGCTCCTGGATATGAATGAACCGTGCAGGGGTGAGTCTTCCACTCCACATTAATAGATTTTAGCTGATATTGAGCGATAGCATCATCGGCCGCGGAATTCGCCAAAAGGCAGAAGGAGTCTACTGCCGACTCTGATGCTGACCAGGGCCCCGCCGCAGAGAGTCTCCCTTACCCAGACAACCAATTCGACACTGTAATGGCAAATTCGAGTCTCCAGTACGTCACTGACCTCGATAAGTCACTACATGAAATGGCACGAGTAGTCGACTCTTCGAATCCAGAATCGTTCATCATCGTCACCCAACCAGGCCCTGACAGTAAGGTGATGAATTTGATTAATAAAGTCGCCGTCCCACTCAGCCAGGATGCAAACTTTGACCACCACGGAAAGATTCTCCACAGAGCATCGGAGATCTTCGCGGAGCACGGTTTTGGGAATATTACCGTTCGCAGGGTGGAGGAAGTTTGCAATTTCCCGGAAAAAGACCTTTCCGCGCGCTGTTCCGAGGCGGCGAAGATCCTTGCTGGGTTGTGGTTTATCGATGATCCTGGCTACGAGAAGATGCAGCAGGCGCTTATTCCTGAACTGGAGCTGCATTTCAGAGATAGCCCCCATGTCATCGGCTATCAGACAGTGACCCTGGTAGCGAGACCAACCAAGTCCTAGATTCATTTACTCCGCTAAACGAGTGAAGGACGAGCTCAGGATGCACAGATTCCACCCAATAATCCAGAAACGTTATGAATTAGTCCTCTTCACATATTTCTATTACTTCTGATGTTCGCCCTTGCTCATGTATTCCTCAAACTGTAAATCTGGCTGGCCTTCCCAATACAGCGTTTCAGGCTCACTTGAGTTCTCGAAGGTATATCTAGCACTTTCATCTGGGATATAGATCTTTTCCAGGCCATTTGCCGCTGCAGCCTCCGCAAGTAATTGGCACTGACAAGCACGCTCCATAAGGGTCATTAGGAAGCATGCCTCTGAGACCGTCGATCCCACAGTGAGAAGGCCATGATTCTGCAATATCATACCCTTGCCTGTTGGCCCTAGCGCAGCACCAATACGGTTGCCTTCTTCCTCGGTCAGCACAACACCACCAAATTCCTACAATAGGTTAACCCATGAGTCCAGACAAAAGTGGAAAAAAGGGAGGATACCTGATAAACTGCCTGCGCGTCCCCATACAAGTAAGCAGCGTCCTGCGTCAACATCTCCAGCGGCCGTCCGAAAGCGCTCCATGCCATACCATGGGGGCTATGGGTATGGCAGGCAGCCTCAACATCCGGCCGAGCCTTATGTACAGCACTGTGAATGAGGAACCCGGCAGCGTTCGCGGGACGGCTCATATTCCCTAGAAATATGTCTTCAGTATGGCTTTTGCTTGGACTAGAGAGAGATCAAGCTCTTACCCCCAATCGGCATGCCCTCGTAGTTGACCAGAATCATGTCACTAGCCTTTAAGATTCCAAAGTGCACTGCCAATGGATTCTAGACACGATCAGGTGACTTCTCATCAACATCTAGGATAGGATTGTCCTTACTGTCCAGAATGTGTGCGGGTTCTCTGGGTCGCGCACGGAAATATGCCCAGCCATACCATCCGTGTAGTCCTTTCGAGCGAACACGCGGAAAGCAAGCGCCATCTGTTCCAGGATCCATTGTCTTTGCGCAGTAAAGCTCGGATGTCTTGGGATTCCTGGGAGGCAGGCTCCTTGGGATATCAACTGCAACGGCGTTTTAGCAGCTTGTTGAGCAGTATCGGACGTCTTGTCAGAAACCGCTGCTGGAATAGCTTTCGTGGTAGCCATTTTGGGGACAAGAAAGAACGCGATGGACGATTTGAGAATTTGGAAATTGGACGTGAAATAGACCATATACTGGAATTTAATCAGCATCAAAGTGGAGCCTGCAGCGTATTCCCTTGCCTATTAGGGCTTAGTCTATCATCGCTGCCTAACTAGCCTTATTAGGAAGGTCTGTACGAAGAGTCTCCATCTGACTCCCATTATGCAGACATTGCCATGCTAATGACCTCATTGCCTAGACAAACTCGTATAGAATTCACTAACTTGGTAACATTCTATAGTAGTCTCTTCCTGGGGAGACCTGCGGGGCGATTGATGAATTCCACCCGACTTATATGACCTCCAAAGTTCCTGTTACTAAAGTTCAGCACGAGCACATCTGTATACTTTCATTCTTCAATGTCTCTATGTACGCCTGTTAAGATGCATGTTACTGGGAGCCTTCCTGTATCTACGGCTATCCGACGCGGAGGTAGAGTGCCGTTATGCCGTCTATCGCTGTCCACATTGCGGCACCAGTCGTCTTTCCAGCCCCCGAAGGCCCGAAATCCAAGGCCCAGAGTAGCACGCGTAAGTGTGCCTAATGATTCCATTCTAACTAATGGAGAATGTCGCTGACAGATTGGAAAACAGCCACCTTTTAGTGCCATTGGAAAATCCATCCATTTTCGCCATTCATACTCCATGTCACGCAACGCCAACGTACCGATCAAACACGGTCCTCAAGCGGAAGAACCGCCGTCAAGAGTACGCATGCCTATAGATGGAAATATGGCAGAGTTATCAGCTGTACTTCTGCGAGACTCGTGTTCCTGTCCATATTGCGTCCATGAGTCAACCAAGCAAAGGCTATTTTCGACAGCCGACATCCCTGCCAATGTCCACGCGCGAGAGATCACGATTGACACCACATCGAATTCGGTTTACATCAAGTGGGAGAACGACGCCCCGGGGTACGGCTCAGACCACCAGACTACATTGAGTATGGGAGCCCTGCGCAATTTAACGCAATCGGGACGCGCGCCTGGCTTGCATAAAGATTCTCTCCCGGTCCCGATCCTGTGGACCCAGGAGCCACTTAACCTACCAGATTACGACTATGGCACTTACATGAAGGACGACCATGCACTGTACCAGCTCATCAACCAGTTGAGCACGGAGGGGCTCGCATTCGTCACGAACGTCCCTGGCCGCGAGGAGTCCCTGGCGACTATCGCAACGCGGATCGGACCCGTGAAGGATACGTTTTACGGCCATACATGGGACGGTGCGTCTCCGTTCTCTGCTTTGCATCTCCGTGCTCCGCTAACAAGTGTATCAAATTGTAGTACGCACCGTCCCGGCCGCCATCAACGCCGCGTATACCTCGCACGATCTAGGCTTCCACACAGACCTGCTATATTTCCAGTGTCCGCCCCACGTACAGCTCCTGCATTGCATCCAGTCCGCCTCGTCAGGAGGAGCCAGTGTATTTGCCGACGGGTACAAGGCGGCAGTAGACCTGTTTCACACCGATATGGACGCCTTCGACGCTCTGGCCTCCATCCCAGTGAACTACCACTATAACCATCCGGACTCAAATGTCTACCACACCACAAAGCCGGTAATCGATCTCAAGCCCCTTTCTATTGGCGACAAAGTCTATCCCCGTATACAAGACTACCTCGACGAGTTAGAGCGCCTAGGCCACGTATCCCCAGATCCCGAATGGAAGACCACCACGCTCGTCGACTCCTTGCAGAAAATAAACTGGGGGCCGCCGTTTCTCGCGCCCTTTTCGAACCACGAGGATCCGGTTGAACTGGGGCGTGGGAATGGCGCCGTTCTTTCGACGCTGAACGAGAAGGTCGATCGGTGGCATTCGGCCGCTGTGAAATTTAATGCCTTGCTGCAGCGGCCGGAGTATCTGTATGAGCGCAAGATGAAGCCAGGCGAGTGTGTGCTGTTCGACAATACGCGGACCTTGCACTCCCGACGAGCGTTTGATATGGCTGATGTGGGAAAGCCACGATGGCTGAGGGGGACGTATGTTGATAAGGATCCGTATTTGAGTAGGCTGCGGGTGCTGCAGAATAGGTTTGGGTAGGGCAGGGGTGGTTGTGGAATGATAACAGTTAGTCTTGTGGAAACGTGTAGCGAAGTGGGCATGCTGTGGCTCTATGCCAGAGAGAGCCTTTATATGGACCTTTCCTCGGCTTCATTTTGCTTCTTTCTTTTTTTTATTTTTGAAGAAAATAATACTCTATAAGGACGGATTAATGTTGTCGTCTGGAGCTAGGAAAGCTGGTTCATCGTGACCGCTCAACGAGCTCGAAATAACAACCCGGGGGGATGTGGATTCGATAAACAGTTTGGAAGAACGTAAGAAAGGAAGATAGCCAAGAGACAAAAGAACAGGACAATCACCAAAGTGATATAGACAGACCACTTTGAGCCATGGTATCAAGCCAGTGGACGATGCTGAGATGATCGGACTTCTGATCATCGTACTCCTTCCATACAGCCCTGACAAACTTTAGCGTCTCGTCCACCTTTCTATGTGGTAATGTCTGTTGAAAGTTGCTAAGTCGAGTGAAGACAAGATCTCGCGCTTTTGTTATTTGCAACGCTGAGTGTGAGATGACCGTGTCTGTGATGCTTGCCAAACCGAGTGTGTGATCGTGGGTTGTTTCTGGCAAGTCCAAGGACGTGAATTCAGGCGACAACGGATCCATCACTAAACCAAGGGAATCCCAGATGGCGTCAGATGGTAGGTGGACGGCATCACACTCATCATTTGCGGAAAGGATACGGCCTGGTTCGAGGAAAGAGTCGAATCTGAGGCCGGTGACTGCACATAAATATGGCATGAGATGGATAGACCTCGAGCCTGATTCGGCGGGGATCCGCTCAAGTATAGCAACGAGACCTAAGGTTAAGGAAATAAGGTACTCTGTTCTGGAGCGGCTGCCGGGGGAGGCACTGCCCATAATTCCACTGTGCGATGTCTCTGATAGATTTTGAGAGGTCTCTGGTTCGATCATTTGAAGATCATTGAACGTCAAGTGTAGCTGCAGCAAGGCACTCTGGCGATATGCTTCGGCGGTTTGCAACAGGTGAGCCATGGGCGTACTGTTGTCTCCTGTTTGAAGGTCAAATCCTTCAAGTTTCTCCATCTGAAGAAGACTTTCGAAGTCTATATCAATAAGCTGTCTTTGTAACTCGTGGGCCAACGATAAGTCGCAAAGAACATCGCTAGCGAGCGTGGCACTCAGGCCATTTTGACTCTTTTCATAGAGATAGGCATTGTGACACAAGGCTAATACCTCACCGAAAAGATCGACAATCTCATTCGACGCGCCCGACCATGAGTTTGGGCGGGTTCCTAGAAGTCGTAGCTTTGGATCATATGGAGGGGTTTCGACGGGGACTTCATGGGTACAGCAGTCTGGTAGACCAATCGCTTGACGAATTCTCCTGTTATAATGCCGTCGCTTTCTCTTCATTTTTCCAGGAATTGAACCATACCCTCCGGCAGCAAGAAGCATCTCCCAGTAGCTCAAGGCTTGACAGAAGTACGTATGCAGCGGTACATTCGAGGACGCGGACTCCACTTTCCTGGTTGAAAGTAATTCACGAGCAACATCGAACCATGGATACCCCGAGTCAGTCGACGCAGTGGAGTGTGATGAGTTTCCCAAGGCGAAAACTGAATATAACAGGTCGGATTTGAAATCTGGACTCTGCAACATGCGCATCGAGTGAATCTCCTCATCAATGACTGCCACGGCCTGGGCTCTCAGCGATAACATGATGTCCCTATAATGTGGCGTGCTGACGGAAAGTCGGGCAGCCGACATAGCTTGAACTGTATAGAAAACTGCCTTGGATGTGCCCCACGAATTCCAGGCTAATTGGCGGTTATAGTTCACCTCGGAGTCAAATGTGGACCACATTGGGCAAACGTGCCGAAACCAATGTTCGACCAGCATGGTCGGTAGGTGAACTGGAGACTGTGGGATTCTCGGATTATGTGCAGTAGCCACATTATCCTGCGATCCAGGTATTGCATCATTTTCGTGGAAACCTTGTGTGGCCCGATTCTCATGATCATTGAGCCACCAAGCGGGATCAGGACAAATGGGGGGCGAAGTTATCGGAAGGGCGGGTGGCATGTCTAAGGCAGTGTCTAGAGCCAAGGGGTCGATTTCGTTTCCTAGTATGTCGAAGCAGCTGGAGATATCGATTGCATGGCTTGTGTTCTCATATCGCCCAGCGTCAGTTCCTTGAGCTTCTGGTGAAACATGGTTAACGCCATTTGCCTTATCGCGAGATGACTCGGTCGAGAATGCCTCCTGGAGGCGCTCATGTTTCGTAGACCACCGCAACTGTAGTTGAAACCCGGGGCACTGATAGCCGAGCTTTTCACAGTTCTGACAATCAGGGCGATTCTCATCACATCTAATCTATTGCAATTAGACACTCGCACAGGACATGGCTCAAGGTGCCTTACCCGTCTACTTTTGCACCGAGAACAGCCCCCTCGAGACTTTGGAGCCCTGTTGCGGGTTCGCTGGATTTTACTCGCCATGCGTGCTCTTTTGTGCAGAAATCTACCTGTTGATGATTATCTCCTGCTCAGGTTGGATTCCCAAGAGGTGGCTCCGCATACGCGTTGTTAGTGCGAGAACCCCGCGTGCTGCCTGGCACGTGACTGTCTATCAGCGAAGAAGGAAAAAAAGATATTTTGTTTGTTCAGGTACTTTGCTGTCTTGTAGTTGAGATCAGTCATGAATAATTACATGGTAGTTCTGCCGTTAAATCACCCTTTGTCTCTGGGTCAGCAAGTGGTGATGTTCCTCCTCCGCATCTAAACTATCTAAAGACTGTCCAGCTTTCAATTTTCCTGGGCACTCTATCAACGGGCAATTCCACAGCTACTATTCTAGGATTCACAACGGTTGCCTCACTTGAAGAGCCCTTGCATTAGCCACGGATCAAATAATAGCTCCTTTGCCGTGGCTCTCTCCTCTGGCAGCCAACATAGCATTCGTCGGAGGAATCGTAAGAATTCGTCCTTTTCATCACCGCCCAGTCTTTCTTCTAGTGCCTCGAGATTATAATCTGGGACAAGAGCTGCGCCTTTCCATTGACCTGAGGTAGATTTGAAAATCGTCAATCGAATCGTGTCCACATGCATTGAATTGTAAAGGCAGGGACAGAAGCGAACCTTTTTCATCCCAAAAGTCGCGGCTTCTTTCGCTCCGAGCGAGGAACTCAAGAGGAGGGCTTCCTAGAACTGCCTGCATCTCTGCAAGATGATATCGATCGTCCAATTTATGATCGGGATTTCGGGCCCGGAAAAGATGTCGGTGTTCAAAGAGATCCCAGATCTCGGCAATTGTCAGCTTTGTTGGGTGAAAGAGGTGTGGCTATATGGTTAATCAACATACCACCATGCCGACATTCCAAATGTCAACTTTATAGTCCCAATTCATCTCCACGATAACCTCCGGGGCACGATAGAGGTCCGGCATGATATCGCCCTGTTGCTGATCGGTTCCTAGTCGAGCCTCGCCTAGATCACAGAGAACAGGCGTCCCTAAAGAGATGGGAAGCGGTCGTGAAAGGTAAATGGTACGATCTCCAAGAACCTTTCGCGGTATAGGCGAGTGAAATTCTGCCTGTTCAAATTTGGACAGAATGGAGTCATCTTTGATTCCGAGGAGAATGTTATTTGCCTGAATATATAATGCATAGGTTATTATAAAATAGCCTAGAGGTGATCATAGAAATACCAACCGGTATGAATAACCCGGGCCTCGGTGTGGAGGAAGTCCAAGGCTGCAAGAACATTCCGGATAGTCGTTCTCACCATCGCACTGGTCATAACACCCTTGGGGAGGAGCTTCGTAAGTTGATCGAGACTGATACCAAGGGGTGGATGCACCAGACAAGTGTGGACGCCATTTCCATTTGGACTTCGAGCCTGGAAAGTGTCAATGAGCGATCGCAGGCATGACTGACCCGCGTGATCGGACTGAATGGTTTTTATATGGTTGTAAGCTTCGATCTCACGAGTCACTGTTTTGGACGCTGTGTAAATTTTCAAGGTTATGTACCGACGCTCCCTGTTAAGTTAGATCTACCATGAAGAGGAATTAGTGATGCATACCGTAAGTCTCGGCATAACCACACTGTCGAGCTGGATCCGTAGCCCAACTTGCCAACCACTTGATATCGGTGATTAAAGACATCACCGATGTGAGCTGGATAGAACAATTCCGGTTTGTATGTGGGGATTGACTCTTCCTCAACTAATAAAGACGTGTCGAGTTCATCCTACCCCGAACTAGGAAAGACGCGTGGTCCAGAGGGAAGGCCAGAATTAGTAGTGACGCCACGCTTGCTTGAGCCAGTACGCGAGATGACAAAATTACTGTAAACATGGTAAAAAGATCGAGGGGTAGGAAGCAATCCCTGAGGTCGCTTTGTTAGGTGGTGGAATAGACTCGTCTTTCCCATGTTGTGTTGCTGAAATGACGTGAAGCGGCCAAACAAGCAAGGGGGTTTGGCTTGGCTTCTCTTCGGCGGAGGAATACTCGGACCGACATGCGTATGGGCAATAGAAAATACCAGAAAAGACCAAAAGGCCTGTCGTATATTGCAATTATTTAAGAGGGTCAAGTATATTAGAATCACCGTATAGAGGTTTAATTTGTGCTGGCAGGTGAAACGAACTTTATGTTAAGTTCATCCGACAAAAGGAAACGCGAAAGCGCTAGAGAACATGATATATAGAATCGTGATGAAATAGAATTGGCAGTAAAATATTCGGCAAATTCCTATTATTCACTCGAGGTCATCTCCAAACCCAGGGAATGGTGCGATATGCTTTTGGCATACTGAGATTCCAAGATTGTACCTTGGCCTCGAACTTTTTCATTTTCGCCAGCGCTATAATAAAATCCTTCGCTTTTACTTTGTATCCGAAGGCACGTATGACATCCGACCGGTTTAGTCGAAAGAGTTTATCGCTGGAAAGAAGATCTGCCTAGTGAAGACGTTGAACTCCGCACCCAAGACCTAAAGACCAAGGAGCCCGCAATTTAGAGACCCCAGAATCGACGCATTTAGCCGAGAACACTCGCAGGAGTATTTTTACCACCAATGGGCTGATATAGAATCACCCTTTCCCTCGAGCTAACATTCCTAGTGTGCGCGGGGGTGTATACCTCCGCCAAAAATTTCCGTTTCACGGGGAATAAAGCCAATGGTCGGTTGCGACGGTCCGCAATCCGGGGTAATTGCATGATTCGAGATATTGTGGCTTGGTCTTTGGTGCAAAATAAAAAGATCGCAGTGCCCCCGGGGATCTCCTCATGAGAACCACCAGCTTCATCATGAAAGACTGGCTTCAGCGGCTCACAGTGGCCTTATATGTCACCACTGGCGCGATCGCCGCCACCGCGAACCATGCGTACCAATTCAACTCGGTAGCCGTGACTGGAGGTGGCTACATCACAGGGATAGTTGGCCACCCGACGGAGAAAAACCTCCTCTACGCGCGCACAGATATTGGCAGCACGTATCGCTGGAACCAAGAAGCCAACAAATGGATCCCGCTGACCGATTTCCTGGGACCCGAGGACGAGAACCTCATGGGTACGGAGAGCGTTGCCATGGATCCGACCAACCCTGATCGCCTGTACCTAGCACAGGGCCGGTATCTGAACTCGAACCAGACCGCGTTTTTCGTCTCGGATGATCGAGGAGCTAGTTTTAAGCGACATGAGGCGCCATTCCCGATGGGCGCGAACGAGCTGGGTCGGAATAACGGCGAGCGATTGGCTGTGAATCCGTTTAAGACGAATGAAATCTGGTTCGGCACACGCAATGCAGGGTTGATGAAAAGTGGTGATCGCGCAAAAACGTGGACAAATGTGACAAGCTTCCCCGATGCCGCAGCGAATGGGATCGGGATTACCTTTGTGATCTTTGACCCGGACAATGAAGGGACTATTTATGTTGGTGCTTGTGTTCCCGGGGGATTGTATGTGTCAAAAGACTCGGGAAAGAGCTGGGATCCCTTGCCTGGACAGCCAAAGGAATGGGACGAGTCGCTGCTCATCTACCCTAATGAGACGCAGCCACAGAGCACCGCACCGCAGCCGATGAAAGCGGTCCTGGCGTCCAATGGCGCACTCTATGTGACTTATGCGGATGCTCCTGGGCCGTGGGGAGTGGCGTACGGAGCTGTGCATGTCTATAACACTACCTCTTCGAAATGGTCGGACATTACCCCGACTGGGAAGAACACGTCGCCGGCCCCGTATACGCCCCAGGCTTTCCCTGCAGGTGGATACTGCGGATTGAGCGTTGCAGCGGACGATCCCGACACGGTGGTAGTCGTTTCGCTCGACAGAGACCCAGGTCCAGCTCTTGACAGCATGTATCTCTCGCGCGATGGTGGCCGTTCATGGAAAGACGTCTCGCAGCTCTCCACACCATCCGGTAGCGGTGGGTACTGGGGACATCCGATCGAGGAGGCCGCACTGAAAAATGGCACCACAGTTGACTGGCTCAGCTTCAACTGGGGACCTCATTGGGGAGGCTATGGAGCTCCGTCTCCTGTCAAGGGCTTGACTAAGTTTGGATGGTGGATGACAGCAGTCCTCATTGATCCAAGTGATCCAGACCATGTCATGTATGCCACCGGCGCCACGATCTGGTCGACCGACAACATTTCGCAAGCAGATAAAGACGCCGCACCGGCATGGTACATCCAGGCGCAGGGGATCGAAGAGACAGTGACTTTAGCTATGATTAGTCCCCCGTCCGGCCCAGCAAACCTGATCACTGGGCTCGGTGACATCAACGGAATCCGCCACGACGATCTCGATACCCCCCAGTCCATGCTCAGCCTCCCTGTGTTTTCGAACCTGAACACTCTCGACTGGGCCGGGAAGAAACCAGAAGTGATTGTCCGTGGTGGACCGTGTGGACACCAATATGAGGATGGCTGTGGACAAGCGGCGTATTCCAAGAACGAAGGTACCGACTGGGTGAAATTTGCGACTTGTATTCCGGGCGTGAACACCAGCAGTACCAACCCGGGTGTTATGGCCATCGACGCCTCCGGGAAGTATGTGGTCTGGACGTCAGCGATGAGCGTCGTCTCTCCGACTTTGCAGTCTCCTAATGTGCCAGCTACCGACTCGGGTCCGTATGCGTCGCTTGACTGGGGCAAGACCTGGAAGTCACCTCGTGGTCTAACAGTCCAGACGCCTTATCTCAGCGCCGACCGCGTCCAGCCCAAGACGTTCTATGCTTTTACCGACAGCGTATGGTATGTCAGCACAGACGGAGGAGTATCATACAAAGCCCGGAAGGCCAAGGATGTCGGTCTTCCCGTCCACGACGGTGCAGTCCCAGTAGTGAACTATGCTCGGGCCGGGGAAATTTGGCTTGCCCTGGGACGAGAGGGTGTCTATCACACGACGAATTTCGGTCGTCGCTGGAAACGCGTGTCAAGTCGGGGCACGGTGGCTGAGCTGATCACTGTTGGCGCGGGAGCAAAGAAGAAGCAGCCGGCGTTGTTTATCCGTGGTCGGCCAGGGAACGCGCGCAAGACTGAGCATGGAATCTATCGCTCAGATGACGGTGGTGCTACATGGGATCGCGTCGATGATGAGTCTCATCGGTATGGCGGGTTCAATCTGATCCAAGGTGACCCTAGAGTTTATGGCCGCGTGTACTTGGGCACAGGTGGGCGTGGGACTTTGTATGCAGATATCGCACGGGGACGTTCGCCCAAGAAGGGAAATGTACCGGGGACAGGTGGAATATAGTCACGGAAATGCCCATGCTAAGGGTTTGTTGGTACTTATGTGGCTACTTCATTAGCAGACGGTCCCGGGAGATGATACCACAAAGACAAAAATTAGTTGGATTATTCAATTATGGTATTTTTCATGCATGACCATTGCACCGTTAAAAAAGAATCTCATCGCCAAAGCGTTCCTTGTACATTGTAAGGGCCCTTATAGGGAAGGAATACATATAATTGTGGTATAGAAGTTCACTAAACGGCAGGTCAGTCCCAATCCCACAATGCCCATACAAACGGCAGTAGACTAGATCCAGGGGAGTGAGTAGAATTGCACATACCATGTAACTATGCCACTTCCTACAGCCCTTTCCTGTTTCCATTCACCCTTAGCATTTTGTCGACTCATAATAAGCCGAATGCCTCGCCGAATAGGCTCTGGATCTCGGTATTCAGCATGCATCAGAGCCATGCAAACCCATGCGGTTTGCACGGTATGAGACTGCTCTGCTTGTACGTAAGATCCGCACAGTATAGACTGGTAGACAGTTAGTGTGAGAATTGAAGAAACGCAGGATATGGGGATAGGAAGAAAAGCCCACATCAATTTTCTCACCCCAACCCCCATCCGCCTGCTGCTTCCCCAATATGAATTCGCAACCTCGTTTGACGGCTTCATGATTCCCATATGTCATCCCACCACATGCTAGTGCTTCCAGCGCAAAGAACGTCCCGTATGTGAATGCAATGCCCCAGGCCGAGAGCCAGCCCCCGTCACATTGCTGACGGCTCAGAATGAACTTGTTACCTTTGTGAATCGCACGATTGATCTCGATCGCACGATAGGTCGGGTAGCGGGATTGGAACAGTGCCAGGGCAGTGATACAAGACGAAGTACACTCCACATAGTCGTACTCGACCATTACATCCTGGAAGATTTCCGTGCCGTTCATGTGTTCGAGCAGCTCGCTCCCCCGAATGGGTTCAAAGCTACTGTACCCACCACTCGGGTTCTGAATTATTAGTAGATCATCCACTGCCAGCCGACGAGTATGTTCATTTGTGAGACGGGGGATTTCAGAGTTTCTCTCAAGCATTAAAATAGCTTTAAGCGCCTCTCCAGTACAATCCGAACAGGTAATGCCATTGTATCGAGTTGTGAATGGCCAGCCTCCCAGTCGACTGAAGAAGTGACAAGAAGAGGTGTCTTTCCAGTCCTCGACGTGCTGATTGTCCACAAGGAACTTGTACGCACGCTCGACGGTCGGCCTAAAGTCAGGAAGATTGGCAAGACCTGACTCTGCGTATGCTAGTAGGGCAAAGGAGGTTTCCCAGACGTGTCCACCCGAAACACTCATAACCTGCATCCCTTTCGGTCCTAACCAGAGGTATTCCTGGCTGGCGTTGTGAATTTGATGGAGCGTTTTGGAATCAGGGCCTTCTCGACAATATACGGCGATCATGTTCAAGAAGCCATCGACACTTATGGCTCCGAGCGAGTTTGTCGCCTTATTCGACTGCTCAATTATATGCCAGGCCGTTTCTTCTCCCGTCGCAGCCAGACCTTCCGGGCGAAACCAAGGATACCAGATATTATCTAGGAGCCAATTAACCAAATTGAGTACCCAGCTCTTCCGCACCTCACGGGAGCGTAGAATGGTCACACCCCGGAATGCGATGAAATCGATGGAGTGATATGGCTGGACAAAGATCTCGGTTCGGATTTCCTCGAGCAGCGGATTCGTCGGAATCGTAAACTTCTTCGCAGCTAGATAGCTCATAGCAACGTACACCTGGCGAGGAATCAAGAACCACTTCCATGGACTTATGGGAAGCCATTCCGGCAGAAGCCTATGGCAGTTAATATAATGGAGCCACTATCGGGCGTTGAAGCATTGCATACCACATCTCCACTGGATACGGATCAGTGCCCTCCCATTTATATAGACCGAGAAGAGCGAGCCAGAACTTCGCCCACCCCGGAAGATAAACCGCACCACCCATATCAAGCAGGCACCGCCTCGCTTTGATCAGTTGCTGGTGCTCAGCGGACAGGCCCATCAAGCGCAGTGCCACATAGACCAAAATTGTCCCCATGACGGTTGTATCTTCTCCGACGTACGTAGCCCATCCACCGTCCGGGTTCTGCGCGCCGAAGATGAAATTGATGAGCTCGATGGCCTGTGCCTCATCGATAGTTGCTTGCGTAATGTACCAGGCAATGATAAGCATGGGTGTTACGAAGAAGATGCAGCTGAGGTCAGCAGCCCAGCAACCAAGTTCTTTGACTTGAAGCTGGCTATGGAATAACGCTCCATTGGTGGCGGCTTCAGAGGGCCTCTGAGCAGGTTTGTGCTCAGGCGCTTCGGTCTACGTATGTCAGTCATGTTCATTTTGAATCCGAGGAGCATATTTTGGAGACACACTATGGGAAGGTCAAGAAAGAATCGAGATGTCTTATCTTGCGGTTGCGCATTTCGCTCTGCCTCCGTGGCCAAATACTTCCACTTTAGTCGTCCCAAACCCTCTTCCACTGTGAGACGCCATCCGTCCAAGGTCGTGCTGCGCGCCGACAAGGGGTACCCGGGGGTCTGGCTAGTCTCCGGTTCGGGGCTCACTTGGCCAGTGATCTTAAGAGAATATGGGCTGCGCATTGCTGCGATGCGAGAAAGTGAATGTCGCTTTAGTGTATGCTTTGGCTTCTGCGGAAAGATGGGGAACTTAAGTACACCACAGGTGCAGACAGACATTGGCTCTTATGGTCTGTCTGCTCGGGTTTAGCTCTGTGGGTCTCTTCAATGGTCTTCCCCCTAATGCCTGGCTCATGATGGACCGTAAATTACTTTTTTCCGGATCCAGTGGAGGTTGAGTGCAGTGGGATGTGATTTGAGACTGCACAAGCCGTGCAGCTGAGTGCGGGATGGTTCGGACTCCTCGCGTCATGCTTCGACCTGCACTGACTCCCCACTAGGTTCCAATATGTGTGGGATTCCTCAGAAGTGACGTGTCATCGGGCATGCACGAGGGTTCCTGGTGTCCGGGTATGCCACTAAGGACTTTGTTATTCTGCGCATGCAGAAAGGGCAACTGAAATATGACTCGTTCGGGATTCTGCGACAGTCTTCTCAGCCCAATTCGAAATACAGTCTGTCGCAATTAGGTCTAGGACCAATCCCTGAGCTGTGATATATTGGTTTGACTTTCAGACAGGGACTAGCGCAAGTCACCAACATAACCATATTGAGTCAAGGATGTGGCGTACATTCTATCCCCTGTCATATGCCGAATGCGGATCGTCATTGCTTCCTGTGGAATAGTGTGATTTCGTCAAGATGATCATTACTCTTCTGGTGAACTGTCCAGTCCCGAACAAATGCAGAAATATTGACCACTGGACAGATTCGGAGATCACTAACCAGATGTCGATCATCAGCACTACCGAGATCAAGCGACTAG
The DNA here is from genome assembly GCF_002849105.1 of Aspergillus steynii IBT 23096. Lineage (NCBI taxonomy): Eukaryota > Fungi > Ascomycota > Eurotiomycetes > Eurotiales > Aspergillaceae > Aspergillus > Aspergillus steynii. The sequence continues at coordinate 2,996,775 of NW_020194400.1, forward strand.
CGCTTTACTCAGCCTTGGAGTTACACAATGCGGCCTGCTGTGACGGCATTCAATGCCTCATTGGTAGATTTGCAATGGAGCTAAGCTCTGAACCAGAGGGAGCCCCGATACAGTATGGATTAAGTCTTGGGGCTTGGTCTGACTCCAGATTTGTGGCCTTGTCCTCAGTTCATCTCACCACACCGCATTTCCATCGTGAATGTGGGTTTATTGGGTGTCAAAGCAATACTTTCGGCGGAAAAAGAGATTAATATGAACCTGTTATTGGACCTTGCATGACTCGGCTGGGGTTGAAAGTGTCTTTTCGATTAGCAATCAGTATTCACGATCGAAACCAGGAAGATCGTCGCCTCCAGCCTGCGTCCACTTGGCAAAAGTGATCAGTCTCCACTGCTAGACACCGTCGGTCTGAGCCTGAGAATCCGATCTGTAGGATGTTCAGCGAGAATCTGGACCGGTGTTGGTGACTTGCCCCGCCTGTTCCGTCCTGCAATAGCCTAGGAATATATCAGTAGTGCTCGATTCCACCAAACCCTACCCTCCTTCTTCTGAAATTGCTTTAAGACGAGTTTCCTGCCATACCAGCTGATTAGACTGCCGTACGATGGGCTACTCCATCGCCGACTGAACATGTTAAAAGTCCAAGCCCTCCTTCAAGATGTGCAGATCCGTGTGGATGGCCAATTGCTTCCACTGATAGGATGTGCGACCCTGGTTCTCGCTCTCGTTCCTGTCCTATATATCGCCTTAGAGCAGGATATTGGTATTCCATTGGTGAGGGATACAGGTAAAAAGCGATTTCAGCTGTCCACCTTTATTGCCTACTTCTTCCACGCAGACGACGTGCTGCGAGAGGCCTATGACACCGTGGGTGACCCTTGCCTACAATCCACGGATACATGGTAGCTCACGTATTGCAGTACTTGAAGCATGGTCGAATATGCAGAATTCCGGACAAGAGCTTCGGAACGATGATCGTATTGCCAAACTGCCACATGAGGTGGATGCTGTCGCAGCCGCAAAGCGCTCTCGATACTCGCGAAGCGATTGTAGACATCGTTCAGGCTCGGTGGACAGTCGGTCATGAAAGGTACTTCACGGATGAGTGGCATCCAGGACTTCTCAGGCGTTCGACCCGCTCTTTCATGGAGACGGAGATCCCCAATTTCCAAGAGGAGCTGGAACTTAGCTTGTCCAGTATTCTGGGCAAAGATGAGACTAATTGGAAGGAAGTCAACCTGGCGAAGGCTGTGAAGCTTATCCTTATCCGATCAACTTCTCGATATATCGTCGGGTCACCGCTCTGTAAGTTCTTCATACTTTCCGAGTTTGTCTTGTACATCACGCTAACGCATCGGAAGGCGGCGACGATAAATTTATTAAATGGACCTTAATATTCATGGAGGTGATTACTCCAGTTGGAGAGATCCTGCGGCCTATGCCCCAGATATTCGTTCAGATAATCGGTCGAGTTCTGGCTATTCCGCGGAGCATGGTCATCGGCAAATTAAAGGGCCTACTGCAGTCCACGTACGATGAACGGCTCAATGGACTTAAGAATGGCCAAAAACCAGAAGATGGACCAAAGGACTTTCTCCAACACTTGATGCGGCAGCTCTACGAGGCCAAAAGCCCCGATCTAAACCTCCATTTTGTCACCACTCACATCGTGATCTTCCTGATGGCTGCCAGCGTACAGCTCTATATGTTGACTCCACACATTATATTCGACATGCTCGCATCGGACCACGAATACGGAACCATGTCGCAGGTCCAGGAAGAGCTGAACGAGAACTTCGGCCCAGCCAAGAAAAATGAGCCTCGATGGACCAGAAACGACGCATCCAAGCTAATTAAGCTGGACAGCATCCTCCGCGAGTCTCTACGCCTCAACCCCCTATTGAGCAACAGCATGTCGCGCAAAGTCATGGTCTCCGGTCTCCAGACACCAGACGGTTATACCCTACCCAAGGGCTCGACCGTCGCTCTTCTAGCGAGAACAGTCCAGAAAGATCCTGACATCTACCCCGAGCCCGAGAAATTTGTGCCGTTTCGATTCGCCGGGCCGGACGGGAAGAGGCTAGGGGTCACATCGTCGGAGTTCTTGGCTTTTGGACACGCGCAGTATGGCTGCCCGGGTCGCTTTCTTGTGGCTGTAGAGTTGAAAATGCTGCTTGCGTATCTGTTCAGGCATTATGAGGTCGAGTTGCCAGCAGAGTATGACGGCAAACGACCGCCGGCTATGTGGATTACGGATATGAAGATTCCGCCGCAAAACGGGAAGATTAGACTCAGGAAAAAGCCACTCAGTGAGATATGATGGTCAGATACTTTCATCCAGACGGTGGACCTCTCTTACGGTTTGTATTGCCTTTGAGTGGCGAGTTTACCTCGATGGCACGCCTCCTGCCTGTCGATGCCTCCCGCTCAAATTCGGTCCATACCGGGTCCAAGGAGTCATTACCTGCATACAGGAGCGCGAGAAACCCAGTTGCAATTCTGTATGAGAGTTGATGTAGTTATGTGAAAAAAAGGAAGCCACACTCGTTTACATCTTTACATATTATTGAACGTTATAGAATTTGGTATCAGTTCATGCCTTGTCCCAGAACCATATTATCGCCCCGTCGTTTGGCGCTCAGAAAGTAATGTTGACATATGCTACAAGGACTATGGTGGTGGAATATACATGAGTTGATTGATAGTGTATCTATCTTGATTTTGCTAACCAAGGTGAGGTTAACTATGTGACTATGATTATAGAAGCTATAGCCCTTCTCGTGTAGCTAGAGTTAATGATCCACTCCATTCCTTTTCTCTTCATTCTCTTCCTTCCTAGTAGTGATTCTCGTTAGATAGCATGTAGTTTCCTGTGTTGGTATATACGATATTACAAAGACTGCCTATTAGCCCAGCTGAGGCTTTTAGCGCAGTAGTAATATCAGGAACATGCTACATCCTTAAACAATACTAGTAGATATTCCACAAAGTGTATAAAGGCCAGTTAAATAGGAAGAAACCTACTAAGGTTTAACAAACACTGCTATCATCACCCAGTTGCGACTTGCTCGCTATGTGACACACACAACATTGCACGCGATTCCTACACTTCTCTATACCTGGATCCGACATAGTCTACCATCTATACTCTCCGCCCAGGCCTCACTTCCAACCCCTGTCAGAGCATAGAAAATATCCAGAGGGTCATACCTTTTTTTCACCTTCAGCAACTGGTTATAGTTCCTGCCATAGAACGTGGTCTGCCATTCAGGCTGATGAGCATCTCCCTCATTCAGGTATGCACCGCTGCCGGGTACGAGATCCACTAATTCGGGAATCAAAGTATCGGTGATCAGCTGCTGGTTGACAATATTGAGAGAATGATTGGTGGAGCTGAAAGGTCTATGTGCGCACCAGGTTAGAGACTCGGATGCCTAACAGCACTATGGAATAAGGACCACATACGTTCCAACGACGAGACTTATTGCCGCCGTGCGCCAAGCAGGATTCACAGAATTCTTTGGATCATGGTGACTTGGTCGAGAGGCATTGACGGATATACCAGATACCGTTGCTCCATATCCCGTAATAACGCGGAATTTATCAGTGAGGGTGATCGGCTCCGAGTCAAGAATGGACTGTGGGATGAATCTGCCTCCAAGGTTGAATTCAGTCACGTTGACATCTGGGCTCATGGATTCAAAGCTGGAGTAGAAGGTGGGAAATTCTTCGATATGATATGCTGCAAGGTGGGCAGAGATTGTTAGCTGAGGGGGGCCCTGGTTTGAAGGGAGTTTTCCTTCGGGTCTAAAAGGCAAACAAAGACCACGTACAGTATGTGATGTTGGTTTTTCTCAGCGCGATAAGGACTGGGTCCAATATCTTCTGCAGCTGCTCTCTCGATCCGCCGGGGATCGTTGTCGGCGCCATCGTGAAAGACGCACTGGTTAGGAACCAGACGCTGGCCCCCCGAGCCTCAAGGAGAGGCCCAAGGCTGTGACTGAAAAAGGTATCCACGACACCATCAAAGTCTCCCTGAGCAGCGCCGAGACTGGTGAAGGATAGATTGGCCGTCGCCGTCCTCAGCTCCGGGTATGCCTTGCTCACCATCGAGACCACCACGCCATATGTGCCACCTCCACCCCCTGAAAGCGCCCAGTATAGATCCGCATATTCATTGTGCGGCGACGCCGTAATCAATTGGCCTGTCCCGCTGATAACCTCCCACTCTAATACCTGATCGGCCGCTAACCCGAACTGCGAGACAAGCTGACCGTGGCCACCTCCCTGAGTATAGCCCCCAGCCAGCCCGACAGTCCTACAGTTACCCCCGACTACCACCAAGTTTTGTTCGCTTGCCGCAGCATTTGCTTCGAAGATCTGCACACCCGCGCCAACTTTGACCGCCTTACCCGAGTATCCCGGGGACTGATAATCGAAGAAGTTGATTTCCTTGAGATGATGCGTCCAGATGGCAACAGCGCCCGCACCGGTTGACTTTCCCAGGTAGTCGTGTCCGGTGTTACGGACGACAAGACGGATGCGGTGTGCGCTTAAAAAGGAAATAGTCTTTTGAATATCAGTCGCGGACTGCGCCTGCACCGAATATTGAACATATGTGCCAGTAATGCAGTGAGCGCTTGGGGGTAGAAACGGGTCGCAGCTCTGGTTAGCGTAGAAGCCCGCCATTATGGACGAAGAGCTTTCATAGTGTGTTTGAGGAAGGAGCCAGGTTTCCCGAACGGCCTGGCAGGCGGATTTATCGTAGGGGGCGAAAGGGTTGTTTTCGTGGCAGGGACTGGCAATTGGGATCGTCGCGATGAGTCGACCGCCCACCGTGCGGTTGAAAGCATCCCACTGGGATGCGGTGGGCCAGCATTCCTCACCGGGGAAACAGTAGCAGTCAGTGTTGTTGTTTCGGGCTTGAGTAGGGTGGGTGAAAGTGCTGATGGACAACGAAAGGATGATAAAGAGGAAACATGGAACCTGGAACGTAATAGAGGCGAACATGATTCGATGATATCTCAGAAGGGGTACTACAGGTGCAGAAGAAAAGAAAATAAAATGGTTCCTAGCAGTATTGGGCTTCCATCCCGGCTTTATATAGATCATCTATCGGCGCATGGGTGAGACAGGCCCCCACAGGCAGCCTAAATACAATAGGTAAATCGTCGAAGGAAAAAAAAAAAAAAAAAAAAAAAAAAGAAAAAGAAAAAGAAAAAGAAAAAGAAAAGAGCTGATTACGTTTCAAGGACAGGGTCTTCACTGGCGGCGAAGTATGTCTGGAATCTACCTGGTATTACTACATAGACCACCACCCAATTTCCACGACCGGTGCGGCTTCCTCTTGCAAGGGCTCATAGAGTTGATCGATCGCCTTCACCACCTCCTCTGGCAGTGGGCCAGCATTGCGGGCGTCAAGATACTCTTTTAGCTGAGAAACGTTACTCGGTCCGAGAGCAACACTATCTGTACTCCTAAGGCCAGAATGGAACAGCAGCCAGCGCAAGGCCGCCTGGGACAAGCTGCCAGCAACACCCCGATCCACCCAAGTGGCCAGCTCCCGAATCGCTTGGTGAAAGTCAGGCTTATCGTACCATGCCCGAAAAAGATAGCCAACCATGTTTCCCTCTGCCTGCTCGAATCGCGTTCCACGCAGCTGCGCCGCCTCTTCGGCAAAGGTAAGCTTGCCTGTCAAGAACCCCCCGGCTAAGGGCGAATTCGCCACAAACTTGACTTGGTGCTTCTGCAGAAGTGGGAAGAGCTCTTTTTCGTAATGGCGACAGAACATGTTATACTGGCCTTGGTAGACGGTAGGCCGCACATAGTTCCGTTCCGTAGCAAGCTCGATCCACTCGCTCAACTGTGCGGGGGAGTAATTGCAGAGTCCAAGCTCGGCGAATAAGCCAGCACGATAGAAATGATCGAAATTAGCCGCCTGCTCGGCAATAGGGGTGTCTTTGTCCGGGGCATGAGCGTAGAGCGTGTCGATCTGTAGAGCACCGAGCGTTGTGAGCAACTCTGATGGTGATAGTAATAGGGATACTGTCCGTCTAATACGTACCTTTTTTACTCCGAGGCTTTCCAGACTCTGGTGGATGGACTGTTCCATATTCTGATTGCTCAGAGCACTGGGTCGGTACAGGATCTTTGTATCGATGACAAAATCAGACCGCCGAACACTTCCCAAAAGCTTTTCAGCCGCCCCGGGATTGGTGGCAGGATACAACCGGGCGGCATCATAATGATTGATACCAGCCTCGCCAAGCGTGGTAATCAATTCATGCACATTTTCCTCTGTCCAGGCACTGGCGAACCCCTGAGTGCCCATCACATATTGAGGAGAAGCCATGACGGAGGACTGGGTAAGGTAGAGTCAACGAAATGAAAGAATGTTGGGAATGATGGATGGCGAAGGGGCTTGACGAAGTTGAATATCTATTCCACGTATTTCTATTTGGAAGGAAAGAGTAGTCTATGGATTAATCCACACCTAGACTAACCGGGGATCGCACTACAAACCCCTCACTTCGCCAACTATTAGTACCCCCGGATGGTTGTAGAGCACTAATGAATGGTCTGATTCGCACACAGCCGTACTTATTCGGGATTAGCGGAGACTACATTCGCTGCGTAGTATCTTTTAGTCTGCGCCAGGCCACAGTAGCGTGGATGATCCATGTAAAGAACCAACAGTGGGTTTGGGCATTCTGATTCATGCACTACTTGTCCATGTACCTCAAATGTCTAATTTCCGTCGCGCAGGGTTTAATCTAATCCTTCGCAATCGCGGAAACAGAAATACCGGTGATTGCTTCTGTAAATTCCTTGACCTTTTCGACCAGATGCTCCGTCCAGCTCAGATGAGGGGAATGGCCTGAGGGTGCATGGTAAACAGTAAAGACATTCCCACTCTGGGTCTGGAGGGCGATCATTGCCTCCTGGTAGTCCTTTGGCAGCGTACGATCATTATCCAGGACCAGATATGCGCATGGTAAGACGGAGTAGGCGTCATTCGTCAACACGCCGGTCATGACGGGCGAGGCTGTCAGCGTGGCCGCCCACCGGTCAGCGGATTCGGCATCCAAGTCATTGAACAAGTATTCCCTTGCGTTCACAATAGTTCCGACTCCGGAGACTCCGGGTTCCTAGGATGGGAGAAGTCAATAACGAGCTTTCATGCGGGCATGGGCGAACACCTACGTAGAATCGCATGAATGGCGGAGTCACCGGAGGACCATCCTTTGGTTGGAAGAAACTGTGGACCGATTCGCCTACCGGGATCACAAAGGCCCCCAAATAGAACAGACCGATGATGCCGCCCGCTTGACCTTTTGCTCGGCGATTTTTGCTCTGAAGTTCAGGGATAGCCGCTTGGGTTGCGACCCAGCCACCCGATGAATGCGCCATGAGAAGGACGTACTTCCCATTTCCGATAAGTTCCCTTAGTAGCTGGACTACCACATCTACGTCCTTGGTGTCACTAGGAAACCCCTCGGGAGGTGGGCCTCGGTTGAAGTCAGGGTTGTCGACGTCGCCCACATTTAGCTCCTTGAGGTTGCATGTCGGACGGTGGGGACAATATGCCTCGAACCCTTCCGAGCGAAGGTGCTCCATCAGGGGCTCGTAGGGGGCGGGACTGTGGTAAGAGCCATGGCAGATGATGACTGCAGGTTTGGATGTCGCCATGGCGGACGAGGGGGAGGGGGGACGTTGCAACGGAGTGAGATTGTTTTTCCCGGGTGAGACAGGAGATTGGGCCTTGGGAAGGCAAGCGGGCCTTTTTGAAAGCGCCTCCAGGGGTATATATAAGGTACTGCTCTAGGCAGATCAGGAGAAAGTCCGGCTGCATCCGACCTGTTTCGTTAGTGCTTACTTCGGCTGACAGGATCAACAAAGAACTCTGAACTCGGCTTAGGGCTGTGCATTTCCCCGCCACTGTCTGTGGTTCGGCCCCAGAGGCCACATATGGAGGACTCTGTTAATATCGTCCTAGTTAGAGGGTTGATTCTCTGACTGAAATATGCATGTCAACAGATGACCCCCAAGGGGGAAGGTAGACACTCGTGTATATATATCTGTATTTATTTGCAGGCAGTTGAAAGGAGTACGAGGGATTTACGGGAGCATATTCTACTACTACCTCTTTGTCTATCTGCCCCTCATACCATAATGGCGGTCGAGAGTAAACACGCTGCCAAGCTGATAGTTTCGGTAATGGTCCTTTGGGCTATCAGTGCAACCTCTTTCATCCTTCGAGCCGTATCCATTCAGATGCGCAAGCGATCCTGGAAGTCCCATGACTACCTCACGGCTCTGGCACTAGTAGGTCCTCTCTCCGTCCATACTGCGCCCTTTTTGTAAGGGCGAATACTCCACAGGTATGAGCAATGCGGAATCTGACAACCTACAGCTCTGCTTCACGGGGTATGCCGCGGACGTCACTGTGGGTAAGTGCGTGTTATTCACTCGGATGCCGCTCGATGATGAGGCTTGTTGACGACAGTCGACCATCCAGGTGCCATTGCGGGGGCCTATGGCGCGGATATTGACACTATCTCGATGAATAAGTTGGTCATTTCGTTGAAGGTTCGTTTCGACCTCCTCATCGTGTGCAGGATGAGCATGATTCACAACAATGGGAGTAGGTGTTCTTTGCGTCCGAGTGGTTCTTCGTCACGGCCGTCGCGGCTTTCCGACTCGCCATCATATGCCTGTATCTCGAGCTCTTTCAAGTCGCATGGTTCTACCGGTGTGCGATTACCACGATTGTACTAGTGGTTCTCTACTGGCTGGCGTCCATCCTGACAATCACCCTTCTCTGCCGCCCGATCAACTCCAACTGGAATCCCACCATAGAACGCACGTGTGGAAATGTGGCAAAGACCGAGTACGCATCGGCTGGATTCAACCTAGCGGTTGACCTACTGGTAGTAACGTTGCCAATGCCCATAGTCTGGAAGCTACAGATGACCGAAAAGAAGAAATTCGGTGTTACAGCCGCCTTTTTACTGGGCTTGATGTAAGCCCTCCTGTTGCCCTCCGCGATTGCCTTCATTGACATAGACCATCGCACAGCACGGCGGGGATCAACATCGGCCGAATCATACAGACCAAACTATGCGACCACGGCAACACGACATACTGTGCACTAGATGCGTCAATCTTGATTGCCGCCGAGATCTCGTCGGGTATACTCGTTTCCTGCGTTCCTACCCTGGGCCCCGTGCTATTCCGCAACCGCACGCGAGCATACATCGAACGAAGCAGCCGGAAAGTGCGCACGATTGGATCATCCGGGCGGCGGACCTGGGGGCAACGAAGGCCCCAATCGACTACGCTGCTGAACTCACATGATGACGATGAATATGAGCTTTCTGAGAGTCAGGCTGCGACGGGTGTCCAGATTACATCTCCAACTTCGTGCCATTTCGGGAAGGGTGACCCTCCCAGGACTGACAAGTATTCGACTGGTATCATGGTGGTCAACGAGACATCAGTGTCGGAGAAGACTGCGCCGATGGGACGGCAGCAGGGGACTGTACAGCCTTACCCATTTTGAGGCATACATTGGTCACTATCGCCGTCTCGCGAACGGTCTGAAGGGGAGATGAATGTGGGTCAATGAACTGTACTATACTATAATGACAATTGTAACCGGCCCACTGACTATCGCGCCTCCTTGCGATATGCCCATAGCCCTCGAAGTAATCGTATGGTACGGTAGCCATAGGCACCAGCAACGGTTCCGGAGTAATGCCCTCCGGTAGCTGAGGGGAACCCTGGGAGTTCGAGGGACTCGATCCACTAGCGTGAATTTTGCAAGTCTCGTCAGCCTCATGGGTGCAGCGCCAACCGAGTTTGGTCTTCCCGGCGTCGAGTTTGCTAGAGGCGAGGGGCGAAGGGACTAGGGTTGACATCCCGGTTGATAGCGGGACGCCGATACGTGGATAGCATCGGGTTGGCAGGGATCAGGGTCCTTTTGTCTCGGAGTCATTCCAGGCATGCAATTGGCCACCTCGCTTGCCATGGGGGAAGATATGGTCGGTATGATGGATGGCAGGTCAGCCATGCGTACGGAGCGCTCTTTAAAGGCACCGTAAAATCTCACGACATTACCCAACCCTACGACGTGGTAAAGCGAGGACCTTGCTCACAGCCCAATCAAACAACAATCCGAGACAGACTGTATCATCCATCGAGGGAAAACCATGTCCGACGTCTATGCCGACAACCTGCAGCGCGATGCAAGCGAGTCCCAAAGGTACACGCCGACCCCCCTCCCCCAGCAAGCCACCGCCATCTAACCAAGGCAAGGAAAATGCAGACTCGAGGAACAATTCGACCTCTTGACAGAGTATGTTTTACCAATGCTAACCAATGGCCTGAATTTGGCCAGACCCCGATCCTTGTCCGGAGACTAAGACGGAGTGCACACTAACCCCGGACATCTCCAGAAACATCGGCTACCTGATCCACCCGCTGATTCTGGCACGCCTCCCTCCCCTTAGCCCGCCGCTTCAGATAGCCGATTTAGCTACGGGCACAGCGTGCTTCCTCAAACGCGTCGCCCAGAGCGAAGAGCCCCGTCTCCAGGGCGCAATCCTCCACGGTAGTGATCTATCCACCGCGCTTTTCCCGCCGTCGGACTCGCTCCCCTCGAGTATCCGCCTGTCCCTGCTGGATGTACGGGCTCCGGTCCCTACCGCGCTTCACGGGATGTACGACTTCGTGCATGTCCGCCAGATTGCGGCTGGCCTGACGCCCGCCGATTGGGTGCCGGTAATCACCAACGTTGCCAAGCTGCTGAAGCCTGGCGGCGCCATGCAGTGGGAGGAGTGCGATTTTAGTAATGTCGTGCATCTGAGGGGCGGGGAGGGCGGCGCGACTTCGGTTGACGCGGCACGGACCTTGGGAAGGATGTTCAGGACAGGGCTTATCGACTATTTCAAGCACGGCTGGGATCTTTTGGAGGAGGCGATGAAAGGCGCGGGCTTGGTGCAGGTCGGGTCCGAGATGGTGAGCTCGGATCGTGTTCCTGGGACGCGAAAGGCTTTGACCAGGAATGGAATGCAAGTCATCCTGGACTGGGCCAGGGTCAGAGCGGGGCTGGGACAGTTGAGAGCAGAGGATGATGGCCGCTTGCTGACCGTGGATGAGGTGGAAAGACTGGGCAAACAGGCGTACAAGGACATTGAGTCGGGATGCTACGTCCGGTTCGATATTCACGTTGCCTGGGGATTTCGGCCTGATGGGGCCGAGACGCTGCGTGCGTAGACCCGGATTAGCGCTCTATCGACCTCTGATGCGTGTAATAGGTCCAGTGGTGCGTTTTAGATTAATGTGATATCGCCGTGCTTGCCCCATCGTTACACTGCATCTGCTAGCTAAGAATGCCGATAGTATACGGCCAGCCCGTCATCCATTCATTCTCGTCCCACGAACACCAATCGACACTCGCCAGGCTGCGCAGTCAGTTGGTCCTTCATATCTTTCTCCACTCGCTCGCCATTCTTGGTCCCTGGCGCGAATTCGATGTGGTATCGGCTGACGAGCGCCGCAGTAACCAGTCGGATCTGTGTCAGGGCCAAGTTCTTACCCACACAGCTTGTGTTGCCTAGGGCTTGTCAGTCATTCTGCTCAGGATATGCAAGGGGAATATCGAAGACCCCCTGGGTTTGGGGCCTGACGGAAACGTACCAACCCCGAAAGGCGCAAAGGCCCGTCGATCCCGGATCAGTTCAGGTTGGCTATACCATCGCTCGGGGATGAACTCGTCCGGTTGAGCGTAGGCGGACTCCACTACATGGTTGAAAAAACCCTTGTCAGTCGCTCTTGGAACAAGACCAAAGGCTGGAGCACGTAGTGGAGAGACAATGGGTAGGGGGCGGAAGAAACACACATCGTCCAATCGTATACCTCGGCGCGCAGAGTTTCGTGCCACCGGGGATGAATGTGCCCTCAATCGTAATCCCCTCTGGTGGCGTTACGCGGGTGCCAAACGTGAGTACCGCAGGAAGAAGCCGCATGGTTTCGTTAATCATCCCATTCAGGTGGGGTAGCTTCGCAAGTCCGACGGTGTCTTCGAGGGAGGTAATCCCGGTAAGCTCTTGGTGGACCTTTTCTGCATGCTCGGGATAGCGAGCGAGGAAGTAGAATAGATGAGTCAAGGTTGGAGCGTTGGTATCACTTTGGGACCGCATATTAGCAAGTGGATACGAGTAAGACACCAACAAGAATACAAACCTTCCAGCCACGACAAGCGTTGCGGTGTCGCCGCTTAACCACAGTCCACGGCTTTCGTCAGCATTTGTCGTATGGTCTTGAATGAAGAAGGAGGCAATATCCTTGTCGGGTAGTGTTCTCTGCCCATGTGCTATCAGCGGAGCAACGTATCCAGAACTCGTGCATTCAATACCTTCATCCGTCGCTCCATGCATTTATCACAAAACTCCAGCATCTGAAACCACCAACGAGCCCACCACAGGCCGGGGATAAAGGCGAAGGCAAGGCGGGGGATCCAGATTGCAGGGCTAAAAGGGCCTAGTAGAGCTAGCGCAGCACGGAAGGTGAAAATAACTCGATGCCACTCATTATTCTTCATCATGCCAAAGTCTTCGCTGAAGGCGAAGTCACCCATAGAGTCAAATGCGAACCAGTACATGACCTCGTTAATAAGAATAGGCCCAGTGGCTCGCTCCTTGATGAGCTCGACGAGCGTCTGGACTTTGGCAAGGATGCGAGGATGATATTCCCGGATCGCTGGCATCCGTTGTCAGTTTCCTTCTGTAGAAACACCCAACGAGAAAATTAAAAAGAAAAAGAAAAACAGAAAAAAAAAAAATGAGAAACTCATTATGATACGCACTTACCTGAGCTGCTCAATGCATGGGTCCAGATTTGCCGTCTCTTAAGATGCAGGGCACGATCACGAGTAAAGATTGAAGATATCCTGGGATATAACAGGTCATACCAGTCGGACCGCGTGTTCTGGTTTCGAGGACCATCCATGGCTTCGTGAGCGGCCGGGTGAAAGACCGTGATTTCTGAAGGACCTGTCGTCGACGTCAGGAGATATCAGGGATATAAGACCGCAAGGACGGTCCTCATGAGCTCTAGCGTACCTGTGCGAACAAACGTGCCATACTTGCGATGCCATTCTTCAAGAACGTGGTGGCCATGAGAGGTTCGACAGCGCCAGACATGCCACAATTTCGAAGCGGCGGCCAATCGAGGCCCTGGGAACTTGCGGAGTCGATGGAAGAAGAGGCGGTACACGATGATACTACTGAACAGCGATAACAGGTATAAACCGAACGGCGCGGCCGGATGTAGCACGAAATGGTTAAGAACATTCCCAGTGCCCGCATTGAGAGTGTAAAGACCCCCGAGAAATGCGAGATGCGTTACAACCAGAGTACCAACCCGGAGATGCCACTCGCCGTGGAGAAAAACAAGGCAATGAGCCAAAAGGCCGCAGGAAATGGCAAGTACCTCTCCAGTAGCCATAATGCTTGAAGATTCGACAGATGTTGGTGTTGTAGTGCAAGGTTAGACCTCCTACGAGCGGGGGTAGATTGGTGATTAGGACAATTTGACTCCTGGCAGAAGACGGCCAAGCAGGGTGCCACGTCGTCGGCTTTTAAGGAGCCCACTGCAACTATGAGCCAGGTTCGTGCATGAAAGGATGAATGATTAGCGGGGATGAGGTAGTATGAGTCGTCTTTCCAATAAAGAGTCTCGCAGATGCATCAGCCAACACAACGTTTGCCTAGAGAGGGGCGCAGCAAAAGATACCGTACGGTTAATCTAGTTGTAATATACTTCCCTGTGTCATTTCTTCCAGTTCTCAATGTGTACTAATTAAAGTACGGCTTACGGTGGGGGTAATAGGTTGTTGAGGGGGTGTTGAGGCTCAGCCATGGCATATATTTGACCATATAATAACCCTCTCTTGTCCCTACTGTTAATCATATCTCGACTTGGGAAAGCAAGTTTATACGGCTTAAACATGATGCACGTCTGTGGAATGAAGGTGAGTGAAAAATTGTTCTGTTGGCGTCGAAGGGTCAGGGTTGATTATATCTAAGGGGAAGAATATCCCACGCAAGAAGCGCACGGCATTTGAAACAGTGCTACATATCTTACACCTTATGGTCTACCACCTCTATACCATCTACCTCTTTGCTCGGAGCGACTTCAAAACAATTGTAGTTCCTAGCACTCTCTTTGGCGTGATAAACTCTCTCGCCACGAGAGCTTATGGACTCGATGATAGTTCCCCTATCACATTTTCTTTACTCCTCAGCCGCCTCACTCAATCTCTCTTCTGGGTCTGTCTTGTTTTTATTCCATTCGCGATTAATAACCAACGCAACCCCTCCGCGATTGCGGAGGACAAAATTAATAAGCCATGGCGGCCGCTTCCTCAGAATCGCCTTTCCCCCTTCCAAGCCAAATGCATTATGTATTTCCTCGCTGCCCTCGTCCCTATACACGGCTACGTCTGCAATGGAATTGGCTTTCGTCAGTCCTTATTCCTCCGTGCTCTTGATATATGGTACAATAATATTGGCGGCGGGGATAATAGCCCTATCCTGCGAAATCTGATTAATGCCCTTGGGTACCTCTGTTTTACAACCGGAGCACTAGAAATAGCGCTGGGCAAGCAACTCAGATTTACCTTGGAAGCAGTTTCCAGCTATTCTGGTGCCGAAAACCATCTGATTCAGTGGCTCCTTGTGATCGCGGGAATCATTTTCACTACAGTGCACCTCCAAGACCTCTATGATCAGGTGGGCGATGCAGCGCGTGACCGGCGTACTATACCTCTGGTGATTGGAGACGGGCCTACACGATGGACAATCGCAATACCCATGCTTGTGTGGGGAGTTATATGCCCTCGATTCTGGGGCCTGGCGGGTGGACTCCTCTCTCTCAGTATTGGACTTGCGTATACCGTGGCATTGAGAGTTTTGTTGGTGCGTGGCGGACAAAGCGATCGAATGACATTTCGCCTCTGGAACTGCTGGATCTCTACTATCTATGTTATGCCTCTTTTTGTGCAGGAGTAAGTGGACTGGTGGTTGGATACGTCTAGTACCATAGCTGTGTATTCCTTAACGAACACCACGGATCGCCTAGGAGTATGACCGTGAGAATTGATGGCGATCTTTTTATTTGGATGTTGATTGCGAAAGGACTTTGTGAATTCATTAGACAGAACAGGCCAAGTATGCCTCGGACCTCGAATGTACTTTTGAGGCGCGAACGGGTTGGCTATGCCATTTGCTTATACAGCACAACATTCCTTTGCTTATCTCAACCGTCCTCGGTCTTTGTGGCATTTTTTAATTTTTTTTTTTCTTTCAATTTCCAAAGCTGGGGGCCGGGTCTATAAAGCGCCGTCCCATTCCACATCGGCGGTTCGGTTCCCTGTTAACCTAGCGTTCACCCCCGAACCCATTTATGAACACCCGGACAAATCCGCCCTCTACGCTCATCCCATAAGGCCAGACTCAGTCGAGTTAAAAAACGCAATGTTCTATACCGATATCATCATTGATGCAGTCCCATCGGTGACGCGCGATGCCGTGAGTACCGCCAATTCCGAACATTGAGTAATTCTTAGCCATCGGGGTTATTAACTAGAAGGGTGAAAGTTCCTCAACTTCTCTGCTCTTTCACTCTACCATAGTAGCTATTACCAGTCCATAACGCTACCGGACCAAGCGCCCGCTAGACCCGGCGACAAATTGATCTGTACTATCGACAGCATCCCCTACCCCGCCATCGTTGAAGTCAACTCCCCCCGGGAGTTTACATGGCGCGGGTACCTTATCTGGAATTGGATCTTCAACGGGTTGCATAGCTTCAAATTCGAGAAACATGGCAATCAGACCCGGTTCGTGCAATGCGAGGAGCTCGGTGGTCTTCTAGGAGGTGTATTGGAGGCTGTCGCACGGGACAGGATGTTGGATGGGTTCCGACGGTTCAATAATGACTTTAAGTGTTACGTGGAAGGAAAAGAGGAAGGACTGTAGACGTGGGTTTTATATGGGTACCCATGGGTTCTGCCGAAGTCTACACCGGGTTCCTTACCGGCGGATCATGTCGAGCTCTTTGGAAGCGAGGAATTTATCCATGGTGGCCGCGAGGGACCCGAGGGCTTCGCGGCAGACACGGGCGCGATATTCACTCTTATTAAGCTGGGGCTCAATGGCCATGAACACAGAAGTTATATTACTATTATCTTTTACAGCTAGGGGAGGTATATAGTCTTGCGGGCCTTAACTCTTTTGGTAAAATAGTAAGGATTAATAAAGAAAAGCCAGATCTTAAGATCTTGTAAAAGTAGAATTTAGGTCCGCCAGTGGATAAACAGGAGTAACAACAGGATCTATTAGTCTATAATATATTAAAATGTAGTGAAAGGGCTTCAGGAAATAGCAAAGGTTAAAAAGAATAGTTCCAGGAATTAAAATAATATATTTTTAACATCAGGGCGCCTAAAAAGGAAAGGTACCCCAGGTCGCAGATAGTTGTAAAGGTGCGGGAATCGCTGGTAGTTAATAGGCGGGTGGGTGCCTCTAAACCGGCGCCGTGGCTCGACCTGTCCGGTTGCCCTACGTGGTGCTCCTTAGTTCCTTCAGACAGTGGAAATCGTTAAATTGTTGGTGGATTACCCCACATCCTAGAACATGCGGTGCCTGAACTCGAGGTGCTCACCGCTGTAGCCTATAAATACTTCGTTTTACCAGAGAAAAGTTTACGATATAACATCATAATGAACAACGGATGATTAAATGAATGAATTGTTGAAGGTTATCACCCATCTGAGCAAGATGCTGAAGCACGCTTTTGTTACGATGCTTTGGACGGTTGATAATGATACTAAATGCCATATTAAGCGGGACCTCGACGAGCGAATGGAGATAGCGAGGCTCCAACACCATATCAACGTCCACGCCCAATTTCCATGTTGAATGGAGTGATTGTGAATCAATGAGAACCGAAACTTGATATACCCATGCTCTAAATGCCTTTGATGCTGAGTTTTCAGACGGACCTAAAAGGTTTGATATCTCTAAATCACCGTTGTGTTAGCGAGATTTGCATACTGAAAGTAGGATCTTTAATTGGGTTCTGTTTTCTTACCGCCCAGCAACTGTGTGGCCAGAAGGGTGGGTCACCGCAGTGGACTTCGTTGCCATTATGCTAGTGTACCATAGTATTGTAAGTCACATTTCTCTATGATATTAGTGAAAAACAACATAAGTGGAAGAAGCGCGACAGGACAGCGCCTTTTATAACTTCTGTTTACTCAGTCATGATGTGACAATTAAATAGCGATTAAACCTCTCCAAAGAGCTCCTATTCTCTCACCCCACCCAGAATGCCAGTTGTAAAGCAAGGAACGTGGGACCTTTAGCAACACAAAACCATTCGGCCAGCATTACCTGCGACTGCTAGGCAGCATCCAATCGTTGTCTCATAATACCCTACATGAAAATATCCCTTGTGAGGATCAATAAATATCTCATTTGATCTCTTGCGCTAGGCATGATGCATGCTGATATGACTAATCGGACTGAACTATTCTACAATAAAACGTAGAAGGGAGAATAATTAAATTGGAACCGCACCGAACCATATGCGAAGGTGATGGTGAATTTGGTACTGGGCATCAGAAACTGCATCCGCATGTCTGACCCCAGAAGCTGCAAGGGACCTCATCCCTGCCGCCACCTCTTTCGGCAAACTTGTGTTTTTAGTGTTAGCTAGTTCCTTGCAAAATGCAGGCAAATCAAGTTTTGTTTTGTATACTAGTACTTCATTTATTTATTTTATTATACTGGGAGCTAGGAATAAGATCCACAGTAATTTGCCGCTGTGAGGGATGCTTTCCTAGAAGCGGGTAGGGTAATATTCAAGCGCGATTGGGCACTGTTTACCAGTAATAGGAAATACTGGTGGGTCTGAAGGTTTTGTTTTGCCAATGTAGCCTAATCTTTTTATAATATAATCAGTATGGTGTTTGTTTTAATGTGGCATAGGCCCCTTTCTTACAGCCCTTGCTCCTATTTATGTGGTGCGTATGTACATTGTAGATTACCTTTATAATATGTACTTGGATATTTTCAATGATTTATCGAGCAATTGAATCATAGCTGAAACCCTCACCGAGCCCGCGCCGAATGAAACCATCTTTTTACCATAGCTAGCCAATAAACCTCAAAGATATAGGCGGCATTTATGCCATCAATATACATCATCCGCTCGACTTCTGTCAACTAGCTGATCCAGAATTATTTACGCCCATCATATTTCTTTTCACTGGCCACAATCTCACCATTTCTTGATGCGTATATTATCTGCCAGATTAATACACAAAACGGCTCATTGATTCAAGATTAATTCAGGATTGAGTGTCCGTCGTATTGCTTTTCGGTGGCCGCCATTTGAAGGTCGAAGCATGCCCACAAGATATCGTGACTGCTTCGTGGTTCGTCTAAGCCAAAGATCCTATAACGTTTCTTACTGTGGCTGCCGAGATAAAGACGTTTCATATATTTATCGAGAAGGGATAATATTCCGACGTGGCTACTCAGGACATGGGATGAACTTCATGCATTTGTGTGCAGATATCTACATCCACCAGGTGTTCGTGTTGGATTAATATTGTGACCATGAGTCGATCAGCCCCTTTGCAAAAGGATTTTCACTGCCAATATCTCAAGCTACGTGGAAATACTAGAAAAAAAACCGCCAACACCTGATCAACGGGCTGCAAAAATTATATCAACATACCATGGAAGAATGGCCTGGCTCCCCGTCTAGACTCTACCCTCGTAGTCAAGAACATCCTCTGATCCATGAGATTCTGGGTCGTCTCCAGGTGCTGTCCGCGGAACCCTAGTTAGCGAAGGAATCCAACTCGGCCCAGTCTCGGTTGGCGAGATCAACGTCCGCGGGGTCGAGAAAAGACTCCGAGTCTACGGAAAGGGCTCCCAGCGCACCAGACATGACTTTGTCCGTCGACATCTTCGGCAGTGACGGGGCCCCATCGCCCATCACATCCACCGGCCTTGGTACCGCAACTTTCCCGCGGGAGGAGCAATGGCCCCTGCAGACGGCTACCGATCCATTCCTGTTCCCCCGAACTCCGCTCGATCTTCCTTTGCATCCCTTGATCGAGACCAACCTCCAGTGGCCCCCGGAGTCGGACCTGGACTCCATTCTGGCGTTCTGGGAGCCAGTTCTAGGGATGATGCCCCCCGCTCCCACGACAACAGCGATGGCGGCTATCAAGAATCCCTCACCCGCTCGGCTCCTCTGCGAATAATGGCCAGCCCAGGTGGCTAGCAGGCAGATCTGGTCTCCGACCACCCCATTTCCAATGGGACTTCATGCTGCAGGTGGGCCGGATAAACTGCCATACGAACCCCCCTCCCGTGGGCTTTGAACAACCCGAACAATGACTGGACAGGGTGGATGCAAACGCTGAGTGATGTCAGGGAATGACAACAAGAAATATCTATCTTGTAATGAGAATGTTTCTTGTATGTGAAATAACAGCTATTTATCTAGTTTTCTTGGCTCAGCATTCTCATCCAGCTTATAAATTACCGTAAGATCATTCATCTCTATTCATGAGGTTGTGACAAGAAGTACATCTTACTAGGTTAACAGAACTGGGACCAAGTAATTGATTGATGGTCATGCCTTATTCACAACAGTACCAACAACATTAACCCAGCAATCAACCGGCATAGCAGGCGAGGCTCATTCATCCCTCGCAAACAAAGCCAAAATCTCATCCTTATCCCAAGCAGCAGCTACATCCAACGCCGTAGCTCCCTCTTTATTTTCCGCCGCCGGATCCAGGCCTAATTCCACGAGCAGTTCGAAAATCATCACATCATGGTCCTGCATATCCTCAACATCTTCTCCTCGAGAGGCAACCGCATGGAGCAAAGTGTCTCCGTTATCATTCACAGCAAAAATATCATGTTCCGCGAACAAACGTCGCATGTCATTCAGATCAGGGTCAGTCCGCCGTTCCATATCGGTATGATAAAATCGCACTGCGCTGACGTAGGGGAAGAGGGGCGTGTTGCCTCTATTGTCACGAGCTTCGCGGCTGCATCCGGCGTCGATGAAGGCTTGGTAGAGATCCGTATAGTCGTGAAACAATTGATCGTTCTCGTCCTGCTCGCCCCGAGACTCACGCTCCTGTCTTCCTTCTACGGTGCATTGCATGAGCCCTGGAGTTAGGCAGTGTAGCGCTGTTCTGCCGTCCGGGAGAGGATCGAGGGCATCTGCGCCTGCTGCAAGAAGCAAGCGAATGTTCGACGGGGAGGGTATGGAATAGCCATCAGGATCGTATTCGCAGCGATCGATTGAGCGAATTAGTTCACAATGGAGCGGCGTTAGGCCATATTTATTGCGCGGGACTGGGGATGCGCCGTGTCGGAGTAGCTCGTGAACTATAACGCCCAGACCAGAATACACCGCATAATGGAGAGCAGTGGAGCCTGAATCATCAGCGACGTTAACGTTGGCATCGCCTCTAATCAGCTCCATCGCGGAGGTTCCCGTGCCCCGCGGGTCCCTGGTGACCCTGTAACAAAACTGGTTCAAATGGCACGCTCGGAGAAGAGGTGCTCGACCTTGGGCGTCTCTTTTTTCAATGTCGTAGCCGGCACCAATGATGGGGTTTACTCGCCCATTCAGCGAACAGATTTCATGCAGGGTCGAAGATGTCTCATCATTTAGGGGCTGGTGCGGATCAGCGCCATGGGCAAGTAGGATGTGCATAAGCTCGTCACTTTCGGCAGAGGCGTCCTTGAGTGGAGTCTCCGGCTTGCCCTTATGCTGCGATCGGTGCATCTTATAACAAGCATTTGGATCAGCCCCCGCCTTGAGGACTAGTTCTAGCGCGGCATTATAACGTGTCTTTATTGCGGCGGCAACTATTGGCCTTCCTTGAAGAGATCCGCCGTGGTCAATTAACTTCTGAATCAGTGAAAGCTCTCTTTTGTTCTCAATCGCGTCTTGAAGTGGCGAACTTTCACTCTCAGCTGAGCTGGCATTCACATCTGCCCCGAATTTCGATAAAATGTCAAATGTCTCATCGCACCAGAGAGCGATCTGCGAGGCGTCGGGACTGCCGGCACCTAAGGCAGTCTGCAATGGAGTTTTGCCCTTTTCTAGTAGCTCGGTATCTGCCCCTGCCTCCAGTAGGATGGTAAGCGCCCGAGGATGCCACCAGTTTCTACCGCAGGCGAGCCTATGCAAGGCAGTTGGAGAGTTCAGGAACTTTTTGCTGTCCACAGATTGGTCAGAGTTCTCATAGGGTACGTGAACAGCAGTTTGTATCAAGAGCCTAATCATCTCCATGTTGCAAAGCGACCGTTCGGTAGCAGAATCCAGTAGTGACGGCAAGATATCAGGCGTATTCTGAACGTGAGGAAGCAGGAACTTGGCCATCGTTAAGAGACCCCATCGGACACAAAGATGAAGACCGGCTATTTTGTCGTTCTCTGTCAGATTGATCTTCGCTGAGCGCAGGAGTTCGTCTACTAGCTTCACATTCCCCGCCGAGATCACACGCTTTAAAATCGTGTCATCCTGAGATATCGTAGGCATCGTGTCGAATAGCTGTTCGAAATAGTCACCAGAGGAGGCTTCCAATCCTTCCCCTGAAGGTTCCAAGGGCAATGATGAGGATGCTGCCAGCTCATCCAGAACATCCGACAAACCAAGTGTTTTTGCAATGTCCGATGCTGTTTTTTGGTCCTTATCACGTTGCGCTGGGTCGACCCCAGCTGCGAGTAGAAGCCGTACGACCTCCCGAGGTGACCGACAGTCTTCCTCACTATTGACCACAGGGCCCAATCTCTCCAGCTTCATGCCCAGGTCGCTTACGGGTCCTGAGACCCGTTCTGTCGCTGGCTCATTCTCTTCTGCGTTTCTGTGGGAACGTGGAGCTAAGCCAAACTCGGCCGCAGCATGCAGCAGCGTTTTGCCTTGTCTATCGCAGATGTCCGGCCGCAGACCTGCATCAAGTAGGAGTTTCACAGACTCATATCTTCCGGATTTGGCAGCCTCATGCAGTGCGGTTCGACCTTCAAAGCTTGGATCATCAACTGGTACGGACTGACTCTGGTGGGCTTCAAGTAAGAGGCCCACAGAATTAGACTGCCCCGCTTCTGCAGCATAATGGAGAGTTGTTCTTCCGTGGATATCCTTAGCTCCAATGTTTGCACAACCGTTAATCAGAAGAAGAGTATTGGAGTCAGAGGTCGCCGCTGCAAGATGTAGGGGAGTAAGGCCCTCAAGGTCTTGCGCGTTGATATCAAATCCCCATTCAGGGTCCAGCAAGAATTCAAGCTGTGTTAGTGCTCCCTTGCTCGTAATCTTCCTTCTCGTATCTTCGGAGATAGCCGCAGCAAGGTGTAGTGCTGTTCTTCCCTGATGATTGCGCAAGTGAAGAGGTGCGCGGAGTTCAATCAGGGCCTGCATCATATGCCTCGACCATCCCCACTCACTGCCGATTCTCTCATGGAAGATAGAGTTCCCCTCTTGGTCGACACTGTTGATATCTGCCCCGGCATCAACCAGCATCTTCATACGGGACATTGATTTTGCGAGGTCTTCGTTCCCGTAAGGTTCTCCTCTCTTTGCTGCATAATGTAACACTGTAATCGTCAGCCCCTAATCGTTAGATATGAATTACGACAGATCTTACCTGATTTTCCTTGAAAGTCTCTTGCTTTGGCATTAGCACCGAGTTGCAATAAATCAGCAATCTGCCGGTTCAGATTCCTCCCGCCCATTGATATTGATGTCAGGAGCACCGTTCGACCGACGTGATCCTGTGATTCTAAGCATGCTCCATACTTAATGAAAACATCCAAAACGTCTTTCCTCTCGTCGTCATAAACATGCTCAAGGCAGAGTTCCAGTGGTGTTCTCCCGGCATGATTTCGAATTTCCGAAAATCCCATAGAAAGCCATTTTTCCGCATGCCGAGCCATGTATAATGTTGACCTGCAAAGATAATGAAAGGGCGTATTGCCATGAGCGTCTTGCTTTTGGAAATCACCCCCAGCTTCCGCGAGAACGTGTAGATCCATCATCGCCCCTTCTCTGGCAGCTACATGAATAGGCGTCATCCCATCTGTTTTCCTGTCCACGTTAATATCAGCCCCCGCCTGCACAAGCATTCTGACAATGTCTGCGTCTTTGGGATAGAAACTGATGTGATGCAGCGGGGTCTCTCCGTCCATATCTGCTACAGAGGCATCGGCGCCATTTTCAAGAACCCAGGAAATAAAGGTGATACTCTTTTCTCTCTCAGAATCGTTCCAAAAGTCTGACCACCCAAAAAGGGCTGTCCGCCCCTTGTAGTCGGTAGCATTGATATCACACCCTGCCTTGATGAGAAGTTGTAGCACCTCTCGGCTCCGTTCGTCCTTGACAGTCCCTCGGGATTTATCACGTTCAGCAAGCCTAGCCCAGCCATGGATAGGAGTAAAACCGATGTTTTGTGCTCGGACGCCGTGTAATAGCCCCGGGGTATCGCCTGCCGGTGATCCATCTAGAGATCGAACGTGGATGTCTGCGCCGTTTTCTAGCAAGGCTTGAACCGTGGCGCTACTTTGACTCTTTGCGGCGTGATATAAGGCCGTGTTGCCGTTGTGACGGTCGTCGATCCCGCGGCGAACCTCTTCATTTTTCAAAAGAAGTTCAACTACCCGTGCTTGGCCTTTCGATGCAGCGAAATGGAGAGCTTCTCGGCGTAGCTTTAGGGGGTCAATGTAGCTCTGCAGCTCCATGACAGTCTCAACATTTCCCAGTCTGCAGGCATAGGAAAGAGGTGTTTCTCCTTTGTCAAAGTTTCCCCATCTCCCTCTGTAGTATCCTGACTCGTCTTCCTTTTTTTCCTGTACAGCAGCCAGAGGATCTGCTCCCGCAGCCAACAAAACACGCACAACTCCATGATGATTCTCATTTGCAGCATAATGCATTGGGTTCATCATGTCATCATCAATCGCATCGTGACTAGCCTTGTACTTCAGAAGAGTCTGCACGGTCTCGGCATATCCCTCCTTAGCAGCATGTATAAGGGGGGTTCTATTGTAGTCATCTCGACACTCCGTGTCTGCTCCATTAATAAGTAGACGCTCAGCGTATAAGTGAAGGCCGCTGCGTGCTGCCACATGTAATTTAGTCAAGTCGTTGCTTGAATCCAAGCTATAGCTTCTCCACAGCATTGCCCACGGGTCAAAGCATGCAGCGTCATTACAGAATTCATCCAAGAAATCGATGAATTCCTTTGTTGACTCGGCCATGTAAGCATGGTCTGGCCAGTTCTTTGAGGCATATTGGATCAAGGGAAAACGCTGCCACAAGGCTCTGTTGCCGCCGTTATCCTGACCATATTTCACCAGTCCTTCGCGGCAGCAGCGAGAGACATAATTTACACAGATGCGCGCGATATTCTCATGTGCAACCTCAGAGTCAAGGACGGGGAATTCTCTCGAATCTTGCCCGTCTTGAATGTGGCTGACGTCTCTGTTAAGGAGGAACTCGGTCAAGGAGTGGTGAATGATCTGGATGACGCCGTCCTCGCAGACCTCCAACAAGGGTCCGCAGGTGCTCCGAATAGCAATTTTAGTGTTTTGGTCTGCAGAAAGACCGCCGCGATCAGGCAATGAGTCCACCATTGTTGCCATCTCTAGCAGACGCAGTGGCCTCCATGAGTATACCACCCATTCCAAGACAAGCCGTTGAAAATCTGTTGTTGTCTGTGATCGAGCGGCGTGTTCACGTAGGGTGCTCGTGTACATGCTCCCCAAACCTTGCGGTAGTTGGCTCAACTGTGAAACAATCGTAGTGGGGTGCAGAAGTAGCTGATCCGTGACCAGGCGAGCATATAGAAACAACCCCTTTCCCCGGTCGCAGATGGTCTTTTTGATCTTCGCCGCCTCGTCTTCTGTTAGGTTCGTTTCAGATTCCAGTCTCTGGGCAATGTAGATAGCAATATCTCTGTCTACGTTCCGGCGATCCAGACGCAGGTCAATGAGACAAGACCCTCCGAGATGCTTTTCCAAGTGAGGCAACTGACGACTAGTCAGGATCAACTTGATTGACTTGGGTGAATTGCGACCCAGGTTCAGGAGATCCTGCAAGAACTGATCGTGGCCTGACTCCATTTCGTCCAGCGCATCAATCACGCAGTATACTTTAGGCATTGCAGCCAAAGCACAAGCAAGGCATTTCCACAGCTCATTGAACGAAACACTCCCCACGTAGTTATTTCGGTCCTTTAGTGGCTCCAATGTCTCCTGAAGGACAGGAGAGTGTTCCACAAGGCCGTGACAGAAATCTCTCAACAGCGACTCTGGAGTCCGATTCGCCTCAATAATCTCTCGGAAGAAGAAGAACAATACCGGCGCATCTCCTCGTTGCTGGAGCCGCCTGACCATGCTGGCAGCAACCACTGACTTCCCACTGCCTGGAATCCCTCGGATCCAGAGGTCGCCGATTTCATCGGTGTCACTCCACCGACGGTACTGGTTGGTGTCGAGGATCCATTCCCCGGTGCCAGCTGCATGGGAGTTCAGGTGCTTCCGGTACTCGCTGGCTGGCGAGGTTGTGTCGGTCGGAGACAGCCATGTTTTGAGCTCCTGGATCACACGCAGTTCAGCATTGGTCTGGCCCGTGGTTTCTGTGGCCGGTTAGCTGGTGGCACTAGGTATTTCCATGGGATCTTCGACGGCGGCAACCGTACCGGGACGAGGAACAATAACATATTCGTTTGCGTCGTTTCCAAACTCATCAGTCATGGTGGTCGTTAATCATTAAGAAATTGTTGATCAGATCGTGAAAAGGCTGCAGTTATTTTGGCGACACTAGTTGGCTACTAAACATGTTCCTGACTCATCCTACCAACAGCTCTCTGGCTTCCGCGCTTATCATTGGCCCATCTCGCCATCCAATGCCTCACTCCAACTTCGCCACCCTCGAAAGTCGGTCAATATTAGCCAGAGCCTCATTTTTTGATTCTATGCCAACGTTCAACACGGTCGAAACGAAATTGAATTATTAAATCGACTTGCCAAGCCGCCCGTGCGCTGTTGGTAAAAGCTTCAAATGCCCAGAATTCCGCCCTCGAATACAACTGTTCTTCACAGGGGGATTTCACGTCAAATTATTAACCCCATGTTTTGGGCCACTCTTTTATGTTGTTGATATTTTTCTAATCACTATCCTGCGGGGCACTCACAAGAACCCTCTAGAAAGTTCACTCGAGATTCGCGAGTGGTTACCTACCAAATTAGTGCGAACGGTTGGGCGCAGGGTCCACTTTATTTATAGCCAGTAGTACTAGTCGCGTACAAATTCATTATTTCAAAACAAGTTCTATGCAGGCTGGGAGTATCTCAGAATTACAGTGCTGGAAATTCAGGATAAGCCTTGAATAAACCGAGAATCATAGTGAGATTTCCCTCCCAACTTTCAACGTACATCGGTATGCTCAAGAAGCAAAGTGCCCATGGTGATTCATATATTTCTTGGGGCAAGCTGATGCGCTTTAATCACAGTAACTCTTATTTTTAAGTTGCTCTGAATTCATTTAACAGGATCAAAAACAGTATTTCTTGGAAAAACACAGCCCTCATTTCTCCTAGACGGCAAATATTCCAATTCCTGCTCGTAATTCCACCCAGGAAGCGACAAGGTGACCTCCTGTGAGCAATTTACTAAGTATTCTGCAGTTCCACGAGACTCTTAGCCCTTATCCTCTTCGATACTCAGGATCAATAGAAAACTTTCACATACACAAGCAAACGACTGAATCGCCGCATTGAAGCAGTTCCCTCCCTCGACTTTCTCCGCGACTTCCTTGCAGTCCCGGTGCCTAAAAAGCCGACACTCCTTAGAGTGACGTACAAGTACGCTGCCTGCAATCAGCTGTTTATTCTCACAGCTTTCCTTGTGATCTTTTCCTCCATTCCAGTACTGATGGCACTTCATTTGACTGTCGCCGCCGTCGAAGTTGTGACACCTCTTCGTGTCGATTCCATAATAGATTTGATACTTGTTTGGATGTCCAAGACCGCAGTCCTTTATATTGTCATAGGCCATGACATCCCACGCGGAGGCAAATGAGGCAAGAGAGAAAAGTGCCAAGGGGATTGTTGTCGAGAGTTTCATCTGGAAAGATTTGATTGGAGGCTTGAACACAAAAGAAGATTCCGAAGTGGGATGATCTGTTGTCTGGCTTGTAGTACAGTGTTGTTGGGCCAGCGCTCGCTCTTTATACCACATCATTTGCACGGTAATGTCTGTATATGGGTAAAAGACTGCAGGCTGATATGTGTTCATTCCAGCTGATCTCTTGTATCCCTCCAGCGGGTATCGACCAAAGATTTGGCCAACCGGAATGTGACAAAATATAGAGATGTTGGAATATTAAGCCTTTTTACCTGTGTGATGCACGGTAGTTGCTTCCCAGCTGTGGTCTTGGCCACTCTTTTTGCCGAATTTCGGTCTGCATTGTTGATCGCTGTCTCTCAATGCCCAGGGTCGAATACCGGGGGAATTCCACTGACAGAAGCGTTCGAGATCACCCACAGAAAATAAGCATGGAGGGGGTTTTGGTCATGCTGTTAAGGCAACCCTTGCATGACAAAACTTTACCACTTTTTATTGTGTAATCCCAAATCTGCCCTTGATCTCTCAGTACAATGCCTCTGACGTATGTTGCTTTCTGATACTGTACTAAGTGATTCTTTCAGTGCCATAAGCATCGCCTATGGTTCCCTGGAATCGATTACTCTGATACATTGAGAAGACATCGAATGTCCTATATGATCCTACGTTTCAACCGCATCAGAAATTAGGCAACGTCATAAATCTTAGGGCGTTCAGCTTGTCATTGCTCATATTGCGTTGTTCTTGCCCTTGGGCATTTCTAGCACTCATTCTCCGAACCGAATGATTCCTAGAAGAATGAAAGTAGCAAGGCTGATTTCGATAAAAGGTTGTAATCTTTTCAATATCGTCATGCCCGTGTCTTCTAGCATCATTGCCACCCCATCGGGATCTCCGGCAGTCCATCGTTGGCCACATCCATAAACGTCGATCCCGACAACTACTTGATTATATGAGCATGAGGCATTATTTCATCGCGCGGCAATGAAACAGCCAACAGAGATGAATTCCTTATTTCAGACAGATAATAACGAATTGTAGCTAACTGACGAGCAGAGACTTCGACATAAAATCAACAAAACACATCTGTATAACTTCTCTACCAACCCAAAGATCTTATCCGCATTCACCACTATTCACAAGCATATTCCAACATCCCCGAGACATTCACTCTCACTCCACTAGGAACCCGTCAACCCAATCAAGTCTGGCGCTTCTCCTTACCACACTTCTTCAAGCACTCCTCAACCTTAATAGCCATACTAGTAGGGATAGCCTCTCTGACCTTCTCAATATCCTCACCAGCAATACTCTGCCCAAAGGTCCGAGCAATAACACCATCGCTGAGCGAGAGTGTCTGCCTCGCAACCAGCCCCACAGCAAACTCATCCGAGTTAAACGCAGCCGTGAAGTTGGCAGGCTCACAGTCCGGGTTCACCTGCGTGTGAAACGAACCTGCCGGATAGATAGTCACCATTCCAGGCTCGAGCTCTACGCGGATAGTTCGCTGGTTGCCTTTAGAGTCAACAGCTGCCACTTCGGGGACCATTTCAGACAGGATGTGGCCAGAAGAAAGAGAGAACAGCTCGGTGGCTCGAGGGTGGAGGTGGAGAAAGGCCATGCTGCATGCTATTGGGATGGGTTAGAGTAATGAAAACAATAGCGACATGGGTAATGAAGTACCTGGTAGCTGCCCAATACTGAAGGAGGCGCCGACACCAGTAAGGGCTGGGAAGTTCTTGCTGGTCGCAACGGGGTCCCCGTCTGGGGTAACCTTGAAGATGAAGTCCTCATTGTTAGGGAGGAGCTGGTAGCGCTCCGTGGAACTATGTCATGGTGTTAGATCTCGAGTTTGTGGAAATCAGTTGATGTTAAGCGACTTACGAGTCGGCAAGTTTCAACTGAGCTGTCCGGCTGAGCTCAGGGGTGGAGCGCTGGCTGATCGGCTGAGGTGCTGCCTTCGCCGGAAGGGCAAGGGCGAGCATCACGGCGACGACCGAGCACACAATAGATTGAGGAAGCATGATAGTCGGTATTTGTGAAGGGTTGGTTTGATTTGGAAGTAGTGGTCTGTATTCGATGTACTGAGTTGGAATTTCTGTGTGAATGAAGAGCAAAGGAGCAGGCCTCCGAGGCTCTTATATACCACAGGATACTTTGATCTTTTCGTCTTGGGACATGATGTTGATGTCAACGCCACGCTGTATTCCAAATAATGATATTCTTCAGCCAGCTCCTTGGTTCCGCAAGCCATGGGCCAAGTTGATATTTGGCATACGCACAGCTCAGCCTCATTCTTGGCCTCAATTCGGCATCAGCTTACACGACAGCCACCATGGCCACGATGAGATATCAGAGCCTCAAACCGTGCAGAGTGCAAACAAGCGGGTCTGGAGTAGCGCAATCATCTGCCATTGGTTGCCAAAGCCTTGGGCACTGGGGCTTGAGCGTATTAGTAATACGCTCCGGCCACTCAGCCGCCGGATCCTGCGGTTAGCGGCAGCGTATCGCCACGGCCCGAACCACTAGGGCGGCGGACTTGCCGGCGAGCGCGTCGTGCGTGGCCTGGAGCCTCACCCGGGGAAGCGTAACTCCTTGTAGAAGCATTGCGCCTGGACTATCTGAAGTTATTTGGAATCTCAATCTCTTCTTCTAATTATGGAGCCTTGGCCGGGTATGACGTGAGTTGCTGCGATGACTCTGGAGACAACAATCTGACCGTGATGGGTTGGAGCATAAAGCTGCAGACAAAGATGAAGGGAAAGCATTCATCAGAGTCCTCAAACCGCTTTCAAAGCTATCAAGGTCAATTCTTTTTCCCTTAAAATTATTAAAGAAGGTCACCATGGCTACATATTTCCAATACTTCGTCATCCTACTCGTCGGAGCTCAGTTAGCCACGAGCCAGCTTATAACAGCTGCAGCGACACAATCAACAGGATGGAATTCCAGTTTCGAGCTCAGCTCCGATCAGATCAAGTCAGCCGAGCTGACCAGCGACATGGCCGACATCATCAACACCATCATCAACTTTGACCGATCCCAGCTCGCAAATGGCGGTGCACACGAGGACGATTTCTACAACGTCCAGGGCGTCCCTAAGAACCAATGGCCCACGGCGCCCGGGAAGACAATCAAGCTCCAAGAGTTCACCGATCCATCGCCCTTCTCAATTCCTCCAAAGACTGCCATGTCTCGCATTGTCTACAGCACGACTGATCTCAACGACACTTTGATCCCTGCTTCCGCGTATATCCTCTGGCCTTACCATGCCCGAGCACTTCGGGGCAGAAACCACACCTCTGGATCATCCGCGCCTGTTGTGCTCTGGACACATGGGACCTCAGGCTGGTATGCCAACGGAGCCCCCTCTACCCACCGTGGCCTCTTTTACGCGGACATAGTGCCGTTCGCGCTGGCTGAGGCCGGCTATGCAGTCATTGCTCCAGACTATGCCGGTCTTGGCGTGGATACCTCCTGGGATGAGACTCGAATCCCGCACCAGTACTTTGTCCGCGAGGCCGGGGCTCACGACGCTCTCAATGCTCTAAGAGCCGTTCGTGAATCTTTCCCGAAGCGTCTCTCCACCGATTACGTGGTCATGGGTCACAGCCAAGGCGGTGCTGTTGCATGGGGCCTGACAGAAATTCTGGGTCGGAATGACTCGAAATTCAAGGACATTGCGAAGGGGTACCTCGGTGCTGTATTTGCTGCGCCCCCAGCCAACGCACTGGGGCCGGCGTTCTCCGGCTTTTTAGCCTGGATAGCCAAGGACCTGGACCAGATCTATCCGTCCTTCAAGCTCACCGAGTGGTTCACTCCGCTTGGAGTCAAAAGAATAGAGCTCTTGAACCAAGTTGCAGGATCCCAAATGGTGACGTTCGCCATGTTTGGTCCTGAAGAGGCGCTCTTGCAGCCGAATTGGCATGAGACACCGTATGCGCATGATTTCGAAAAACTAGCCAACCCTGGTAACTTGTACTTCAAGGGTCCGGTTCTTCTCGTTCACGGAACAGGGGACACGACGGTACCGTTCAACACGACCAAGTCTGTGGCTCTGGAGACATGCAAGCAGTATGCTGCGGATTTGGAGTTTTTGGCGGTTCCTGAAGGAAGCCATTTCTCTGCTATGAGTGCGGCACGACAAACTTGGCTGCGCTGGGTTGAAGATCGATTCGAGCATCGGCCTGTGGCCAAGCGTGGATGCGTCGAATCCCAGCTCGATAGTCTTTTGCCGGTCGAGAATTATCAGGGGCTTGGTAACTCTTTCTTGCAGTGGGCTGGGGAGCCGAAGTGGGCGTATGAGTTGCCGACTGCGCTGTAGATTTGCAATATGATGGAGATAACAGAGAAGGGTAAACGATCTTCGTTGACTGTGAGAAACTTTTGGATTGTTTGGCTTGGTATAGAGAATGTTCAGAGATTCAGTCGTTACTGCAAATTAAATTTCGGTATCTTAAACATTCTAGAGATTGTTCAATATACTATGGACACTTCTTTTTCTGCGGACTTTTTAATGTTTTTGCTTAAACTTGATCCTACAGGACTCACGCCTCTTTTCTTTTAGAACTGAGTGTTGTAATCTGTCAGCCCCCTTTACCTTTTACCACTTGCAAATAAAATAATAACAAAACATTGATATCAATCGAATGATGAAGTTTTCTAACAATACAAAAATTACATACCTCTATCAGTTCAAAACACTAGGAGTTAGCTCCCTCTTAACTAAGAACATAGTCTCAGGCCACCATGTCTCTCCCTTATCAGCAGACTGACCCAACAGATTCTGCGCCTTCATCAACGACATAATTTGACTCAACTCCCATTCCCCAATATCACCGATCCACCAGACACCATCCAAAAGCATCACGAGGACTAGCCAATGGGCAAAGATGTCCATTGCCAGCAAACTCGTTGCACCCAGCAACGGCACCTCGGTTCCGGGTGATTCCGAGTCTCGCGTCATCAAATTCGCAGCCCTACGCTCGACGTAAGGAGAGTTTAGCACCGACTGAACGATGTTCAGATATTCGGCTGGCACTTTGTTCAGAAAGGACATGATGATCCGTCGGAGGACCTGCGGCGACTCCATCGATGTGACGCTTATCATGTATTTTGCCACCCATGGCGAGACTCGGGATGATCCATGGATCGGCTTGGGGTGATCTTTTGGGGTTTCGGTCACCCTGGTATTCTCCCTTGGGGATAGGGCGGAGGATGCACATTTTTCAAGCACAGACATAGTCTCCAATGATGCGTGGAGCTCAGTGCAATCGGAAGGAAAGTCTGAGCCTTTCAAATGAGCGGCGGTGGATTCGGCCCTTCTGCGTAGTCCCTCAAGCGCTCTAACATATGTGGATGCGACTAGAGGGAGAAACAAGCGCTTCGTATGATCGGATGGACCATCTTGCGGCGATAGGACGCTCGCGCTACAAACGCCTGCCCTGGGTAGCTCAAGTCTTGCATCTATAGCTGGACTGGTAGTTGAAATGCAATCTTTCTCCGCATCCTCAACGATGTTGTTAAGAACGGCCGTAGACGCGGTGTGAGCTGCGCGTGTGAATGAGATCCATTGGGAATGCTGCGGTAACACTTCGTGTGGTAGTCGTTTCCCGGATCGCTTTGCAGTGGCCGCAAGATGTACTCGGATGGAGTGGCTTGCGGAAGCGTACAATACCATCAATGCCGCGTTGGCGAGAATTTCATCGTAGGACTCCGCATTCCGCATGGATGCTTGGATGTGTCGCAGAGATGCCTCATGATGGCCCTCCGCCAGTGCAAG
Organism: Aspergillus steynii IBT 23096; assembly: GCF_002849105.1. NCBI lineage: Eukaryota > Fungi > Ascomycota > Eurotiomycetes > Eurotiales > Aspergillaceae > Aspergillus > Aspergillus steynii. Next base: position 3,029,785 of record NW_020194400.1, read on the forward strand.
AAGATCTCGAATCGCCTTTACATCCTGAGGATCGAGAGGCTCCTGGGCGTGCTTAGTTATATCATGTGACTTACAAGCTGCGGCCAAGGCGAGCAGGGATGACATGACAGCTTTGCAATTGAAAGCAAGATTCGGCACTCCGACCGAAAGAGCGTAGAGATCGAGATCATCGACAGGTATGACCTGGCTAGTGTGCGAGATATAGTGGCTCAGAAGACTGAGTTCCGGGCCGTCGAGTGGGCGTGGAGATTCCTGGTTAGAAGGAAGCCGTTCCTCATTCACACTACCACTCGAAAGTGAAGCTGGTAGCCCCGTAGATGAAGGACTTGGAATCGACAGGCCATCAATCGGAAGTGCAAGTGGGGACCCAGATCTTGACGCTATAGTGCTGGGACTTGCGGGCGGGGCATGAAAGTCAGGAACAGGTAAATGGGCAAGGTCCCGCTCTTGATTCAAGTCTCCATCACTCAGGCTGGTCTGGTATTGACATCTGTACATGAACTTGCTACATCTAGAGCAGTTCGGTCTCAGCTCATCGCACTGGATGATATGGTCAGAACAATGCGCATAGTGACAAGAAAAAAGAGACCACTTACCTTCTTTCTCTGCTGCTTGCATCTCATACAACCATTCCTGGACTTTTCATGTCTTCTGCGGAGTCTATATCCACCTGTCTGGAGCCCTAGCAGCGTATCGCTAGGCATATTGCCGACAGCACCAGATCTCGCAAAAATGGCGATAGAAACAACGTTGCACCCGGATGAGTAGAATTTCAATACCTATGAGTCAAAGTGACACGAGCTAGTGCTTTTCACTTCGGCAGGGAAATCTTGGGCTCTTCTAGCGTCTTCTTTGAGGCTGAGATTGCTTCGGCCTTGCCAACGAAGATGATCCCGGCGGAATCAGCGCTAATGTGGCGGAGATTCTTGGCATATATTATGTAAGCTCGTGTCCCTTTAGGGCTAGCCTGTCATCAGCCTCTATAGTCTGTGAATATTAGAAGAGCGGGCCAGGAAGGATGCTGTTTGGGCTTGGCTAGAGGGAGAATTCCAAATAAGTTCAACGGTTTTGATTGGTGCGTCAGGAGACACCCGTGTGCTTAAAACCCCTTGTAACTAAGAGCTTGTACTGCTTGGATATATTTTGTCAGACGTGACAACAGGCCCTGCACATATTCTCACCTGTGCATTAACAAGCCTGGTCCTGAACCGCTATTTCCATCCCTTGTGATAAATTGACCATATCTGCCGCACGGTAAGTCGGGTTGCCAAGCTCTTGGCTCCTAGCTGAAATCAACCACGACAAGCATGCCTCCAGTTCGATGTCGCCGTCATAACAGCTCCAACATACCCACTGGATCTTTGATATAATGAAAAGTGTAGAGGTCTAGTATGGCAAAGATTCGGTCGGGAGAATCTCCAGAGAACTTTCTAGTTTCTGTCAGACAGAGTCAGTAACACATACTGATTAAGCTTCAGATTAACTTCGGTCAAGAAATAAATATTCAAGTACCCCTGAGGAGGGCAAATTGGTTAATCATAGACACATATCTCGCTGATCATTCCTAGCTCATCCAAGTCCTCGCTCAGCCCAAACCACAAACGATCCGGCAGTTTTAAACAAACTATATAACCAGAACAGGCCATCCACAGACCCATGAAGTGCATCAACCTCATTCATCAGCAATAGGACACCAGTCAGGATTTCCATTGATATTATTGCCCCACCACGAAGGGAAGGGATACGATTTCCCACCGGCCCCGAAAACCGCAAACGACAAGATGAAAAGCACCGTCAGACTGGCTCCGTCGAAAGCACCAGTCACGAGATACGAGTAGTCCTTGAAGATCCGCGGGCGGTAGTTGCGCAGATAGAACTGGATGAAGAAGCCGGAGAGAATCCAGCTGAAGATAACGCAGGTCTGGCTCTGGTTGTACGGGATATATCCCGCGTATTGGATGAATTGAGGCAGATTAACCTCTGATATGTCAACGGTTCCAATACGGGGGATCAACTAGATAGAGAAAGACTTGGTTAGCAATTGACGTTCGAGCGATGTCTTGGAGTGGCATACTTGGTAAAAGAAGCGATGTACAATGACTACGGCTGCACCCACCGCGATACCAATTGGTACCATGGAATATTGACCCCCAATCTTGTAGAGATGGGGCGAGAGGGCCCACGAGGTCGCGTTACTAACATAGGCCTGGATGGTGGCGCCACTCCAGGAGGAGTTGCCGTTGCCGTCAACTAACAGCTCGCGGTGCGAGTTCACAATCGAGATCATGACGGCGTAGTTTACAAAGCCACCCAGGATGGTGCCATAAATCTGAGTCAGGAACATGACGCGAGGCGGAATTTTGACTGGTTCAATGTGAGATTCATGACATTACAGAAGCTTGGGGAGCCAAGGTACTTACGATATTCGCCCATTTTGAGGTCATTTGATAGGTTCACTGCGTTTGAGATCACATTGTGAGACCATGCAGCAAAGTACATGTTACCCACTGGCTTTCCGGGGATTGCCAGACCAGCCAGCATTTTGGAGAGGTTGTTCGTGGCAATACCATTGCCGTAACGAGAATAAAGAATGGTACTCTGATTTACAATGTTAGCAACACCCTGGTTGAAGATTGATTCGGGAATACTCACGAACGGGGCAATGATAATGCCAACAATAAGTGCAACTATGTAGGCCCATACAGGCAGTGTGATGTTCTCCTTGATAACCACAACCAACCCGAGGATGAAACTGGCCACTAGGACAAAAGCATACCACCACCAAGGAGTTTCTTTATAATGCGTGGCCATGTGGTCATGGTGCCGATCGTCATATCGGCCTGCCCTAGCGCTCTTGTAGGCTCGTCGGATGTCTTTGCCCCAGAAGAGGATGCAGTGGACAATCAAAGCTCCAATCTAAAGCAGTCAGCATGGACCCTAACTATGTAATGTACGATGATACTTACAGCAGCATTTGCACAAAACAGGGACCAAGCAAATGTTCCTGTGAGTTTAGGAGTGCCATGTAGGGCCAATTGAGCCTCATCAAGCACGCCCCCGGGGAATACACTTTCGACGGGATAGGATGTACCGTTGGCATTTAGGAGCTTCGTTGACATGAATGGAAGGGATCGAGAATTCCACCCATTGCCATAGTAGATTGCGAGCATGAAAATGAAGCAGGAGAAGAGTCCCACCGCTTGGTGAACTTGAAGTGACAAGGGAAGAGATGTTTGAAACGATGTGATCTGTTTGCATAAGTATTGTTCTTGTGATATACCCGAAATCGGAGAGAGGCTCTCTTACATATTGCCAATCAAAAGAAAGAGAGAAAAGACCCAGGCCCTCATTATTGGTACCGCCACCAAAAAGATTGGTGAGGACAGAAGCCTTGCTTCCGGTCGCCTTCTGGGCAGCCAGACACTGTATACCTTGGGATTAACATTTTTATCCAATGGGTTTGGAACGAATATGAAAGTCGCGTACCGGAATAGAGACCGAGTTAAGCCACGGGAACATGTAGGCAGGAATAATTTCATAAATTGACATGCCCGTGAACGCATACCAGAAAACTCTAAGTGGTTTTGAGTTCTTCACTTGCTGCCAATGAAGTCCCTGTAGGGTCTTGACAGTAGGCAAAGTACTCCAGTAGACAGCCTCTGTGTGCCAGACAGCTATCGGGCGCATCACTCCACAGAGCCCATACCCAAACAGACCGATCGAGATGGTACTGAGGACGACAGTCGCTGCGCTGAGAGGAAGGTCATAGAACAAGTTCTGAGCGGCGAATACTGTCGAAGCAGCAGCCACGTTCGAGGCCGATGCCGCGGTGATCGCGCAGATCGAATGTTCCTTCAAAGACCATGGCCCATGGTTTATGAACTTCACGACAGCTATCCACGCGGGCAGCTTGCCCTGGTTTCCTTTTGCCCTCCAGCGAGCCTCGATTTTATCACCACGGGGTAATAGATTGGCCCAGGCATTGCCAACGAAGTAGGAAAGTAGGACGATGAAGGTTCCTGTGATGGTAACTAAAGTAGGTTTGAACTGACCGAAGTGTTAGGAGGATCACGAAATGGAAATTCAACCAATGAAGGATCTCAGCTACCTGGTAGATCTGATTCATCACAGCCTGGAAGCATGCAAAGCCCGAAGCCAGCACGATACTGCGAAGAGTTAGGGCACTGTCGAAGTCATCCCGAAGAGGCAACAAGTGCTTCGCAGCGTCGGCTCCCGTGACGATCACGACGTCTTCGCTGCTGGTGTCATCTTCAATCCCAGGGCCCTTTTCGGCCGTGGCAGCCACACTGATCGCGGCTTTCTCGTCGATGCCCTCGTGTTTAGGGTCCGAGGCACCGTCGCCCGTGACTTCAGAGACAATTGGTGACATGATGGATATGCGGCGCTAGCGTACCAAGAAGTTCGGCGGCGACAGCGCATGCTATATATTATCGCTTGGTATCTGGGCATCGTGGTCAGTCTCGTAGTGATACCATCTGTGAGTTCGATGACCTTATCGCTAAAGCATGTTGGGCCCAAAAGACCGGGACTCATGGCCCAGAGTATTTGCGACTGCACCAGCGCTAGGACCGCCACATCAACGACCACGCGATAGCTCGGTGGTTCTATTTTTTTTTTTTTTTTTTTTTTGGTGTTCAGCCTAGAGACGATAACATCTCATCGTACCACTCGAATTCTTGATTCCAGTTACATTTGCTGTACGTCGCTGGGGCGGGGTTCATTTAGATCCTTGCTTCGGCCCTAACCACTAACGCTATCTTGTGGCGTTCTGCCTTACAGACCGGGCTTTCCTCTAGTCGCCAATTTCTCCCGTAGTCTTGATTGAATTGAAATCGGAGGTCAGTCGGATGGAATTCCGTCGGACCACCTGCATCACGCCTTATCGGATCCAATAGATCGATAGCGCTTGTTCGCCTTGGCTGAAGACTAGTCGATACTAGCCGTTAGCCGATCACATCTACTGTAACCTTACTTGCGAGATTAGGAGTCTTTTATCAATCAAGACCGAAAAGCACGCAACAAGCTAAAAAGCCTAAAGTCAAATGTCTCAGATGACTTACAAAATGCTACTATAGCCGGATTATCGACTCGATTAGGAAAAGTCTATTCCCACGTGTGTTAGATAGCTTGGAACTGCCGTTGAGGTCGAATTTAGATGGTCTAGAAAAAGCCGATATTTGAAGATGGAACGAAGAGAGAAGTATAATGTAGATATTCCAATACCGGGAGATTAGAGAGACTTATCTCACCACTGCAGTTTCCTAGCTGAGCATCATTTTAACGGGGTTGCAGGCATAACCGACGGGCAAGTCCGACTGCACTATCCCTGCACCCCGCCACAATTATCCCTTGACTCGTTCAGCACATGATAGGAGACTCATTTCTAGAGTGAAGGCTCAAAGTCTGACCAATGCTGGTACGGATGAGCTGCAGGGATGTAGGAAGCCCCGCTCATGGTCAATTAGTCCTGGTGCACTGGGATAGACTAGATAAAAGCCAAGAGGCGATAGAGGTCACGCATCCACCGATCAACCCAATTTGTGGTCCTAGTACTGTGCATCGTCTTCGGTAGTCCTCTCGAAGTCGTACGCTGGGATAAGCGAGATTGGTATGAGCTCACTGGGCTGCGAAGTCCCACTGATAGGGTAAAGACGCACTGCACACTAGTAGGGGTCACAGTTGGGTCATCAATCCTACTAAACAAAGGTGTACAAAGCGGGGTGCGTGACAGACCTGATCGAAGTCGCGACAAAATGATCAATGAGGGCTTTTTTTTATTCCTAATTTTATAAAAAAAGAACAAATGTCAAGACAGGAGGGATATGGATATGGTGGATCTGCCGACGATGCAATGACGACGCAAGACGGCCAAGATGGGCGAAAATGAGGCTATTCAGAAAGGCGGTGGGGGGGGGCAAAAAAAGCGATCCAAGCGGTGGATCTTGGCAAGGCAGAAAGCGGAGGACGGGTTATTCTGGCCGATCGGATTTTCCGGTATCCTAACTTCCCGTTGCCTCCCTAAAATGACCATTGAAGGCGGTGGAAATGGGCCTTCGATGTGCAATGGTACGTTTTTTTGTGATTATTTCCCGGTCAGAATTGTTGTAACCGTCTGAGTCAGCATCACCAGACGCGTTTCAAACCAAACGTTTTCCCAAATATTTACCTAGCAAATATTTTCAGGACAACCGTAGACATGTACCTCGACGTCTGTGGGTCAGAGGATATACCTGTGCTCAATCATCGGAAGCCGACGGAATCCACAAGTCATATCTACTGTTGGGACAATCGATAGCCCACGCCGCTGGGGTCTCACAATCCCACCATGTTTCTCATGGAGAAGAAGTCAGCGTGTTCTCTTCGACTTTGGATCAATGTCTATTTCCGGTACAAGCCTTGTGGACTATGGCCTTTGGGTTGAAAATAGGACACTCCAGTGGACCGCCATTTACTAGACTCGTGTGTAAGAAAAATTGACAATGAAACTAGCATTATGGGCTATTGCTACGCTAGCATGAGCAGAAAAAAAGCGTTCAACGTCGAGGAACCACAGCAGTCCGTTATATCGATGTCCTTTCAGACTTTTTCATGGCCATTACACACCAGAAACCAGTGAACTATGTTTAACTTATAATTTCTCCCTAGCTAGCTGCTCCTTCAACAAGTCTCTCAACTCCCCAGTGCAGTCCTCTTGGTCCATGAATACCTCGATAACTTTGACGCCATCATCTCGGTGCAACTCCTCCGAATCAAGGGCCGTTTGAAGCTCACCCCAAGTTCTCGCACTAAAATACCGCCGCGAGGATTCCTCCTCATCTAAGCCAAACAGTCTTAGAGCATGGCTATAATTCCACTGTGAGATATCATTATAGGAAGCCTCTCGACCGTGAATAACTCGCTCAATGGTGTAGCCATTGTTGTTTATGATGATAATGACAACGTTGAGAACTTGCTTTATGATCGTGCTGAGTTCTTGGGCCGTCATTTGGAAGCTCCCATCGCCGATAAAGAGGATTGTTCGTTTCGGCTTATGCTCAGCACAATGGGTGGCTATCGCCGAGTCCCGTTGCGCCAATGCTGCCCCAAGGGTAGCCGGGAGCATATAGCCAATCGACAACCATGTCACCGCAGTGAAAAATCGGGTGTGGCTTGGAAGCTTGAAAACCTGGCCACCTTCCGCTGCGGTGCCCGTTTCGGTGAGAATCGTATCGCCGCGACGAAACATTGGATTGACAAAAGGGTAGAAGATTTCTTGAGAAAGAGAATCGGAGGGTGCCGGCTTATGGATGGGAGGCGTGGGACTGTTTGGACCACTGATCTTGACAAGGCGAGAGCTGTCAAGGCATTGAAGGAGGCTTTGCAGCATACGACAGGGTGAGATATCGCGAATTATCTGGCCGTCAATCTTCACCTGATTTGGCGAGAACGAAATTGTCACATTTTCGTCAGGGATCGCGGTGAAGATGTGCGTGTTGATATTACTCAAATGCGGCCCGAGAAACAGCACCAAATCCGACGTCATGAAGTATTCTGCGGATGCCTTCACCCCATAGTTGGCAAGATAAGTTCCGCGCACGTTGGGCAGCTCCTCGTTCACGAGCCCTTTCCCAAAAGGCGTGCTCCAGGTTGGCCAATTTGTGACTTTCACCAACTGTTCTATCTCTTCCAGAGCGCCCATATTCTTGCTTTCACCATCCACCAGTATGAGAGGCTTTTTTGCTGAGTACATTCGGTTGAGGATTTGGAGAACGTGGTTGGCGTCTGGCTCCACAGAGTGAATCGATGGACTGACTGTTGGCTTTCGGCGGAGGTTCGAGGCGGAAACTGGTACGTCGGGCATGTCCTCGGGAATTTGGAGGTAAACAGGTCTCTGGTGCAGAATAGCCTGCTCAATGATCCAGTCTACTTGATCAGCAGCCGTCCGGACATGCGTGATACTTGTCTGAGCTACCGTGACATGCACATGCATCCGCGCGAATCGGCCAAACTCCCCGTCAATAAAGGTATGATGGACCAAGGTTCGCGACCTCTGAATCTCACGCGATGGCGCGCCCACAATTTGAATAACAGGTGCTCTTTCCGCATAGGCGCCTGCGATTCCGTTGATGGCAGAGAGTTCACCTACGCCAAAGGTTGTCATCACGACACTGACGCCATGAATCCTTGCATAGCCATCAGCGGCGTATGCGGCGTTCAGTTCATTGCAATTTCCAATCCAACGCAAGCCAGCCGGCTCGATATAGTCCAAGATCCGAAGATTGTAGTCGCCTGGGACGCCAAAAACGGAGCCAATTTCAAGCTGGCGCAGACGAGCACAGATGTACGCTCCGAGTGGGATGGTTTCTTGCTGAGCTTGCGACATAGCGGCAATAATACTGGGGAGAAGTGTAAACAGGTGCAGAAGAACACAAACTATCTCGACTTTCAGGCACATAAGCCGACTATAGCAGCTATATTACCCCAACCCTCCGACATCCGGAGTCCCCGTCCGACCGTCGGGTCCGTGTGTTTGGCCTTACGATATCGGCTTGCGGGGTAAGAATGCCCAGGTTGCGGAGTTATTTCATTGCCCATGCGTACGAAGTAAGTCCAGTGTAGGATAACGAAGCGATCGGTCCAACCAGATTGTGTCAGGAGCTGCACTTAAAATAAAAGAGGCCCCAGACCCATGCGTTACCGGTCTATAGTCCCCGGTTTCCTAATGCGGGCAATTAGGCGGCGCTAAATTGGTGCGGCCCATTAGTATGATCGTCCCACCCGACAGAGTCCTATGACAACAGGAAGAAGCTTGATGTCCGGGTGGAAGTTTGGGGTTTTCTTTGTTTCTGCTTGTCCAGAAAGTGCGTGGAAATGACTTCGGGGGCAGGCCAATTTTTGCATTCAGATTGATTTTCTTGACATGAGGCATCCGTATGCAATAATCGCGTCTGTCCGGATGGCAGCCTATGGCTCTCGGCCATTCTCACCCTTCACGGCACGTTGATGCATCAGTCCTTCACGAATCTACCTAGTAGTGCTGTCTGATGAGACATTTCCTACTAGAAACCGGCAATATCAGCCCAGGTTGACGTGAAGAAACATGCTTGATTACGGACTATGAAGCAAATCATGAATTTTCAATATTTTATTCTCTTTGTTCGCTCTAACATGCAATCTTCTTCTTCTTCTTCCTCCATGTTCCAATGGCTAAGCCCACAACCCTCATGTTTAATCGCAGCTTGCAGTCACCTCAATCTCCACGTCAGTTCCAAGCGGTAGTTGAAGAACCGCAACGCATGTTCGACACTGGGAATCATCAGTCTTCCACCTTCGAGATGTCGCTAAATCCGCAAGTCCGACGTCGCATTAACTCACCGGCTTAGGGTCTTGCGGGAAAAACTCATCCCAGGCTTCGTTCATGGCGCTGAAATCAGCCATATTGGACAAAAAGACATTGGCCTTAAGCACGTGGTCCATGCTACTTCCGGCCGCTTGGAGGACGACCTCGAGATTCCGAAGAGCCATGCGCGCACGGTCAGTCACAGTGCCGGGAACAAGGTCGTCGGTTTTCGGATCAATGCCGATTGAGCCGCTGCAATAAACTAGCCCATTGTGCTTGACTGCCTGTGAAAATTGCGGAAGCGGCAGGGCAGCAGCGGTGGTGTAAACGGGGGTACGATAGGCCATGGTAAAGGAGGTGAGAATTCGAAATGCTCTGGAAATGGAACCGCCTTGGATCCCAGCAGGGTCGGCCTCTTTATAGGCAGGGTAGACCGCAGGCTAAGTCTAGTATACCCAGCTCCACAGGCTGCGGATGCTAGGATGGCCATTCCCACTCTATACAGAGCAATGAAATTGCTTGCACGGAGACTGTACTCCGGCAATGGCACTTCACAAGTGTTCTTACAGATTCCGATCCAAGGCGCCGTAAGATCCAAAATAGGGTCGCATGGCTGTCACCTTCGTATCCATCAATCGGGCATTTAAGAGAGAGAGAAATGGGAATAATGAACCGATTGCATTCTGCGAAAACCAATTCAATTCCTCGGTATAAACGCTCTGTGCGTGGCAGTAGAGCCCTCGTTTGGCCATTCCATGGAAGAGCAGCCTTGGCACAGCCGTGTATCTTGAGTTTCCATGTTGACTCCACACACCTAATAACATGACCGCAGTTGATGGGTGGACCGTTTCTTGGTGGCGTGTGAATGCAGGCATTTTTGTTTTCCTGTCCTCTCCCTTTTTTACCCTCAAATGACTCGGCGTTGTCTTGGACATAAATACCAACATCAAGTCCTGCTTATCGGTCCACATCCGTGTCCCGTGTCAGCTGTGAATCAAGTCATCCTCTCTCATCCATAGTTGCATTTTCATACACTAAAATGGTGCCAATTCCAACCTTCGAGGTGGAAAGATGGATGGACGAGTATGAGATGACACCAGGGGTGCTGAACACAGCGGAAACATGCGCAGCGTCAGTGTCGCTGGACGAGTTGGCTGCTCTAGCCGGCAACAAATCCAATTCCAACCCCGTTGACACGTCCATGAGTCTTGTCTATGGTGCCATCCGGGGTACTGCTGATTTGCGTGCCAAGGTCGCCTCGTTGCTTGGTCAAAGTTCCCTGGGAAACAACAATCTCCTCGGTGCCGATGATGTGTTGATTACGCAGGGGGCTATCGCAGCGAACTTCCAGGTTCTTTTCACTCTGCTCCGGCCTGGCGATCACGTTATTTCAGTATATCCCACTTATCAGCAGCTTTACTGCGTCCCTGAATCGATTGGCGCCGAAGTGTCGCTGTGGAAGCTGCAAGAGCACAACGGCTTCGTGCCCGATATAAGCGAGCTAGAAGGGCTGATCAAGCCAAACACAAAGGTGAGGATCCTATGGCGAAGGTTTGACGACCACAGAACACTGATCCAACATGTAGATGATTATCATCAACAACCCGAACAACCCCACGGGAGTCACAATCCCAGGCAAAGTTCTCAAAAAGATTGCCAGTATTTCCCGGGCGAGAAACTTGGTTCTGTTTGCCGACGAGGTATACCGACCCCTCTATCATGATCTCTTCCAGGAGGACGCGGATTTACCCCCCTCGGCTGTGGCATTGGACTACGACAACGTAGTAGTCACTGGCTCCATGTCCAAGGCGTATGCCATGGCTGGGATTCGTATCGGCTGGGTTGCTTCAAAGAACAAAGAAATCATAGGGGCTCTGGCTTCATCTCGGGATTACACCACCATTAGCGTTTCTCGAATCGACGACCAAATCGCCAACTATGCACTGTCGGATGCCATTCGATTGCCTCTCTTGAAACGAAACGTCGAACTTGCTAGAAAAAACCTCGACCTGTTGGGTGATTTCGTTGACAGATACGGCCATATTCTGTCCTGGGTCAAGCCCAATGCAGGCACGACTGCCTTCATCAAGATTGCTCACAACGGTGTTCCTGTGGACGAAGAGACGTTCTGCAAGGACCTTATCTCCAAGACGAAGGTCTTCTTTGTGCCGGGTCGAAGATGCTTTGGGGACGGCCAAGACTTTGCGGGTTTCATTCGTGTGGGCTATGTTTGCCACACCGAAGTGCTGGAGGAAGCTCTCGCGTTACTGGGTCCTTACCTCGAGAAAACCTTCCCCTAGCCCTTTCCTGGAAGGAGATCTAGCGTACAGTGGGTCATCCATATTTGTTTATTTCTGAGGGGTATTGTGCCTTTGCGGGGTGAATATTGGTGCCTTTTTCTTATTCGTGTGGCCATAAAGTAAGGCCAAAATTGAGGCGAATCGTGGGGGGATTGGAAATCACATTGACACAGGGCGCGATGCTGTCAATTGAACAATACTTCTTGTTCCTTCGGCTGAATATATTCTTTTGTTTCTCATCAGCTACCATACACAGACAACAAAGCAGCTACACCGTTGCGGAGTAGTCTGTCCTCCGTAGAGGAGAAGAATAAAGATACCTAGCCCTTGGTGGATTCTTTTATGTAAAAGTCCTCACTCAAACCGGAAAGTCATGGTCAGACACCGGCTATAACCGGGTCGACCCACCAAAACCATGCGAGGGGCCACTCTCCGTATCCACTCAGGACTACCCAAAGGGGAAACTCGGGGCTATAGCGGAAAGTTTTGCGTGAAATGTCTCCAATGCTCAGCCCTCAGTCCGGGCACATCAGCTTCCTCCCGAGTTTCGATTGAATCTCGTGGACGTCGTAACCCGTGGAGATCCTCGTATTTGATAGCCTGGGGAAATGACGGGGTAGAATCGTTGGCATGGGGTAGACGCACCTCTGGGCCCACACGCCATATCGTGTGGCCCTGGAGCTGATAAGCAAAGCGACACGCACGGCCCATTAGTTGGGAATTTTCTATTTAGTTTTGTCTGTCCCCATATCCATCCACTCTCAACCACGTTTCATTCCCACCCATCGCCGGGAACCTCTTCCATCATGCACAACAATGACACTGCCCTCCCACCATATACCATGTCAGAATCAGCAAAGGACACGGGCGGCCTTGGTCCCGACGAAATATCAAAAGTCGAGGCATCTTACGAAAATGCAATCGGCACCGTCACTGACTTAGAGAAACACAAGACTGTCCAAGGAGAAGCAAAATTCCGCCGTCTTGGCTGGAAGCGAATGGCCGTGATTCTGCTCGTGGAGGCCATAGGTTTAGGGACATTCAGTCTTCCCAGTGCATTCGCAACTCTTGGTCTCGTTGCTGGCGTTATTTGCTGCGTTGGCCTGGGGCTGGTGGTCATCTATACAGGGTATCTCGTCGGAATGGTGAAGATTCATTACCCCGAAATCCACCATTATGGAGATATCGGCGGCCTCGTCCTAGGCCGATGGGGGCAAGAGCTGGTGGGCGCCCTGTACGTGCTTCAGCTGATCTTAATGACGGCATCTTTTTGCCTCACTGGAACCATTGCATTCAACACTTTGTCCGACGAGGGTGTCTGCGGTCTAGTCTTTGGCATTGTGTCGGCTATCTTATTATTTCTTCTTGCAATTGCGCCATCCTTCGCCGAAGCAGCCATCCTAGGATACATCGACCTCGCCTCCGTGACCATCACCATTGCCATCACGATCATCGGCTCTGGGATTGAGGCATCCAACGCACCGGGCGGTATAGCTGGAAGAAACTGGTCTGCATGGCCAGCTCCAGGCACAACGTTCAAGGATGGAATGGTCGCGATATGCAATATCATGTTCGCTTACAGCTTCAGCATGTTCATTACCCCTTTCATGTCTGAGATGCACACGCCCAAAGACTTCATGAAGTCAGTTTGGACCTTGGGCATCATCGAAATGGTAGTCTATACACTCATCGGCTCGCTCATCTTCGTTTTCGTCGGCACAGACGTCCAAAGTCCCGCTCTCCTTTCTCTCCAAGGCGTGCTTCCCAAGGTGGCATTCGGAATGGCGTTGCCTTTGATCTTCATTTCCGGTGCCATCGGTAACACTGTCACCGCGCGATATGTTCACCTACGCATATATGAAAACTCCATTGTTCGCTTCATCAACACTCCAAAGGGCTGGATCACTTGGATTGTGACACTCGCTGCGATCACCATCATTGCTTGGATCCTAGCCGAATCCATTCCCTTCTTCGACGACCTTCTTGCGCTCAGCTCTGCTCTTCTTATTTCTGGATTCGTGCTGTACTTCCCACCAGTCATGTGGTTCAAACTTATTCGCGACGGGAAATGGTACGCTCCGAAGAATCTAGTCCATGCTGTTTCTTGCGTCCTCGTTTTTTTTATTGGCTTGTTGGTCCTCGGTGGAGGCACATACGCCAGCGTTCAGGATATCGTTAGTATTCATTACCCCCGAGAAGTGAATTGATGAGATACTGACAGATTGACAGCGACATCATTACAAGATTGGCGCTGTCCGGAGTCCTTTCTCGTGTTAGGCTCCTGGGACGGCTCCAGTGGTATTTTTACATAGATGATATCCAATGATCTCATGAATTTATGGCTTGTCGATCATTGCAATGGATTTGCAGCCTTCTCACTTTATCCGCCTATCGAGTAGGTGTAGTAGTAGATCTAACATCCAGTCAGGGTGAGACGAAAGCCCACGGAACCCTCGCGGTTGGTATAGAAATAATTAAACTATGGCTAGTTTTTAAATGTAAGATAAGCTATCTTTCATTTCAATGTCTATAATCTCTTACCTATCCATTAAATGGTTTAAGTCAAGTTTCATTCTATTTGCCCAAGATCTTCATACATCCAGGTTTATTATGTCTAGGAATTATAGACCGATATTTTCTAAACTCTCTGTTTCCAATTGATTCTCCGCGTAAATGTCTTTCCAATGTTACAACACATCAATAATATTACTTCATAGCAGGACTTGTAGCCTTTCTGCCTTAGGGAACAAGTAACACGGTCGGCCACAGGCAGGGAGACTGATAATTCAATTATGTGCGCTAACTGTATAAAAGTGGACCGTTAGAATGCATCTGAAATGTGACTGGCTCTTTAGGTGGAGCTAGGCTAGCCTATGGCATGTTACGGAGTAGCCGCAAGTTTCTCATTTTTTTTTTCTCTCTTTTCTGAGTTTTCTCCAAGTCAGAAAGGCAGAGGGTGGGCGGGAAACGGGGTTCTCCTGTTTCATTCAGCCTTCTTACATGGCAAACCCTGCCCTGTTTTCAACTTGGCTTTTGTCTTGTCCTATCGACCATACTGTCCAGAACATGTGTCCCAGCACAAACATGAATATTCGACCATCTTAAAAAAAAAAACCAAATCTGTTGTCATTAATCATCTGACCTTGATTTAAATTTATTTCTGTCTCAACCCAGATCCTGCCTGGAGAGTAATAAATGTCGGAATTAAGAAATGATATCAAACCTGCAACAGATTCACGCGGATTCTGTGTCTGATGTTTCCACTAAAAAGGACATGGCATAGCATCCCACCTGTTGATCCCTTTCTCGACGTCCGCCCAATCATAAACACCTTTTATTTACTCTCTTGCCCATAAACTCTCCCCTTGGTATACAAATCCCCGGTCTCCTCTAACCCTTTCTTCGACGTCTCTGGCAGAAACATCCATGTATAAACCATCCCCACGACCGACACAGCCGAGAAGAACCAAAACGTGCCCTTGGGCGCCAGAGATCCATGCTCGAGCAACATAGTCGGGACGGCCTATCCGCAATGTCATCGTTAGTCAACATACATGGAACACCATCTCAAATCCCCAACGACGAAGGGAATGGAAGGCTCACCTTCGAAATCCCCATTCTATTCCCATAATGCCAAACAGTCACCAAACTGGACCCCGCCAGTCGCACATGCAGCGGAAAGATCTCCGCGGTGATGATATACTGGATGGAGTTCCACCCCAACGCCCACGCCACGCCAATCAAGTAGATCATGACGATGGCGCCGATGGCCGCGTGTCTGGCAGCCGGTGCCTCCTGGGCCGTCTCGGAGAGGGTTGAGTAAATAGTCAGGAATATGGCGCAGTAGATAAAGGCGAGGAGTTGCAGGGTTAGTCCGATATAGAGTGTTCGGCGCCGGCCGAGGAGATCGATCATGAAGAGCGCGGAGCCGAGCGAGGAGGCGAACTTCACGGCGCCGAAGATGGCGGTCGTGAAGAGCTTTTGGGATTGGCCTTTTATGCCGAAGAGGGCGAAAAGACGGGGCGCGTAGGCTGGTTTGGGATCGTGTTAGTTATTGTGTATTGTTGGGTGGGTTTTTAGTTGAGCAAGGTGGGGATATGTACTAGTTATAGAAGTAGGGCCAGACCACTGGATCAAACACTGTAAGGTGAAGATAAATGCGATGCGTTTAAGGTTCTCCTTGCTTGTGAACAGGCTCTTCAGGGTCCCGAAGAACGATCGTGCAGATGAATGCCCATATTCCAGTTCTAGCTGTCGTTGTGCGCTGGTGATCTCGTCTTGAACGGCAGGGTCAAATGCCGACAAGTCCCATAGCTTTCCTAGAGTCTCCGCCGCCTTATCTTGACGCCCTTTTTTACACATGTATCGCGGGCTCTCCTCACAGAATATCGAGAATATGAGTAGCATCCCCGCCCACATGATTTGGACACTGTGCGGGATGATCCATTGCTTCGAGCTCGAGTCCGAAATGTGGATAGAGGCACCCCAGATGGAGAAATACTAGGTTGTTGCTTGTCAGCATAGCCCCAGGGCAATTAACGCTCAGCGACGGACTTACCCCAGTCATGATACCCAAGTACTCCGACATACCAAACAATCCGATCAGTATCCCACGCATATCCCGAGGCGCCACTTCACCCAAATAAACCGGTGACAGAACCCCGAACTGACCGATCCCCATTCCCATAATCAAACGGCCAGCATAGAGTTGCCCGATAGTATGAGACGTCAAGAAGACGATGGAGCCGACAATCCAAAGGACGCAGGCCTGCCGCATGGCCCAAAGCATGCCGATCTTCTCGCTCCAAATGAAAGCAAGCAAGGCGCCTGGTAGACACCCGATCGTGACCATGGTTGTGACATTCGACTGTCGGTCCGCTTGCTGCGCAGCGCTGAGATAGTCGGCCTCAAGACCGAAATTTTCGATGAATGATTTGTCCGCTATTGTGCTGGCGATGAGCCCTTCATCGAGACCTACGCCGTGTCTCGGTCAGTTACCTCCTTACCACCTGAACATCTAACGGGTTAACTAACCTCGCGAAGTCCCTGCCATTCCGAAGCAGAGCGCCGCACATAGCAGCTTCAAGGTAAGTTTACCCGGCAATAGAGAGGAAGTGTTGGATCCGTGCATTGTGATCCATGACAGTAGGACAGGTGATTCTGCAATGGGAGTGCCATCTGTCGATGAAATCAGATGAGGTAGGGAAGGAATGAAGGGGAACGAAGATGGAGAAAAAAAGAAAAAAGCAAAAAAGGCAGAGGAAACTGGATAAGGGGGATGACCTCTCACTTATTGGGGTCTTTTAGTCCGTGCCAGACCAGCAAGGACCACTAGTGACTCAATGATTGCCCTCCACCATCCCAATCCTTGCCTGTGCCATTGGCCAAAGGCCCTCCTACCATCTCAGCCCTACCCGCACCCGAACTGCCTGCCGCTGCACCCGATTGGATGGAAACCCCCTCGACCGGGACCTCCCCGGGCCTCAAGGTCCCCCAGACGCTCGTAGGGCTGACGTGGTCTTGTTCTATTTCTGGTTTAATTTCAGTTGCATTGTGATGACCCGAGCTAGCCGTGATCCCGTCAGCTTGCTCTGTCTCACCGTGGGTCTACGGGGTAGTTATCTTGACTCATCGGACAGGACGCTCGACATTGGTCTACACAAGGCATTCACATTCATCAATAGCACCCAGGACCTCTAGTCAACTAACTAAAGAGTCAGAATGAATACCCACTCTCCCAGCTGGGAATCACCAAGGGCAGAAGAGTCCGCGCACGACGTAACAACCACAGAGTGCAAGACAGAAACAAGCTTTCTCCCCTATCCGTGCCGTATCTCCGTCCTGGATCCTGGATCCACTTCAGCCCTACGGACAATCCTGTCGCGACATGGAGACAGGATAATCAGCGCTCTTATTGGTAAATACCAAATGACGTGCGCGCTATTCCTTTCATGCATGCTCCTGATTTGTTCGACGCACCGATAACGACGTTCCATTCCAGCCCTGTGGGGGCGTGGAATGTGGTGGTCTTTTCGTCTTCCCTGTTTGAATGTTGTAGCCTAATTTGCGAAACGGCTCGGGATGGGTTCCAAAGATCATTCTTCTTTTCAAAATTTTTCATCTCTGCTCTCAAGGAAATCTGGGAGGATCTCGTTTATGATAATTTCAAAGGATGACTCTCAGAGATTTTGAATCACTAGAGCGAATAATGTGCAATCTACTTTGGGCTTATTAGTCTTAGCAGCGAATTACCCTAAGGAAAGCAGATTATCAAGCCGGCATATCCAGGGATACTGACACCTGAGGCATAGGTGTTCGAAATTTCTCGCAGAATAAGAATCCACAGACCAGTAATCACCTTTCATTCTCCTTCAAGCCCCCATTTCTGGACAATTATTAAGTTTTCGCAAATACAATAGTGATCAGGAATATTATTCCGAATATTGCAATTATTGTTGATTCGCCCTGTTCGCTCGACTCCCAAGTTGTTCTTCACTAGTCTCTATCCAGTAACCATCCGACGATCTCGGCGTGCTCCGTTTGCCGAAACCGCCGAGTGTTACGTCGATGGCCGCTCACGCCTCCAGATTCCCCCAGACTTGAATAACTCGATGTAATTCTTTCACTTCGATGGTGTGCTTTTTGGTTTTTCTTATTGATTTATTTATTTAATATTATTATTGAGCGACCGATACCTTGCAAAAGTGGTTGACCTAGAATGAAGGCTCTAAAAGTCATTATATATTTGGACCACCACTTTTATGGTTGGTAAGATTTAGCATCATGTTTGGCTACTATTTCATGTCACAGAATTCCTACTATGAATACACGACTCTGTATATAAAAAACATTTACTTCATTAGACACAATCCAATAATCAAACATAACGTATCGGCTTCATTGCTAAAGTCTAGCCTTGAGATTCATGCTACCGACCACACTCTCGGTATAGCCATAGATGAAGCCACAACACAACAAAGCATCACAAGAGCATCCAAACCCCCACATTTGCTCAAAACAAGGTCAAAGAGCATGCCAGGTGGCAATGCAACCCTCGAACAATAACTTTTAGTCACTGGAATGATCATTTAGCTGACATAAGTGTTTAACCCCGCATCTGAAGCATGCATTACTCATGCTTTATATTCTCCGCTTCCCCAGATTGATGGTCCACAAGATACTATAGACCTCAAAAGTTAGAAGAGGTCATAAACTCATACGGAATGAATCAAGAAGTGCAGTACATCCTCAGCCTAGAGGCCGTTCGCGAACGAGCCAATCACATCCTCAACCTCGCCAAGAGTGATCGTCTGAACCATTTCGAGTACCATGAGGACCGGCTCGACGGTGCGGTACAGTATGTAGCTGGGATTATCAAGGTAAGATATCATAATGAATCTACTGGTTATGGAGAGGTGGTGCTAACGAAGCAGCGCGACTACGGCCCAAACAAATTCGAAAAAATCCCGCCTCATGGCCGCTGGCAGCATTTCCAGGTGAACGATGTTGATCGCATCGGCAAGCTCCTAGGTCAGTGGGAATCGGCCGGATACGATAAGATCGAGCAAGCGCGTGGTCTGGTGGATCTTTTCTTTGTGTCTGTGTTGCTGGATGCCGGGGCCGGTGATAAGTGGCGGTTTACGGAGCCAGACACTGGGCTGGTGCTGGTTCGCAGTGAGGGTATTGCGGTTGCCACGTTGCATATGTTTCTGAAGGGGCAGTTTGCTACTGCTGGTTTTGGGCGTGGGGATGTGGTGCTTGGTTAGTTGCTCTCGTTTTCTTTGGTCTGTGGGTGTGGTTTGCATGTGTTGACCGGTATCAGGACAAGCATTGCGCGATTTCAGCGAAGACACCCTTCGCGAAGGGTTCCAGATAACGGATGAGAACCTCTTCGTCGGAGTTCCGGCCAGAGTCGATCTCTTGAGATCGCTAGGCCAGTCGCTTTTGCGTCTCCCCGACGTATTCGGCGAATCTGGACGACCGGGGGAACTCGTCGGTACGTGCCTCCCAGCAGGCACAAGTCCATCAGGAGACAAGCTGACACCTCACCAGACTACCTGGTATCTCAAGCAGGCCAGAGCAACGTCATCGACTTCGCAACACTCTGGACCACACTGCAGAGCGTCCTCCTACCCATCTGGCCTTCAACTCGCACACAGCTATCCAGTCACCCTGTCGGCGACGCCTGGCCACTCCAAGCGTTATCCGACCACCCACCATCCCCCAACTCACCGTATCACACGATCCAGCCCTTCCACAAGCTCACGCAATGGCTCGCCTACTCCCTTATGGTGCCATTTGAGCGCCTCCTCTCCAAAACTTGGAAGAACGCAGACATCGCCACCGGCCTACCCGAGTACCGCAACGGCGGCGTATTCATCGACATGGGCGTTTTGACCCTGAAGCCTGAAGCACTGGCTCGCGGGGTCAAGAACTCAGGCACAGAGCTGCCCGCGTTTGATGCCACGGCCGATGAGATTGTCGAGTGGCGAGCGTTAACGGTCGCGTTGCTGGATCGCGTGCATGAGGCTATCCAGAAGACGGATCTGGGGCCGCAGCGACTGTCTTTGCCGCAGGTGTTGGAGGCCGGAACGTGGAAGGCAGGCAGGGAGCTGGCGGCTGAGAAGAGGCCGGCGACGCGGTCTAGTCCGATTCTGATCCTGGGGGATGGCACGTTGTTCTAAGGTAGTTTAGACTTGGTCAACCTGTTCCATGATCTCGGTTGAAGTCGGGGATGTAGGCTCAGAGTGCTCGGATGGTATGCTGCTTGGTTACCCCCTTGCCACTATACAGAACCAGTTTGCCCACAACAATGGATGTCCAATGCTACTTCCCCGTACTGAGATCTCCCCTTCACCCCTGGAATGTAAACAACCCCAGCCAAGAACGCAGGCAAAGAGGCGGTTACATAAGCGACTCCAAGTGATCTTCGGCGATTAAAGTTTTTAAGGTGTGGCGACAGAGCGAATCGCCCCCTTTTTCGAGAAAAGCAAACGAAGGGCAACGGGCTGCAGAACGCAATGAAAATTCTGATCTTACTCAGATCAGTTTCATGAAGGTTTCGGCTACGGCGGCTACACGACTCATCCACTCACGACTCAAGTCAGGATTGCCCGCCGGACCCGATCAGCAGTGTTCTCTCGGTGGACGACCGTTTCGTGGAGAAGAGCACCGAAAAGGTGTTACTTCCGGTGGCAAAATCGCTCGTTCCTACTCCGTGCTGTGCTGAGATTTCAAACACATGGCGGGGTTGGGAAACCGGCTTTTTGGTTTGTTTGGTTGTCTCGAGGCATGGCGCTCGATTCATGCATGATGCTGTCATGGTTGTCTGCTTTTACGTAGGATTTGCTGACTTCGATATGGGTCGTATGATTTTACATAGCGGTTAACAAATGAATACGAAAGAGCAGTCTATGCCGAGGCTGGATTGGCAATAATAATGACAAGGCTGCCGTCTAGATAAAACGCGCAGGTTATGATTTGCGTAACATTCGCTTGGACAACTGTTGAGGGAAACTCGCTAATCTCGATGACCCATAACACGGAGTATCAACAAACTACATCCCACGCGGTGGATAAAAGATCCGAGGGGACAAATGAACTTCGGAATTATCCACCGCTCATACCGCACAGGGTAAGGAGATGCATTCGTGCACCGTTTGAGATAGACAGGCACAGGAACATGGACAGCAACATGAGATAGACTATTGCCACCGTCTCCAAGTGCAGAGTGACAGCAGCCTGCCAAACTCGTGAGTCTCATCCAATCGAGGGCAACAGTCATGAGCACAGAATGTCAGACCACGGATCTACGGAGGACGGAGTGAGCAGGGAGACGCCGTCATCAGTTCTCCAACTTTTGACTCCGTGGTCACAAGACCCGAAGACCCCCAAGTGCAACCCGTTGAGCTCTGGACCGGGTTGGCACGGTATTGGCGCCAAACTGTTCGCAACCCCCAAGCCAACGATGTCATCGCACCGCACATTCTCGGACGCAGAGCCAGAATCAGATTTTGCGTCCTACCGGATTGGGGTTCCTCTGCGAGTGGGTCTCGTTGCGGTGGAACCCGAAGCTTGGCTGCCTCACTTTCCCTCTGGATTGTCCCTTGTATATGTCTCAATTTCAACCTCAGTAGTGAAATGCCGGCCGCGAGAAACCCTGAAGTGTTTTCCCGGGGGCAGGTTTCTGGGAGGTTTGCCCCGTGTCTCCAGATTCTCCAGATGTCGCGAACGCTGAACAGGGGGGAAATCAGCCACCATCCCGATTCTGTCCACCGGCAATCCGGGCGAAAACTCTCGGGATGGCACTAGGAGAGGGGGTTTCCCCGAGGTGAAACCGAGGATACACCATGCCGACCGACTTGCGCCGGAGGGCAACCGGTCGAGTTGGAGACCCATGGGGTGGCAATTCCGAATCGGCCCGGGGGCATCGATGTCGCCGCTCTTTACCACAATCGGGATGCCGAACGGGCGGCGTGGGGGTGGAAGGTCCAATGATGGAGAAGGATCTCGGGCGAGTTCCGATTACGTTGGCTTTGGGATTTCGGGCCGGTTTTTCTCGAGACGCGGGATATGAGGTTTTTAGGAGGTGTAGGGATTTGGGAATACTCCGGATGATGCTGAGTATCAACGAGGAGTTCTGCCGTGAATGACTACATGCCAGGAAGAAGAACATGCCTCTGTCACCTCGCGAGCAGCAGAGTTTCCGCGAAGTTAATCATGCACGTAGTCTGGGTCAGGGCCCGAGGCCAAACTCGTTACAGAGCCAGCGCAAGTCTGGTCGAGCAGGCCTCGACCCACCCGGGCAGTGTTGGCCTTTGGACTATGATTGACCTAGAGCTCGCCCGTGGAGAAGACAGCACGAAAAGCCTGTCTGTCCCATGATGCCATGGGTGGGCTCCTCCAGCGTCGCCGCGGCATTTTTCACGATGCCACTGGATCACATATAGTTAGGGCTTCATCCGCCCTCGTCCGTCCGATTTTTCTTTCTCCATTCTGATCCTGTTTTACCCCATCCTCTCAACCCCGTTTTTCCTCTCTCTCCCCCTTTTCTACCCTCGTCCATCGCCCATCATGGACAATAAAATCGTGTCAGAATCCGATAAGGCCCAACCTGGCCTTGCCTCGCACACAGAGAACGCCTCGTCCTCCTCATCACAACAGGCCATGCCTTCCCACGGCCGCGTCGTCGGCGGCAAGCACATCCAGAAGGTCGAGGATGAATCGTCAATGTCTTCGCATGAGGGCGCCGGTCCCCTGCAGACCTTCGACTTCGACCTCCCGCTGACTCTCACCCGCACGCAAGTCCACGACGGCAACCAGTTCATCGTGGTGGAATTCACCCCGGACGACCCCGAGGATCCCTTCAACTGGAACCCGCGCTACAAGGCCTTCATCTCGCTGCTGCTCTGCCTCATGACTCTCTTCATCGGTCTCGCCACGACCGCCTACTCCTCCGGCATTGGCAAAATGACCTCTGAATTCGGCGTGTCCGAAGAACTCGGCCAGCTGGGTCTCTTCACCTTCAACTTCACCTGCGCTCTGGCTCCTCTCTTCCTGGCTCCCTTCTGCGAGCTGGCCGGCCGCCGCGTCGTCTACGTCGGCGCCTACGTCTGCTTCGCCCTCATGTTCATCGGTCTCTCGCTCGGCAAGAACATCGCCACCATTATCGTCTGCCGTGCCCTGCTCGGTCTCTTCGGCTGCGTCGGCACTATCCTCGTCGGCGGCACCTTCGGCGACATGTACCGTCCCGAGGAGCGTGCCATCCCCATGGCCACCTTCTCCTACGTCGCCATCCTCGGCACCGTCGGCGCCCCCATCTACGCCGGCTTCATCGACCAAGCCCTCGGCTGGCGCTGGGTCGAGGGTATCCAGGGCCTCGCCAACATCCCCCTCGGCATCGTCATCCTCTTCGCGCTCCGCGAAACCCGCGGCTCCGTCACCCTCACCAAGCGCGCTAAGCTCCTCCGCAGCCAAACCGGCGACGAGCGCTACCGCGCCGCCAACGAGGTCGAGGCCCCCGGCATCAAGGAGATGCTGCACAGCTCGTCCGTCAAGGCCATCAAGATGCTGATCACCGAGCCGGTCGTCTTCTTCTTTGGCCTCTGGATCGCGTTCGCCTGGTTCCTGACCTTCCTCTTCCTCTCCGTCATCCCCATCACCTTCAACGAGAAGAAGGGCTGGAACGAGGGCGTCTCGGGTCTTCCCTACATCTCGCTCGTCCTGGGCACCACCATCGGCTTTGGTCTCAACTTCTTCCAGATCCGCAAGTTCGAAGGCATGGTGAAGAACGGCGAGAACCCACAGCCCGAGGCGCGGCTGTACGGCGCCCTCTACGGCGCCGTCTGGCTGCCCATCGGCCTCTTCATCTACAGCTTCACGCAGTACGAGTACCTGCACTGGATCGCGCCCGTCATCGCCCTGGCCCTCATCACCATCGGTATCTTCTTCATCTTCGAGAGCTGCTACTCGTTCACGAGTGACTGCTACGGCGGGAACTCGTCGTCCGCCATCGCCGGCCAGGGTCTCATGCGTAACACCCTCGGTGCTGTCTCGCCGCTGTTTGCGTCGCAGTTCTTCCACAACGTCGGTAGCCAGTGGGCCGGGTTGATCCTCGCTCTTGTAGCGTCCGCTTTGACTCTGATTCCGTTCGTCTTGTTCAAGTTTGGTCCGGCCATCAGAGCCCGATCGAAGCTTGCTGAGGCTTAAGCGTGTTTTGTTTGTTTTTGTTTTGCTGCATTAATGCATATGGGATGGTTGCTACTTTTTTATTGCCCTCATATTTATACCTATATATAAGACATGACTGATTGGATGCATTGGGTGGAATTTGCATTGGATTGTATATACTTTGCATTGAGTGGATATATGGCTTGATGTATATTTATTGATATCATGGATCAAAGAAAATTCAAGAACATGAAATGATTCAAAATTGTGTGCAGAAGATAGAGTAAGGTATCCAAATGTCGTAGCTCGTGTTTGCGTAATTGAAATAATCAAGTCGTGAGGCAGAGGGGGGCACCAGAGACCATCAACAAGGCAGGAACCGAAAAAAAAAGAAAATCAACCACCACGTATGGAGAACTACTGCCTTCCACGCAAAACCAGAATGTTACCCACAATCCGATTCTCCGTCCGTACCAGAGCCTGCCCGACTGCTCCCAGGGCCCGACTCGCGTCCGTCCCGACTTCTTCCTGTGCCATCCCGAATCCCGAAACAGGGTCCACTCGGTTGTTGCGCCGTCCGACCACCGTCATGTTTCCGGCCCTGTGTGGTGATTGACTCATTTCCTCCTTTACAGTCGTCACTGCGAATTGCACGGCGTCGGGTTCTCCCTGGGCCGGCGAGATGCGTTTGAAGATGACCCGGGACGTCAGTTCCGGGGCCAGCGAGTCGCGCGTGGCTGCGAAGAAATTGTAGTCCGATTCGACTTCCTGGACGCTGGCCGAGACATGGGTCGAGGACTTGCCCTTCCCTGTTTCGCTAGGACTGTCGGTGTCGGCCGACCCAGACTGTGGGGACGGCGCTACGTCGATGTGGATAATGGTCGCCGTCACCTGATCGTTCTGGGCCAGCTGGAGGACGAAACGCAGCGCAAAGCGGTCGTCATCGCCGCCGAAGAAAGGCAGCACAATATGGTGAGAGCGTGCTGCCGCAGGGGCACTATTCCACATGGAGCCGCGAGCACTAAGGGCGCTGACAGACCGCTTGGCCAGAAGGGGCCGGCCTGACCCACGCGTGTATGGGCTGCGTTCGACCAGAACCCCCACGCTACAGGAGGTTTGGTCGAGTACTTTGGAGACGAAATCCGTGTAGGGCCCGTTGGCGAATCGACTAGCCTCGTCGAGGCCCAGCCCACTTTGGTGTTCACTAATGGTCCCAGTTTCGCTCCACGGCAATAACAGGAGATCACTGGACTCCTGGCGAGCCATACCCACGACTGTATCGGCGAAAGAATATTCGGGAACAACGGAGACCCCGGCCATGATGGAGAGATCGTGCCACTGACCGAACGCCCGGAAGGTATTGACCACCGGATCCCATAGGGTATATTCATCGATCTCCGAGACCTTCATGACACTGGAGTCTCGGTCAGTGAGTTCCATTAGCCGAACACCATGGACCTGTAGGGCTGGAGATTCTTCGATTTCCGTGGCCGCAGACTCTTCTGCCGCGGGCTCTGGAGACGCCGTCATGGACCGTCTCTTGTCGGGGTGAACCTTGGGTGCCGGAGCCTGAGTGACGCTAGGTCCCAAAAGGGCAGCTAAGGTGCAGATACTCGACAACCCGTCCAGTCGTAGGTACACAAGAAGTTTCCGAACGGGATTTGACCGTAGTTCTTCTTTTGCTACTGCCACACTGTCGGCGCGGGCATCGGATTGAATAGCATTGCCATCCCAGTCGATCTCACCGCGACGCCAGCGGTCCACCTTATCCTGGTACCATTTCGGGTATAGCAAAGTGGTCAAGGGCGTGGTTACAAATGTGGTAACCAATGCCATAACCACAAACATGGTAAATGTACGGGTGCTGAGGATCTTGGCTTGCAAGCCGATATTCTGTCCTGCCGTTAGCAAAAGGTCACATGCTCAAGCCACGTGCAACATACCAAGACAATCAGCTCAACCAATCCCTTACAACTCATTAAGACACCGATGGAAAAGCTCTCACGCCACAGCAGCCCACACATCCTGGACGCGCCCGCACCACCAATGATCTTGGCGATAAGTGCGATCGCAATGATACCGATAACATATCCCCAAGTGGTGCCGGTGTCGAGCAACCCGAGATTGGTCTGCAAACCAGACAGGGTGAAATACAGCGGCAGAAATAGAGTTGCCACCAGATCTTCGATTTTCTCGGTCAGTTTGATCGCAAATCCGCCTTCGTGGGGACAGAGAAGACCGATCAGGAATCCGCCAAAAATGGCGTGGACACCAATGACCTGCGTGAAGAAGGACGAAGCGAGGGCAATCAGAAGCGTGATAGCCACGACGGACTGACTGGGTCCCTTTTGCAAGGCTCCGGTGTGCTTGAGAAATCGCAAAAAGAGAGGCCGGAACACATATGCTAGAAACAGCACATAGCCTACACAGACAAGGAGCACCCACAGGGCCGTCAGGCCGGTACCAGCGTTGACCAACGCAACACAGAGAGCCAGGAGAATCCAGCCGACAACGTCATTGCCGACACCTGCGGACAGCACAATTACGCCGACGTTGGTCCCAAGCAATTTCAACTCTGTCAGGATACGGCATAGCACGGGAAAGGCCTGGTCGCGGTTAGCCACCGATCGCCATGCCCATGCGAGATAAACATACCGTGATAGCCATTGCGATACCGATGAAGAGCAGGTAGGTACCGAAGTTGATCGGAACCATACCAGGTTCATCGCGAAACGTGTGATACAAACCGTAGGAGATGGCAGAACCCAATCCAAAGGGCAGGACCATTCCCGCGGCGGACACACTGACCGCCACGCGCCAATTGCTGACCAGGAATCGCAAGTCCGTCTCCAGACCGACCAGGAAGAGGAAGAGGATCAAGCCTAGATTGGCGACCAGATTCAAATTCGGAATGGACGCCGTTGGGAAGATGGCCTCTGTGAAGCCGGGGATTTTGCCGAAAACCGACGGGCCCAGCAAAACCCCGGCAATCACTTCCGCGATGACTCGAGGCTGACGGATCTTGGAGAGAGGCCAGTGCAGCAGACGGCAGAAGATGATGATGATCGACGCCTATCGATCGTTGGAACTGCTACTCTGCGATAGTACGGCATGTGCTTACCTGGATAATGAAGATAACAATCGGGTTCTTGGGATCATAGTGAGATGGATTGCCGCCCTCGAGAATGCCACCTTGTGGAGCCGCGCGATTGTCGGTGGAGTTGGAGGACATGATGGCGCGATGGCACGCAGCCGGATTAAGCTCCTATGAGCTGGGGGAGATGAACCAGAGTGGACGGGCGACTCTGGCGATGGATGACTTGCAAGGATGAAAGGAGAGAGAAGAGGGAAAAGGGAAAAAGAGGGCAAAAGGCGCCGTCGAGAGGAAAACGGCAAACAAAGAATTGATTGCCTGAAACGGATGGCAAATCTGGGGCTCCACGTGGCCGGGGAAATGCTGACTCAGCCGTCGCTTAGGTCATCCTCGCGCATTCTCTGCTACGATCTCTGCTTTACAACCTGCACATCTTGAGAGAACTAGAAAACTAGAAATCAAATGGACTCTTTATCTCCATGCCCACCCCCCACACCAATCGTTGCTGACTTCATCGTGTGATCCGCGCTGCCTTGGCGACTGGTCGAGCCGTCATCCAGCGGCCGCCCAGCTCGTATTGCGCCAGTCTCTCGCCTGCCGAGATTGACACCGCCGGAACCAACCACTGGATGATCGCTTTAGACTTTGGGAACGCTAGCGTCTGACAGGCGAGACCGGTTGGACTCCAGAGCTGCGCTTCACCCGTGACTATGGCTCGGATCCCTGCCGATAGTTGTTCCATATTCAACTAGCCGTGTGTGGTGGTCAAGGGCAGGCTACCGGCGGCTTTAAATCATTTCGGAGGTCTTGTCTGCTCGGCAGACATGACGCGACCGGGGAAAATGATGTCTGTGGCTGCATATGTGAAGTTTCATGTGGTTATCCTTTGTTAGTCTGGAGTTTGGTCACGGGTAGTCCGAAGAGGGATGTCCCGTGAAAGACGAAGCCCTATCCAGGAATCCCCTGGATGAAGAATCGCGGCGCTGTTGACGTGCATCGAGCAATCTCCTTTTATCTTACGAGATTGGTCAATCGCAACTAGACCCAAATTATTCTCATTATGTATGTAAACTGTAACAAGCCAGAATACCCCGCCACGCTAACTGGAACATATAGGAAAACAACGAAGAAAATACACATGAATCTCCATGACTATGGAGTCCTCGCACAGCCTATTTATCGGCCGTTCACCAATGCATCTTCCGACGCAGTTGTGTGGAGGATACTGAAGTCCTCCTTTCTCTTCTTCCGCTCCATGCGGATAGGTGGTGGTGTCGCATCCTCGGGATTACTGTTCTTTCGGGTGTCTCCAAAGCACGATGGAAAGAGAGGTTTGAAGAGAGATGGAATGCAGGGCATGCACGCGCAGATGATGGCCACGTCGCATTCCACGATACTCCAATAGATAGCGGGATTGTTGTCCACTACTCCAGCGTAAGCATGCGACAGCGCAGCAGGGGTAAAGGAGGCTTACTGCTGATATTGGCAGACTTGGAGAACTTGATCAAAGATTGCAGACGCAGACAACTTACGACGGTGATCCTGTTTCATGTTAGCATCGACACATTCATTGCAACAAGGGTTGGGGACGCACAAGAAACCCGTGCAGAACATCAGCATGATCAAAGTCTTCTTCCTCTTGCTCATGGTAATCTGCAGCGTCGACAGAGGCCAGAGAGGAAGAGCGATAATGGACATGTCCATCGCAATCTGCATGGCAGCACGATACCAGGAGTACGCGCTGATATCAATACAGGAACCGGTGGTCTCCCCAGTCCAGTTTGTCCAAAAGAATGACACTGGCGTGCATTGAAAGATCATTATCAGGGTGTTGGATGTACCGAAACAGACCGATAACACTCCCAAGGCATAAGCAATGTATTGATATTTCGACGGCGGGAAGATGCGAAGGTAAAATGTGAGGAAAGAAAGCTGCGTGAAGGCTTCGGAAGGCATATAGAAGACTTCCGCGAGGAGGAGCAACTTTGCAATCTATTAGCATGTCGAAAAACTCTAACATCAAATGGTTTACAGTAAGTACCTTGAGCTGTTTGGTAATATCACCAAAGGGTATAGTCCAGATATTTGTACCGAGGCCATATTTCTTCACTGCGCCCAAGTCAGCGCCTGTCGCTATGAACGGACTAGAGTAACTCACTAGGAAATGCCAGGCAATTCAACGGAGCAGCGCAAGCCTGGTTGTTATTAGAAATGGAATGAGGACATTATATGTGATACTCACCAGTGCCATCAAGATCAACCCATCGTCCCATCCGAAAGACTTCTTGATACAGGTCCTCTGCAACAAGCGCAAAACCACCATGATCAGAGCCATCATCCCCAGTCCACCTGCTAAGCCAGGAGTCAGGTCTGCCTGGCTCTCCTCAGGGACTCCACATGCAGCTCTGGTCGCGTTTGTCGACGCTAGGGACTGGTTAACCTTAGACCTTTGATGAAAATTGCCATCATATCATACCGAGATTATCTTTGGGCGTGCACTGCAATGAGAAACACCCGATCGCGTTGGTCATAATGGTTTCATTCGTGCATATGCAAGTCTGATCTGTTGCAGAGCACGAAAAGTCCTTGAGAACGGCGGTGAAGCAGTCGGTCTGGGCGACAAGATAGATGAGAAAGAGCAGCACCCAAGTGGATCGAGGACTATCTTACCGCACACGTTGCCAGACCACCGAGAAAACCGTCCGAGATTGTCGAATTCATGATGTAAATAGCAGTTGCACACCTCGAAGTTTGAACAACTGAAGAAGAAATCTGATTTCAAAACTCCGAACATACGTCCTTCGGATAGTTTAAGTAGACACCCTGAGGTCGAGTCCGCTGCTACCATAATTTACTGGTCACCTTTGACCCCCTACTCTGCACGGACAGGTTCAGTTGTCAAAATAACAATCCATGTCCCGGGGAATTGGGAATGGACAGTGCGTTTCCCGGAATATGCACCGATGGACCCAAAAACCAATGATCTCTGGTAGCTCTATTTAGCTATCAACTCGGAACAAAGTACCGTGCCGCAGGGGCCAGGTCATCAAGCAGTAACTCTGTAATTGACCGATCGATGATCTGCAGTAACCGCCCTGGGGCCGTGGCTAGATTATCATTACTATTACTCTAAAACTTTCCCGGGAGGCTTGGTGTTACAACAAGGTGATCTATCTACAAGAACAGGATCAGCTGTCTCTGACGGGTCCAAAACCTTCCGTGGAAATTGAATTGGCGCTGTAAGGGAGGGGAAGCTAGCCAGAATTTACTCATCACAAAGAGTTATTTTTGTATTTTATTTCACATGCAAGGCCGATAATTGACAGCGGGTGGTGGGTCACTCACCTTTGCTTTTTTCAAGCTGCAGATACTACGTAGCATTGGCAGTCATCAGAAGTTGCCGGCCAAGTTTTGTGTCTTCCCACAACGTAGCATGCTGTCCTACGATATTTTATGGAGAGCAAATTAGCAGGCAAGGAGTAAAACAACACCTTAGCCACATGTAACCCATGCTTGGCCTGAGCCACATCGTGAGGGGAGCGAAATCCCCGTCGGAAGTACTTTTGTTGTTTGCCAATGCAGAGCAACTCTTAATAATCCCGACGATCCAGTTTTGCCCCCATACCAGCCTTCCTGGCCAATCATTCCCAAACAATTAGCTGTCAGACTTCAACTAATGGCATTAGCTCTGCCTTTCACCCCGCTGCCTCCACTGGCCCAAGCGGGGAAGAGATGATGCCAGTTAAGCTAACGGCGCTCGGACTGATGTGTGTGCGCTGCTGACGAACAAAATTATTGTTAGCTCCAGCACTCGCACTTCCCTGGCATTCTGGCGATTTTCCCGTTCACCTGAACCTGATCAGTCACAAATCTATGCTTAAGAGGCGCTTGTGACCCAGATTGTTAATTGTACAAGTGCGATTTTTCCTTCTTCCGGTACTTTCGGCCCTGCAGACAAGATCTCCTTCTACCCTGGTCCCTGCTACCATGGGTCTATCCTCCCTGTACGGCGCCCTTTTGGGCTTGACTGTCTTGTATCTGGTCAAGCTTGTTTTGTTTCCCAAGAAACCAGTTGCGCCTCTTCCTCCGGGTCCCAAACCGAAACCAATCATTGGCAATCTGGGGGACCTGCCGCCACCGGGAGAACAAGATTGGAAACACTGGTTGCATTTCAAGAAGCTCTATGGTGCGTTTCACCCTCCTACATCGAACCGGCCCCTTGGTCGTTATGTTCCGAGCCCCTTCTTTTTGATGCCCGATTTGGAATCGCGCTTTATTGTCCTAATCAATCGACTACAGGTCCTATCAGCTCCGTCACCATCTTCGGCCAGACCATTGTCATCCTCAATGAGCCCCGCATCGCATTCGATCTCCTCGAAAAGCGCTCGGCCATCTACTCCTCTCGACCGAGGATGGTCTTTGCGGGAGAAATGTAAGCCGCCTGCTGCTTTTATCGCTTTCCGACCCCGGTCCGAGTGACATTGACAATTCCAGGGTGGGATGGGAAAGTACGCTGGGCTTGCAGGCCTATTCCGATCGGTTCCGCGCATATCGCAGAGTGATGCATCGCGTCCTGGGGTCGAAGTCCGTTATATCGCGCTTTAATCCGCTACAGGATATCGAAATTCGTCGATTTTTGCTTCGAGTGCTCCAGAAGCCGAATGATCTGGTGCAACATGTCCGGACGTAGGTCACTCACACATAATTATTTTACTCGGCTTGACAAACTAATGATGTGTGTAGGGAGGCTGGCGCTGTCATCCTCAAAATCGCCTATGGATACACAATCGAACCGCATGGTCGCGACCCCCTTGTTGACCTGGCCAACGAAGCGATGGATCATTTCTCCGTTGCCGGGACGCCGGGGGCGTGGTTGGTTGATGCCATCCCTTTCTGTAAGTCCTTCTTCTACCCCGAACATCCCTGCTCTCACTAATAGCTGCAGTAAAATACGTCCCAGCATGGTTCCCCGGCGCAGGGTTCAAACGGACCGGCAGCGACTGGCGCAAGAACCTTCTCACAACGATTGAAAAGCCCTACCGACTGGTCCGGAAGCAGATGAGCCAGGGTTCCTATCCGCCATCTTACCTAGCCAGCCTTCTCGAGGAAGAAGATGGCACCGCAGAAGGAGAGCTTGTGAACAAATGGACGGCGGGATCGCTATACACCGGGGGCGCGGATACTGTATGTCCCCTGAGCCTTCCTTTTTACCTACCTGCTGGACAACCACGTCGTTTTTCACGATAGCTAACAGCACAGTAAACAGACCGTATCTTCCCTCTCCTGCTTCTTCCTAGCCATGGCGCTACACCCCGAAGTCCAAGTCAAAGCCCAAGAAGAAATCGACCGCGTCCTCGGCCCCAATAAACTACCTACCTTCGACGATCGCGACAAATTACCCTACATTGAGGCTCTCGTGAAAGAATCACTCCGATGGCACCCAGTTGCACCAATGTGCATTCCCCATCTTTGCACCCAAGACGACATCTACGAGGGCTACTTCATCCCAAAGGGCTCCATTATAATGCCTAATATCTGGTTCGCTCCCCCGTCTCCCACCCATGCCCCCCACTACCTCATCCGAAACCAAATAACTCCTATTAACAAACACAAACACAGGGGCTTCACCCATGACGAAAACACCTACTCCGATCCAAGTGACTTCAAGCCCGAGCGTTTCCTCGGCCCCGACCCCGAACTCGACCCGCGCACTCTATCATTCGGATTCGGCCGCCGGATTTGCCCCGGTCGCTTCCTCGCCGAGTCGACGATTTTCGGCACGATCGCGCAGTCCCTGGCTGTGTTCAACTTTTCAAAGGGAGATACTCACGAGACCAAGGCGGAGTTCTTGCCGGGTGTCGTCAGCCATCCCGTGCCGTATCGGCTTCAGGTGAAAGCGCGCAGCGAAGCTCATGAAGAGCTGATCAGGAGGGTGGAGATTGAGTCTCCGTGGGAGAAGAGCGATGCAAAGGAGATTGAGCAGATCAAGTGTTGATCTGATTTGATACACGTGGTGTTTATGGTTCATATGAGATATCAATGAGTAAGGACGGTATTGGAGGCCTGGGTAATGGGCGGTTTGGTTTGATTTTTTTTGAAGTAATCCGTCAATAATGTATAGCTGCCCTGCTATATGACGACTTAATTTCCGCTTCACATAGTATTTATCTATTAGCATAATAACAACAGACAAAGACAGCAAGCAAGGGATACACCCAACATTCCATGTAAACTAGTGACGGAATCTAGATGCATAACCAACAGCAAAACAAGCACCCACTTTCGTGCCCATCTGGCTTGTTAATTGGTCCCTTCAACATAGCTATCCCAACGCCAACCAGGATCAGGGATCAGCCATTTCCAAATATTCCTCCTGTCAAAGAAGGAAAGAGTGTCAGCCAACCAACTCTAATTGCCGTGGAACATTGGCCCGAGCTCGTAACTAGCACAACTTTCAACTTTAACGCCAGTTCTGCTTTCAACATTGCGAATCTGGCTGTAACTATATCTGGAGATCTAGGGAATGTAGACATGCACATATTGTGATACCTCCATGTACTTTGGTGTTTCCCGTCATTGAGAAATCTGAGTCCGGGCCGAACCCGGAAATAGCCGTGTTTAGCCGATCTCGGCCGAAATAAATCATGCCTCAGGCAGCGATTCTATACTGAACTCAACTATCACATAGCAAAGCGCACAGCTGTGCTTCCTCGCATGTGAATGGGGTATAGATAAATGATGAGATATTACACTAAAATTTAAAGCAGCATTTTTCGGATGCAGAATAGCTCCACATCCCGGCTAGAAAAGTAGTAACATCATTGCAGACAAGATCTTTTGCCGTGAAATATATAATCGACTGTCCACTATTTTCAAAACAAACGCTTCTGGGTGCTGCTATTTCTATATATTCAATTTCAATAGCAAGGAAAGTGTTAACCCTGTAATGTATCATCTGATCTACTCCTCCCTTTAAAAAGGCCAGAAAGCACGATTTTTACTAGGCAAATTAACAAAACCACCAGAACGCGTGCGACATACATAGCGAATAATAGATCCAACAGAATAACCATGTGTGAAACCTTATATGCCTCAAAACCCATACAGATTGACCTAAAGCAAAGGAACGACGACAAGCAGCTTGCGTGGCTAGCATAGTTAGCGCAGGACCCCTGTCAAGTGTCTTGGCCATGGCGGGGAAATCGTGGATCGCGTCAATCAATCCCTCGTCTATCGTGTGTCTCAACCTGCTTACGACCCCTCATTCACTGGACGACCAATGTTTCTATGACACCCTGACTGTTCTGCATCGAGGCAATTGAATACGTGCAGAGAAGACAAGAAGAAAACCATGCCTTCTGAACCTGATTCCCACGTCCATGCCGACTACACAGTGGCATGGATAAGCGCGTTACCGCTGGAGCTCACTGCAGCGACAACAATGCTGGATGAGGTTCATCCGCGACTGCCTCAGCCGCTTTCTGACACGAACGCATACATATTAGGAAGTGTCCTTGGACACAATGTAATCATGACATGTCTTCCATCTGGCTCTATCGGAACCAATTCTGCCGCCGCGGTGGTGAGCAATATGCGTTCGACGTTTCCGCAGATCCAATACGGGTTGATGGTTGGAATCGGAGGCGGTGCGCCTAGTGATAAAAACGATATCCGACTCGGCGATATAGTAGTGAGTGTGCCAACAGGTGCCTACGGGGGCGTTGTTCAATATGACTTTGGGAAGGCAATTGCTCGGGGAGAGATTGAGCATACAGGAATGTTGAACAGACCGCCCGAAGTGTTGTTATCGGGAGTTTCGAAACTCCAGGCTGAGTACAAACGGGAGGGAAATCCCATACTTTCTATGCTCGAGGAGAGGTCGGACATGAATGATCTGGCGGGTACGTACAGATTCCCCGGATTAGAGCAAGACCGGCTTTTTGAAGCAAAGTACGAGCATGTACAGTCCAAGGAAATATGTGGTCTATGCGATGTCGGGAGAATAAAGCAAAGAAGCCCTCGGAAGTCACATGAACCCGAGATTCACTATGGTTTGATTGCGTCGGGAAATCAATTGATAAAGAATGGCGTGACTCGCGAGATGCTGGCGAAGAGATTTGGCTTTCTTTGCTTTGAAATGGAGGCCGCAGGACTCATGAACCAATTGCCTTCGTTGGTCATTCGAGGAATATGCGATTATGCGGATTCCCACAAACACGACAAATGGCAGGGATATGCTGCTATGACAGCAGCGTCTTATGCACGCCTGCTTCTTTCAATATTGCCATTGGTTGTGCCCGTGAGAGTGGCTGAGCAAAGTAAGTAATCATCTATAATAATTATTCGGTCCTACTAATATATGAAATAGGATTATTGAAGTCCGAAGAACGGAGAGCCTATCAAGGTCTCTTCTTGACAGACCCCGAGGATGAGATGAATTCACTAAAGAGAAGGAAAGGGAGTCGCGCTCCTGGAACATGCGAGTGGCTTCTTGAAACACAAGACATGCTACGCTGGTTGAACTCAAAGCCATCTGAGACTGATATCTGGAACTTCTGCTGGCTCTATGGCAATCCGGGTACAGGCAAATCCACAATGGCAATCACTTTAGCAGAAAAGCTAGCACGGCATGATCTATTTATAGATGGTAATGCGAGGCTGGCATACTTCTTCTGTGATTCGAGCAACGAAGTACAAAGAACGGCCATTGCTGTGCTACGTGGACTGCTTTATCACCTTATCAAGAACAGTCCGTCACTAATCGATTTTGTCATGCCAAAATACCACGCTCGCCGGGAAAAGCTCTTCACGTCTTTTGACGCGCTATGGGCTATCCTTCTAATGATTGGGCGTGAAAGTGGTCAAGCAATTTACTGCATTATCGATGGCCTTGATGAATGTGATGTCGAGTCTCAAACGACACTCATGGGCCAGTTCAATGCAAGCTTTCAAGGGCACAAGTCGCCGGACCTTCACATACTTGTAACTAGCCGGCCATACGAGGAGATTCGCCGCAGCCTCTGCGACTATCCAAGTTACAACCTGAGCTCTTATCAAAGAGTTCAAGACGATCTTGCTACTATGATTGAATCAAGGGTTGATGAGCTTAGCAGAAGAAACCGCTATCCCTATAGAGTCAGAAGAAAAGTGTCTGCTATCCTGAAAGAACGGGCCGAAGGGACATTCCTATGGGTAGGCATAGCATGTGATGAACTGAAGCACACACGTGCAAAGGATGCTGTGCAAACCTTGAGACGGTTGCCTAAGTCACTCAACTCAGTTTATCAGAAAATGCTTGATACGGCTCTTGATCAAAGCAGTGAAGACACAGTTGTAATAAAGCGAATTCTCAGCTTTGTGGCAGTTGCCCGTCGCCCATTGAGCACTCTAGAGCTAGCAGACGCATGTCAGCTCTACGAGTGCCAAGATAGGGACTACCAACTTGCCTTCCTACATGACGACATTCATGCATGTCGGCTATCGATTATCTTGGATGATGGTGTGGTATTTCTATTGCACAAGTCTGTCAAGAATTTCCTGCTCAATGATCAGAACAACCGAATTATAGACGAGATTTCTGCACATGCAGATCTTGCATATTGCTGCATTGATCGCATTCTGAGTTCATATAAGGCGAATAGATGGGGCGGTGATGTCCATGATGCTACCGACTTTTTACAGTATTCTGCGGAGTATTGGCCCGAGCATGCGCATGAAGCAGAATCATGCTTTACCATCCAGAGAAATCAAGTTGAATTCTTTGAACTTCGATCTCCGTCTCGAGATTGGTGGTTAGATTACATGAGATCACTATACATGTTCGACTTGTCCCATGAAGTCCCTTTCAATTTCTCCATCTTTCACGTGGCAGCTCGCTGGGGTATTCCTTGCTTAATATCCTACGTGCTGTCCCAACAGGAAGCGTTTAACCTTGAGCAAAGGGAGATTATATCGGAAAGTCTAAGTCATGAGTACTTGAGTACAATCTCATCGGATGGCAGAACACCACTGGACGAGAGTGCCTCAGCAGGACACTTGGAAGTATTTACTCTTTTGCTTGAGGTGAACAAGGGTGTCGCAACAATAAACAGAGCAATTGTTGAAGCTGCAGTCAGCAAATATCAGACTGGTAAAGCGCTACTCTTTGAGCTTTGTTATCGCTACCCCCATAGGCCCGACATAACTCAAGATGCTATTATCACAGCAGTGGGAACTGGGAGCAAAGAAGCTTTCCGGCTCCTTCTTGAACTTTTAGAGGGAAGTTTGCCAGCTTCAGTGGAGATCTTTGAAGCTATGCTGTGGAATAAAGCTGACGGTCTTGACATAATGAAGCTGGTAATCGAATATCTAGGACCAAACTTCGTGGTTAACGAACGTATTGTTGAAGCTTTTGCGAGACACGGTAATGCAACGTTCATGTCAATGATTCTCGACTGGCGCGGAAAAAAGCTGCCAATTACTGAACAAGTCCTACACGCTTTGATGCACAATGAGCACAGCGGCTTGGAGATAATGAATCTCCTCTTCTATCGTGTCGGCGACAAAATCCCTATCTCGGAAAGGCTGGATCTCTCCTGTTCATATTCTCACACACCCCACCTTGCCCTTCTTATTCTAGACAGGCTAAGAGAGGATAAAATTCCGGGTATAGAGCACTGGCTTATGTCGAAAAAGAACTCGCCAACTCGGAACTTCGATCAAAGTCTCCTCGTCTTGCTACAAAGCCGAAAGCATATTCCCGTTTCTCATGAGACTCTCGTTGCTGTTGTGACTTCCGCGAATCATGAGCTGATGGAGTTACTTCTCCAGAGAGAAGAAGTTCTTCATTTCCTGAATAGCGAAGTGGTCAAGAACTTGGTATCATTTGGGGATGACATAAGTTTGCGGCTTGTTTTAAATCGCCTTGGACGTCGACTCCCAATGTCCGAGGAAATTGTGGATAGCGCTGTACAGAACCGACATCATGGATTGGAGATTCTGAAATTACTCATCCGCACATTCGGGGACAACCTACCAGTTACGGAGGCTACATTTGAGAATGCAGCATGTGCATTGATACATGCTCCTACAAAGTTGGCTTTACTTTTTCATTTCAAACACAAACTCCACTCCACTGAGAAAGTCGCCAGGTTTTCTATACAAGGTGGTATGAGACTTATGGAATTCCGGATGTTCCTGGTTGACCTTGGAGATAATTTGCCTTCATCGAAGCTTGAAGCTCTTGTTGAGACTGTGGCCAACTCTCCCAATGCGGATTTTGCACGGTTGGTCTTAGCTCATTTCAAACACAAAGCTCCGATCTCCGAGGCTGCACTAGTCATGGCAGCGCAGAACCTCGAATGTGGCAATGGGATGCTCAAATTGTTTATGGAGCATCGCGGAAGCATCGTTTTGACCCTTGAGCTAATAAAAGCAGCATCATCTAATCCCTCCTGGGGAAGAGAAATTTTGGAGCTGCTCTTCGGCTATCAAGAAAGACTTGCCCCTATTTCTCAAGACTTGATTGACACGGCTGCATTTTATGCTAGTGATCAAACACCTGCCATAACGAGTCTCCTCTCAAGTTACGGGGATAGGATTGCTATTACTGAGGACATTTTGTGCCGTGTTATGGGCGGTCATTGTTATGAAGTATTGTCACTGTTATTTCAGCGCCATCAAAATCGACACCTTCTGCCGATCTCACAAGAAGTCTTGTGGAGCTTATTCCAGAACCCTTGGTGTGGGGAGAAAATGCTCTTATTGCTTATAGAAAATCTAGGAGAAAACATCTTGTCCACAGAAGCGATCGAGAAAACTCCCCATGCGCCCATGTTCCGAATCGTCCTAGACCGACTAAGTAACAAATTGCCACTCACCGAGAATGTGCTGGTAAATTGTGCGAGAATGTTACCAGGAATGTTTCATCCCCTGTTACTCATACTTGAACGACAGAGGGAACCAATTAAAGTCACACAAAATGTTTTTCGAGAAGCAGCCCGTTGTGGCGACAGTCGGCTTGTATCGGCGCTCCTACGCCATTGTCCTGAACTCCAAATTACTCATGAAGTCCTTCTCGCGGCCGCAAAAAATTACAATAATGGAAGAAGAATACTTGAGCTCTTGCTCGGATATCAGGGAACTCGAGAATTAATCACACCAGCCATCATTTCAATCGGAATCTCGACAAGATGCAATCGAGAGACGGTCTCATTTTTTCTTGACCAATGCTTGGGTCAAATTCCGATGACAGAAGAGATACTACTTTCTGCAGCATTATCTCCTTTTGCGACAAGGAAGATTATTGATCGAGGAGTAGACTGTGGTTTAGTGACAGAGAACGTTGTCATTACTGCAGTCAGCCATGGGGATGGCCACCGTGTTCTGCATTTCCTCCTTGAAACATTCGGAGAGCAATTGCCTATCACAAATCGTGTCCTAGCGGCTGCTGTGTATTATTATGGCAAGAGCTGGGCCCTACAGGAGCTTTCCCAGTATTTTCTTGCTAAGAGCTGGGTGTCTGAAGAGATAGCTATAGCTGCTGCGGCCAATAACTGGGAGCCGGTCGAAGCCATGAAGGTTTTGTTTACCTGGATTGGGGACAGGCTCCACGTTACAGCGAAAGTACTTGCAGCAGCAGCGGCTAATTTCAATGGTGAATATGTGCTCGACCTACTTCTTGAGAAAACAAGCGGAATGCTGAAAATCACGGGAGAAGTAGTTCGGGCTTCAGTAGGGACAGCTGTGTACGAGGCACATCCCGTGTTTCTCAACAGAGGGACAAGGAGTAGAGGAGCTAGGGCCA
The DNA here is from genome assembly GCF_002849105.1 of Aspergillus steynii IBT 23096. NCBI lineage: Eukaryota > Fungi > Ascomycota > Eurotiomycetes > Eurotiales > Aspergillaceae > Aspergillus > Aspergillus steynii. The sequence goes on from NW_020194400.1 coordinate 3,069,972, forward strand.
TCAGAACACTTCTTCGATGGAGAAAAGACGAGGTGACCGTCAGCGAAGATATTCTTGTTGCCGCATTGGAGAACAGAGGTGATGACCACGCTCTCAACATTATCGCTTGCTTAACAGCACACAAACGCGACGAAGTGTACCATAGCCTGACAGAAAGGCTTTTTATGACAGCGGCGGCCTCCGGTAAAATGAATGTACTGCGGTTCTTTGCGAGAAGCTTTGACATTACGATCAAAGACGAGTGGATTGAGACTTGCCAGCTGTATACGGCCACTTGTGATGGGAATTCAAAAGCAGTGAAGATTCTCATCCAGAAAGGGGTTTTTCCGGATTCGGGAAATGCGTCCAAAGAGACTCTGCTTTGGCAAGCTGCATATCGTGGATATCATTCGGTAGTCAGAGTGTTGCTCGAGTCAGCTCGTGTTGAGGTGGATGCGCTATCTGTGGATAGAATCTCACCACTGATGGCAGCAGCAGCCGGGGAACACACCGGGATTGTTCAGATGCTTCTTCAAGCTGGGGCAGATCCGCTATTTGTCAGCGCAAAGGGAGAAACGGCATACTCTTTGACACCAGAGGCAAATCTGAGGATACGGAATCTTGTAAGAGAATATGGGGCTTCATAAGGGGCTTTTCCTTTCTTTTGATGAAGCCCGGTCTACCTGGTGGCAGGCCAGAGTTAGGTGTTCTGTTTTCATTGTTCATGTGCTTCAAAGCAAAGTCAATTTTTCTTCTTCTTCATAAAAACCAATAGAATAGAAATTGACAAAATACAGAATGGTATTATGTTCGCTAAATCATCACATCACCACCAGCCAAAATTGGCCCGAACCAATAAAACAATAGTACACAATTATTGACATTAATCCATATCCCATCACAAAAGAAGTAAACAAATACATGCCCAAGCACCAGCTCAATGTAACTATAGAGTGCCAGCGACCAAGCTCCCCACAACCATCATGATAAGACCCATAGCCGGTTTCGACAACGAGCTGGCAGCGCTCTTTCCGCCGTCGTCATTGTGGTAGCTAGTAGCTTTGCTTAGGCCAGCATCGTGCAGACAGTCAACAACTTCTGTCGTGTTTCCACTAGTGTTGCAGAACTTCGCGCAGCTCTTGTTGTAGAGTGTAATTTTGGTGGTTTCACCGCAGCATTTAGAGATACTGCTGAGGTTGGTATGATCATTGGGGAATGCCGCGACATCGGTCGTCGTCCATAGCTTGACAGGAGGAATGCGGACTGTAGAGGAACATTTGTTCGAATGATGGTGTCGGGGAGACATTTTTTGGAGGTTTGGGTGGTTGATGCGGGAGTTTTTTTTCCGAAGATGAGACAATGGAGGTGTAGTGCGAGTTTATTTTGCGGTAGATATGATTCCGATATTCAAGATTTAGAACCAAACTGTGAAGACAAGTAGAAAGTTTTGATGAGAATGTCGAACACAACAATGGGAAACATCCAAGATTTAAGCTATTTCTATACAAGCACCCTGCATCAAAGGGAGTAAACAAGGCTCCATAACGGAGGCTCTAATTTGGCCCCCAAGAGATCGTCCTGTGTTGGCAAAGAATTGGGGCCCATGATTGGCGGAGGTATAGCCCTGCTAGATCCTGCGGTGGAGCTCGAATGGATTAGCATGCCACTATTCCCGTCCGGTTTTCCGCTAGCCTCAACGCAACCCTTTCCCGTTCTGGCCTTTTTTCTCGAAAACTTCCGTCTATTGAATCTCAGTTTCTGCCCTGAAGATCCACCACCAGACGCTTTGCTCCATGAAGGCTCAGCGACGGTCTTGCTCACCAACCAACCCCGGGTCGGTTAAAAGGCGCTAAGAGACCCGAAATTTCCGCTGCACCGCCTTTGTTCGCTGTTTATTTTGGACGATCCGCCCAGAAAGGTAAAAATCTTTAGTTGAGCCACAGATTTGAATGGACGAATTAGCGAGAGGAGCGACATTACTTCGCCACACGTTCCCTATATAGACAAGGGGCTTCCCGATACGGAGTAAGTTGCGGCCGCAACATTGTATGGAATGAACAAATTTTCATTTGGGGGCAAAGGATTGATGCGGAAATGAGTGGTGGGTCAATAATATACTCCGAACACTTCAGCCAAGCCACCTCTTCTGGTCCAATGGAAATAGCCGCCACAAAACTGTTAAATGACCAATGGACAGTCATTCGGCGGAGGTCGGACTTTTCGGATAGAAGTCCAGAATTTGAGGGAAAGTATCGGTGGAAAGGGACAAACTATAGTGAAGCTAGCACCAGCATGTGTTCCACCTGGCTTGTAGAAAGCCAAGGGGAAAGGCTCGGATTATATATGCCTTTCACAAGGAGTACCCTCTGTCTTGCCCTTTTGAATATATCTATATTGACTGCCTAGACAGTATCCCAACCATTGTACTGAGCTCCTGTGTAGATAGCTTTGGTGGCGCTGTGCGTAATGAGGCGGGTGTGTTTATAGCACCGCGGAACTCAGACCCGATGCTGTTGTTGCACCGCCGACGGAAAACATTTCCGGTATTCTCGCTGAGATACGTACTGGTGACAACAGACTTTGGGAGAGACGGCAAGTTTTGACAAAAATATCTTCTCTCAGTTCTACTATCCACCTGCTTCATTCTCTAGCCGACCACTCGAAGACAGAGAGACCTGTGTACGACATCGGTCCGATAGAAGCCGCCGAATACTTTGTGTGCATTCTACCAACCTGGAACCCATCGCTCAGAATGGCCTCTGGCACAGCATTTCGATGCAAGATCCCGAACGAGAGGGTTCTTTCTTCTCAAGATTTGAATCCTAATCACGCCAAGAAAAGCAAAGCCCCACGAAAGATGGCAACTGAAGTTAACTTGATGCCGGCGCTTTTGTTCGACCTACTTCCCATCGAAGTATTACACATGATCCTCATGAACCTTGACATACTCAGCATCAAGAATTTCCGACGCGCCAACAAAACAGGAAGACTCGTAGTGGAATCGCTGTCTGCATACTCCCTGTTGAGGACTCACGCCTCCACCACGTTGCGCATCATAGACACCGTCAAGTACTCTCAACATTGCCCTATCGGTCAGCTCTTTGCGGAATTCTGCCATCCCTGGTGTCGAACGTGTGGCGATTTCGGACCCTTCCTCTACCTCTTGAGACTGAGACGCTCTTGCTATAAGTGCAATTTCTTCGGAGAAGAGTACGCCGTGGCACGAACCACAGATCTCCGCTTATACTATGGATTGCCCCGACAGCAACTTCTACCGCTGCCAATGATCCATAGTCTTAAACCAGGTAAATATTGCATAGCCGATGTTGTTCAAGCAAAGGCCTCTGGTATGCGGCTCCATGGAAGCGAGGAGAATATGAAGCGGATATTAGAGGATACCATGAAGAGACGCAAGGTGGAGCTCGACGCTCGGCTGGGGAGATGGGGGAGGGAAGGCTACGGCCAAAAGCCCCGACCAGCATCTACTGTGGGAATATATTACATTGAAAATGGGGGGAACCAAGACTTGAGAATGCAGGCGACGGTCACTTTTCCATACTGGGATCCCAAGACACAGAGACTGGAGCCAGGCGTCTATTGCCGGGCCTGTACTTATCGCTCGGAAGAAGTACTGATGGATACTTTGTATTCATATAAAGATACTCCAAGTCAAACGGCATATCACCGAGCATTCTTAGAACGCGACATTCCCGAGCATTTTCGCACTTGCTCGGCGGTAAAGGAGGAGTACGAGTTTCAGGACCTTGATCCATATCGTGAATTGAATTTCAAGAGAGATGGGGTTGATTTCGTTGTTGAACCTAAGGAGAGTACTGATATCTGACATCAGATTCTGTTTTCTTTCTTCATATCTTGCTTTCTTTCTACTTTTTGTTTTTGTTTTCCCTTTTCTAGGGCATTTTCATGAGAAGATGGGTGAAAATCGAGTTATAACTTATTTAGCTTAGAATCATAATAATACATCCCGCAAGACTCAATATTAAGCATAATAAAATAAATACAACGTCATGCATTTCATTACTCAGAGCCCGTCTTCCGTCAGCACTCTGCGCAAGATCATAGAATCCCCGTTAAAACATTTTACAACTTAAACCAAGCTCATCAGCAGCACAGCCAAAGCAGCAACCCCCCCAGTCGAAGGCAGGATACTTGCTGCCCCATTCTCAGCCAACGGGGGAGTCGACGAGGATGCCGGACCGCCGCTCGCACTGGGCGAAGCTCCGGTAGAAGTAGAGTTGTCAGCCGCCAAAATGGCATTGACGCGCGACCACAACTCGCAGCCAAAGAAGTCGATCTTGCCAGCAGTCGATGTGTTTTCGAAGGTCACTCCAGGAGCTGCGGAGAGGTTCTTCGAGGGCTCGAACTGAGGCCAAGCAAAGTCCCTGGTCGACGGGTCGGCATTCGCAGCCATCGCGGTCCATGCGTCCATCATCTGTTCGCTGAGACGGTACTCAGCCGAGGTGGAGTTGCAAGACGCCCCGTTGGAAAGATAGCGGTTGTCGAGGTTGCCGAAGACATACGGGATTTCAGCGGTGTGAGTGCCCGCGAAGATCGAGATGATCTGCTGCGAGAGGGTGGGCAGCCAGGCGCAGCTGTCAGAGTGTTTGAACTCGTAGGTCCACGAGGGGATGTTCTTGCGAGCGGTTTGGACAGCGCCGTACCACGCCGGGCATCTGTAGGTGGAGTCGGTGACGATCTGACCCATGGTGAGGAGGATGGCGAGCGAGGTGGTGTTGTAGCCGGTGAGCTTGCCGGATGCAGCGAGAGGTCTGGCGTAAGCTTCGAAGTCGGAGGGCTTGTAGTACTTCTCAACAAGGGGGGCGGCCTTGCCAAAGTCCTTGCGGAGGAAGTCCTTGTACAAGGCGGGGGTTGGGACGATCTTCTTCTGCAGCTGAGTGATGGCCCACTGGGCGATGAAAACGGTGGCTTCCTTCTCGGCTGGAAAGTTACTTGGTTAGATGGGGTATTGCGAATGGGGTCATGCATCGGGGGCGAACATACTGAATCCAAAAACGGTCGGGACGTTGACACCAGACTTGTAGGGGTCCTGGGGGATGAAATCGCCATCCACGTAGGGGTGGAAGCCAGGGGTCTTAGGGTTGCCGACACTCAGGTCGTCGTAGTGTCCAACTCCCGTCTGGAGGAAAGGATCGGTCTTGTAAGCGTTTCGCAATTCGGCGAGACTCTTAGACTGCATGCATGCTTTCTGCGTGGAGGATTAGCATTCGTCCCAATCACAGATGTTCAACTTTCCACCTACGTCGTTTGTGCTGCACTTCAGGGTTCGGGCATACGATGCACCCGTAGCTTGTTGCGTTTCATTGATAGTGACAGGCCTGCCAGCGCCGGATTCCGCGATGACACCGTTCACCAAGGAGGATGCTTGGGGAAGAGAGCCAACGATGTACACGTTCGCAGCACCGGCCGATTGCCCGAAAAGAAGCACTTTTTTCTGCTTTGAGTCAGCGCTGCTGTTCCAAATATTGCACGTAAATAGATGATCGACATACCGGGTCGCCGCCAAAGGCCGCAATGTTGTCCTGAACCCACTCCAAGCCAAGAACGATATCTTTGATTCCTTGGTTACCATAAATTCCGGCGCTGTTGAGTGCTGTGTAGCCCAAGGGTCCAACTCGGTAGTTGACCGTCACGAGGATTGAGTCGGCATTGGCCGTGTTACAGCCATCATACAGAGGGTCCGAGATCGAGCCCTCAGAGTTCGAGCCACCGTAGACCCACACCTTGACCGGAAGTTTTGAGTCTTTGGTGGCGTTTGCTGGAGTCCAAACATCCAAGTAGAGGCTGGGAGATAGACATCAGCAAGAAAGAATAGGACAAAACAATTGAGACATGGAAGCTCCATGATCCAACTTACCAGTCTTCGGATGAGAGCTTAGTCGAGTTCAACTTGGATGGGGTAAAGTCGTCGGTGAATTGAATGCATGTGGCGGCAGAGGTAGTTGCATCAAGCTTTCCCTGGGGAAAGCTTTTCTTGTAAGGCTTCGGGGCCATGAATCGGAGATCTCCAACCGGGGGCTCGGCAAAGGGAATTGCCTTGTAGAAGACTGCGTCCTGTCCTCCTTTGCATTTTCCACCGTTAACTATACCGGCGTCAATCTTAACAGAAGGAGATGCCAATGCCACGGCTGCAAAGGCCGGCAGAAGAGCTGTCGCAAGCAGCTTCATTGTGACTCTGGGGAAAATGTAGGAAAGATGTGGAATGGGTTTGAGGAGGAGGAACACAGGTGCGAGATTCCACTGTTTTATATTCTTCCAGACTATTAATCTACGTATAGGCTCAATAGCTCCCCCCTGATTAGACATATAGACGAGGATTTTGTTGGGCCCGAGTAGCTACTAGCTCCGCTGGCGCCTCACAGCCTTGCGAGATATACGGTGGGTCTGCACTAATCCCTTTACAGCGCGAATTGCGAGGGCCAATGAAATCAAAGCTTCTGGGGAAGCTTCATAGTCGCAGTCCGGGGCGCAGTAGTGGGGGCCACGGAATAATTAGCCTGGAGCTAAGCGTTTCGGAATCCGGGCTTATTCGGCGTCTTCTACGGAGTACACCGTCTTTCTCTATGAAGGATCTCCTAATGACGCAATTTGGCAGAAAGAAAAAGCAAAAAGAGGCAATAAGCAAATGTAGTTCGTCATTAATTCCCATTGACAGCCAACAAGAGAACGATATAGGGCTTAATTTGTAGTACGGATGTCAATGGCATTGCTGTGTTTTAAGCTTTCTTGGCTACATGGGAAGGGCATTAATGCATAAGTTTTAGAATTAATCAACATAATAAATTTCGCTCCTCGATATTCATGGCATATCTAAAACCAGTAACATACTCATGGCATACCCTGCCCAGCCTGCAGCAAGATTGTCTCCAACCGACCAACTGACTGCTGTAGCTCGTCTTGGCTCGGTAAATTGACAATCATCAGATAAGGCACACCCGGCTGCAAAGATCTACTGGAATACTCGATCTCCTTCTCCTGCCTAAACTTGCGTCTTGAATCCTGAGATTCTTTGATGGAAATTGCCGCTCGCTCAATCAATCCTGGTTTGCTGCCCGATCTACCACCGCTTAATCTCGAGACGAGGTTGTCGTTGCTTTCTGGGCGTTTCAGCTCTTTCCAGCGCGCTATCAGTCCCGGATGTTTTGATCCGTGTTTAGCTTTGTGGTAACTGGAACGTTTGGCTTCCTACTTGATGTTAGCGGGACAAATAAATTTAATATATGCAGCAGATGGATTAATACTTGCCTTGCGTGAATGTCCTTTTTCTTGCATGTCGTAATCTTTCCTGCTCTCGGATTCACTTTTCCGAGCGTCGATCGCCTCTAGTCCGCGATCCGAGCCAAGAGATACCAAAGGTGCAGCAGTGGGTAGCTCAATGTTTGTAGTGCCCTGAGGAGGGTTGTATCCGCTCGCGGAGGCTGCTTGAATTATATCAAAGTTTTCGGTTGCGAAGACCGTCTTGCCGAGCATTTGAGATAGCTCGATGAGAGGTTGTTGTTGTGGGCCGGGGATTGTGTCTGTGAACCGCATAACCACCGCATAGAGGCCAAACGGCATGAATAGTTCTTGATTCGCCAGGTCAAGGAAGGTATTCGCCTGCCAAGAAAACTGCATCTCGCGAGCTTTTGTCCCTGCCGCGACTTCAACCGTCAGGCCTGTCACCGCAGGGGCCATCCCCACGATCCGATGCGATATATCCGATGCCACACTGATGCATTGGGCAGCTCGTGGCTCCTAGATTACTTATTAGAAACTGACAGCCCTGAATGATTGGTGGCGTAGAAGAAGTCAGGAGTGTGGTGGCATCTACTCACTCTCAGTGCGTGCTCAAAATCATCCAGAAACATCCAGAACGTCTCCTGGCTGATCCCGCAATTCGCCAAAACCGGTGCATAGATGCGCTCAAATTGTCGCTCGCTGCCCTTGCACCTGGGAATGACCACCGGACAAGGCAGCCTGTCCAAGCGATCCACCGGATCCACAACTTGGGCCGCGGAAAAAGGATCCGCACTCGGCTGCCGATCATGAGTGGTCTGCTGGGGGCCAGAAGAGGCAACGGGGGCCCATTCAGCCTCTTCATAGGTCGGTAACCTCATGCCCCGCATATCGACGGGGTGGTTGAACTCGCTATATGGGCCCGGGTGGATATGTGATTTGTCGAGAACCGGGAACTCTGAGTATTGTTGATGAGTATAAACTTCATTCGAGGCCGGGAGCTCAGCGCAGCCTTCCCGAATGAGCATTTTCGAAGTTTCCTCGTCCACAACGACATATTGGCCTTGCTGATCGCCAAGATCACGAGTATAGGCCGGATATGCCGGATATGTTGGATAGGCCGGATTGGCCGGATAGGCAGGATAAGAAGAATTGGATTGAGCCTCTTGTTTGGATCGCGTCAAACGCTAAACGACCACCTACCTTTACGAGTTTGATCACAATTCCCATATTTGCGGTGTTAAATTTGAGGTTCGAACGAAGTGTTCAGACTTCAGGGTCAGACGGAAACTGCCAGGTCTTTTATAGGATCTCTTCTAAAAATCAACGCCTCCTTCACGCAGTAATCCTGCAAAACAACCACCCCAGGATGGCCATGAAGCGCAGATCGGACAGCAGAGAGACGAATCGCAACTTTGGTTTGAATCGGGAATAGCGTCGACATGCTCAGCTCCATACCCACTTTTGCTTCCTTTGGCCGCCATCGCGAGATGAGCTTGGGGTTTGGGGGCCGTGTGGAATCGGTGGATATCGCTTGGAGGAGCCACAGATATTGCAATTTCGTTGAATGCCATCTATTGAAGAGTTTTCGCGCATGGGTTTCGGACATTATTTCAGATCTTTTGCTGGTATATTCTTTTTTTCTCCCCAAGAAACACACTTCCTTTTTGTTTGTCTCGTTTAGGATACTTATACGACGTTCATTCGTTTTTATTTTCCTATCTAGTAGCTATCCGTACAGGCGTTCCACCAGAACAGGAGGAGGAGAGGCTTTGCCCCAAGACAGGCGCCGCCACAGAGAGTCGAATCCACGTTCGCCGCTTCCCCCTTTTGGAATCGGGATAGCAGGGTATGCACTCCCTTGCTAGGGTATGTCAGGGGTGAATTTGGGATGTTTATATATAATTCACATACTAGCTTTCGTGTGTAGCTCAAACCAGTGACATTAAGATAAACGCTCATGAAGCTAAAGCCCAAATAAAATAACATGTTTTCGCTTCATAACAGGCTGAAAGTAGAAATGTGATCCAAACAGAGGAAAAGGCAAAAACAAAGAACAGGAATAAGACGCTACAGAATAAAGAGCGACGTCGACTATGCCATCTCCCTAACAGGAATAGACTTGAAGTCCTGGCTCGGTTTGCGAACCTTCAATGTAAACCCAATAACCAAGCAGACAACCACCACACCAATCTCCACCAACACAGACATAAACAGCTGAGCTGTGTTGTTGCCATTCAGCGCGTTAAACGTTGAGTTGGCAAGGAAGAAAACCAGCATGGCATAAATAATGCGCACAAGCAACAAAGGGGCCGAGATTGCCACAGCCAGCAGGGCACGTTTCTCGCCTTGTGCGAAGGAAGAGCGGCACACGAAAAGAACCCCCAGTATCGCGCATAGAGCAACCCAACTGACAACGTACAGGACCATGCCGACCTTGACCGTTGTGTTGGGATGTTCCATGCCCTCCACGGTCATGTGCCCCGTCAGACCGGAGATCGTCAGTGCCAACGCTACGATGGTGACGATTCGGAAAAGCGAGAAGGCGAGCCTAGAAATGGGTGCGGGGAGCATGGATAGATTTCTGTTTCGTGTGAGAAAAGGCTTCCATGCATGTATGGAGGGTTAACTTACGCTCTTGATAGCAGACCCGAGCATGTCATCAGGAGTGGGGACAGTCCGATGGAGCTGCAAATGGCGGCAGCGGTATAGAGACCGGTAGAGGGGTTTTTGATAGTGGCCAATTCGCAGCATGCGCCGACAATGCGGGCAATTGAGAAGATAACGAGGAAGATAAAGCCACCACTGGTGCGTATACCATGGCGGAAGACTAAGAAAGCTGCCACAAAAAAAGAGGGCAGGAAAGCAATCAATTGAAGGATGGAGATGGCATCGCGGTATGAAAGGGAACCCATGATGAACGATGCGTTTAAGTGTTGTTTGTTGATTTGTGTCTCCGCTGCTTCTATGGGCATTTAGGCATCATTATATGCTGTTACGATGAGTTGATAGAGCTCGAGCAAACCGTGTAGCGACTCAGTATAAATCGACAAACAAAGGCTCTGATTGGCCCTCGCAATCTCGACCGAATCGGGTTTAGCGCGGTGTCTGAGCTGCGGATTTTTTATCTTTTATTTTTGTTTATTTGTGAAGGCTTGTATAGTCTCGTCTCTACAGATCGGCAACCTTTGGGGCCATGCTCAATCTCCGGGGCCACTTGCCACTCCGTTCTGGCCCATCCTAGGTCCCCTACAAACCAGTCCTACTCCGTACTCCCGTGTCCGTTGTCTCGACCTTCGTGCTTTGTGGCACTCTTCGGGCCACCAGCCCACAGGATCTCGGACACCAATGACACACTAATAATCCCCCCAGCTCGCCACGATGTTAATCTAACTGCACATGGCAAGAGTCTCAAGAGCCTACCACGCCAAAGAGTTTCGTGGGTCGCGCCAAGTGCTGGGGACAGCCTTGTGAGAGCCGGGTTGCCTCATGATGATTGGAGTGCTATCCTTTATTTCGATCACTGTGGCTTGCAAACCGCCCTATAACATGAGTTGAGAGAGACAGATACTCCCACCAACAGAGTCGACAAAAGCCATGATGAAAAGGTGCATGAGTTTTGGCCCTCATGACGTACCGCTGGGCGTCCTGCTGCATCCAGCCCCGAATATACACGTGTTTGTGTGAACCATCACACCGGGTTTTAGAGGCTTAGAGCCGAGTCAAGCCTTGCCATGGAAGAGGGAGAACGGCCCAAGACCATCGACAGGAGCTTAAAAGGGCTTGGCGCATCTTTCATTAGTCCGATGTTCCACAAAGTCGTACGGAGTGAGGATTTCTCCCGCTAGTCTCTGCCGCGTGTTGTGGGGGCCAAACAGAACAGCCCCCTCAGCACCAGGAACTCTGACTCCGGTCCTGGATATTAACACCACTCCACAATCTTCAGCATCAGCATTACTCAACAATGGTATACGATGGTAGACCCAGCAAAGGTTGCGGAAATTGCCGCGCGCGCAAAGTCCGGTGCGACCAGACCCGGCCGGCTTGTCGGGAATGCATTCGACTCAACCGAGAATGTCCCGGCTACCGCGACGAGTTAACGGTGATGTTCCGCGACGAGAGCGAGTCTGTCAAGCGGAAGGCGCGTTCTTCTAAGTCTTCGTCGACTTCTGCCTCGAGTGCCTCGAAACGGCAGACCCGACCGGGTCGCGCCGCGTTCCAGATAATGGCATCATCCTCCACCGGGGGATCCTCTATCTCGTTCGAAGACGCAGTATTCGACTCTGGTTCAGATTCTGGACCCCGGTTTCTGACCAGTCAGCTCAGACAAAGCCCACTTGGCACACGTCCTAGCTCGGGACTGTCGAAGGAGGAGGCCATCTGCTTTTTTCTGAAGTCGCATACTTTCCCTGGTACCTCGCTTATGACGGACGCTCTGACCAAATTCCTTATGCATTCTGGAGGATCATTGAGCCAGCGGGCCATACACGCCAGTATTTTGGCTGTTGCTACTGCCATGATCTCTCGTGTTCACAATGTTAGGTCCCTGAGGCAGTCAGCGCGTCACGAGTATGGAACTGCGATTCTGCGTGTCAACGAAGCACTCGCCGATGCTGACGAGGCCAAGACAAACCAAACGCTTGGCGCAGTAATCTTCCTCTCTTTATATGAAGTAAGCATTTCCCCTGGAACTCTAACACGAAGGATGACGCCAACGTCGATAGCTCGTTGTATCCAGAGCCCCGCAGTGCACAGAGCGCTGGACAAACCATATCTCCGGGGCTGCAGCTCTACTGGAGTACCGGGGTTTTGGACAATTACGAAATGAAGCAGGCGTTCGGCTATTTTTGCATTTGAGATATCAGATTGTGCGTATAAGTCTGCCCTCCAAATCGTTAGTGTGAAACTAACTCACGATAGATCATGAGTTGCCTGCAACGTGACGTCCGCGTCCCTGGCACGTTGCTAGAAACCACAAAACTTGATCTGTTTCCCCAAGCTCAGGAGGCGCTCGGTAATAAATTGATTTTGATCATCGGCAGGCTGTCGAACCTGCGGGCAGATATACTCGCAAAAGCGATCGACAACTCCGAGGAGATTCTCAGAGAAGCCTGTTCCATCGAAGCAGATCTTGTCGCCTGGCTGGTCGCTCTACCACCGGAGTTCACATACAGCAGCCATACCTTGATGCCAATGGACCGTGTCTTCGAGCGTCGCTGCCGCGGAGTCCGACCCCTAAACAATGAATACCACCTCTACCCAGACATCTGGGCGCCCAGCTGCTGGAACCACTACCGCTGCGCACGCATCTTAGCCAGCGAGCTCATTCTCTCCCACGCCCACAAGCTATCCAACAGCTCCTCAGACCTCTTGTCCGAAGACTTCCGCATTCACTGCAAGTCTCTGCGCTCCACCATCCGCCGTCTAGGCGTCGATATCTGCCGCAGTGTCCCATTCCACCTAGGTGTTTTTAGCTCCGACGCTGTACCCGACGCGCCTATGCTTCCTCCCGAGAGCTATCTGGGTGGCCTGATGCTGCTCTGGCCCTTGTTTGTTGCCGGTATGGTTGAGGGCCCGACGCATCCGCAGCGTCGATGGGTCATACAGTGTCTTCAGACAATAGGCCACTCGTGCGGACTGGACCAGGCGCTGGCCGTTATGGACCTTCTCCGAGTGGACCCGGGAATTTTTTGTTCGGTTGAAATGTATGGTGAGGCGGCTGATCCGCCGACTGGCGTGTCGGGTTTGCTGCCTTTTTCTATCTTTCATGTGCCATATTATAATCTCTCTTCCTTAAAGGCGTATCAAGACCTTCGTGCATCTACAGGGTAGGAGCTAGTGCCTTCCGATAATCCGTCGAAGTTGCTATGTTCGGGTAGATCTGCTCCAAAGCCGAGCGACTATCGCCAACACGAATGACTACAATTTTTACTTCCTGTTGATACTACTATTATTGAATCAGTAGTTTGCATTCCTCCAGTGAAACTGTGCTGCCTACTTGCGGTTGGAAATCCGTTAATGTTGTATGCTTCAGGTCATATCAAATGCGCGCTCTTATCTCCTACCTACATAAATGACCTGGTCAGGAATAGTCTAACACGCGCTTATCGGTGTCCACTTCTACAACTCTATCAAACCACAGACACTCGATTCAACCAATTAACACCGCTGATTGTATGCGACCGGTGGGTTGGGGTGCCACACATGTGCTCACTTTACCTGTATTCCAGATAGTCCCCCCACATCGGATTCAATTTACCAGCAATCTCAATAATACTGTGCTTTATAGAACCTTGGGTTGCTCAGTATCAAATCCGAAAATTACTCTTTCCATTTAAGATCACAAAGCTGCCTAGTCTGTTCCCAGAAACAAAGGTACAACACATTCTTCTTCCTTCTTTCCATTCCTTGTCTTCTCCTTCATTTGGTCCCCTTCTCTCGGGATTATTTCCTTGTCGGCACCCCGGGAGCTATTTCTTCAGAAGAGTTTGATGTTTGAGATGCCTGCCACTTGTTATTCGCCGCAGCAATAAACTCGTTCCGCTTTTCCTTTGCCCATTGGCGAGCATTCCGATAAGCAATCACACCCTCTTCGAAGGTTTGAAAACTACCGTTCATCGCCCAGGCCCCTAGGTCTGTCATAAAGTATTCAGGACGGTCGCCGGGACTTTTGGGCTCGACAGGATGATGCGCATAAAGCGTGAGCGTTCCGCCACCAAAGGTTGCTGTAATTGTGTAGGCGTTCCCGTCGTACACTGGATTACCTTGGAAGGATTGCAAAGCCTGCATGGCTCTAGCTCCTAGCGCACCATCGTAGCACGCTTGCCGAAGACACACTGCCATAGATCCATCCAGACCTTTAACTTCGAAGAAGAAATTGGGTATTGCTGGCAGGCTGTTTTCCGTAGATGGTATTATCTTATCTTCAAGTTCATTGCGGACATGGGGATTCAGCTGCTGCGGATAAGCACCGTAGAAAATATCGGGCTTGGCTGGAGCCAGTGTGCCGTCCGTCAAGGGAGCGAGATTTTTAAACGGGTATCTTCCACTGGAATGGTGCTTGTCACTAGCCTTGCCCTCGATTATAGGGACCACGTCCTTGAGAACTTGGTGTTCTTTCTTTGCGCGTTGAGAGGCCCGCCTAAACTCCAGGAAATCCTTTCGAGTGAGGTTTAGTGGCAAATGGGGACGTTGAGATAGCGGTTGACTGATATCATCTAGATTGGCTGGTTCTGGAGGCTCCGCTGGCTCCCCTAGACCGGTTGACTCTTCTACCCCTGTTGATTCAGTGTCATCATGATAACCGTATCCGTACCCAACTAGATAGATTCCGTGATCGATGATATGTTGCTCAAAGTTGCGGCTGTAGGCTGTTATATCTCTCATGGTTTCTCGCGGGCTGCTGGCTTTTGTGTGCGATCTATTCGGAATAAATGTGTATGCCGGACCGCTAGGTGGGGGATACTTGAAGACGACGAATGGTTAACATTGAAGGACAAATAGGCGAATGGATAACATACATCGCGCAGATCAGTGGTATGAGGACCCCCGTGTCGCGATAGGCGTTTGATCTTCTCCAGACCGCTTGGTGTACGAGTGCTAAGGAAATCAGGGGCAAAAATGACGTCGGACCTAGAGGTTCTGTGATATTTGACGTTAGCCTATAATCATAGTATTAGAAATAGAAGTTACTGGACCTTGTTCGGCTGGTCAGTAGGCTGTCGTTACGTCGGTCTAATTCTTGCAGCGCGCTTTTTGTCAAGTAGATCTTCAAGAGGCTATCCCAGAATGCTGGCGCTCGTTGCGACGGCTTGTATTTTCTCAGCGCACCGTGATCGCTCTTCCGAGACGGCATATAGCCCTGAAAGCCCTTGAAACTTCAGCTAATCTGACTATTTGCGGAGTGGATTTATGGGGTAGAAAGGGTCAGAAGTAAATTCACATTATTAGCCTCCTCTAGAGGGAAACATGTCCCTATTTATGTACGGGACCAAGAAAGACAGACAAAGAAATCGTGGCTTTTTTGGTGGGA
The DNA here is from genome assembly GCF_002849105.1 of Aspergillus steynii IBT 23096. Taxonomy (NCBI): domain Eukaryota; kingdom Fungi; phylum Ascomycota; class Eurotiomycetes; order Eurotiales; family Aspergillaceae; genus Aspergillus; species Aspergillus steynii. The sequence continues at coordinate 3,085,237 of NW_020194400.1, forward strand.
ATTACTCCCTTCATGTAGAACAAAGATTGAAAGTTGAGAATTGAATTGATTCTTTGTTAAATGTGATATTCACCTACAAAACATTTGGATTTTATTTCCCAGAGTGGTGCTATTAGTAAACGGGATTGCAGCTGTATATCTTGAAAGGATTTCATTCTCTACGCGATGTTTGATCCTTGCCCAACCCCTTTCTAACCTCCATAATGCAGCATATCTTATGACCAATCCCATACGGGATAGGTACATCCAGATTATAAGATATTATGCGATCCATTGCTGCATCGAAGTATACCAGCTGGCACCTATCATGGCCATAACACCACAACTTTCAAGCTCTACACAGAGGGACAAAGTAAGAGGAAAGCGGTATTTTAATTTATAGAATGTTTCATTACATTTGACAAAGCACCGTCCTTAGCCATAGCAAACAGTATCATTCCGTTTTGCGTGCCATGGGTCCACCTTGAATGTCTAAGTCCATAAGTGGTTTTAGGTGGAGAAATGTAAGGAGCGTGAAGCGCTTGCGGAACATGTAGTGCTTCGGGGCTCCTGGGTCGGGGTGGATGATCGTTTCCTTTTCGGGTATTGATTTCATGCACAAGGATCGCGGAATAGAAAACTTCCTTAAGGCACGGCGCAAGGGATAGACACTATTTAATCGCCAAGGGAGATAGATCTAGTGATGTGATTCCACGTCTGTGAGGCTGAGATGCCGATCATTATATGAACATGTATAAAGGGGCTGCTCAACCCATCTGCACCTGCGCCGGAGTTCCTAGTAAAGGTCAGTAACTGAGGATCAGATTTATGATACATCGCCAAGGTCGTATCAAGACATCATTATGAAACTCTCATTTATCTCGCTTGTTTCGAGTCTCACTGCCGTATTGGCAGTTAAGGACTACACAACAAATGTTAGACCCCCCAGCTCAAATCGAACAGGTTCTCCCTAACCCTTTCGCAGTTCGATTACCTCGACCTCGGCCCCCTCAAGCAGAACCCTCTCCGGGACCTGGAATACGGCGATGAATTCCAAGTCGGTGCCTACAGTGTGCAAGCCTCGAATGCGAAAACCAACGGCAAGAGACTCTTATTCTCCGGACCAACCCCAGTATATAAACCATTTGGGTCTATGAAAGTTGCTGTCGATGATGTCTTTACTGTGAAGACCATCAAGCTCGGATGCAGTGGTCCCAAACAAAATGGAAAGAAGGAAACAATTCCCTGTGATGTGGAAGTGACTGGCATGAGGCCTTCGTTAAACGAAGTCTACAAGAAAGTCAGCTATACCAAGACTGGGGAATTGACGGAGGTGGATTTAGAAGACGACTTTTGGGACCTGAGGAGTCTGTCGTTTCGAGTCATTGCTGCTGGTCAGAATGGGGATGTGAAGGACGACGTGACACTCCTTTTGGATAACTTCAACTATTTCGTTGGCAAGGAAGAATGATTTTCTTATTTAGCCATGTTGTCGAAGAAGTTCTCCAGAAAAGCAGTGTTATAACCGTGAAGTCATTGAGAGGCTGCTGGGATGGTTACCAAATGAGAATCTAGCCCGATTCAACAAACATACACACGACCATATGGTATTCGCTGAGCCTTACACTGTGTGGAAGAGTTGTGTCTCAAGAGTGTGGTTGAAAATGGAGCAAGTCTTATAAAATATTTTGATAGAATTTGCCCGGTAGAAACGAAGGCTTGCATGTCCATACATCTCAGAATAGGCTGTGCATCCCCAAACCGAGGTGACTCTTCCATGTCATCCCCCCTTTTCTAAATCGAAGTAGACCTTTCTTTTAAAACTAAACATCATTTTCCATGGCATACGAGCACAAGGTACGGAAAATAGGGCTTCTCACTCGCTCAGGCATAAACAGGACTCATAGCTTGCACAATGATTTCTCGAGGGGCCCTCAATCCAAGTATTCTTTCGAAAGAGTACCTCATTGGGACTTCAGGCATTCGCTTCGTTGCTTGTTTCGGCTGCGTGGTTTGATTTAGTGGTGAACAACTACAGTTGGGCGCTAGAATTTACCTAGATATGGTGGATCATTGCGGTTCGTGATGGCTCCAAGCGCTGGCACGCCAGCGGGGGTACATGTTGTCTCATCAGCTGCCATGCTGGCAAGTGTGGCCATCCCAGCGCTTGCAGAAATTCTTAGCCTTCTATGAACAATCAACGAGTCTTTTCGTGTTCGAGTTCTGTTCTCTAGGCCCGACCGCCAATCATCGCACCGATCTGGACTGGGCGTCATATGTTTACACATGTTGTAATCATACAAACAAAGAATTTTGTCTGTCATTTATCTAACCCCCCTTCTCAATTCCTAGCATTATTTCTCCATCCTCAAGTCATCTCAAGTCATATCGATCGACTGAGAACCCGAAATGGCGTCTAAAAAGACGGTGCTCATCGCGGGCTGCAGCGACGACGATATCGGCTCTGGCCTAGCCCTGACCTTCCGGCAGCGAGATTATCATGTCTTTGCAACCGCTCGAAATTCGCAGAAAATGGCCAAGCTTCGCGATCTTCCGAATATTACCTGGCTTACTCTGGATGTCTGCATTAAGAACCATATCACTGAAGCAGTTGAGACTGTCAGAGAGCATACCGGCGGCAAGCTCGACTATCTTGTCAACAACGCGGCCCGTAACCATTTCATGCCAGCCTTTGATGAAGACCTGGAGACCAGAAAGAAGCTATACGACACCAATGTCTGGGGCCCCATTGCCGTGGTTCAGGCTTTTGCTCCGTTACTCATCCGGGCTCGAGGCACTATCGCCTTCATCACGTCGATAGCGTGACACCTCAATGTTCCATACATGGGTATGTCACCTACTCCTGTTCCCGCAAATGGATGAGATGATACCGTCTGACTTTGCTCTGTTGCCTGGAGATAAGTGCCGAACGTATTTCAAGCGCCATGCTAACTATGAACCTTATAGAGCATCAGTGATAATCCCTAAATGTTAGCATTTATTCCACTACTAAATTACAATAAGTACATACGACCACAGGGTGAGGAGAACAGGGCTTCCCGTCCGCTCAGCCGTACTTAAGCCTCACGCCGGCCGGTTAGTAGTTGGGTGGGTGACCACCAGCGAATCCCGGCTGTTGTATGTTTTTACTTTTGATTTTTTGCCATTGTTTTTGGTCTAGGTCGATTTGATCGCACAGGTAGAAAATTTTCTACTTACCCCATGGTTTGTGTCTGGCCCGTGACGCACCGTGGAGTCCGTCGATAGCGGCGGTTCCTCGATCCTTCTATCCATACGCATTATTAGAGTCATGCCATTTATTCTGCCATCACTTTTCGAAAGCCGAGAAGCACGAGATAGTCTCGAACTGCAATATATGCCATATGGATGGCTTTTACAGCCCGAGCCACCGAGCTAGGAATCCGGAGCTAACAACGGGGGCGACTGGCCGACAAGGTATATACATACAGAACGAGGAGCTTATGTTGAAATAAGACATAAATACATTGGCTAACGACGAGATAAAGTCGACCGATTAAGTTTAAAGCGTTAACTATACACATGAAGATCTTATCCTCGGGTATTATAAAAACTGATATAGTACAAACAGCAACCGCTTAAACACCCATAACCCACATACAGTCATGCATCTAGCCATGCAAAGGATTTGGCCTCAACGTACATTTGTATCAAAACACGGCATGAAATCATTTATCTTGACTTCCCACTAGGGTTACGCCGCCAGAACTCAGCCCTTAGCATAGCATCGATGGCCTGCCATGTCACTTCGTTGCCTTGATTTCTCTCAATGGCCATTAGAACGCATCGGGAATTCCTCCCCTGGGGCCTCTTGGCCTTTTTGCACCGCGAACAGTGCTTACCGGGGATCCGGAGGGCTGGATTTGCGCCCTTGGTTATCATCACTTTCACCAGCCCGCGACGTAGCTGCTGGACGGCAAGGTATAGAGGCGGCAGTCCCGTCTTGGGATGCGGCGTGTCCATGTCCGCCTGCGCCTCAATCAAGATCCGCGCCATATCCGCGTGGCCTTCCTCGATCGTCCAGTACAAGGGTGTGGAGCCGTCGCTGGTGCGGATGTCCACATCTGTCTGGCGGGACGAACATAGCAATTTCACAAGCTCAGTGTCCCCCATCCGGATCGCCTCGTTATCTTCGGGGTATCCTGGCCCGGTCGACTCGCCGCTCGGTTGCGGGCTTGTGCTGTTACCATTTCATTCTCTCTGTCCACGCGATGAGAGAAAACCTGGGAGAAGGCTGCCAATGGATGAGGAGTTGGAGATCTGTCCGGCGCCTCGCCCCCATTGACGCTCTGAGGCGGGGTCACATATGTCGAGGGTGCTTGGCTGTGGCTGCATACTGTAGGACTCGGTGCCCGCTGGTATGGATCGTGCAGCTGGAAGGCCTGGAAGTGGGACTGCCGTTCCAAGTGGTACAGCACCAAGCTCTTCAGGCTCTCGAGGGCTGCTGCCGCAGGAGTTGTGCCGAGGGAATCCGCACTGGAGGTTCGCAGAAAGATTAGTGTCAATAAAATTGCGGGTTACGTTCGTCATAAGTGGAGAAAAGCCCTTGGACGTACTCTTCCGACCCCATGCAATGAATGCACTGTTCCAGGATGAGTTTATAATGTTGCAGGGCCTCTACGGGCTCCATCCATGCTGCATTGACAAATTCCTTACCACCGCAGGTGTACTGGTAGAGATGCAGTTGGTTGTGCACGAGTTGTACTGCGTCCCTGCAGCCCTCAAGCACGGACGGGATACATTCGGGAGCAGGTCGAGTCTGCGATCGCGAAATAGCTTGTTGACGCAACTGTCCAAGCACTCCTTGGAGTTCCTCAAGGACCTTTTGAGTGGCATTCTGCAAGGGGTTGAAGTCCTCGCTGAAGGAAACGAGCGATGAGAAACTGGTGGCACCGTCGACTTGGCAGGATAAATGGTGAATGAAGCTAACAAGGCTTTGTTGCGTGAGAACCATCTTTTAAGCCACCGTAAAAGAAGAATATGAGCACCAAAAACAGGTGTTTAGTAGCGAAAGAGGTGAGTCCGAATCTCTGAGCTGACTCCCATGGCTCTGGTTTCCAAGAATCTCGCTCCATCGCTGGTCGGGGGCTTTTATCATTTATTGCCGCTGAACCTGCTGTTATGACACCTTTCAGTCCTCCCTTTTTGCCTAACCATGACTCCTTCTTAGGCGGAGTGGTAAGTGCTGGCCGTGAGCTTTCAACCCAACTCCCTCCCCGCCTATGGACACTTGAGAACCAATATCAAAAGAAGTGGTGGACTCACCGCTAATTCGCGTTTCAAATTGTCTATTAGGCGGATAAACGCCTTACACACCATGATGCACGACACTAGCCAATAGCCCCTCCTATTCCGCCCAATACAGTATTGTGGCCCATCAATGCGAATCACGCTTCTCGGTTTTAGTCAACAGCCTTACATTTTGGCATCTTGAAACCGTAGCACCATGCCATTCTGTCAGATTTCGGCCCAAATCTGATTTGCCTTGTCCCTGAAGTTCAGTAATCTTCCCCTCATCGGAGAGTCTGATCACCTGCAGCCGAGAACAAGTTGTCACCTCCGTGGACCTATTTTTATCCGACACAAATTCTCTCAAAAGGAATGATCGTCTCCATGTATTCTGTCGACGTTTCAGCCTTGCTCACAGGATGCGTTAGATCACAGCCTGCCCGAAAGATCCGTCTTTGTCGCTTCATCCGTTGGTGCCAGCTGGACATATGACAGGGATGTGATTGGCCAAGTTTCATACTCCCTAGTCTTCTTGGAGATGTTCTTGGCTTATTTGCTTTCCTCACGGCTCCGACTGCATTGTTTCCTCGTTTCTTCTATTCATACAAATAAAACTCAGACACTTTTAAGCATCGGCTAACCGTTATCCTAGTCTCTTGACTACCGCGCTTCACACAGATCATCGGACTTCTCGAGGATCCGGACCTTGAGCAAATAATGTATTTCATGCAAAAGTACGCCGTTGACGTCATATATCATATCGTAGTCCTCAGTCGGGCCTACGCAGTACGTCCAGCCACTGTGCCAAGCCACCTAGAGTCATCAGTGGCGAAAACCATTCAGGAGGTGGCTGAGTCGGATGAAATAGTGTCGGATGTACGTCGTCGGTTGTCATTTGCTGCCTCGCTTTTTCTATTCGTGAGAGATGGAGAATGCGCCGGGCTCAACTTCATAATACGTACTCGCGTGAAGCGCCCAGCCCCGTGCCCCGAGTGCCACTCAGCTTCCTTGACGGGTAGCAGGCCACCATTAGAAGCCCAAACACGGTACTACAGTCTTCACGGACGGTGTCCACTTACAATAGCCACACTTAACCTGCGTGTCAGTCGTTTCAAGTCGGACCGAGCCTTTAATACGGATTTGGGGACCCAATCACGTTGCTGGACACGAGGCATCGGAAATCCTAGGGGGGAAAAGACATCCCGCTACCCAAACAAACTGCTTGCGCGGAATCGGGGAAAGGTAGTCTCTTACGAAATACCAAGAATGAAGCCTCAAACAGGGCCGACCACGTATCCTGTAACTCAAAAGTCATAAAAGGGGGTGGTTGATGGATGGGAATGCGGATAAGGCCGAACGACGGACGGGTCCATTCCGAACTGGCGGCAAACGCGCCGAGAGTAGGATCTGAGATTTAGGCCATTTTCTTCATCTACTTTAAATTCTACTAGCTTCGATTAACCAAGTCAAGGCCAATAAGTATGGCCCACTATCACCTTGGCCTGGCCCCACGAGTTCGTTGGCTGCGTAGCTTCGTCTGGATTTTACGCGGCTGCGGGAAATTCCTTTCACACAGGGTCGATCGCAATGACTAGGTACTTATGCATCAGTACACTCAAGCATGAAATTATGGAATCTGATCTCATGACCGGACTGCAGATGATTATATGCTTTGTAGTTCTAACAAACCTTAGGCTTGGCATTATACCTTGAATGTTATGATGATATTTTACCATGAAACCTGGCTGTAAGCATGAAATTGTTGATCCAGTTTCAGGTTTCTATATCAGAAGAGTGCCTACAATGAAAGCTATTCCTTTATCCATCGTCATTTTCTCTGCTATTTCCGACCAAATAAGTGGCCATTTTAGTAGGTAGGCAGGTAGAGAGCAGTACGCCGTAGTTTCCTCATACATGCTCCTGTGGAAGTTTTATCAGGATTGCACGTTCGGTCTTCTGAGCCACGAAACAATAATTTGCCCCTCTTTATTTTGGTTGAGTGAATGCATCTGAAACTGTACCAATGCGAATTGAATTCACTCTTTAATCCTGCGCCCATTATTTCCCTCGCTCCTTTCACTAGTACACCCTGCTGCAGCTTCGACATCGCCCGCCATGCCTCCCTTGTCAAGCAGAGAACCTGCAACTATCGAATCAAAGACTCCATCAGTGGAGCAGTCTACCCCCCGAGAACCTCGCTCAGAGCAGAGGATCGTTCCTGAGATTGGACATCAAGTTGCGCGCACTTTATGCGAGGATGGAGATGTACAGCGAAAATCAACACAGACTACGTTCAACCCCTCGGTCGGCAGACTGTCTGTTGTGATGCCATCGATTACCCATGGAACCGTGCTTACCTGGGCGGTTTTTGAAAAGACACAAGCACGAGCGTCCGGTTCTTTGTAAGTGTTCGAAAGGGGACGGGAAAGTTATCGAAGCCTAAAAACGTCTCATCAGCACAGTGCAAGGGCAGGGCAGAGAATATGGAATTATCTACGGCGAGCAGAAACGAACTGAGGGTCGAGGTCTTCAGAGCTGTTGAAGAATCCGGAAGCTGTGTTTGTCTTTGATACTGCACCTCTGCCCTGAGTGGTGCTTGAAACCGGGTATACCGAGTCATGGCCTAAGCTTGAAGAATACAAGCATCTCTGGTTGAAGGGAGAAGCGACCCACGTCAATGCCTTATCTAAGTGGATAAAAAACAAAAAGAAACAGTTGACGGCTATCTTCAGGTCCATCGGAGGAGTGGTGCGGTGTGACGTCGAATGGTAAGTTGTGTGTGGATGAATCAATACGAATACTTCAACACCAACTGATATATTGCACTCTAGGACATGTTCCCCGCCCCTCAACCAGGATCTCCCGTGCATGCAAAATATAACCTGGTGTCGACGCGATTTTTACCCCGGTGGAGCGGTGCCGGCCGGGCGAAATGGGAGCGACACGTGGCTGTGGGATGTTGATAATTCCGGCACATTAGCGTCATTGCCAATGACAAAGGAAGTTTTGAGGCCGGCATGACAGCCCTGGGCAAGATATCTGCAAACCAATAACCAGTTAGGGAGATTTCAAGCCAACCTCAAGAATGAATGGAATCCATATTTCAGCAGCTTTGAATCAATACTTTGAAGAATGTTTGGAAAGTGGATTGACCATGTTACAAATGCGATGCCTACCTACTTGGCGCTGGCCAAAGTCTCCTAGCTCGGCTTCAGTCATCACAGAAACATGCATCTCGGTATAGGAGAATATCACCAGGTCACAAAGATAAAATTTAGGAAGTCCAGAATCTCAGAGAGAACCTGCTAAATAGTTCAAAAATACATTCAATCCACTTACGTCACTGATGTACTCTAGTCCAGTTACCGGGACGCTTGACAAGCTCTTAAACAGTTCTAGCTCTCTGATCCCAGCTTATCAAAGATGATTATGGGAAGTTAACCCACTTAAAAAAGAAAGAAAACTCTTTGTATCGATTACGGGATAATTGTTTCGATTTCAACTTTGTTGCTGTACATCTTGTCATCTGCAATCGATGCAAGGGCCCTATTATCAGGGGAGAACTCGAGGGCTTCGACGCACAAGAGATCTATATTTCCATAGAAACGATCATATTCGATATTCCAAAGGGTTACTCCCCAATCCCCGCGATCAGACCAAGCTAGCAGCTTGTGGTCACTTGAGACTGCCCCACAGAGGAATCTCTCCCATGGGTAAAACTTGTCCCGAAGGTTTCCGGTATCAGTATTTCGTATTTCGATTGAGCTTTCGGAGAATATTGTCAAAAGAGAACTGTCTGTAGAGAATGCAGCATTCTGTACATTTCCGTACCGGGTTTCGAATGTCTGTAGCAAGGCATTCCAGTTATCTGCGACCTTTGGCAAGACAGTAATCCAGGACGGGATTTGGTCGTTGAATTTCTGCCGGACTATGCTCTCTGTCGGCGCAAATACCAGGCAAGAAACGTAAAGTTGCAACGGTGCGACAGTAACAATTTCGAAATTTAACAAAACGAATCTTTTTGCGTCTGCTAGGAAGTGAAATATGTCGGAATCGGGTTTATCCTAGTATCCTTGGATTAGCTTTCCAAGTTAGAGGATGAATCAAAGTCTTGAGCGTACTTTAAAATGAGAGGCCAGGCCATTTATAGACTCGATCACATCTGAAATCAACTCCAACAAGCTCATGGCCTCTAGCCAGTGTAAGAAATGGTCGCAGAAAAATGAATGGACTTCTTCGGTATCAGCTACATCTCGTGGGCTTTGTTGCAAATGTTGGGCCCAGTAATGACATGAATAGCGAATCGAAGCCAGTGGATCTGACGGCATAATTTTGGGTTTATCAATTTTACCGAGATCAGTCAGACCGTATACATTCTTCTTCAAAAAGCGCTTCATGCTCTTGAGAGACTGCCGGAAGATTCTATGGTGCCATTGGTCCCTAGGTAGCTGCGCGAGTTGTTCGAAATGGCTACTAAGATAGTCCTGAGCTGACTGGTGGAAGAAATAGACTGTGCCCTGCTGAACTGTGAAAAAGGAGCTGCAGTCTTGAACAATTCCCGATGCAGTGCCGTCAGGTATCTCAGCCAGTTGCTGGATCTCATCGATTGTAAGGCGTCGGAACGCCAGAACGCTCAGGGCAAGAACCTTCTTGCAGTCTTCAAATATTGAATTCTTGAGCCTTTCAAAGAGTAGGAAGTCGTACAGCTTCGTAAGGTCTTTTGGTGCCGCATCCAATACCTTTTCCCAATAATCATCCCGGGTCTTGAAAAGCTCTTTGCAAACCAACGAGACCCAGATGAACGTGTTGCTTGCTCGAAGGCGCAGCTGCGCCAGAACATGCTTGAGTCGATCTTTATTTTCTGTCTTTGCATCGAGCTCACGTCCTTTTTCATCAATAAATGCATTAATCGGACTTTCCAGAGACTGCCTGTCCAGCTCCAGAATGCATATTTTCGACGAATCTTTAACTATTTCGGTCTGGATCTCCCACTCGGGGCGGCTTGAAACGAGCACTTTCAGTTTTGATACTATCCTGTTGTCAGACAGGAGCTCGTTCAGGAAGCGAAGTAGGACTTTCTGTTCGTCATTTTCTTCCTGGCATTCATCAAGGGCATCAATTACGAGAACAACTTTCTCTACCTGGTCATCCTGTAGCATCTTCTTGAAGATCTTCGACAGGCCGCTGAAAGCGGAAGAACTGCCAAATAATGCTTTGCCAGACCTGCGATACTCAGACATCACGTAATCGATAAGACCCGGTTGCTGTGAAAGAAGTAACCAGATCAAAGTTCGGACTACCGCCGTAGCATTGTTGACGTCTGCTCCCTTGCTCTGGAGAAAGAAGTAAAGAATATCAGGAATATCATCGTTGAAAAGCTGACCGACTGTGAGCTCCCGTATGATACCAATGAGAAGCATTGTCTTGCCAGTGCCTGCTTGGCCATTGATCCATAGAAAGTTAGACGCATGTGGATTGGTCCAGTCTGTGAAGTTCCTGTACTCTGGAGTCTCCAAAGCCCAGCTGTAGGAAGCTCGAATCAGAGTATCTTTTCGCTCCTCAAGATCATCCATTTGTGTCCGTGGATTCACCACGCATAGGTCTTGCATGCACTTCATGTGATCATCGTCTTTCCATCGCTTCTCGGTAATCTCTCTTAGGCTTTGAATCTCATCCAAGAGCTGTTCTCCTTTGTACTGAGAAATGTGGCTCTCAAGAGCCCTCTCGGACTTTTCGATCTCTTCCAGATCACCGTCCCAATCATCAAATTCCAACGCTGAGCGAACGAACACCCAGAGCTGATTCCTCCAGTAAGAGCACACGCTCTTGGTCTGGTAGAAAAGCAAAGCCTGGTAAATATCAATGACTTTGTTTTTCATCTCGTCATAGACTTGATCAAGGCTATTACGCTCGCTGTTGTTCTCCCTCAAAATCCGGTCAATGATTCCGGCATACCATTGTATCTTCGAGGCAGTGATGTGTACTCCTTTATACAATGTATCCATGGACTTTGTGGGTTTGATGAGGATCTACAGTTTAAGACTCCAAATTAATAAGACGTTAAAGATCAGAGGTTATAGAGTCAACTCACATCAATGCTTGATGAAATCACTGCCCATGGCAAACTAGTTTGGGGAACGTTCTTCAAGGGAATATCAAGGATCGCCTTGACAGGCATGATAGCGGTCACAATGTCGGAAGAGGAGTCAATGAATCTTTTATATTTCTTGATTTTTTCTTGCCCTTTTTCAATGACGGTGCTCAGCTGCACCTCGCCGGGAGACACAGATCCATGAGTAGCGGAAGCTAAATGCTCGGTCCCCTCGCCCGAAAAGGTTTCGGCAATCAATTGTTCGTATATTTCCACGTATTTCTTTTGTTTTGAGTCTTGTTTCAATTGTTGGTATGCTTTGCGCCAAATTTCCTCATGGATGGGACTCAGGTTGAGCGTGGAATCGCTTTCTGATGTTGGTTCCCGGATAGGAACTTTCTTCTCTTGGGATGAAGTAGCATACATTTCGCGGTGATCGTCCTCGCTCAGCGTAGGATCTGCAAGATCGTTCACTGAGGAATCAGTAGTCGATACTAATCCCTCGGTGGTGAGTCGATCATCAGAGAATTGGATCTCGGGCCCGTGTTTCGTTTCAGACTGTCCTTGAATTACAACCGGTGTTGACTCTGAACGCGATATATTATCGGACCTGTCATTACTCGCATTTTGCTCTTTCTGCTTCTTATTTCTTTTCTTTCGGCCTCCGAGCTTCGCACGCAGCGTATCCCGCAAACACCCCATTCTTGGTCTCGTGGGAGACGAAAGCCACACTGTCTCGTCTTCGGCGCTTCAACACGCTTTGAAATTCCCTACAATGTAATTTCAAAGATATTTCGTGACGCGCTTTCCCAGGCTGGAAGTCTGTTTGCAATTTCCAGAAGAGACTGAAGCGAAAAGAAATCCAGGTGTTGTTGGTTCAGCCCCTCTTCCAACAGCTGTTCAGCTGAACATCGACCGGGGATTTCATTGGCTGTAGACGCGCCATTTAAAGCAGATCCACTCTCTTGGCCACTGTACGCAAGACAGGTGTCAACAGGCGCTATTTGAAATTCTCTGAAAACAGTCCCTTCATACCTGTAATAGTTGCTTGATCACATCAGGATCTCGGATCAGACAATGTCCAGTTTACTGTCATCATTTTAGCAACTCACACTGAGGCAACCCACAACGCAGGAAATACGCTCGCAGATGTAAAGGCAGGGTATAGCATGTTTCAATGCATTCGCGCCTCCATTAACAGCACCAAGCCATCGTATCAATTACTTTCATATCCGAGGACCACCAGAATGCCAAGGACAGCATGAGATTCTGAAACAACTAAACCGAATATCAGATGTTTGCTACCATTGCCTATGTTCTTTATCCTAACTGAGTTGCCACCAAGCTGAGCATTCAGTCCGTCGATGGTCGTTCTAAGGCTCTTTTCTTCAAGAAAGGATGCCGTGGTACATGGCTACATGTAGCTTCCACTGCAACAGGTTCAGTCAATATGATGTTAACGCCCTATCGGCAGGTACAGCTACAAAGACATGACGACGGATGGGGTTCTGAAAGATCTCAGGAAAGAAGCATCTTCGATTCAGACTACCCGGAGAGGACTTGAGAATTGAACCCCAGAGCGAGTTTATAATACCGATGTAGAAATCATGGAATAAGATGTGTGTAAAGCTTGTGGGAGCATGTGGAATTTGTCAGGAGTGACCTATAGTGCTAGCGTATGGGAGAAGGAATATCGCTAATTCAGTCTCTAAATTTGAGAGAAATCAATGAAGGTATCATAGCTCTTCGGGAGCTGCATGATCGAACATCGCACAAGGCGCATTGGTCTCTTTAGCGTCAATCCCGTGGTTAAGATGTCGGTCTTTCGATACGAGACGACTTATTGAGGACGTGAATAGATGCAGTTTACCATCTTCATTCCGGATGTATCTCCAAAGCATTTCACGTCGAGTACGACAGTTCCTACCGGTCCCAGCCCAATTGCTCCTGTATCAAAGCAAGCTTCATGACAGCTGACCTGGCTACAAAAGGCTCGTCTTGGCTTCACCCATCCGTCCGGTTCGGGTTACTAGACTCCAGTACCACGTTGAGGTGCGAGCTTATCACTGAAGACTACAACTATCTAAGCTTCTATCATAGTATTTTACAGGCCACACTTTGCCACAACAGCTTGGCTGAAGGCAAGTGGTAATAGTCGCAGATTGGCCCATGGCTCAGTAGAGCCACAGGCAAGCAACTATAATACAAGTCACAGATTGGCACAACCGCATGTCTGGCAAGTGACAGGCGCCGCAGACTGGCCTATGGTTTGGTTAGAACCATAGGCAAGCAGCTATGATACAAGTCACAGATTGGCACAACAGCATGGCTGATGGCAAGTGACAGGCGCCGCAGATTGGCCCATGGCTCGGGAGAACCACGGGCAAGCAGCTATAGTTATATTCAGGGGGCTTTTAAAAATATACTCAACGACATCGGGGCCAGTCCAAGTATTCTGCAGCATTTCGTCGTTTGAGTTTTCGGTGTCAGAAATCAGATCCCTCGCATAAATGGTAAATCCGACGATAGGCCGTGCGAGACATGTTATGCTGATGAAGCGTTTGATGAAGAATAGACCATATTGTTGCATGGTCCTAAGGAGTGGGTATCACATCGCGGGCGACCGGTGAGATAACCCACATGCTCATCGTCGTACGTGGTTGCCGCCAGAAAGGTCCATGCACCATCGAATACCCAGACAAGCTCGACGACAAGGCCAAATGTCTCCTGTATGCCGTCTTTCCCGCATCGGCTCAGTAAATCATCTGTTCGGGTCTCTATGCCGGGCATTCAGAAATCGGCCTGAAGAGAAAGGCGCGCGGAGAACCAACAGCACTTTGAACCTGGCGTTTTAAGTTCGGCCTTCGAGGTAATCCATGAAAGCCCCATTGATAGCCCGCTGATCAAAGATTGATTCTCATTGCATGTTGGGGCTGGTATCTCTCCTCTGGCTGGTTCACGAATGCATTTGGACATTGTCGCTCTCATCGTTCTCCAACGGTCCTCCATTTTGCAATCGGTATTGGCTCGCTGACGGAAACACGCCACACTGCTCGATTGTGGATCTCTTCTATGACATTTCACATGTTGCAGATGGTGTGGGAAAGGAACTATTCCGGTGAAGAATTTATTTGCCGTTTCCTTTGTGTCGGCTATTTTGCAAGTCAGCCATAGTACTCCAACTTCGATGAGAGGGGAGAGAGAACATACACATGACGATCACTTTCTTTCCCCGAAGTCCTTGACATCGCCGTGGCTCCAGCCTTTGCCCTCGACGGCTGATATGGAGGCGATCTCTGAGACGGTTGGCAGGCGAATATCGCTGGTAGGGATGCGAGGAGAATATACTGCCGTCACGAAAGGCTTGCATATGCGAAGATTCCACGACAAAGAGTAAACCCAAAGCCATTGATGCACTCTATAATATCTAAAGGAAGAAAACGTCTAGTAGGTATAAGAATGGTGGCCGTGGAGGTGGCAGTCATACCACGGCCACCACGGCTGCCTCGTTTGTCCCTCCGAGGGGCCTGGATATAGTCACTTGTCCAAAACTGAAAGGACCGTCAGCCGTTATTCAAGTACAGTCGGTATATCACTACCTTGCTTATGACGCTTTGCCGGTGTGCTTGAAAGCGACGGCTGAACGCACCAAAGAACAACGGCCCGCGAGGAAAAGGGGGTGCGAACACATCCTCCGTGGTGGCAGGAAAAGCATCTAAGCGGCCCTTGGAGAGCGACAGCCAGCAGCGCTCGAGGGAGGGGGGGTATCAAGAGCGGTCTTGTTTTGGCCGCGACCCCGGCCACCTCGACCACCACGGCCACCTCGACCACCTCGACCACCGCGCCCACCACGATCGTTCTCCGCGGCGGGGGCGGACACATGGGGGGCACATCCACCGGCCTAGGAAGACTGTTAGTATAAACCCAGTGTAGGTTCGAGTATATCTACCAGTTCTCGTCCGCTTGGGCGCGGGGCCGGCGGCGGCGGCTGGAGAGCGCGCACGCCGCCGGCCAAAGAGTTCGGCGATTGGGGGGACCCGGGGGATTTCCTCCGTTGTTGCGGAGGCGCCGTCGTCGGCGGGGGTGGTGGTGGGAGGGGGAGGGAGAGGGGAATCTCCCCTTTCTCTTCGGCACTGTCTATGATCTTGGGCCAAGAGAACATGGAAAAATAGAACAAAGAACAAGAAGAAAAAGAGAACGAAGGTGTCGAAGATCATTGTGCTTTTGTTGCAGATCTGTGAGTGAGAATGTGCTACGAGAAAGAGAGGAAAGTGAAAGGTTTGGAAGGTGTTGAGTCCAGTGGGTCCACAAGGAAGGAAGGAAGGAAGGAAGAAAGAGGAAGGAGGAAGGAGGAAGGGCCACCTGCATTTAAGTGAAAGCACAATTACCAAACATTGCACAACGGAAGGTTAAGTGACATGAAGTAAATCATGGGTCTGAAAGCAATCACAATAGCGAAAATATAGACAAAAAAGCGGTCGTGGGTCATATAATAAATCTCCTCACTCCTCCGAGCAGCAGCAAGTTCTAGTAGTTTGGCCGACAGGGCAACTGACCTGATACCGAACGAACAGAGAGATTGGCTCAGCTACGTCTCCTTTGGACTCCACTTCGAAACTCATGAGCGGCGTGTACTGTACCACAATCCTCCTTCCATCATGGTGGGCTTGTAAGATTCTGCCATGCTGTGGACCCAGATATGATAGTATTAAAACCTATTGTTCGATTAGAATGGCATTTATCCCGATCTCCATCCTGGAAGAAGGTATTCCTTACCGGTAATATCGTATGCGGACTATAAACTGGGTCCTTGTACCGAAAGCGGAACGCTCTCGCGATTGCTTTGAGTTCGCCCATCGCAAGAACCCCGTCGGTTGCGTTCACATCATGGATGATGCAAGCTATCATATGAGGGTCCTCGAGGCTTTCATATTGCGCTTTCATCTCCCAAGATCCCGGCCCGTCGATCTGGATCAGTTCAAGAGGACGATTCATTTGCCACCGATCACTGGGAGGAATGATCTTATTAGTAAACTAACATGAAACGGAGTAGGCACAGAAGGGGCCTGAATAAATCATACCTCCTAGGATGACCCAAATAACTAAAGGCATTCAGACCGAATCGCCTGGAGTCTTCAAAATCAATTCCGTGTCGATCATGTCTTGTAAGCTTGGTAACATGACGACACATCTCACGGGTAACTTGCAAGATTTCGTAAGGTCCGTCATCCTCTTGAAAAGACGGGGGATAATAGTAAAATGATGCTATAGACTGCGGAGTCTCTTCTTCTAACGGGTGTTCGTCGATGATAGATGCGGATAAAGGTTTGAAAAAGCATGGTTCAAAGTCCACTTCATCTCCGTCAAACCCCACCTGCACAGGATAGAATCCGAAGCTCTGCAGTTGCTCGATTGGGATCACAACCTCGTCGCTGGACTCTATACGACGGAGCACACGCCCGACATGCCTGTAGATGGCTGCGCGTTGGGACCTCTGCTCGTTTACTAAACACATGTTGTTCAGGAAGAGACAGGTCTTCCATAGTGTTTGTTGTAGCCTTATTTCTAAGGCATTAATATGCCTAATATAGTCTAGCGCCGTATATCTCTGCCTTCGGCTC